>NC_057862.1:619378181-620038181 GCF_019393635.1 Dromiciops gliroides | reverse complement strand
TACTATAACCCCCTCTCCCCCACCCCATTGGAAGGCAGAGGAGTTTCAGCCTGCAAGGCTAGGGGAATACATGGCAACCACAGCAAGAATGACTCTGCCTTCTATCTCAAGGTTTACAAAGTGATTTCACCTCAACATATCTATGAAATAGGTTGTAGAAGGGGTATTATGCCCATTTCACATGTGAGTCAACTGAGGCTTATAGAGGAGAAATGATTTGTGCAGTGTCCCATAGCCAGTAAAATCCTGGGATAACGGAAGTAATTACTAGGATGTTGCATGAGGCACTACCTACTGAGCTAACTTTCTAACTGATATTTACAGTAATGACAAACCCAATATAGGGCTTTAATGTTTGCAAAGTGATTTACACATGTGATTTTGTTTGATTATCATAACAATTCTAACATAAATACTACATTTTTATACCAATTTTACATATAAGGAAACTGAGTCTCTAAGATGTTAAGTGACTTGCCTAGAGCTGGTGAGTGTTAAAAGTAGGATTTGAACCCAGATATTCTGACTTCACCTAGAGTTCTCTCTACTATACCAGGTTGTCTTTGTTTACTGGGTGTGTGACCTTGGTCATGTCATTTAACTTCCAGGTCACCTATTCCTGCTGTGAAAAATGACAGAGGTAAACTAAATGGCCTCTAAGATCCTTTCCACTTTTAAATCTAAGACCCAAAGTATCAGAGCCAAAATTTGAATCCAGGTCCCAATTTGATGGGTTTGACCCATCAAACTTTCCTTTATGTGGTAATGCCTTTCTTCTTTTGGGAAAGATGTGAACACATCCTAAATTACCCTTGGTCTATAGGACCCCCTTTCTCCCAGGAAATGCTAAATATACATTCCCAGCCAAAAAAAGGGGGGGGGGAATTGAACTCTAGCTTCACAACAGAATAGAACAATTGTAACCATAGCCTGTGAAATGAGACAGGCACCGTGGGCATAGAAGAGGATTGCAGAACTGAAAAGGGGGTCATCGTTTACTCCTGGGCTGAGCAAAGCTGGTCCCTTCCCTTCCGGTAATGCCACTGTCAATCTCTCAGTGTCCCTCCACACAAATAGGAATGTTCAGCAATGAGGAAACATATCGAAAACGCCCAAAGTAATTTTGCAGCGATGGAGTGGAATTGAAGAGCTTAACCCACTAATCTGTGATGGCTACTTGGGGAGTGCTGCAGAGGCTTCGAACATGCCATGAGAATACCACAGAGGGTACTAGGAAGCAGCATTATAGCCCGGCTTTTTAGTGGTGGAAGAGAAAATGGCTTGGCTTTCAAGGTACCAAGCAGGCCTTCCTTTGACAAACTCCTGTTGCTATTTGGTCAGCCCAGAAAACCCCAGCATGGGGGATGAATTGGAGTGGAAATCAATGGAATCACATCGGGATGCAATTGTCCCAAACGATCAGAGGTGAGGGAAGACAGCTGGAATTCACTCACTTTCACATTTTACTCACTTAAGCCATTTTGTCTAGCGCAGTGTTTTCATTTCAGAGTCACTCTCTTGGCAAAATTCTCCACACAAGTAGGAGATAAATAAATGCCTTCGAATTGAATTGAATCGTGGAAGAGCTGAACTGTCAGGTAACTCAGAGGTTCTGATGGAGCAGATCAGACAATGTTGTGACCCCCTCCCCCTGGAAGGGCTCAAGAGGATTGTTTGGGGATTTCAGCTAGTCAGGTTTTTTAGACTCGATCGTCAGTATAGCCGTCCCCACCACTGATGTCCATGATGACACCCCCTCTCCCATCTCTCATGCCTTTCTATCCTGGAGGGTTCTAGTCCATGTCTCCCTGCAAGTCCCCCATAGGGGCTCAAACCCACATGTTGGCATCTCTTCTCTCAGCCCGCTAATAGCCCAGAAGGATGAGTCCAGCTCTCAGATTGTCCTTGACTCCCCTTGCTTAACTAGCCCTTCTTCTTTTGGAGTTACCTGTTAAAAAAATACCCACTGAATTAAAAAAATACCCCCCCAAGGAAACGGAAACATCATGCCAATCAGAGCCCAAGCAGAAGAAGGCACTTATCTCACCCAGCACAAGTGCTAGGAGAAGGGCCGAGGGAAGATAGCTGTGCAAGCCAGACTAATGTCGAGAGTGAAACAGTGTTGGATGCAAACACTGCGATTCCGGGAACCCTGAGCTCCTCGGAGCATCTGGGCCAGGTAGATGGAAGAGTTTAATTGAATGTGCAATTCTCAGAAATGAGTTAAGTGCCAGGAGCTCATGATGTTTGACACAGACAGAAAGGGAAGAATGAATGGGGTAGATTTAGGTGTGCTGACCTGCACCACATAGAATCCCAAACAGGGAAGAAAGCCATTCACAGAGTTAGAATGGCCAAGTTTGGGAGGGGCTGTGGAGATCATGTAACCCAGAGCTCTCAAAGGAGACACTGAAGCCCAAGGAGTTGGAGGGATTCACCCAGAGAAACCCAGTACAAGAACCCAAACTCTGAGTCGGGTTTTCTGATATCCACATGATAGCAGGTAAATGCTCAAGATGGGAGCCCAAGGGAGCATGAGATGTTAAACACCCATGCTGAATGCAGAAGCGAAAGGGCCATGCCTGGACTGATAAGAGCACATTAAGGCACCTCTCTACTGGATCACTGAAGTATAAGTTAAAGGAGCCTCAATAACTCCATGGGAAATACCATTCCTTGTTCTATCCCAAAGCATCATGTGGTGATGGATAAAGATATGAGTAACCAGGTGGCATGGTAGACAGAGCACTGGTCCTGGAGTTAGGAAGGACCTGAGTTCAAATCTATCCTCAGACACTTACTAGATGTGTGATCCTGGGCAAGTCACTTAACCTCTGTTATGGCAGTTTCCTCAACTGTAAAAGGGGAACCGTGGTAATAATAACTACTTGTCAGGGTTGTTGTGAGGATCAAATGAGATGATGACACTTTGTAAAGTAGCAAATAGTTGGCATTTAGTAAGTGCTTATTCTCTCTCCTTCCCTCCCTTTCTCTCTTTCTTCTGCCTTCCTTTGTCCTATTTCCTTCCTTCTTCCCTCCCCTCTTTCCTCATTTCCTTCCTATCCTTCCTCACTCCCTTCCTTTACCTCCTTTCTCCCTCTCTCCCTTCTCTCATTCTGTTCCTTCCCTCCCCCTCCCTTTCTCCCTCCTTCCTTTCTTCCTTCCTCCCTCAAAGCCAGAGAACTGGATTTAATCTCTGTCTCTGGCACATCCTGGCTGTATGACCCTTGGCCAGTTACTTCACTTCTTAGTGCTCTGTCACCCCTCTAGGATTATAAATCATAGAAAAGGTACCAATCTGCAGTGGTCAGGGGAGTTTCCTCACCCAAGAATTCCCCATACCAGTGAACTCTTAGGTCCAGTCCCTGTCTGTATATTCCCTGTCCTAATTATATCCTACCATCTCCAAAATTCATTGAAATAGCTTTTAACTTATTTTTCCATTAATTTTTAAACACTGCTCTTTTGCACGGCATAAATCCAAGTGTCAGATGATGTTCTATTTGTCAAGGGCCCATTGTGTCAATAGTCTCTCTGCATTATATGATGCCATATGTTTGAAATACGTATGAGGTTAATGGAATTGAATACCACTTCACAAAGCTCTGGGATAACTTTCCATTCCATAAAACTTGGTATTCATCATTTTAATGTCCAACAGGCTGAGAACCAGTATGATAAAGAAGAAAGAATATTGATTGGGGGTGTTCAGACACTGGTCCCAGTTTTGTCCCCTCCCTATCCCTCCTCCCCACCTCTTTTCCAACATGGGCTTCCTCTTCTGATAAAATAATGGAATTAGACTACAGTAGGCAGCATGGTAAGTGCAGTTTGAGGACTAGATGATCATTCAAGACTTGGGCTCTAGCCTTGCATCTACCACTAACTCAATGTATAACCTGGACTAAATCACTTCCTCTCTGGGCTCTAGTTTTGTCATCAGTAAATTGAGAGTTGCATTAAATGATTGCTAAGCATCGCTGTTCTAAGATCCTCTTAAATTAGGATTTTTTTCCTTCTCTGTACTTCTTTTCCTAGGACCTAGCAGAGTACTTAGCTTGGGATAGGTACCTAATAAATATTCTTTCATTGTTTGATTACCTCTCATATCCTATGTGCTATGTTTAAGGCTTCTTTCCAGCTCTAACCTTTCACATTCCAAAGTTTCTTCCAGCTTGGACATTCCATTATTTTTTGTCCTCCATAAAATGAGAGATTTGGATTAGATGCTCTCTGAAATATGTGTGTTCCAGTTCTACTTACTGCAGACTTCTGTTCTGTATTCTAAGGGCTCTTCCTGCTCTGGCATCCTATGATTTGGACTTGATTGAAGTCCAAAACTCAAAACAAATCATCGTAGACACCAACTTACTAAATCACCAACATTCAGGTTTGCTACAGCGAGCCACAAATCTGGAGCCAGAAAGGACCTCTGTGGTCCTCTCCTCCAACCTTCTCATCTCTCACGGACGGAGGAAGCTAGGGCCCAAGGAAAAGGAAAAAGCTTGTCTAAGGTTACAAGAGCTTCTTAATCATGAGGTGGGATTTGAACTCAGAGCTACTGTTATTCCCACCATATCATGATTTTCTGAAGTTCTTCAGAAATAGCCCTTTTGTATTTTCATGGATTTACAAATTCTGACAAAAAGAGATGAGAGACATCTGTTGGGCTGATGAGAAAAAATCCAACTCTTGCAGTACTAAGTTTCTTGGTCATTGCCATAGAGTTTGCTCTTCCTGCCTCCTGATGACATGAAGGTAGCCATCACTTGGTATTCTCTTTAGACTGAGCAAGTACCTGCTAGCAAAGTTTTCCCTGCAGAGTCTATGGGTATAATTGAAATCAGTTATATCTGAGGCCAGGTGTGCAGGCAGGTCATGGGAGGGTAATCCAAGAGGTCTTGCCATTATCACGTCAGCCTTTTTGATTGTTTGTAGAACAACTGGGAAAAGGATGATCGCTTTGGACCAAGAGTACCTTTATTAGCTTTCTGGTTGTTTGTCTTTCCTTCGGATTACTAACCCATGAGACTGAGGAGCACAAACAAAAATTAGGGAAGACTTAGCACCTTAACTCCAATGTAAACAGTGCTTCCTGTATTGGTTGGTTCACCGTCCCCTCAAAATATTGTTCTTTATTCTAGAGGTTTTTTTTTTTTAAATCAATGTTGAGTTGTACATGAGATGTTTTCTTTTGAAAACGACATTTTAAATTAATGTGAAATTGCATTTTAATTTAATTCACTGGGAGTCATAAACAGGTGGAGAAATTATATAACAATAATTGCATTTGCAAGAAATTGATTTCATCCTAAAATTACATGAATATGTTATTATGGTTTGTTGTCATACTGAAATGCACCGTTTAACCATAAAATACAGTCTAAAAGACACCCTTATGTGGAGGTCCTTAATCTAGTGTGTAATTGCTTAAATAAGTACATTAACTATATTGTCAACTAGCTGTACCCAAATACCGCACCAGTCTAGGTTTGACTATGAAATCAGCAATGTATAAACTATTAGAACAACAGTGTTTGACGTTTGTGATTATGCTACGATCTGAGTCTTTTTAAACAAGGGCATGACCATTAGCAACCTGAATTGTAAATAGCCTTTTAACTTCCAGGAAGTTATTCCTTTAATAGTCCTGCCAAGGGTACTAAAGATAGTTATACATTTGGGGGAAAAAAATCAAAAGGAATATTTTGGCCCCATTCATAGAAAATACGTGTATTAACAATCCCTACTCATTTATCATGTTCAGGTTTGTGTATGGGGTGTGTGTAATTTTTTTTTTTTTTTTTGGTACACCAAAAGTCAATTTTTCTAAAAGCTTTGCTTTGGGCAGCTATTGTAGATTCTTAGCATTGGAATTTAGAGATTACCTAGTCTCACCCCTTCCACTTAAAGGAGGAGAAAACTAAGACCCAGAGAGAAGAAGGAATAGATAGAACCATTTAGATGCGGAAGAGACCATTGGCAATCATAATGTCCACTTCTTTTGGATTTCTTTTTTTTTCTTCTTTTCTTTTGGGGTAATGAAGGTTAAGTGACTTGCTTAGGGTCACACGGCTAGTAAGTGTCAAGTGTCTGAAACGGGATTTGAACTCCTGAATCCAGGGCCAGTGCTTTATCCATTGTACCACCTAGCTGCCCCCTGGATTTCTTTCTTTCTTTCTTTTTTTTTTTTTTTTTTGAGGGAATTAGGGTTAAGTGACTTGCCCAGGGTCACACAGCTAGTGGATTTCTTTAGAGAGGCCTTTCCCCCCTCTATATAGTGAAGGAAACTCATGCCTCAAAGGGGAGAGTGCTTTATTCATGATCAAACCCCAGACTTAGAGTTGGAAGGGATTTTAAGAATTTCTACTCTTTTCTCCTCATTTTACACAGAAGAAGACCAAGGCCCAGAGAATTTAAATAATTGCCCAAGTTTGCATGGGTAGTAACAGCACTACTATTTGAACTCAGATCTTCTGACTCCTAGGCTAATGCTCTTTCCACATAACCTTTATTTTTCCCTTCTTTTTTTTTTTTCTGGATTCACAGAATCTTGATAAAAATAAATGAAACTAAACAGACACACCACTTTGACACTCTTAGCTATAAACCAGATGCCTTGTGTCGACTCTTAAACGGGGGCGGAGAAGGCCTAATGACTGTGAGACCTACTTCTGCTCTGGTTGGTTCTTCCGAATTTTTTAAGAGTACATCTTCAGTAACAGATAAAAACAGTTTTGAAAAATGCCATGAACTCCAGTGCTAATTTTACCCTGGGCGCACTGAGCACAGATTGGCAGGAGTCAAGAAGTACACTCTCTTCTTTGAATTAACTTTGGGCCATCTGCCCCATCCCCACTCCCATCTTGAAAAATGAAGTGATGTAATCTGACCTGGAAACTTCTGCCTTCTGATGCCAACAGAGAGGTGAAAAGGGGCCAGGTCTACTGAAACATGTCTCCCAGTGGCCAGAGCCATCTTCTTTGGGGGGGGGCGGGCAGGGGTTATTCCTGAAATGGATGGAACAAGCCTGGCAGGAAAGAGCAGTCCATTTGGAGATGGAGGACTGAGGATTGAATCCCGGCTCTGGCTCTTACTGGTATTTTGACCAAGGATAAACTACTTCGTTCTTCAGAGCATGAGTTTCCTCCACTATAAAGCAAAAGAATCAGATTTTCTGTTGTCTAACGGTTCCTTCTAGCTCTAAATCCCATGAAATCATGTTCCATGAAATTTCATTTTTTTAAAAAAATCAGGATTGACTAATTAGCAAATAAGTGACAGCATTGTTCATTTTCTGGTCTAGGGAAGAGAGAAAGGAGGGAGGGGGAGAGAGACAGAGACAGAGACAGGAAGGTGTGGAAAGAGGGGAGAGATGGCAGTACCAAGACAAAGTATAATGATACAAGGTAGAAAGGGATGGATGACAGAGAGAGAGGGAGAGGGAGAGAGTTAGTGCAAATAGAGAAATAGGGCAAGTAGTAGGACTAGAGATAGATGTAGTTAGATGATAGATTTACATAACTTATGTATATCTATATAGGTATGTATATATACATATGTGTGTATATATATATATATATATGTATAATGTATTTATATGGAGAGAGAGAGAACATTTATTATGTACCAAGTACTGTGTTAATCAGTTAAGTGCTAGGGATAAAAATACAAATATACAAGACAGGCATTATTACACTGAAAGAGCCTATATTCTCAAGGAGGAAAATTACCCTACGGGGCAATAGAAAAGTAGGAGTGCTCTGTAAGGAGGCTGGACAGAGGCAGGAAGGGCTGGATCCCTGCAAACAGAGCCAGAGGGACTCATAGGTAGAGTCCAAGGTTCTGATCAGAGGCAGAGGATGATGGTAGAAGAGCAGTTGGCATAGTAAAGAGATGGCAGAAACTCAGAGAAGAAGACAGTAAATAAAAGGACCTTATCATTTCAAAATTAGCTCAGTTGGGGGCAGCCAGGTGGCACAGTGTATAGAGCACCAGCCCTGGAGTCAGGAGGACCTGAGTTCAAATCTGGCCTCAGATACTTGACACTTACTAGCTATGTGACCTTGGGCAAGTCACTTAATCCTTATTGCCCAACCAAAAAGCAAAAACAGAAATAAAACAAAATTAGCTCAGTTTCCATGAGGTCACTGGCACAGTGTGGTGAATAGTTTTGGTCTTCACATTCTTTCATGGCTAGGAATATTTATCTTTGTGAGAATATCTTTTCTCCCCTCAAAACATATTATCAGCCTTTTATAATAATAATTCTCATATGTTTATAGGGTTTTACAACTTACAAAATGGTTCTCCTAGGGGCAGCTAGGTGGCACAGTGGATAGAGCATTGGCCCTGGAGTCAGGAGGACCTTAGTTCAAATCTGACCTCAGACACCAAAAACCAAAAAACAAAATGCTTCTCCTCCAATACCACCATATAGTTAATGCAAGTCTTGTTAACTGCTGTTTTACAAACAAGGGAACTGAGGCTCATAATGGACAAGTTGAAACTTGTACCCTGTTCTCACAAGTCCAAGTCTTGTGCTTTCCCCCACAATATCATTTCAATTCCCTTAAGCCTTACTATTCCAGGCTGACAATGTGTAGGCAGAGGAGATACTAGGTACCGAAGGCCTTCTTGCCAAGGAAAAGAGTGACCCACCAAGATGGCGAAGGGCCTGGAGGTCATGCCACATGAGAATTGTTTGCAAGAACCAAGGCTGCTCAGCCTGGAGAAGAGAAGCCTTGATGGGGCATGAGAATGTCTTCAAAGTATTCAGAGATCTGACATGTGGAAGATGAATTGCATTTGTCATACTCAGCTTCAGAACTCAGTGACAAGAACTCTTGGCTTCCAAGTTCCCTCCCACTGGAAGGCGAAAGGGACCAACTCAATACCAGATTGCATTTTCCTTTAAAGTTTGCAAAGCACTTTACATATGTTATCACACTTATTTATTTTTTTCTAACTTTTTTTTGTAGGGCAATGAGGGTTAAGTGACTTGCCTAGGGTCACACAGCTAGTGTCAAGTGGCTGAGGCCAGATTTGAACTCATGTCTTCCTGAATCCAGGGATGGTGCTTTATCCACTGTGCCACCTAGCTGCCCCTATCACATTTATTTATAAACTAACATGAAATGATTATGATGTACAGGCCCACGTGCTGGACAGTGGGCACACAGACACATACGCAGAGGATGTCATAGAGAAGATTCTTGGATTAAGGCAGCAGGTTCGTCCAGCTGGCACTCAAGGTCCCATCCTGCTCTGAAATTCTACGATTCTGCCTCTTCTTCTCACCTCCAAGTTTGCCACAGAATCTAATCTTCCCAGTTCTCACTCTTTGGGGTTAAAGCATCAAAGACCACTCTTAAAATGCACTTATTGCCAAGGAGAAATGGTATCTGGGGCAGCTAAATGGTGCAGTAGATAGAGTACCAGGCCCAGAGTCAAATGGTGAGATAAGGGGGCTGAACCACGTGATAATTCAAGTTGTTGTTATTTTCATTCAAGAGAATCTAGGATTCTATAATTCTTCTTCTGAGCTGTATATTCATGGACTCAAGCTGTGCAAACCTCAGTTTTCTCATCTGTCAAGTGGGAATCATAAGAACTGCACTATCTACTTCACAGAATTGTGAAGAAAAGCCTTTGTAAATCACGAGGCCCTAGAGAAGTGGGATTGTTGTTGCTGTTGTTGTTTTAGAATTATCATCACTCCACCAATGCTCTTCATCTCCTACAATCCCAAGGACAGATTTTTGATTCCTCAGCTCCCCAATTATTAATATAACATGTGCTAAACACTGTCTACTGACTGCCTTTTAGTATAGGCTGTTGTGTGAATGGAGGCGTGGGCATGGAGTTCTAGCCGGCCTTTATTCCTGTGAGGAAGAAGGAGGGCATCTGCCGCGGATCTGAGCCCTTTCAAAGTTTAGGACACTCCTCAGTGCCACGCAGCATAAATCACGGCACAAACTGTGTGATTATCCCCTGCAGGGAAATAGACTGTGCGTTTATGGAGTTCCTCACCAAACACTTAGGGATAATCTGATATAAAGCAGCAGGGGAGGAGAGTAATGACAACTTCAAATTAGTTTTAATGAATGTTTCCATTAAAAAAACTGCTTTTCTCCAAACCTGAAAACACAAAGTGACAGTTTCCTTGCCATTATTCCCTGCGAGAAGATCCTTCCCTCTTCCAACTATCTAAAAGGGATGTCTTGACTTAACTCTTTCATTCTTGGTGTCAAACAGACCTGCCCTTTTCTTACCCTGGTGTTTGACAATCTTCCACACAAGGTTCCATAGTATTTTCATTAGGAGCACTGGATTGGAGCTTGGGAAACATCTGTTTTAAGTCAACTTCAACTCAATCCAGGAAAAAATAAATTTCTGGCTCTCCACCTGCTCCAAAGGTCAATTGCCTACCCAAAGCAGCCCGAGAGTACTGATGGGGTACAGATGCAGGGCATATTTTTAGCTGGAGTTTGGCAGATAACCTGCATGTTGAATGTAAAAGAGAGAAAGAAAAGGGAGGCAAGGGTTGATAAACCATTAAATGGTTTTAAACGCCCCTGCAAACATTCTTGGGCTGGTTCTCTCCTTCCCCCCCCCCACTTCAAATAAAGAAAGCTTCATTTATAAAGGAAGAGGGGAAGCAAACGTATCCATGTTGCTTGCATTAAGTGGAGTGGACCTTAAAATATTTTGGCCAAGAAAGCAACATTGCATTTCAGATATAATTCCTGAGCTCTGGCTGCCTCTGCTTTTCATAATAGTGTTTACAAAGCAATGTTTTAGTTCTTTGCTTCTAAACCTGGGTTTTCTGGGTGTGTCTATCTTGGCCCCTTCAAATCATATGGGGCTGAAACGTTTTTTCTGGGCTGCCAATCTGGAGGTGGAATTTTCCACGAAGTTATGTAAATTGGATTTTAGCTACGGGTAAGAAAAAATGGAAGATTTTTTGTGCCCTTTCAGGTACTGTTGGGAAGCTGGGCTGAGATTCCAAGAATTGATTTTTGCCTTTGAAGTAGGGTCAGGCGTTTGGGTTTGGAAGCATCACTGGGAAATCTAATATGGTCATTAGAGCAATGTTTTTTCTTCTGGTATGACTGAAACACCATCACCATGAAACACTTCTCAGAAATGTCTTGTGCTCTGTCTATAGAGCATCAAGTATCTGGATAAAAGCTGAGAAAGCCAACAGTATGGGTGAATACTGCCAACCTTCATTTATCCAGAGTCTAAGCAGCTAGAGAACTCAGATAACCAGGTGATGGTTGTAGTTATACATTCTGTACCTTTCTTTCTTTCTTTCTTTCTTTCTTTCTTTCTTTCTTTCTTTCTTTCTTTCTTTCTTTCTTTCTTTCTTTCTTTCTTCCTTCCTTCCTTCCTTCCTTCCTTCCTTCCTTCCTTCCTTCCTTCCTTCCTTCCTTCCTTCCTTCCTTCCTTCCTTCCTTCCTTCCTTCCTTTCTTTCTCTCTCTCTCTCTCTCTCTCTCTCTCTCTCTCTCTCTCTTTCCTTCCTTCCTTCCTCTTCTCTCTTTTCTTCCTCCATTACAAACTTTCTTTGCCCCATTTCTTTTTCCCTTTCTTTCTTTTTCTTCCTTCCTTCCTTCCTTCCTTCCTTCCTTCCTTCCTTCCTTCCTTCCTTCCTTCCTTCCTTCCTTCCTTCCTTCCTTCCTTCCCTCCTTCCCTCCTTCCTTCCTTCTTTTCTTTCTTCCTCCCTCAGAAGAATGTAAACTATTGGTACTGATACTTTAAATTACGTAGCCTTTTAGCTTGCTATTAACCTGTGTAATCACAGCAAGCAAGCCTCTCCTAACCCTCCTAATTGTAGTGCCCCCTCTCTTTTAATTTTTCCTATTTATTATTATACATATCTGCTTGCTTGTTGTATCCCCCATTACACTGTGAGATCCTTGAGGGATGTCTGTATCCCCAGTGTACCTGGTACGTTTGTTCTTGCTCAGTCATTTCAATTATGTCCAACTCTTCATGACCCCCTTTGGGTTTTTTTGGGTTTTTTTGGCAAGTGATTTTCCATTTCCTTCTCCAAATCATTTGACAGATGAGGAAACTGAGGCAAACAGGATTCAGCTTCCCAGGGTCATATAGTTAGGAAGTATCTGAGGCCAAATTTGATCTCAGGAAGCTGAGTCTTCCTGACTCCAGGTCCAGTGCTCTAGCTACTGTACCACCTATCTGCCACCTATCCCTTAATCAATGGGCTTTGACTGTTAATTGACTGGGTGCAGTTTGATCACATATTAACAAGGGATCTGCTAAAACCTTGGTGCCTATGTGGACATTGACACTGTTGATACAGAGGTATGCTTCTCATACTTGGTATTTCCTCTACATGTTTTCCCATAAATCCACCATAGAGAATCTATGTTAAATACTGGAACCCTACCTCTCCATGTTTTAGTATTTAGAGCAAGGGTTTTTTCACCTGGCATCTGGGAACTTGTGTATCTAATATTTTGATAACATATTTCAATACAATTGTTTTCCTTGGTAATCCTATATGCTCTATTTTCTGCATTAAAAATATCATTCTGAGAAGGGGTCCATGGGCTTCACTAGACCAAAGGAGTCCAAGACACCAGGAAACGAAGCCCCCTTTTTCTAGTGGGCACCACATCAGCATTCACACTGTCCACTTGCTGTCTCTTGCTCTCACTAACTGACCTTGAGTAACCCACATCCCTTTCTAGTCATACATGTCCTTAAGAGTGTCATTTAAACTGCTTGTCCTGCACAAGTCCTAATTGATAATGGGGGCTCTAAGTTAGCAAGCATATGTGGACTTCCATGTGTGACAAACAGGAAGTGGACCAGTAAGCTAGACCAGAGAATATGTATAGGGGAGTAATGTGTGAGAAAGGTAGAAAGATGGGAAGGGGCCAAGTAGTGACAGCTTTAAGTGCTAAACAAAGGAGTTTATTGTTATAGGGAGGAAGCCGAAACCCAGCATGGAAACATGTATCTTGTCTAAAGTCACATGGTCAGTGGCATGGCTGGCAACAGAATCCTGGTCTCTACCTTCCTACCTGCATATACAAGCTACCAGAGACCCTGCCTGCAGAGACTTTCTAGCATATGGTAGGCTGTAGTGGTGGTCCCTTATCATAGTATATTTAGCTATGATTAGCTTCTTAGAGTTTCCTGGGGCCCTAAGAGGTTAAGTTACTTGTTGATGGTCACACAAATAGTATTTGTCACTGGAATAACATGCACCATGGATCTCGCTGACCCCACACCTGGCCTTCTACCCATTGTGTCACGCCGTCTCTTTGCATTGTCGTTGTTGTTGTTGTCATTTCATAGCTGAGAAAACCTCGGCTTAGAGAGATGAAGGCACTTTCTGTGAAGCTTATATGTGTCGAGTGCCTGGGGACATAATGCTAAGTGTAAGACTCCTTCCTGGCACGAGCCAATATGGTTTCTTGGTATATGCTTGCTTTGCAATCATTGTCCCTTTCAGACCATCCCTTGGTAGTATGACAAGGAGCTTCATCAGAAAATGTGGAACAGCTCGCTGTGTTACCTGGGACGCGCTGCTGCCAGCTCCCTCGGTATCACCCCAGACCCTTAAGGAAGGGGTGCTGTTGGTGGGCTAGCCACCCAAAGGAAAGGTTGGCTACCTCTGGGAGCATCGCTCACACTCTGAGCAGGCTAAAGGAAAGCAGCCTCCCTCTGCAGCTCCCTGCCTCATAGTCAGCATGATGAATATCTCTTGGAGTTGCCAGTCCTTTGACGTACTCTGTGCAGACAGTGTCAACTTCACATTAATCATCGCCGTGCACTGGTAGGACCGACAAACACCCGCTTCAGTGAAAGAGCCAAATGATTGGGAACAAATTCAAAACAGCTTTATTTCCTTGACAGACAGGACCTTTTTGTTAAACTCTGTTTTAAAAACCTTTTACATCTCTGTCTTGTTCACTCATTATTGTAGTCATTCATATTTATGTAAACCCAGGCGATGCACAGCTGGGTTATTTATCAGCTTATTGGCAGGGGAGGTTCACAGGGGGAAAAAAGGCCCTTTTTACAGGCCCCCTTTTCCAGGTTATTAAACTACACTAATGAGAATTACACCATTACTCACCACTTCCAAAAAGGAAGGCATTTTTTTTTTAAATGGAGAGAAAACTGAATTTCATTGTGCAAATAGAAAGAAGCAAAATTAATTGGATGAAGTGCTATCTCTTGGTCATCCCAAGTAGCCAGGATCTGTGTTGCTGGGGAGAAAAAAATCATTGGGGGTTCTGCAGAGACTGGGGAGTGAATTTGTGCTTTGCAGTGTGTCTTTAACTACTCAGAGCAGTCTAAAAACAAGCTTCCTAAGTCAGATTCATATAGGTATGGGAACTTGCTTTGAATCAGTAATAATACTGATAGCTCACATTTTTATATCATGCTGAAGTCTTCAAAGCTCTTTACATACAGTATATCACTGGATCCTCACAATAACCCTGTGGAGTTGAGGCTCTCCTTATCCCTAGTTTTCAGATGGGAAAATTGAGTCTCATAGAAGTTAAATGAAATGGTCAAGGTCACATAGCTAGTAAGTATCTGAAGCATGATTTGATTCCTAGGTCTTCCTGACTCCAAGTTCATCATTCCAGCCACCATGCCATGCTGCCTCTAATTATTAGGTTAATTAATACAAAAGCATGTTATGATTATCCGATTATACTCTGGAAGGAACCCGAGAGATCATCTGTTCTAGCACTTTAATTTTATAGAAGGGGGAAAGAGGCTTGGTCAATGTTACCTAGGCATATATAACAAAGCTGGGAGGTGAATTAGGCCCACTGATTCCAAATACAGTTTGGGTTCTATGACACCAGGGGCTTTCAAAGTGTAGTCTGAGGACCTGTGGGGGTCCCTGAGACTCTCTCAGGGGGTCTGCAAGAGCCAAACTATTTTCACCATAATACTTAGTTTCAACGTCTAATATAGAAAAATATCTGTCTATAATCCACATAAACAAAAGCTCAGGGGAGGGCTCAATACTTTTTAAAAACACAAAGGGGTCTTGAGACAAAATGTTTGATTACTTCTGCACAACACCATACTGCCTCTTATTGTGAAGTTTATTTATTAAATCACTAGGAAGTGATGCAATCCTGCTCGTCAAATGGGCCAGAGAGTAACTTTCGAGCAAAGTAGTTTTTGAGTTTCTCCATGTTCCCTGAAGTATGCTTTGTGAAAAGAAACCCCTGGCCTACCGTTCATCTGAATATAGCTTTGATTCTGCATCTCCAATCTATGCACTAGAAGGGACATTACAGATCATTTATTTAGCCTCGTTTCCCACCTCCACAATTTTATAGACCAGCCAACTGAGGACCAGAGTTGAAAAGTGACTTGCTGATGGCCATACAGCTGGCAAATAGCAGTCCTGGTCCTTTAATCCCAAATCCATTGATCTTTCTACTACACCTCACTGCTTCTTGATCTGTAATTATTATTACTACTGTCAGCAATAATAATAACAGTAACTATTGTTGCCAACAATAATAATAACAACAATAATTCTACACGTTTTCCTCACAACATCCCTATGAGAGAGGGTGCCTTTATAAACCAATCAGAGGAACAACTCAAGCAAGTGGTCAGATCGAAACTGCCCCCCCACACACACACAAGCACAGTGCCTGGCCTGACAGCAATGTGACCCTGATGAAAAAGAGTGCTCAGTGTTTATGAAATGAGTAGACACGGAGACCAGCACCTGCTCCCTCAGAACACTGTGCACAGATTTATTCTTAGGACGCTGCCGTTTGGACTGTCCAAACCCCAGATGGAATGTACCTCTACCAGGACAGCTTCTGAGAACAGCTTGCAGTTTTCAGCTCACTTCCAGGGAAACAGGCCATAGGGTTCTCCCCAGAAATGCCTTGATATGTCTTGAGAAGGGGAGGAAGAACACTCAGCTTAACACATCAATGAATTTGGAACATTTCACATGTTACGGTGTTAAGAGAGGATACAAATCCTACAATATTCTACCCAGGTGTAACTGATAAACTCAGATAAACTGATATCAAGTTTTTCTTCACTCCTTCTATATGTGTCTATGTATGTGTATACATATTTACATACATACATACATCTACTGTACAAATTCTCTACACTGACTAATAGATAACTTCTCTGTTATTTATTGTTTCAGAGAGTTTCCTGTGGCATCAAGAGATTAAGCAACTTGCTTCTTCTACACTTGCCACCTCAATGTCAGTGGTAGTTCCTAAACCCAGGGCTTCCTTGCTCAAAGGCTGACCCTCTAACCACTAGGCCGTACTGTCTCTTAAAAGGGACATTAAAATAATTAAATTCAAATTCTTTATTTCATAAAGGAGGCCACTGAAGCCAGAGAAGAAGGATGATTTACCTAAAGTCACAAAAGTAATAAACATGAGAGCTCAGGATTCCAACTCAGGTCTTCTAACCCAAAATCTATTGTTCTCTCCACTACATGGCAGGAGACTTGAGTTTAAGGCCCATCTCTACCTCTGCTCACCATATGACTTTAGACAGATTTCTTCACCTCTCTGAGCCTTGGTTTCTTCTTCTGCAAAACAAAGAATGAAAGCGTTCTTTATCTTAGAGGGCTATGCTGAGGAAGGGCCTTTGCAGACTGCAAGGTGTGTAGAAATATGGCTGTTCTTTATTCTGAACACAGATCATTCAAGGACTTTGAGTACGACGTAAGAATTACATAAATAATAATGTATAAAACTATTTCTTCTTACCTCTTATATTCTTCATTTTTGCTGCTTCATCAATTCCTCCCCCCCCCCTTTTAATTCCTAGAAATAAATGGATGTCTTCCTACTGGTCTGATTGCTAAATGATATTTTTTAAAAATGTTTTAAACCATCTGAATATGCTTGAAATGTGGAAAATTTCTTGTAACTCCTTCCTCTCACCTTTGTGGAGTCCTGTTCTCTGAGGTGTTTCTCCAATTACCCAATCTCCCCCCCCCCCAACCTCAGGATTTTTATTACCTAGGCCCCCCTGGCTCGTTCTTCTAAGCTAGCGGTTTTAGGTCCTTGAAGTTCTAGGAAAGGTCTCTTACTTGGCTCTTTGCCATCCCAACGTCCCTCTGCAGTCTTTAGTCTTTCACGAAACTTGGATGCAATAATTCTTTCTCTAGGCTGGTTCTCCTGAAGCACCCCAAGCCTCCAACTTGGATCCTAGCCTTTTTTTTATAGGTTACTGTCCCCTTCCAGAGTTTAAACTTAGCCCTTTCACTTGGCCCTCTTCACTGGGCCAAATAATGAAGCTGACCCCCAAAGTAGGAGTTCTGGTTGGGGGGTCGTTAGTTGATCCCCCTTCAAACTAGAGGTTCTGGTTCAGACTTAGCAGTAAAACCAGATCCTGCCCAGAAACAAGTGGTTTGGTGGGAGGTCTGGCTCCCTAGAGAGAGCAGTCTGTTTAGTCATAACCAAAGCTATTTCCAAGCCAAACTGCCTCACTGTGTGGTGTCTTGAAAGAGCCAGTGTTTGATGAATCAGGAATCAGGCAGTGTCTCTCATGTGACCTTCCTGAGTGACAGCTGCCAGTCTTGTATTCATCTAGAGAGCACTCATCTTCCTCATATAAACATGGCCTCCGTGCGAGGGCAGCTCCCACGCCTCATATCCTGGTTCTACATTATAAGCTGGTCTGTAGGGTCTGGAAATGTGAATACATTTCATAGAATCACAGGATCGAAGACCCAGAAGGGACCCAAGAGGTCATCCTGTCGAACCTCTTACCCGATGTCTTTTTTTTTTTTTTAAAGAGCCCAAACCAGGTGTTTTGGTTTTGGGGTTTTGGATTTTTTTTTGGCTTTAAATCAGAATTGACAAGAATTTGTATGTGCTGGTCTAAGGTTTATTTTTTTGTGTTCATGTAGATAGATATCAGTATCGATATTTGCATATATGTACGTATCTATCCACATATACCTCTGTACAGATATATGAATATATTATGTACATATATGTTAACACCCGTTCATTTCATGTGGGTCCAGGGGAGGGGAGGAGAGAGAAGGGAAAAGATGGTAACAGAGAAGCTCAATACTTTCAACCACCACTTTGGTTACAGTCTTTATTTAGACAATCATAGACATGTAGGGTTGGAAGAGTTCTTAGAATTCATTTTCCCAACACCTTCCTTTAAATAGATTAGGAAATTGAGACCTAGAGAAGGTGTCTTGGCCAATGTTGTCATACAACACTGCAGGAATTAGAATCCAACATCTGCTTTCCCCTAATCCAGGGTTAGTTCCATATTACCATGCCACCTCAATGAATGTGCTAAGTATGCTCTTTACAAAATACTCTAATCCCATCACCAAGCTCTTATTCACTGCCTACTATTGGTCAGGCATGGTGCTAAGCATCGAGGGCACAAAGAAAGGCAAAGAATAGTCCCTGCTCTCCTCGAGCTCATGGTTAAAGCAAAAACAAACAAGGAAAACTACACACACACAAAACATATAGAAGATACATTGGAGAGAGTCTCAGAGGTAGGTACTAAAATAAAGGACTGGGGAGGACTTCTTGGGACTCTAACTGAGACTTAAAGGGAGCCAGGGAATCAGAAGGCAGAGATGAGGAAGGAGAGAGGTCCAGGCATAGGAGACAGCCAGGGAGAATGCCTAAAGTTGAGAGATAGCATGTCATGTGTTAAGAATAGCAAGGAGGCCAGTGTTACTGGATCAAAGAGTACATGAGGCATAAAAAGGCTGGGAAGAAAGGAAGGGAGCAGGCTGTAAAGAGCTTTAAAAGACAGATGATTTTTGTATTGGGTCCTGGAAATAATAGGGAGCCAATGAAGGTTAGTGGGGTGACATGATCAGACCTGCACTTTAGGAAGATCCCACTGACAGCTGAGTGAAGGATGAACTGAAATAGGGAGAAACTTGGGCCAGAGAGAGGCTATTGCAATAGTTCAGGTGTGGGATGTTCAAGGCATGTACCAAGGTGGTAGGAGTTTAGGAATGGAGAAGTGGGTATATATGAGGCTTGTTATAAAGGTAGAAACAAGAAGATTTGGCAGATGATTGATAGGGGTGGGATGAGAGTGGATGATGAATCAAAGATGCCGCCCTAGGTTTTGTGTGTGTGTGTGTGTGTGTGTGTGTGTGTGTGTGTGTGTGTGTGTGTGTGAGGCAATTGGGGTTAAGTGACTTGCCCAGGGTCACACAGCTAGTAAGTGTTTAGTGTCTGAGTCCGGATTTGAACTCAGGTCCTCCTGAATCCAGGGCTGGTGCTCTACCCACTGTGCCACCTAGCTGCCCCGCCGCCCTAGTTTGAAAGAGTGGATCAATAGAAGGATGGCGGTAACCTTGACAGTGCTGGGGACATTAGGGAAAGGGGGAAGATCTGGGGAGGAAGACAGTGGGTTTAGTCATGGCCATTTTTAGTTTAAGATGACCATGAGAAATCCGATTCAAGATGTCCAGTAAGCAGCTGGAGATAGGAGACTGGAAGTCAGGAGAAAAGTCACAGCTAGACAACTAGATATAAGAATCTTCAACAGAGAGATGATCATTAAATCTTTGGTTGCTGATGAGATGACCAAGGGAATGGTAGATGGAGAGAAATTAAATGTCTGGAGGTTTCTGTATATGTATATATGTGTGTGTGCGTGTGTTTGTGTATGTATACACAAATACACGTACATACATACACGCATATATACACATAAACATATTATGTTTATTTGTGTGTATATAAATATACATGTGTATTTATACATATATGTACACACATATATGCTACACAGATACCACATATTATAGTGGCATCATAGATAGAGTGCTGGGCCTGAAGTCATAGAAGTCTGAGTTCCAATCTGGCCTCAGATATCTGCTGACTGTGTGACATTGAACAAATCATTTAAGCTCTGTTTGCCTCAGTTTCCTCATCTGTAAAACAGAGAAAATATTACACCTACTTTGCAGGGTTGTTGTGAGGATCAAATGAGACATTTGTTGAGTGCCTAGCACAGTGCCTGGGACATAGTAGGCATTATAGTAAAGTACTAAGTACATAAGCATACACACACACATGTACATTTATTACATATAAACACGGTACGAGAGATAGAGAGGCATCCCCTTCCCCCAGCATAAAACTACTAAATGTCTTTGAAAGCATACGACTTTCTCCTCAAAGTGTTCTCACTCAACTTCCCTTGCTCTGGGGTTCCTCGTCTGTAAAATGAGAGAATTAAACAAGATCACCCTTCTAAACCCATGGTCCTATGATTCTTTCCACTAATTCAGACTGACTTTCCCCTTGCTAGGGCAAATGAAGAGAATCTGACCATTCCGAAAGGCCATTCGCTTATATTTCAGAATCAGGATGCCGTCACCGTTTAGAAACCAATCAATCAGCTGATCAATATAATGCTATAAGAGGCTTGCCCTGCCTGACACTGTTAATTGATTCCATGCACAAATGGCCTTGGGGTGAGACACCCATGACAGAGGACAGGTAGCCTGGCTCATCCCTGACCAGCTGCCTTGGGGCCCAAGTAGGGCTTTCCACATCATGGTGCCACTTGGTTGTAGTGCATTAACCATGTGATTGGGAGACAAAATGATCAATTTTGAATTGAATGGATCATCTAGTCCAACCCTTTCATTTTACAGATGAGGAAAACAAAGTCTAGAGAATTTAAGTTACTTGCCCAGAGACTCACAAGCAATAGGTAGTAAAGTTGGAATTCTTTTTTTGGGAGGGGTGGGGAGGATTGAGGCAATTGGGGTTAAGTGACTTGCTGAGGGTCACACAGCCAGTAAGTGTCGAGTGTCTGAGGTCAGATCTGAACTCAGGTGGTTCTGACTTCAGGGGTGATGCACTATCCACTGCACCACCTAGCTGCCTCCTTAACGTTGGGATTCCTAGTAATAGCAAGCATTTCTATAGTGCGTTGAGGTATGCAGAGTGTTTTACAAAGTTTATCCCCAAACAACCCTATGATGTATGTTGTAGCCTCATTTTACAGATGAGGCAAACAGTCATTAAATGACTTGTCCAGGGTCACAGAGCTAATACACGTCTGAGGGAGCATCTGAACTCAGGTCTTCCTGACCAAGTCCAGTGCTGTATACTGGGCTATTTAGCTGCAAGTCCTCTGATTTCAAATCTTGGTAATGTTGGTTGGGATATCGTTGTGTGGGGCAAGCTTTCTCATGCTCAGCGCTGTGACTGAAAGCAGAATATGCTGCCTTAAATGTGCTGTGTTTTATATACCCCGTTCCAAATATTGTAATGGCATTTATATTGGCTCTGTTTTAAGTTTCATATTCATCTGATGATACAATTGCTGGAGTTTTTCTTTTGATATAACACATCTTTCTTAAGTACCCACCCTTGTTTCCTTGCCCTAATACTAATCCATCTCTAAGCCCCAACCCTGGACTACCCCAACGTCTGCCTTCTCCGCTCCCATTCTTGGGCTTTGTTTAGTTGTGTCTGACTCTTTCTGACCCCATCTGGGGTTTTCTTGGCAGAGATACTAGAGTGGTTGGCCATTTCCTTCTCCAGCTCATTTGACAGATGAGGAAGCTTGAGGCAAACGGGGTTAAGTGACTTGCCCAGGGTCACACAGCTAGTAAGTGTCTGTGGCCAGATTTGAACTCAGGAAGATGAGTCTGCTTGGCACTCTATCCATTGTACCACCTACCAGCCCCTCGGAAGAGGACCTCCCCATATACTTTGACAAAACTTTCCTGAGATAGCCACTCTTCTTCAATTCAGTTCAGTTTAATATCGTGTCCCACTTCTTTCTCTCTTTCTTTTATTCTAGTCTTAGAGCATAAGGTGATCTTTCTCCTTGCTCATGCCAGCCTCTCTGCTTTTTCCCTTGATCTCATCCCTTCCTGTCTTTCTCCAGAAAAGTTCCCCTTCTGTTCTTTTCATATCATTAATTTTCAATGTCTCACTTCACTCTCACTTCAATCAGTTACTGATCTGTAGGGAATTTTAATGTTAAGCCCTCTCATATCCATCTCTACCTATACCATAACTATCTTCATTCATGTCCTCATCACTTCTCTCTTCTACTGTTAAAGCAGCCTCCTAATTGGTGCTCTGCTATCCACTCTCTCTTTTCTCTAATTGGTCCTTCACACTAGCTGCTCTATTGATATTTACCAGACTTAAGTCCCACCACATCACTCCTCTGCTCAAGAAGTCAGTGGCTTTTTTCTGTTTCCAGGATAAAATGCAAACTCCTCCATCTGACATTTAGAGCCCTCCACGATCTGGCTCCAAGCCCTCTTTACTGGTTTATTTCACATTCTTCCTCCTCAAATACTCTCCATTCTAGACAAACAAACCTACTTTCTGTCCCTCACACGTAAAATTGCATCTTGTATCTTCATTCCTTTGCATGGGCTGTCTACCATGCTTGTACTGCATCATCTCTTCCCCTTCACCTCTTCAGTCAACCAATCAATAAACACTTATTAAGTGCCCACTATATGCCAGGAACTGTGCTAAGTGCTGGGGATACAAAAAAGGGGGAAAGACAGCGCCTGTCCTCAAGGCACTTGCAATCCAATTGGGGAAACAGCATGCAAACAAATATATAAAGCAAGCCTTATACAGGATAAATAGGGACTCCTTTCAAGGCTTCCTTCAAGTATTACCTCCTTCAAGAGACCTTTACTAATTTCTCCTATCCTTTCCTAATTTCTATTATGAATTTTTTCAGTAGTTGCCATCTCCTGAAATCACTATGAAGTAGCTGTTTGTGCCTCTAGATAGAGAGTTTCAATAGAGTCTCACTATTGGGCCTACAGCCAGGTGTCCAGAGATTCCTTTTTGTCCTTCTTCATTATGTGGACCACTCATTTGTAGCAAATATTCACCCAGAATGAAATTAAAAATTCATTTATCTTTATCTGGAGATAAAAGCAGTTATAAAAGTCCAGACAGCAAATAAACATGGTTTAAGGGTATACATGCCAGTTTGCCAGGCAGTGGGGAGGCAGAGTAGAGGCAGGAAGTAGAAATGGGATAAATTCATCTGATCCCAGTGAAGCAGCAAATTCTGTATGGGTCCAGAAAGTTCCCAGGCTTTAGCCTCTTGTAATCCCCCAGTCCCTCCTTCTAGCTGAGAAAAAATTGGCTTTCCTATCACCACCACCACCCTTAGTGATAAGAGGCTACATTCTCATACCCTTTATGCACATACATGTGAAGCTGTATTTCCCAAGCTGAAGGTAAGCCCTTTAAGGGCAGGAATGATCTCACTTCAGGATTTTTATTTTTAGTGCATTGTACAGTGTTTAGCACATAAAAGGCACTTCATGAATCTTGCTGATTGATTCATCGATCCTGTACTCAGTACTGGGACTATGAAGACAGAAATGAACACAGTCCATGCCCTTAGTTAGCCGAAAATCCAATGTCATGGATATGGCACGCACACAAATGAATGTGACCCAAGTGAGTGAGATGATTGATATGAAAGAGAGCTCCTAAGTGCTCCAGGAAAATGTGAGGAGGGAAAAGGAGATTACCTTCAACTGGGAAAAAGGTTTTTAAAGGTGGGCCAAGCAATAAAATGTGCTTGTGTCATCCAAGGAACAGTGTAGTTAACACTTCTTGAATACCTAAGAAATCCATGATCTTGTTGGTGTATGGACTCCTTCCAGACCCCATGACTTAGTTCAAGAGTCAGCAAACTATGACCCAAGAGCCAAATCCAGCCCACCACCTGTTGTTGTACAGCCTGTAAGCCAAGACTGGTTTTTAACCAAGTTAAAAAATATCAAAACCATTCTCAGCAACAAACAAAAACCAGGCCACAGGCTAGATTTGGTCTTTAAGACATAGTTTGCTGGTCCCCTGATTAGAAGATAGATGGCTGCCATGAGTTGCTATAGATACAAATATAAGCACTGCAGCCAACCTGTTGGGAAGTTTCTCTGACATTAACCTTTCCCTCCTTACCTCTATATCTTGGAACCCCTCAAGCCCTTCAAGGTTTGGCTAATGTTCTCATGCAACAGCCATGCAATCCACCACAAAGCCCGTATCTGAAGCCTTTCCATCTTAGTAGGTCCTACCAGAGCATGTGCTTCATAGGCATATCCTCCAAGAACCAAGGGTCACCTCCACATGAAGATGTGCACTTTTATCAGGAAAGCTGGTACAAGTACTAATAATAACTGGCCTATTCATGGTACTTTAACATTTTATCAAGGACTTCTCGTTTCATCTTCAAAACACCTCTGTAAAGTAGGTGGTATTGGTATGATAGTCCCTTGTACAGATGGTACAACTGAGGCACAGAAAGATTAAATTGAGTTGGCTGAAGACTTTCAGGTTGAAAGTGGGAAAGGAGAATTTTACATTTAAGATCCCTGGTTCCAAATCCAATTAAGTAGGGAGAGTCATATTCCAAGAGGGTTGGCTACTAGGGAATAAATTTCTTTGGTGCAACAACTTAGGAAGTTCATCTTTTATGTCATGGAGGGGTTGGTATATGAAGTAGTCGGGGCAGGGAGAGACTGGGCCAATGACTTCACTGCTCTTTTGAAGTATTGATTAGCTCACATTTTTGTAATAGTATAATTCCTCTGCGTAATATTAGATTGTGTTAGAGAACAGTATCTTCTGAATGATTATCTTAAAATCAAATATATGTCACCTAAATCATTAGTAAAAAGGATATACATCTACACATGTGTCCATATGTACTTTATTTTGATAATTAATGATTATTGTCATCAAAGGCATTAGTATAATTCTCTCTTTATCTACTGTAATACACAGGTTTGTAGATGAAGGCGATTGTGTAATCACAGCCAATGAATTGTGGAAAGGGGCTGATTCTGCAATTATCCTCAGTAGCAAGTTCCTGCTGCAGATATTAGATTTCTGAATACAGGTCACCTGATAAGCACAATAAATAGCTACAACATTCCGTGATTAAATTAAAAATAGCAAACCCAAAGTGCTGCATAGCGATGCTAATTGCTAACCAATTGCCTGCAATATGAAAGGTCAGGAAGGTAACCTTCATGTGCAGGATTATTTATTTATTTATTCATTCATTCATTCAACAAGCATCTATTAAATACCCACTTTGTGCATAGACCTGGACTACTTCTCATAGAATCTCATGTTTGTAAGGGACCTCAATGAATAATATCTAATCCAACCCTGACCTAACCAACAAAAGGGAGGCCATGAGATGAAATGGAGAAGATGATGAATTTGAAGTCAAGGGACCTGAGGTTCAAAACTGCTTCTGCTGCTTGCCTTCTGGGTGACCTTAGTCATCCTTCACCTTAGCTTTCTCATCTTTAAAATGACAGGGTTATACTAGAGGGCCTCTAAGGTCCCTTCCAGCCCTATATGAATTATGCTTCGATCCATCATGGGATATCCTCTACAGCTAGGTGGGGCAGTGGATAGAGCACTGGCCCTGGAGTCAAGAGGACCTGAGTTCAAATCTCACCTCAGACACTTACTAGCTGTGTGACCCTGGGCAAGTCACTTAACCCCAATTGCCTTAAACATCGGGGACCATCTCCAGTCGTCCTGATGTATATCTTGCTACTGGATCCAGATGACTCTGGAGGAGCAAGTGAGGCTGGTGACTTTGCACAGCCCTCCCTCACTTAAATTCAATGAAGTGCAAGTCATGACATCTGTTATGGTCCTCTTCAAGAATGAAAGACAAACAACAACAACAACAACTCTCTACAATAGAAGGGTCAGACACATGGCCCATGGGTTGCACGTGGCCCACAACACTCCCTAATGCAGCATTAGTCAGATTAAAATGTATTGGGGAAATATTTAATAAAATAAATAAAAAAGATAACAAAACATATATAATGTTAATATGTGGTTTTCTAAGTCAATACGCAACTCACAGGGATCCTTACATATGATTCAGTGGCCCCCATTTCTATGTGAGTTTGACACTATTGCTCTATAACCTCACTGAGAAGTGGTCATCCATCTTTTTTTTTTTTTTTTTTTTTTTTTTTTTTTTTTTTTTTTTTTTTTAGTGAGGCAATTGGGATTAAGTGACTTGCCCAGGGTCACACAGCCAGCAAGTGTCAAGTGTCTGAGGCCGGACCCGAACCCAGGTACTCCTGACTCCAGGGCCGGCGCTCTATCCACTGCGCCACCCAGCTGCCCCATTTCATCCATCTTCTAACTTAAGACCTCCAGTGATGAAAAACCCACTACCCCTTGAAGGCAATCCATTCCACTTTTGGATAGACTAATTGTTGTTAAGCTTCTCCTTACATTCAGTTGCATTTCAATTTCTCTCTCCCTCTCCCTCTCCCTCTCCCTCTCCCTCTCCCTCTCCCTCTCCCTCTCCCTCTCCCTCTCCCTCTCCCTCTCCCTCCTTCCCTCCCTCCCTCCTCTTTCTGAAACTTCTTATTGTTCCTAGTTCTGCATTGGGGGAGTCAAGGAGAACAAGATCAATTACTCTTCTATGTGATAGCCCTTCATATACTTGAGAATTAGGATGCTCTTTCCTAAGTCTCCTCTTCTCCAGGCTATACATTCCTGTGGTCAATCTTTGTATGGCCTAGGATTCTCTCACTATTTTTGGCACACTCTTCTCTAGGAACTCCATTTTTATTTCATTAAGCACCACATTGTGTTATTCTATTGAATAATTATTTCTCAGCTTCACAATAGTATTATGTGGCAGTATTCTCAGAGAACTCTGGATAACAGGACTTCTGAAGCCACTTACCAGTTGTGCAACCTTGAGTGAGTTGCTTAATCTCTCTCAATTTGTTTCCTCATCTATAAAATGGGGATTATAATAGCACCTACCTCCCAGAATTGTGAAAATCAAATGGAGAACATGCAAAGCACTCTGTAAACCTTAAAGCATTGTATGAATGCTATTGTTGTTGTTATTGCTGTTAAGTCACAGATCATAGAAGATGAGAACTGGAAGGTATTTTAAAACAGAACACAGAATGTCAGGGTTGCAAAGAACCTTAGAACACCAGAGCTAGAAAAGATATTCATGTTCATCTAGTCCCAAAATGAGAAAATTGAATTCAGTTCACATTTGTAAAGTGCCTACTGTGTACTAGATCTCATGCTAGACGTTGGGGATACCGAGATGGAAAATAAAACAGACTCTTACCTCAACCTCAAAATGCAAGGCAGAAAAGATGCCAAAGTTCAGACAATAGGAGAGTGGGCAAATGAAAATTAGAACACTAGCACCTTGATACTACAAACTGCCTTATTGCCTGCCTGACTGCTTTCCTTCCTTTCTTCCTTCCTTCCTTCCTTCCTTCCTTCCTTCCTTCCTTCCTTCCTTCCTTCCTTCCTTCCTTCCTTCCTTCCTTCCTTCCTTCCTTCCTTCCTCCCTTCCTCCCTTCCTCCCTTCCTCCCTTCCTTCTTTCCTTCCTTCCTTCCTCCTCATTTCTTACTTTCTTCTGTCTTTCCTCCCTTCCTTCATTTTCTTCCTTCCCTCCCCTTTCTCTCTTCTCTCTTTCCTTCTTTCTTTCCTCCCTTCCTCCCTTCTTCATTTAAAAAAATTTCTTTCCTTCCTTAATTTTTTTCTTTCTTTCTTAATTTCTTTCTTTCTTCTCACAGAAGAAAGATTCTCACAATCCAAACTAGATCTCTAAAGGCCTTTAGTTTTTCAGCCCAGTGCTGCCCACAATCTATACTTGTGACTCTCAATGACATTAATTCTATTTCTAGCCAGGACAAGACCAATATAATAGACTGATTAAAAGACACTGAGGAGGCATGAAACTAACAGTGTCCTAGTGTTCTGGCAAATAATAGAAATCCCAATTTCAAAATGGAACTGGGTCACCACAAAATACAATGGGGGAAATTGTCATGGCTTAGTCCCTAAAATGTGTGGATTAAGGAGGGGGGAAAAACACCCTGATCTGAATGGTGCTTCAGAGTAGAATCTAAGCATGAGCTGAAAATGTTCTTTTAAAATACAGAACATAAGGATGCAATTCACAGAGATGGTCTGGAACTGTAAACATGCAGCTGTGTAATTTGCTAGGCTCAAAGCTTACATATCGACAGCATACAAATTGTAAAGTACTTAAAGGCCCATTGTTACCCAAAGGGCCTTACCCAATGTCCTTAAATGTTCCCATTTCTTGTTTTTTTTAAAGTTAGAGGATGTAAAATAAGGTTGCTGGGCTATAGAACTTCCTTTATGTCATATTCTGGATTATGGAAAGCACACTGGAGGAACAGCAAAGAAAAATATCTTCCTTCAATGCCATTGACTTTATTAATATTAATCAGCTTTGGGGAGATCTCTCTTAGATTCTTCTCCTATAAAGTTCCTTTTCATATACTCTTTACTTATCTTGTATATTTATGCATATTATATAATGCCTTGGTATAACACTGCATATTATATATATATGTATATTCAATATCTTGTATATACCTATTTATTTGCACATTTATTTACCTAGTGCTTAACATACTGCCTGGCACATAGTAAGTACTTAATAAATGTTTACTGACTCTGACTGACATTGTGTTCTCCCACCCATTAGAATGTAAACTTCTTGAGGGCAGGGGTTGCTTTTGCCTTTCTGTGAAGCCTCAGCACTTAGCACAATGACTAGTAAGAGCATGATAAATTGATTGTTAATTCATAGATTGATTTCCTGCATCTTGACTCCAGTCTTCCCCATCATAACCTCTGTGTTATCCTGGACTCCCTCTTTTTCCTCATTGGTCATATCCATTCAGTAACCAAACCTTGCCTTTCATCCTCCACATCTCTCACCTCTAGTCCCTTCTCTTTAATCACACAGCCACTGTCTTAGTACAGATGCTCATCGTTTCTTTCCTAGATCACTCCACCAGCCTCTCAATTACTTTCATTGCCTCAAGACCCTACCCACCCCAGTCCATCATCCTCACAGCTGCCAAAGTGGGTTTGGGGTGTTTTTTTATGGGGGGGGGAACGAGGGTTAAGTGACTTGTCCAGGGTCACACAGCTAGTAAGTGTCAAGTATCTGAGGCTGGATTGGAACTCAGGCCCTCCTGAATCCAGGGCCGGCACTCTATCCACTGCGCCACCTAGCTGCCCCTGGACTAGATAATTCTTAAGTGGTTTTTATTAAGCTCAGATCTGACCATATCTACTCACCTACTCAAAATTTACAGTGCCTCCCTGTTGTGTCCAGAATAAACTATACACACTCTCTTTAGCTCTCAAAGCCCTTCACAAGCTGGCCACAAGCAATCTTTCCAACCTCATTGGATCCCACACTCAATCCAGCCAGACTGTCCTTTCTGCAGTGTCTTCACAGTCCTTGTCCCTGATGTGCCTAGAATGAATTTCCTTCTAGTTTCTGTCTCGTAGAATTTCTTTCTTCCTTCAAGACACATTTCAAATCTCCCCTTCAACAGGCAGCCTTTCCTGATTCCAACAACTTCCCATGCTCTTCCTTTCAAACTACCTTGTATTCAACTTCTTTGTCTTAATTCTCTTTTCTATAGTACGAGACATGCATTTATATATGTGTGTGTCTAAATATGTATACATATTCTGTACTTGTCTAAGGATGTACTTTTGGTCTCCCCCCCCCCCTTTAGACTGTAAGCTCCATGAGAGGAAGAATTATTTCATTATTTGCACTTTTTTCTTACCCAGCAGCAGTGCAATGCCTGGCTTATATCAGGTGTTTAATGAATGTCTGTTGACTGATTGATCTGATGGGTCTAGAAGGTGAAGGAGCAAGGAGAATCATGTCTATTATTTTTAGCCTGACTTCCAAGGAGCTTGAAGGACTTGAAAGGGGGAAGACTATTATTAGGCTGTATTGAATGATTCCAAAGCTGGATTGAACCCAGAGAAAGAGAATTAAATTATTTTACGTTGCCTAGCCCAGGGTGGGAAAGCAGCAGGATGTAGTATCAAGAGCACTGGGCTTGGAATTGGTGAATCTGCCCGTGTTCTGCGCAGTATTAGTCGAATCACTTCCCCTTTTTAGGCTTTGATGTCCTCATCTGTAAAATGAGGGAGTTAGACTGGATGGTCTCTCTAGTACCTTGTAGCCCCAATTCTATGATAGAAGTCTTTGCTTTTTTTACTGGATTGCACCCTCTCTGAATAATTACTCTAGTCCCCATATTTATGGTTCTTTAAGATTTATATGTCCCTTTCTTTCTTTCTTTCTTTCTTTCTTTCTTTCTTTCTTTCTTTCTTTCTTTCTTTCTTTCTTTCTTTCTTTCTTTCTTTCTTTCTTTTTTTGGTGAGGCAATTGGGGTTAAGTGACTTGCCCAGGGTCACACAAGTAAGTGTCAAGTATCCGAGGCTGGATTTGAACTCAGGTCCTCCTAAATCCAGGGCCGGTGCTCTATCTACTGTGCCACCTAGCTGCCCCATATATGTCACTTTCTTTCACAGCAAGCCTTTGAGGTGGGTCATGGGTATATTACTATCCCCATTTTTCATAAGAAGAAACTAAAGCACAGAAAGGCTAAGTCACACAACAGAGCCTTACAACTAGTGAGTGCCCAAGATGGGATTCAAATTAAATTAGCCTGATGCCCAAATGGTTGATCTTTGTACTACACTTATTTTCACCTTATAGTCTGCTAGGAGTTCCTGTTCTGTCCAACCTTATCACAAGAGAAGCCCAGCAGTGTAGTTTTATTCCAATCTGTGCTTAAGGAACTTATAGTCCAGATTATGAGAGGAACCTACAAGATTCACTGATTTTAATGTCTGAGGACACTTAAAGACAGTGAGAGGCCACTTTGTCGGGAGCCCTGTATAAGGCAGGAGAGCCGGGTCACGGAGAAGGCACCAGTTGATGATAGGTAGGTTATCTGTTGGTGTAAAGGTGGGAAAAAGCAGACAACAGACACGTTATGAGGAAAGTCAATTGTTAGGCAGCTTTAGTTGTATTCCTAGCTATGCCATTGACTGGAATTAACTTTGGACAAGTTCCTTCTTCTGTCTGGACATTGATTTCTCCATTTATTGAAAAAAGGGAGGGGGGAAGATGGTTGTACTAGGTGAGAGTAGTAACTAGAGCAAGATGACTAGGCCTTTGACCTAGGGTGCCAAAATGTAGAGATGTGCTAACAACACTTTCAGGCCTTCAGCAGCAAAGAAACAACTGAATTTAGCATCTAGTTGGCAAGAATAACCACTTAAACTTAAACTATGTAGCTCCTAGAAAGCAGTTTCCTGCCCCCACCTTCTTTCTTCCTCTGACTACACCCTTGGACCAGACCCACTCTACCCTATTCTTCATCTGACATGGTGGTGGCCTCCCAAGTAGTGATCTCACAGTATCCCAGCATCTCTACCACACAAATACCTTAAATGACATAACAGCATGTTCAGTATCACCCATCTACGTGCACAGTTTTGCTAGAGAGCTCTAGACTAAAGGGTCTCTTGCCAAGATGTGATTCTATTGCATTCTGAACATGAAACCTCAGGGTAGCTGAGCTGGCTAGCCAACACAGGAGCCACGTATAGGGGGCACAATGAGAAGGGAAAAGAAAACCTGGTTATTGAGCGTGTGGACTGCTAGGATGGTGAAGCTGGGAGGGTGTTGTGCTGTAAGGAGTACTGGATTTGGAGTCATACAGCCAGGGTTCAAATTTTGGCATTGCTTCTCCATATTTGTGTGCGTGTGTGTGTGTGAGGCAATTGGGGTTAAGTGACTTGCCCAGGGTCACACAGCTAGTAAGTATCTGAGGCTGGATTTGAACTCAGGACCTCCTGAATCCAGGGCCGGTGTCCTAACCACTGCGCCACCTAGCTGCCCCTGGCTTCTCCATATTGATGTGATCTTGGAGAACTCCCTTTCCCCCCTCTCTCTCTTGGCTTCATTCTCCTCTCTAAAAATTGAGAGAATCATACTCGTTAATGTCTTAGGTTCTTTCCAAGAACCACATATACGGGTATGTTTGGATATGAGGCACCTAGGCAGCATGTCAGATAGAACTCTGGTCTTGGAGTCTGGAAGACCTGATTCCAAATTTGACCTCAGATACTTAATAGATGTGTGACCCTGGGTAAGTTGCTTAACTTCTGCCTACCTCAGTTTCCTTATCTGTAAAATGGGCATAATAAAAGCACTTTCTTCACAGGGTTGTTACGATGACCAAATAAGATCTTTGTAAAGCATTTTGCAAACCCTCAGGTACTATATAAATGCTAGTTGTTATTATGATGATGCTGATGACATTGCAAATAATGACAAACTTCACATCCACAAGGTACTTACCTGGATATAATTTATTGATGTTCACATAAAGGATCCAGTGAGGCCATGTGCCAGTGTGTGACATAGCCATCCTATATCCCTTTTGCTCTGTTCCCAGACATCCCCCAGCACCCTTAGAGACTGTCCAGGAGCTGGTCAGTTCTTCTAGGGCTCCAGACTGACCCGAGTGGCTCCTGAACAGTTGAGGATTATCCTGTTTTCTACTCAAGAGGGTAAAAGGAGCTGGAAGCCTTTATAAATACATCAGTCTAGGAAGATGGACCTGGAACACCTGTGAAAACAGGAGTCCTGGGTAAGATGGATAAGAATGCACACAGGAATTGACAACATCCCTTTCATACTTGCTCCTCAGTCCCTCGAGCTGGTTTTGTCAGCTTCATCCCTCCATGCTCTACAAGGGAAGGGGCCTAGTCCCGTTAGACTGCCTCATTATGATTTGATCTAGTAGACAAGAAAATGCTAAATGGTGACATTGAGACAAGGAGAAGTTAAGTCACTTGTCCAAGGTTACAATCCTCTGGCTCCCCTTATCTCATTGCCTCTGAATGGTGTCCACACCAGGTTATTGCTGCAGTCATATCTCTGTCAGATGGTACAGCCATGGAAACAAACCATGGGAAGTGGAGAAAACTGAAAACATAAGTCATGGCCTTAGAGTTTGCTTAAAGTCTCCTTGGGGTCCCAGAACAAAGCTCATTCTGTGAGCTCTGCTGCAGTCCCGAGGAGGCTTGAAGAATGCGAGGCTGGTTTGTGGGGGGGCATCTGTTCAGATTGCTTCACCTTGGCCTCTAGGCGTTAAGACCACCTCTCCTTGCTCCAGTTTCATTCTGATTTTCAGGTGTGAAATCTAAGCCACATCGTGAGGTTTCCTCTACCAGCAGAGGAATGATTGACTTCTGATTGGCACTCACAGCTCCAAGACTGTTTGGAGCTTGGTTTGTTTTCACAATCACTGTGAGATGTTGGATGACAGCATAGGTCAAAGTCAGTGTCAGTATGGGGGAGCGGAACCATTCTCTGTCCCATGGTGCACAAATGCATGACTTAGTGGTTCCTTAAGGGCATGAAAGTACTTACCTAACAATATGAGAGTGACTTTAGCACAGAATAGGAACCAACTCTTGGTGATCTGGTATAATTTTCTTTTTTCTCTTTCTTCTTCTTCTTCTTTTTTTTTTTTGCAGGGCAATGAGGGTTAAGTGACTTGCCCAGGGTCACACAGCTAGTAGGTGTCAAGTGTCTGAGGCTGGATTTGAACTCAGGTCCTCCTGAATTCGGGGCCAATGATTTATCCACTGCGCCACCTAGATGCCCCCAATCTGGTATAATTTTCTAAACCATTTTCTGAACAGATGCCATAGAGTCAGAGAATTCCAGACTTGGAAGAAACCTCTGAGCTTATCTAATCCAGCCCCTACAGCAGACATCCTGCCCCTTGAACTCTATCAATGACAGGGAGCTCATTATCTGATCAAGGAAGCCCATTCCACTGCTGGACAGGGCTATTAGTAAGTTCTCTTTTTCATTCAGCTGGAATCAGCCTCCTTTAACTTTCCCTTTTTGCCCCGAATTCTGCTCTCCAGAGCCAAACAGAATAAGTTATAACCTTCTTCTAAATGACAGCCTTTCAGACAGTAGATAATAAGTATTTTTTGAGTTGAATTGAGAAGAGAAAGCATTAAGGAGATATGGTTAGTGTCTTCAAAGAGCTCAAGGTCTATCCCACTGAAAAAGGACCAACATTTGGAAATTGTATACATTTCAATTCAATGTAAGGGAGAACTCCCTAGCTTTTAGAAAGGTTCACCAGTACACTGGGCTGTCTTATGAGGGAATAAGTCCCAAATAACTGGGGGTGATCAGACTATGAGAATAAATAAATAGCATTCCAAATGGGATAAGTTTCTTTGGTTTCATGGAATGAATACAGGAGAACCCCCTCTTTATAACATAAACATGGAAAAGTTCAGGACAGATTTCACTCAATTTGCTCAACAAAAATGTCTTAAAATACCCATCGTGTGTCAGGCATGGTGCTTAGCAGTAGAGGCACAAAGATGAAAAATGACACCAACCATGCCTGTCTTCCCAGAGCTTACTCGGAAAAGGGGTTGGCTCTATATTACACATACACAAATGAATGTATCATGTAATAATGGAAAGTATGACAAGGTCAAAGGAAATAATCAGGTATTCTAGGGAATCCAAAGATACAGAAAATTATCAAAAGAGAGATCATGTTTGTCCGAGGAGTCACTGAGAGCTTTCTGGAGAAGATGGGCACCCAAGCTGACCTTGGAAGGAAGGTAGAGGCTTGGATACCTGGGAATCCGGGGAGGTGGATCCAATAGAGACAGGAATACGTAATTTGTAAGGAAATATTATAGAAAGTTAGGGTTGTCAGAAGGGGATATTCTTTACCTTTCTGATCTTTCTGCATCACAGCTTTCACAATCTCTACTGACCTGTTCTGTGTTGGCCTGGCAGAATTAAGATCTTGGGCAACACAGATCACTGTCCCAGTTTGGCATTTCTTAGCATCTTATGTTCATTTTCACTTTGGTTGTTCAATCATTTTCCGTTTTGTCCAACTCTTCATGACTCCAATTGGGGTTCTCTTGCAGTGGTTTGCCATTTATTTTTCCAGCTCATTTTATAGATGAGAAAGCCGAGGCAAACAGGGTTAAGTGACTTGCCCAGGGTCACACAGCCAGTAAGTGTCTGAGGCCAGATTTGAACTCAAGAAGATCAGTCTTCTTGAATCCAGGCTCAGTGCTCCCCCCACTGGGCCACCTAGTCTTGTTTTATTGATTTGTTTATTTAGGATCCAGCTTACCTTAGGATCACAGGCACAGTTCCTCCCTGTCCCTTGGTTTCTTTGTCTATAAAGTGTAAATAATTCTTGTACCATCTTACTTCCCTGGGGCATCATGAAAAAAACCCTTTGTAAACCCTAAAGAACTTATAGAAATGTGGGTTGTTTTCAACATTAGTTTTACCATATCGGTCACATCATCTTAGGGATACCCTAGAAATTAGCTGGTTCAGCCTGCTCATTTTACAGATAAAGATGGTAGGGGCCCAGAGTGAGAGAAGTAATTTCTCTAAAGTCAGCCATCTAAAAAGTGGGAGAATTTGAACCCAGCTCTCCTGATTTCTCACCCAGTGCTCTCTCCACTATGATTTCTTTATCCATAAGGGCGTAAGATGGACTCAAAATAGGACACAATTAGGGCTAAAGAACAGAGCCAAAAGAATTTAAGGGTAGAAGAATTTGAGGTGCTTCTAGGGTACCTGGGACAACTGAATTCCTTCTTAAGTTTCCTGGAAACCAACAGATCCAGTCCAGAGGCAGCATGACAGAGTAGAGGAGTAAAGAAAACCTGGGTTCATTTCTTGCCCATAACACACACTAGCTGTGTTACTCTGGGAGCTAGTTGGCACAGTAGATACAGCACTGGACCTGGATCCAGAAAGACCTGAGTTCAAATCCAGTTTTAGACACTTAGCTGTGTGACCCTGAGCAAATCACTTAACTTCTCCCTACTTCAATTTCTTCATCTTTAAAGTGGGGGTAATAATAGTATTGCCTCCCAGGGTTGTTTGAAAGGTAAAATTAGATAATATTTGTCAAATGCTTTGCAAACCTTAAAGTGCCACTTACACAAACAAACAAACCAATGACCCACCCTCTCAGTACCCCTATCAACTTGGTGGTTTTCACACTGGAAGTCCTCTTTGATGCATTGAACCATAGGTTTGAACCAGAGTAAAAGGGGGCAAGCAATTGCATAGTTTTCATAACTGTAATGTTGTCTTATATAGCATTCATCCTCATTTCACTTATTCTCTTTGTGACTTTGGCACAAGACAATGGTGGTTTTTTTTTTTCCAAGATGGCAAAAATATTCCTCCCCCCTTTCATTCCTTAATGCAAGCTGACAAATGGTTGCTCTTTGTCTCACCGAGGTGGGTTTTTTTCTGAGTGTGCCCTTGTATTTTGTTGATAGAGGACTTTCATCCGGATCAGGGCTAATTCTGAGAGCCCACCCTTGCAGTTTCTGTGGGGTTTGGCTTGGTTAACCACTTGCTGCTGTTACAAAAGCCCACAGCTAGAAAATGATCATTACCAAGCAGCTCAATTTACATTGTGGTGGGTAAGTGGGTGGAGATGCAGAAGGCAGAGAAATCAGTGTAGCCATGGATGGAGCCAAAGGGGCTGGCTCACAACTGGTTGGCAGAGACCTTGATACTCAGGGAGTTGTCCTTGTCTTGGGAATGGAGGGAGTCTTTAAAGAAAGATGGGTAACTAATTGTGCTTATCCTCTTAGACACAGGGGGGCATAGATATGTGTGCAGCTGATCTGAGGTTAAATTTTTAGATGAAATTGTGAATTGAATTGTCTTTGAGCATGTGTATACACATATGTAAACTCAGAGATCTGTAACAATGGTGGGGCAACCAAGGCTTTGACCTGGGGTGATGAAATTTAGAAAGCATTGACCAACCAATTGACACCATCCTTTAGCATACTTGTTTTTTTCCAGGAATGCCCCCATATACATTGACTCCCTGTCCCAATCCCTCTCTCCTCCCCATCACTATACATTCCTTAAGCAGTTTAGAACCTTGTAGTGCCCCAGGATGAGCTTTTTCCCCCTAGTGCCTATACCCTGGCAAAGCGCTCCCCTTTTGCCCCAGGTCCCAAAATTTCATAGGTTTGTCTACGTTTTAGAATGAACATTCTTCCATCATCTAAGTTGGCTTTGTTCCAACAGAGTGTAACCTCTTCAGGCAAAAAATATTGAGTTCAGGGATATCATTTGTCTTTAAAAAATCACATTCTATACATAGTCTTTGACTTCATGTCATTGATTACTAAGAAGATACCATTTCTAGCATCATTGTAGTTACCTCTACTAAGGGAAATGAAGTGAGGGCTGAGATAATCCTTTGGCCTCCAAACTATGTATTTGGAGCCTCAGTGGTCCACTTCATTTCGGATGTGTAGACATTGACAGGTAACTCTGTGACTGTGTATCTTTCTATACTGTCTCACTCCAATGCAAAATGACCAACACTCCATTAACATGAACATCTCAAGGGAAATAGAACAGATTGACTGATGTATCTTTTGGAACTTAAAATCACACCGTCTCCTTAATGACTCAGTGCCCATAAAAAATTAAAACGTAAATTTTATTATGCATTTCAATACGTTTTTCTCAAAAGTTAAAAAATGACATGATCCTTAGCAATCTCTGCCCTGTTCTGTTGGCCCAGCAGCATTACTGAAGAAGCAGGTTTGCCCAGGACCAAGAACCATTTTGTATTTTTCTGTGTCAAGGGTTACCATGTCCAACAAATTCAAGCTTCACAACTAAACTGACTTTACCTGGTAGGTTTCCTGGCCAGTCCTGGAAACAGAAGGATCAGGTCTACCTAAATTTACCTTTACAAATGTTAAAAAAATTTACATTTGAGGCAAAATTAGAACATCATGTTGGTATCTTATGAATTCTACATAAATTAATTCTTCCCTCCATAGTGAGAAGGAGTATGGCTCGGAATGTGAAAGAGAAACTTTTTATGTTTTTAGTTTGGGGGTTTAGAATCATACATCTACTCCTTATTGTATAGCTCTTTATAAAGGTCATCTCCACATCTAGGATGCTAAGGTGCTGTAGGAGTAGTGGAAAGAGCTAGAGATGACATCTCTCTACATCTCTTATGTACCCAACAGTTTGGGTACATAAGCACTACTCTATTCACAGAGGCCAAACAGACATGGGCTCTGTCTGAGGGTGTGACCCTGGGAAAGGTGAGCATGTCAGATGAAAAGATTCTGCATTTTTATAAGCACAAGGTGGGGGAAAAATATGTTCACTCGAGGGTGAGCTGAGGCTCACCCAGGCAGCCAAACCTCCTTCAAAATTCTCATCAGCCCTCTATGCCCTTTTCAATCAGGAGTGGAAGGAAAAATGCTAAGGGCTTGGGATGGGAGGGCAGGCAGGGCAAGGAGGAATGCCCCTGCTCTCCATACTCCTTGGAGGCTAGAACCCTGGTAGGTGACTGACTGCTCCATTAGAAATGACCTGGGGGGGGCAGCTAGGTGGCGCAGTGGATAGGGCACCGGCCCTGGAGTCAGGAGTACCTGAGTTCAAATCCGGCCTCAGACACTTAACACTTACTAGCCGTGTGACCCTGGGCAAGTCACTTAACCCCAATTGCCTCACTAAAAAAAAAAAAAAAAAGAAATGACCTGGGGTCATCACGTATTCACTCCAACAATGACAGGCCAACATGGCTGCACACCAAGCCCCAACGCTTCCCCTTTTAGCCCCACCAATTTATGTTACTCCACAGGCCAAGAAGCAAATGCCCATTTGTCCTCTGCAGTAACCAGGCTGAAACTGGGTGCTGGGTGAGTAAGGGAAAAGGGAGTTGATCCTACCACAGAAGACTTGAAAGCCAAACGATGTAACTTTGTTTTATAGCCTGAGTGGAAAATATTTTCAGCCAGTTCACAGTTATCACTGCCAGTGGGATCAAGCATAGAATGACTAGTTTGAGATTCCCTCGTCTCACTCCTCTGCTGGAGAAGCCAGTGATGAGCTGGATGGCCAACAGGCAGGCAGCCAGAGAGAGCACGGGGAGCCACTGGATAAAGAGCCTTAAATAATGGAGAGCTGCCTGTAGGTTGGGAAGCAAGAGGAATTATCTTTGGATGGATATTGACTTCACGGGCAGGCTTCTCTATACTCAAATCTGTGGTTTCGGCCGAAACAGGAGACATAAACTGCTTTGAACCCCTGGAGAGGGCTGCTTCTTGTGCCAGAATGTAATAGAAACTACCCCCAGCCCACCCCCTCCACTGGAATTTGGCATCTTCCATTTTGAATCAATCTCCAAGGGACTGCAGAAAACAAAGCTATGTCCTACTATTTGCCAAGGACTCATCTACAATGCCTTTAGAGCCAGAAAGAATTTTTTCCCACTTTGTCTCCATCATTGCATTACTCTTTTCGCTTCATTGAGGGGTTGGTCTATCAGGAATAAACATTTATGAAGCACCTACTCTGTATCAGGCACTGTGCTAAAGCACTGGACACTCATGACAAAGGTACAGTTCAACTCAACTCAATTCATTTGAACCAATACTTATCAAATGCCTACTGTGTGCAAAGTTCTTTGCCAGAGTCTAGGAGCAGAAAAGCAAAAATGAAACCTTCAGAAAAATGATATATTCTCTTAGAGAGTTAACAGTATGTACATAGATAATAAATAAGGGGGAAATACTAACAATTGAAGAACTTTGGGGAAGACATCACAGAGGGTTGTCCCTCAAGCTGTATTTTAAAGGAAAGTAAGATTTGTGACAATCAGAAATAACCTTGTTAAGACCATTCAGAGGTGAGAGTAGCAAGCATGCTAAGGATTGGGGAATAGTGCAATCTGATGGGAACAGACAGTCCATGAAGGGGAGCAGTATGAAATTAACCTGGAAAGGTAGATTGGAGCCAGATTGTGGAGGGCATTAAATGCCAGGCTTAAGATTCTTTATTTTGTCCTGGAAGCATAAGGGGATCACTGACAGCTTTGGAGCAAGAGAGGAACAGCCTGTGCTTTGGGAGGATTATTTTGGCAGCTATGTTTAAGATGAATTCTAGCAGAGGGTAAGGGGGTGATGGGGAGGCTAGCCAGCCAGCCTCCTTAATGAAGATCGTCTAAGGCACAGTACCACAATATTATGAGCAAGAAATCGAATGCGGTCAGCTTTCCAGTCCGACCCCGAGAAACAAGTTTGCAGCCAAGGTTCAGTCCTCATTGTCCCCAGGTTAGCAAAGAGCCTGAAGAATAAGGGTTTACTAAATGCTTGTTGACTAGATGAGGGACAGCGTGATGCCTGTAGCCATGGTGACTCATGAGAGACACAGCTGAAGGGATGACAGTGAGCAAAACGATAACCTAAGAAACTTTGGTGTCTGCTTTGGGGGGATGTCTTGTTGAAAGTAAAAGGGGTTTTCTGAGACTGACTCAAGGATCATTAGACAGTAGTTTCCATTTTTCTCAGCTGCTAATTTCTACATAGGGCTTCCTTTCTTTTGGAAGCCCTAGTGAAGATGTCACATCTGTACCATATGTGACTGAAGTCAGGATTCACCCATTACTTGGAGATCATCCTAAGTGACTAATTTCTTATTGAGAGCTTATAGGAGGGCAGAAACATGGCTCACAATCCACAAAACACCGATTTCCAGAACAACCTTGAACCCTTTTGTTCAGGAAAACTCAGCTCAATAGATGGCTTCTTTTACCGTTGATGCTCCCTGGTGAATACAATTTTTCTGCCGATGGATAGGAATAACGGAATAGGGGAATTATTACCTTTGAATCCTAGTTACCCCGCATTATTTGTGTCTGATGTTGTTACTGGTGTTATGAATAACAACAAGAACAGTAATAGGCCCTCACCTTTATATAATGCTTTACCAAAGTCTCAGGGGTGTGAAGTGACTTGCCTGAGGTCACAGGGCTACAGCTCATTGGCCAATCTGAAACTTGAACCCAGGTCTTCTTAGGAGGCAACGATTGCAGCTTTTTTTTGTGTTTGAAGGGGAGGAGGTTAATACTTATTTTATTGGATTCCATAAATAGTCATAGAGAAGCCTATTTTGATAGCTGAATATATAAGGAATTTCTTGCTGATGGTTACGGGCGGACAAAACTGGAATAAACTACCTTGGGAGGTAATGAGTTCCTCATCAATCTATGTCCTCAAGTGAAATCTGGATGATCTTTCATCAGGGATTTTTACAGAGAGGATTCCTACTTTGGGTGACTCCTGAGACCCCTTCCAGTTCCAGAAGTCTATGCTTCTAAGATCCCAAGACCCACCAAAGAGTCATACTGATAATTATAGATTTAAGAAATTGTCCTGAATAGGAATAACTACTCTAGCGGGTAGGGGTGCTATTTTACATTGATCTCAAAGAGTAGTTAGTTAAAAGGGGTTTGTTAAAATAAAAGCACATTTTTGTTTGTTTGTTTTTTACCCTCCATATTTCTTTGGCAGGTCGCCCCAGCCTGTGATTTTGTCCACTTGCACTCTGTCAACGTTTGCAGAGTCTTTACATTTTCTTTCCAAAAAGGTTTAAGGAGGAAATTGTTCTACTCTGAGTGTTGTTTTTTTCAACAACGCATAGTGGTTCAATGGCTATGGGGGCGGCTGAATCGAGGTGGAGACTATGTGGATGAACAGAGGACCACAGATGCAAATAAGAAACCTCTGGGGAAACTGAAAGCCCTGAACACTGGAAAAAGGGGGGCAGATCAGCTTCAGGCCCTAAAGTGGTAAAGGAACTTGCCACAACAGGAAGTGGGCAGTTTGCTGTTTTCAATATACTCATGGGAACCGAATTGGAAAGTGCTGTGGTGAATGTGTGTGGAAAAAAAGAGAGAGAGGGAGAGAGAAAAGGGGGGGGGGAGCTTCAATCAAGCTATAAATATCTGTTTCTTTGAAGTTTTATGACCAATAATTTTAAAAAATTACTGGAAGTCACATAAAGAGGCGTTTCATGAATTGGTGGAGTTGAGAGGTGCATAGTAAGGTTAAGTTTATCCCATCCCAGGAGGCAGCTGTGGCTGATCTTTTTTTTTTCCCCCCTGGATCTCCTGATAGGTTGATCAGGTACAACCTTGCATGTAGCTTTTAGGTTTTAGAAAGTCAACGTTAGCTATTTCTACAACCACAGCTTCCCCAAAGATTGTATTCCTTCTTTAAAAAAAAAATCCAATAAGAAAATTACAAACACCTGTGATTTTATCCACACCAGTACACAATTCTACCAACTCAGATCCGTACCCCTCCTATACTTTTATAAATGGATTAATGAATTCATAAGGCTGAAAAAGCTTCATCCCCTGGCGGCCAATCCTTTAGTTGCCAATCCTCTAGCAATAATTTCCTAGACTTCAAGGTATTCACATCCTATAGGAGAATACAAACTGTATATATAGAGGTACATATAATAAAAGCATATACTAAAGTGGCTTTGGTAGGGGAAGTGGGAGAGCCAATAGCATCTGGAAGGATGAGAAAAAAGTCTCTTATGTGACACGATATTTGAGCTAAGCTTTTAATTCAACCAAAGATTTTAAGAGGCAGAAGAGAGGTTGGAGTACATTGTAGGCAAGGAAAACAGCCCATGCAAAGGAACAGCAAGAGGGTCTATGGGATTGAACTAAAAAGTTCTTGAAGAGGAGTAATGTTTAATAATAATAGAAACATTGGTTGGAGCCAGGTTGTGAAAAGCTTTCAATACCAAACAAAGCCATTTGTATCTAGAGGTAAGAGAAGGCCATTGGAGTTTACTGAACAGAGAACTTTGCTGAGTAAATGAACTCTCTATATAATTATTCAGGGCCAATATCTTAAACTAAGGCATTGAATACTTTTAAAGGATGGAAACACCCATTTATAAACAAGTATTCATATTTATTCTTATTAAAGCAGGTCCACTAAAGACTTCTAGAAAGTCATGCTTTATTATCTAAGTTAAATTGGGTTACTGTCAAGAAGTAATAAATACTTGTATTCTCTACCTTGTGGACTTGTGAGGAAAGTGTACTGTAAGCACTCAGTACTATATGAATTTGATTTTTTTTTGTTATATACTTATTTTATTATCTTCCATATGTGAGTAAGAAGATCTTTATCCTTTGGCTTTTCAAGTGATTATAGGGTTTAGAGCCAGCAGGGATATGAGAGGTCATCTGTTAGAACTACCTCATTTTACTCAAAATTCGAATCCAGGCCCTCTCTCTCTAAATCCAGTCTCCTTTCCACCTCACTCTCCTTCTATTACAACACAGCTGCCAACCCTTTGATGAATAGAACTCATTATGTGTGCATTTGGCCCACCTATGATTTCGTCTTTAGCAATATTAAAATCCAAAGAGATAACAGGGAAGAGAACCTATGGGGAAGGCAAATCAATTGTTTTGCTTGCAATGATTGCTTTCTTAAAAAGAGAGGAGCCTAGCAAAACAGCAGCAGCCTAGTCTGCAGTTAGTTAACATTAATAATGCTAGAGGCAATATCACCAGGCTGTCTGAAAAGGATTTGCTCATCACATGATTAGTATATGAAACTATGTGTTCATCAAAATCTTGCCACCACACTGGCAATATACATCTTCCAGAGCTGCTTCTTCTTCTTCTTCTTCTTCTTCTTCTTCTTCTTCTTCTTCTTCTTCTTCTTCTTCTTCTTCTTCTTCTTCTTCTTCTTCTTCTTCTTCTTCTTCTTCTTCTTCTTCTTCTTCCCCCTCTTGAACTGAGTCTAGAGTTTTCAGCAAGACTTCCCTGGAGAAAGTTTGCCGCAGAGCAAGGGTTCTGTTTAATTGTCCTGTGGTCTGCTCACAGTCAATCTGGTGGGGCTCTCTTTTTTGTAGTTAAAGAGCTGTTTGTCAGGGAATAAATTGTGACAGAAACAGAGACAGATTTATGGGTCCTTGGGGGGGCTGCTTTCTTTCATAAGGATTCTCCAGATATGAAGGCTTTAGAATGCTTTTCTTGAATTGGTGTAAATACCATTTAAGAAATGGTATTTAATAAACCTCAGCTCACCCTGAACGACCAGCTTGCACTCCTCATTTCCCAATCCCTCCTGCCTCCCCAAATGCCTGGAGTCTGTTTAGACTTTAATTCACTGCATCCTCTCTTGTCCTTGCCTCCCTGTCTTGGGCTGACCCAACCACTTGCCTGACTCCTTTAATTGAAATGGATGTGGTGCATGGGTGTTGACCTCTCTTGGCAAGCATGAGCACATTTGACTGTGCTGGGATGTGTTTCTATGGGCTTGAAAATTTCAAGAGCCATTCTCCAAAATTAGTGGCTCTCTGCTGACCGCATGGGTCACAGATCCCAGGTTCCTCTTTAGTTTCAGAGAATCACAGATTCCCAATGTTGGAAGATATTTCAAAGGGTGTCACATACAATTAGTGCCTGAACAGCAAGATTTCTTCCTACATGATTTCTGATCAACACACTCCAGTGAAAAGCAACTCACCACCTCCTGAAACCATCTCTTTTTCCATCTGGAAGACTCTAAGTCTTAGAAAGTTCTCCATTTACTAATAATAGCCAGTAGCTGCCTCTCTATAACTTCCCTTCATTCCCTCTAGTTCTACCCTCTAGGGCCAAACAAAACGTGTTCTTTCTTCCACATGACAGGCCTTCAAACTCCTGAAGACAATGATCAATGTGTGCCTTCTCTTCTGACTGAGAAACTCCTCTGCCACCGTTTGGGTCAATTGCTGGATCTTGCTGGATCTCAGTTTCCTAATAGGTAAAATGAATGTTTGGGCTAGATGACATCTTAGGTTCCTTCCAGCTTGAAACCTCTGATCCTAATTCTATTTTTGACTCCCTGTAGAAGTTAATACTAGAAAAGTTGTGCTTATTTAATAAATTGAATAAAGATTGAAATAAGTTTTAGCTTTAGTCTTGTTCCTCTTTCCCAAACCAATAATAGTCTTCACTCCCCCCCCCCCCCCGCCCCATGCCTTTTGGCAGTGACCAATAGGAACACAGTGTTTAAGTTAGCTGGGGAAAAGTAGAAACACAACTGTCTGGTCAAGAAACAGACCCACCACAAATCCATCTTCCTCTACCTCCCACACCAGGGGTGTTCAAAGAAAGGAAGTAGAAGAGACTGTTGTTTTCTGCACATGGGAGTCTTTCAGTTGTTTGCTACTGAGTAAGTGAGTGAATGAATGAATGAATGAATGAATGAATGAATGAATGAATGAATGAGTAAAATGCTGAACCCAGAATTGGTTGGAGATGCCGAGAAGCAGTGTGGTTATTTCAGGCTATATCAGAAAAAGTCTACTAGATATCTTTCTCCTGACCCCAAAAGCCTTGTGAATATTTAAATTTTTTCACTAACTTTTAACCAGCAGTTATAGTCATAGGGTTATGAACTGGAGAAGGCCTAAAAAACCTTCTAGCCGAATCCCTTCATTTTACCAGTGGGAACACTAGAGGTCCTGATGTGCGAGGTCAAGTTAGCCAGAGTCATGCAGGTAATAAAGAGCAAAGTTGGGGTTTGAAATCAAGACCTCTGACTACAAATCCATTGTTCTTTCCACGGTTTTCCACTCAGTGCTACCCATGGTATGGGTTCAGCTAACCTGCTCTATATTACTAGAATTCTCAATCATTTAAAAATAACCCTTCTCAAAAGTAGTCCAATTCGAAAATAATACCATCCCTCCAAATTATGTACAGGGACCTGATAGGATGACCAGTCCCAAAACAAAATCCAATGTCCTTTTTCTTTTCTAATAGACCAGGTGTTTTCCATGTCTTCACATGTAGTAGACATGGTCTAAGCGCCTTGGAACATTTTACCTTCAAGGTTCCAGTGAAAAGTCAGTAAGTCAATTAGCCCCATTTCTGTTCATCTTGTAGTTTCTAGTATCGTATGCCAGAGAGAACATGGTTGGGGTGGGGTTAGCCTTAAAGAACTCTGTGTCTTAAACCCTGCTTACCTCAAGTTCCATCTTGGGGAAGAATTACTGTACACAGTAACTCAACCATGTAGGCTCAGAGGAAGATGTCCCCCAACAACACAGACATCTAGATGGATTGAGCGCTGGGCCTGGAATCATGATGACCTGATTTTAAATCCAGCCTCAGATGCTTACTAACTGTGGGACCCTGGGCAAGTCACTTAACCATTATCTGCCTCAGTTCCACATCAGTAAAATAGGAATATCTCACAGAGCTATCCTGAGGATCAATTAAGTATTTTTAAAGTATTCAGCACAGTGACTGGCACATAGCAGGTACCTAATAAATGCTTATTCCTTGCCCTGGACTTCCCCTCTCTTCTCTGTGGGGAGATGTTATATTTGAAACCAGGCGATCAGTTGGAATAATATAGTTACACAGCCCAACTCACAGGGCTGTTATATGGGGTAAAATGTACAAATCCAAAAGTGTGTATATTGACTAAATTACCATTATGGCAGTCTTTAAATGCGCTGCCTAAATTTGACCATGTCATCTAATGCATGCCCTACAGTGGTCCCATCACTTCTCTGCTCCAAGGTCCTCAATGACTCCCTGGTATTGACTGGATAAAATGTAGACTTCTGGTCTTGGCATTCAAGGCCATTCACAAGTGGCCTCCAGCCTCTCTCTTTTCAACCTTCCCTCATACTCATCCCCATTCTGTTGTCCTAAAGTCCAACCAAAGCAGACCACTTTCCATTTCGATTTCCCACTGTTCATCATGACCTCTTTGGTCTTTATATCATTGCTCATGCTGTCCCTTTGTGCCCAAAACAGAACCCTCATTCCCTTCCCTTCACGGAAAGACCTTCAGCTATTGTGCCACTTCTCCATGGCTTCTTCCCACCAAGGGAAAATGGTGTTTCTCCTCCTCCAACACTTTATACCACCGTTATTTATGTATGTGTAAGCACCTTGAGAAAAGGGGCTGTTTCAGATCTGTTTTTGTATCCCTGTGGCACCTAGCATGGTGCTGGTGCCTTGGACATGTCAGGGGTGGGGTGGGCCTGATGTGTGAAGACATTTATGTAGGGAAACAGCAAGATGAAATATCATCCACTGATAAAGATGAACCACTTCTGCGTAACTTACCATGGGTCAGGTAGTCTTCACCATTTGGTTCATAGTCCCCTTTGGCAGCCTATGAGCCCCTTCTCAGAATAATGTTCTTAAATAGTTGAAGGGAATGCTAATTCTAGTTAGATGAGGTCAGTGAAAACAAGATGTAATTTTTTTCCCCTTATCTCAGTTCAAAGACCCTGCCCATTCTGATCCCACCCCTTGCCCTGAAATCTATTCACAGATCCAGGTTAAGAACCCTGTCTTGGAGAACTTTCTGGGCCACCAAAAGGTTAGGAAACTTCCTATGGACACACATGTGTCAGAGTCAGGATCTGAACTTTGGCCTTCTAGCCACAAGACCAGCCCTTTATCCAGTATGACATGCTGCTTCTCATGCTTTGCACATAGTAGGTGCTTCAGGAACATGTATGTATGCATGTATGTATGCATGCACACATGTGTATGTATATGTATATACACATATTTCAATTGAAAAACTTGGGAAAGGGAAAGAAGGTTTTTTAAAAAATAGGTTTATATTTTTACGGTTCTTTTCTTGAAGGAACTAAAAGTGCTTTCAGGCATGTCTTTATTGCCTCATTAATTCTCATAATGATCCCTAGACAATATTATTATTTTAAGAATGGAGAAATTGAGGCACAGAAAAGATAAATGACACTGGAAGGGTTGTGCAGCTCCCCCCCCCCCCCCGCATCAGAAGCAATAATAGAATTAAGGACTCCCCTAGAACACTCCTATGGCATCCATTTGACCACGATTTTCCACCAAGTTCCAAAAAGGACCATCTTGAAAAGACAGTGAAAAGAAAGGAAAATGGGAATCCTGTCCTTCTAGAACTAACTCTCTCTCTCTCTCTCTCCTGGGGGAGCTGGTAAAGTGGAGCTTGCCAGTCTGTAGGAGATCATGCTGCCTTTGGAGGAAACAAGGCATCTCTCAGAGAGAAAACAGCCTTCTCACTTCGGGGACATTTAGCAGCCCCTTTTCTGTGATTTACCTTTGTATCTTTTTCTCCAGGTGCATGTTAACCTAGCCTGTTCCATGACCCCTGATACACATTCTTGGGGGATAACATCAATTCTGATGGGTTGAGGCTGCTCTGGATCAATCAAACCACAGGGAAAAAAGAGTGCTCTGGTATAAATTGCCTGATTTCCTTGATAATTGCATAATGATATCTTTAATTCCCACACCCTTATCTCCAGCTGTTTCCTTAGTCATTTATTCAAGATCCACACCACCATTCAAAATCTAGCAGTATGCGTATTTATATCTGGCTTGAAAATGATTTCTTTCTTTTCTCCTCTCTCTCTTTCTCTCTCTCTCTCTCTGGCGCATATCATGGGACCCTATGGCAGAAGATCCTAGCAATTAGCAGGAACCAAAGTGATAATTTATTGCAACCAACACTGTGATATAATCGTCACACAATGTAAAAGCAAAATCCATATTTTTTTCATAGCACCACTGCAGTGCTGTAATATGCCCGGCATGCTTTCTAATGTCTTTTGTTTGCATTAGGAAAAACATAGCACTCTCCCACTGAGAACCAGAGATCCCCTCAGGTTCTCGGGACTATGACATTCAAAATTGTACTTTGAAGGAAAATGTGTGCCCATGTACAAATGTTGGCTTGGGTCTGAAAAGGTAAATTTAATTCCATCTCATATGATCATCAGAGGGTAAAAAAGGTCTTTCCTTTTGTTATTTTTAAAGGCTCTTTTCTTCCCCTCATTTTTCTTTGGTTAATGTAATATGTAGGTAATTTTGCCCACACACACATGTGGGTACTACTGGTAGTACTGACCTTTTTTCTAGACATCTCGATGGAATTCTATTGATTTTGCAAATCTATCGATCCTGACAATCGAAACCTGATTCAGAACAGAATGTTGTTGCAACTTTCCAAACTGCCATGCCACGTGACTCTGGCAAATTATGGGTCAAGTCCTTCCAAGTGAGGAAACCATTGTTGAGATATTGAAAGTCTTTCATGCAATAACCCAGTGGCCTTCAAGTATCCATGCATACATCTGGAAAGATGGACATCTACTGTCCAGGGGGACATTTCCTCAATAGGAATTGATATATAAAGTCGGAGTGTTCTGGGTGTCTCAGAAATCACTGAGTATGAAAACCAACCAACCAACCAACTAAAACCATCTACCATGATACAGGAAGGATGCTATCATTGTCTGCCTTCTGCAGCCTTTGTCCTGTCTTTTAATATCACAGAACTTCCAAAATAGTAATTAAGGGAAGAAGCACAAGATGCCCAAACGATAATCCAGTTTTATTTTGTGAATGCTAAAAATGTGTTTCCTTATTTGACCAGAAACATGCTGAGTTTAAAGGTTTGGCCTGAACCCATCTCAATCCATCCTACAGAACATTGCCAGGTTCTCTTGGTGCTCGGATACGATCATCCTTTCAATGATTCCCTCGTACCAACTAAATAAGAACCACATCCATTGGCCCTTTTTTTAGACCCTCCAAAATCTGGCTTGCACTTACCTTTCAGAAGCCTTATTTCATGCCCCTCCCCTCAGCCAAACAGTACAACTTGTCAGACTCATCCAGGGCTTTCCTACTTCCGATTCTTTGCCCTGAAGTGGCCTCCCTTATACCTGAGTTCCCATACCTACCCTTTTGACTTCCTATCCATCCCTGCAGGCCCAACTCAAAGATATTTCTTCTATGAAGCTTTAATCACATTTCCAAGTTGGAAGGAACCTCAGGGACCATCTAGTACAATCCATATCTGAAAGAAAATCTCATTCACAGAATAGCAAACAACTGGTCATCTAGTCTTTGCTTGGAGACCAAGAGTAACCTACTTCCTCTCAAGGCGTTCCATTTCCCTTTGGGATAGCACCAATTGTCAGGGAAGCTCTCCTTATGCTGCACCCCCCCCCAACTGGAAGTGATCTCATCTCCTGGCACTTGGTATTCTTACACATATAACATATTCTCATTTGTATGGAATTTCCCTAAGGGTCAAGCCTAGACCTTGGTATGCTATAAGTCAGTGCTCGATTAAGTTTTAACTATTGTTAAATGGGTTAAAGAACAAAGAAATTCTCAGGATGGATGTCCAAGAATGCCATGACCTCGGATAAAAAGGGACTCGACCTTTCGGCATCACCCTAGGAAGGACATAGACGTTTTCATAAACTGACCACCACAAGAGGGTTGTACCTTCCGTGATTAAAATCTAAGGACCCTGATGAGCTGCTCTTAGTGGAGTGGAGTGAGAGCCATTGGGAGGAAAGGAATGAGCCTTGAGTTTAAAGTCTGAGGTCTGGCCCTACCACTTCCAGTCCCTCCTTACATCCATCAAAGGAAGCGATCAGACTAGATGCTCCCTCGGGTCCGCCTGTGACCCTAAGGCCGGACCACAGCTTGCTCAGAGCCAACCACCCATAGGGCTCACCCAAGTGCCGGTGGATTGGTCGCTTGAAGTGGCCTTTTATTATCATCGTCATAAATAGCAAACGGCCCCAAATCGTGCCGGGTTTTTGTTGGCTTTGACCAATGAAGTAGAACAAGACCTCTGAATACCCCATTAGTTCTGGTGCTCTGCTTTGATGACTCTGCAGCAGCAGCTTTTTTTCTTTCCGAGTCACCAGCCTCACCCGTGTCTCTTAACAAATACTGTTGACAGGCCGCGGTGCAATTCTTCTGCATGTTCTGACAGTTTAATTCAGTACCTCCTGGCTAAGCAGCCAGAGCCTGAGGGGCTACTTCAGCACCTTGGCATCCCGCTGCTGCAATTAAAATAATTCAGGGAGTTGGGCCGGGCTTGCAGAGCCCTCCTTCTTCTTCACTTTGAAACAGAGAGTGCATTTTCCAATCCCCTCATGGAGGGAAGTCAAGAGCTTCCTTTTAGAGTGGATGGCAGGCGGAATTTATTAATAAGATGTTTACTTCCAGGGACTGAATCTATTTGCATTTGCATCCAGTGGGGCTTTCTCCCTTCTGTTTGACATAGTTTCTTGGAAAGACTGCAGAAAGGTCATGGGGAGGGGAGGAGGGGGCCAGCAGAGAGGAGAGGACCTAGATAGGGGGAGGTTACTGGATGCTTTGAGGAGCCTCCCTCGCCGGCGTTCAGAAGTGAGAATTGCTGTCTTTCATGCCCCACGCTGCACGGGAGAGATAAATGGGAATTTGGGACAGCGGTGGCAGAGCGGCGGTGACAACCAATTGGCCAATTTGAAGCCTCCCTGGGAAGAGGGTTCCTTGAAGTTAATTTGGCAAGGTGTTTCTTCTTGCTTAAGTAACCACAGAATCGGGTGGGCAATGCCCGGGCAGTGGGTAATGAGCTTGATTCTGTTTATGTGGGTTTTAGAAGTCTCTGCTGTATTAGCCTGCCTGGAAAAAACAAAAAACAAAACAAAAAAACCCCCCACAAATGAATACCGACATTGCAGAGAGACAGAGACAGACAGAGACACAGAGAGACACAGAGACAGAGACAGACAGAGAGTCAAACAGACAGAGGGAGAGACAGTCAGGCAGGCTATATATCTGGGGAGAGGGGTGGGAGGACAGAAAAGCCACTTTGGAGAGGTTGGAGTTTAAAAACCAAGGCAGATGTTGCCTAGCAGTTCAGTATTTAAAATGACAGCCAGGGAAAGGATCCTGAGCCTTTATATTTACCCCTTGAGTATAGAACACCTTACAACATATTACCTGCCAGAGACAGAGATGGAGATAGAGAAACAGAGGCAGAGAGGGAGCTGTTATTGTTATAGATCCATAGATCCATATCTATACCTCCCATTTTCTTCCTCCACATACATGCTATATATTTTATTTTACATATTTAAAAATACTGCTCTGAGAAAGAGTCCATAAACTCCACCAGGCTGCCAACACACACACACACACACACACACACACACACACACACACACACACACACACACACACAGAGGTTAAAAACAAAAAACAAAAATCCCAAACAAACAAAGCAAAACAGACCACCAACTCTAGATCTGGACATGTGCTTGAGTTTTTCACATCTCTAATCCTGCTGTTTATACCAATCCCCAGTATTTTCTTATCCCACCCCCCTCCAGATTCCTGGATGTCTGATAGTTTCTATAGTAAATATAACTATGGGGGTTTGCAGAAAGTCAGGCTCCAGTGCATTGGCCCAAAGGGGAAGGAGCTGTCTATAATCGAGCCCTAGAGATGGAGCCAGGGACTGGACCTATGGCTGCATTGGTCCAGAGAGCTCCCTCTACCAATGAAGGTCTACACCATCTGTCTCTACAACTTAAAGTCTTAGAGAGTTGCCTAGAACCTACGGAAGGGAAGTGACTCGTCCAGAGTCACACAGCCAGCAGATGTCAGAGGCAGGACTTCCTAGCTTCAGAAGGAGCTTTCTGTCCAACCACACCTGCTCAATCTGGCCATAGACATAAATGATGGGGATGATGATGATCGCTGGCATTGGCATACTGTTTTACAGTGGCTAAAGTGCTTCTTTTTACATTAGCTCACTTGGTCTTCCCAGCAAACCTGTAATGTGGGTATTGTTTTTATCCCTATCTTGCAGCTGAGAAAACTGAGGCTGAAAGAGGTTGTGACTTAGTATAGGTTTGTTTAAGTGTCTTCATCAGAAAAACAAAGTAGATGAAAAGTAAGTCTTGTGAAGACTCCAGTATAATGAGTTAGTCCATCCCTGCATGGTGTAATATGTGTGTAGGTACACATGTATATCTAATGAAGAATATGAGACTAAAAAGGAAGAGGTGAAATGATTGGATCACATTTGGAAAATTCTGGGATGCTTGAAATCACCCAAAGGTGTTCACAGCTACAAAAGATCATCTCTTTAGCACAACTCTTCTCCCAGGGATGATCCATGGCTGAAGACCTTAGAACACCAAGGTCTTCGGAAAAGTACCAATAAAAGTGACCCTGTATATTCAATGGGAAGATGCCCAGTGGCTGTCAGCAGGCTTCAGCATGCAGGGAAGCAGCAGGATGTGGTGAAAAGAGCTCTGGCTCTGGAGTCAGAAGACGTGGGTTTGAATCCTGCCTCCTAACACTTGCTACATGTGAGACTTGGGGCAAGTCTCTTACCTCTTTGGGGACTCAGTTTCTTTATTTGTAAAATCAGAAGGATTGACCTAGGTGACCTCTATACTCCCTTCTAGTTCATTTAGAGTCCTATGTTACCAGTAATGACTTGTGTAGAAGAAGAAGAGTACAGGACATAATCTACTACATGTATAACTGTAAAAGTAGTTGGGCTGGTCATATAGGGAGAATAAGGGACAATAAATAGATGAACAGGCTGAGGGTTACACTGATGTCCTTAAGACATTAAGATGACAAGGGAAGGGTCACCAGCATGTTGGATGGATCTTTATGGAAAGCTATGGCCAAGAATCATACAGGATGGGATGGGATGGAGGAATTCAAACCTGTACTTAGGGAGGAAGGAATCGCAGCAATATGGCGGTCACAGCCTTCAAGGGCCCACAGTCACTCTCACACCATGGTGAGACATCACAGGACTTTAGCCCAAGCATTTTGAATATAAGGAAATGGAAACTAAGAAAAGCCAATTGACTTACTGTGGCCTTGGTTAGCGAAACCCGATGCTCTTTCTACTATGCCACCACACACTCAGTGACCTCTATAAGTCCTTCCAGTTCTCAATCCTGGCTCGTAATTCCATTTTTAAGACATTTGTGGGCATGATATCCCCCAGATCTAAATACCCCCTCCGATCTAAAAATATCAATTCCAAATGGGTTCTTTTTATTCTAAATTAACAAACACTTTGGGGGTTTTCCTCCCACCTTATTTCAAAGGCCTTTTGCTTGCTAAATGAAATTCTTTATTAGCAGCTGGTGGCCCAAGGCCACATGTGCCTGTTCTAAGGCCGGACTCAGACTGTGCCCCCAGTTCAAATCTTCGGATACTTGCTATACGGTGTCCACTGGCCCCCTCAAAACAGATGAAGTGAGCCAGGCCTTCTTGCCATACTCCTGTATTTAGACTGGTTCTTAGGCTAACACTTTCAAGCATTCATCTAAAAAGAGAAATCTTCACTTGAACAATGAAAGCTCCAGACATTTGTGTTGGATCATCCTGGCTGAAAAGCTTTTACCATTCTAATTCCTTCTCTGTCTCTCCCTCTGCATTAACCAAGGCTACGACCTATTGACTACAGTGCTGCTGGAGTAACCTGCCTGAGTCTATGGTTTGAAATGTTTCTATTAATTTATGTATTTAATTTCCTTATGATGGGACCGTTATCCTCTGAATACCATTACAGAATACCTTTGAGGGAAACCTTGCCACAGAAATCCCCAATGAAGGAAAAAAGCACTTTGAGAATAGAAGAGTTCATAGAAATGCTTTTATTGAGCTCAACATGGCAGGGAATTATGGAAAAGACTCTAGGCCTCACTTGGGAATGTATGCCTTGCTTCTGGGTCCCTGAAATCCACATCTGTGAAACATTAACTACAGTGCTCCCATTTCTCAGAGGTACAGAGGTACAGAGGTTACAGAGTGCCACAGGACACTTTATTTGCCATGATCTAATTTAATATCATGCGTACTCCATTTTGTTATAGAATTTGATGTAGATAGAGTCTAAAGAAACTCTGGCTGGTCCAGCTCAAGATGAACACATCTGGTTTTATTAAAGGTCTCATAATAATGATACCAGTAGCTCATATCTCTATAGTGGCTTGAGGTTTACAAAATACTTTGCTCATGGTTGCTTTGTTGGGTGGGTGATTAAAATATTGCCTTACCCATTTTAGAGATTAGGAAATTAAGGATAATCAATGTTGGAGCTGAGACTTAAATCTAGTTCTCTAGACTTGAAATTGGAACAGCTGAGAGAATTAGGAGATGGAAGGGACCTTAGAGATTATCCAACCCAACACCTGAAATTTCTTAGCAAGGTGGCAGAGAAAGCAAGATGGCACCCAATCCCAAGTCTCTTCACTCTAGTCCAATGTATCTTTGCATTGGCTGTCCCATCATGCCTAGAATGATTTCCCATCTAACTTTGACTTCATAGAATCACTGTCCTCCTACAAGAGTCAATTCGAATGCCACCTCTGGCCTATGTGCTGCTGAGTTGAGCACCCAACATCACCTTATGCAGGGGGTTTTACCTGGTCCCTCCCAGCATGTTAGGTCCATCCCCTGTTAGGTTAGCTTCTTGCTACTCTGAATGTATCTTGTATTTGCCTATTTCTTTACGTATTGTAGCCTACATTTGAATATGAGCTTCCTGAGGGCAGGGATTGGTTTTGTTTGTTTGTTTTTGCCTTTCTTTGCATTCTGAGTGTTTAGCACATTGTCTAGGATATAATAAGGACTTAGCAGATGCTTTTTTGATTGATTGAGTCCCACTGATCCATGAGCTATCTCATCTGGCATCCATGAGCATTGCTGTTACAAAATGGAGATAAGTACTGACATAGAATCCAAGGGCCCACATTTTAGGATTGGGTCTTCCACTCACGGCAAACTTCAGCATCTTCACATTGTCTGGGGTACCCTGGGCTGTAGATAGCCTCTGAGTTCACTTCTGGTTCTAACAGTCTGTGATGTGTGTAGAGTCGGCATCTCTAAGCACATGGACCATTTCCTAGAGAAATAGGAAAGCAAGTATGAGTCAGGAGTATAAACCACTGTGACTGACTGCCTTTCCGGGGCAGCTGCTAGAGCCGGTCTCATTATTTTGTGGTCACATCACCTTATAATGAGCATGAGGGAGACCCAAGGCTTCTCCTGGGCACAAGAATCCCCATTTTCATGCAAGCAGATTGAATTTGAGCTCCTAGAGCTGAGCAGAATGGACCCTTGACTATGCCAGTACATAAGACACTGCTGGAAGAAGAGTCTTCTATGAGCAGATAGTAGCATTAAGTATGGTCCCATCATGCTCATCACTTGGCCCAATCTGTATCTTTATAGATGACCTACTGTAAGCACAGAAGCCGCTGCCAGGAACAGGCAGATCTCGCTGACACCACAGAACAGGAGCAGGCTAACTTTGCTAAGGAAAAGCAAAACGAAACAGTATTTACATATCCCTGTCTGCACCTGGATTCGGAAATAGTGCTGTCGATCAGATCACGGAGGGCTTAGTGCAAACCAGGATGCCCATCTTGGAGGCGAGGCTTCCAGGAAAAGTGACTGCTCAACAACCTTCCTTGCCAGGAATGAAGAACCTGCTTTGAATTAATGAATGAGGGAGCATTTATTAAGCACCAGCTCTATGACAGGTGTTAGGTGCTGGGAACACAAATACCAAAGTAAGACATGCTCAACTCTCAAGGTTGATTCTAAGCGTAACGTGCCATGTGTTGGGCAGCAGGGATTTAGGAAGGGAGCTTTGGTCTGGGCAGTCACACAGAGGGGATCCACAGACAGTCCAACATCATGCCTTTTCCAGTCGCAGTGGTAACGCTGATTTGATTCTTGTTTCTAGAGAAAAAGGTAGAAAGTGGCAGAGAGGAGGGAAAAGGTTGGGGAATAGACTGGGACAGATAGACAGGATAGTGGGTAGGTGTTGCTTCAGGGCAGATGGCTAGCTACATATAATGGGCTAGGGGAGTTTTAACTCAACTACCCATAAGGCTGTCATGGAAGAGTAAAGCTGAGCTGTCCTAATTGGTGAATGAGTGAGCTCAGTCTCACATAGCTCACTGTGTCTAGCTGTCCCCAGACCAGGCCACGCTTCATACCCCATCTCGCTGTCCATCCCAGCCACATTCATCCTATCTTCTCTGCCACCGTACATACCTCACCCTACCCTTCCCTTCCATTGGCCCCCCTACATGTGTTGTATTCTCCTTTAGAATGTGAGTCCTACGTAAGCAGACATTGTCTCTCTCTTCCATTTGTTTTCCATTGGTTCTCTGGTGCTCTGCACAGTACCCAGCACCTAATAAACACTTAATAACTGCTTTTCATTCATTGATTCGTTTCTTCACTCATTCATTTATTCATTCCAGATACCTCAGCACCAGGGCAGAGTGCCAAACTCAGTGGGTTACCTGAAGCTGGATCTTGGTCTCAGTCCATCTAAGCCAGGCCAGGGGAGAAGCAGAGACCACTGGCAGGAAAAACTGTAAAAATATCCCTGCTAGGTAGGACCCGGCATAGGGAAGATGGCTCAGTGGGAAGGGGAAGGGGAAGGGCACCTAAAAATGAACCTAGACAGACACACTGAATGTCAGACCTTGAAGGAGCCTCAGAATACAGAATCCCAGAGCTTGAAAGAACTTGTTTAAAACAGTGCAGGGAGAAGCCTTCAGACAAAGACTCTCTGAGTTAGAATATAGTCTTAGCACCTAGCATGTTAGATCAGAGAGGGATCTCAGAATATGTGACATGAAAGGTCAGAGATGGGACAGAGTCCAACCCCCTCATTTTCCAGATAAATAAACTAAGGAAGACCTAGAATTGGAGTAGGGATTTACCCACAGACATAGTAAGCTGATGACAGGCACAGGACTTGAAAGCTTCCCCCTGGTCGTGATCCCAATGCCAGGGATAGCTAGAGCCTAGGTCAATGGGGGATACAAAAAATGTGAAGTGAGAGGCAAAGATGTAAAGAGGAATAGAGAGAAGAGAGACAGAAGAAGACAGGGAAAGGAACACACTGGTTCTTCTTTTGACTTGTTTAAGTACTTTTTCTGTAATCCCTAGTGCTGGTATCATATGTTAGGTGCTAACTTCGAAGAAATCCCAAGCAAACAGTGCAAACTGGTAAGAATTTTGCTCCTGGGGATTCAGAGACAAATTAGAAAGAGAATTCCTGTCCTCAAGGAACTTACATTCTTCTAGTCTATGGTCTTTCTTTTCTTTTTTTTTTTTTAATTTTTTTTTTTTTTTTGGTGAGGCAATTGGGGTTAAGTGACTTGCCCAAGGTCACACAGCTAGTAAGTGTTAAGTGTCTGAGGCCGGATTTGAACTCAGGTACTCCTGACTTCAGGGCCGGTGCTCTATCCACTGCGCCGAGAAGCTCATGGCTGGCCCGAAGGAATAACCAGAGAAATGCAGAAGAAGCGGGAGTGGCTGGAGGGCATGGGGATGTCTCCTCATGGAATAGGGCCGATTGGTTCAGAGGCAGAACACCAAGCGTTCAATCCTGGTCATTTTTCCTCCTCTAAGTCCCAACGGATCTGTAAAATAGGACAGCAATACTTGCACAAAGTTAGCGGGAGGGTCACGTGAAAAAAAATAGATCTGAAGCCCTTTGTAAACTGCAAAACACAAAATAAAGGTCATGGCGTACTATTATTGAGAGATCCATCCACACTGTTGTGCTAGTGGGAACTGGGAGAGTAGAAAGAATGCAGGATGTTTAGCAGCTCTGGGTCCTGTCCCACCTTTCCTGCTTACTAGAAATGTGGCCTCGAGCGAGTCATTAGAATTTATGGATGGTAACCTTTGAACTGCTCGCCTCTCCAGAACCACAGAAGCACCAATTTAGAACCAAAAGGATCCTAGAGCTCATCTATTCCACCCCCCCATTTTACAAAAAGGAAGCTGAAGCAAAGGGAAGTTAAGGGCAACATCAAACCGTAAGTGACAGGGCTGGGGTCTGAACCTGGCTTCCCCGACTCATGTCCAGTACTCTTTCCACAGGACCATGTCAACCTTTCTAAGGGTCTGTATAAACTTCATAGTCCATTAGAAATAGGAAATGCTGTCATTCATTTGACCAGGTTTATTTCATGTACCTTTCATACTTCAGTTTTTGTATTTTTCCCCCAATGGGAATAATGATTTAATATTCATATTTTTCAAATTTGAAAATGTGTGCTAAGAAGAACTATAATGTAGTAGAGAATCCACTGGATTTGGAGTCAGGAACCCTGGGTTCAAATCTGAGCCCTGCCATTTACTTATTATCTTTATGACTTCGGACGAGTCACAACTCTTCCCTGGATGAGAATTTCCTCATCTGTAAAATAATTCATTTATACTAGGTGATCTCTAATGCCCTAGCTAGCTCCCAATACTTTGAACCTATGAAACAAGATGGTCTTTCCCCTGTTTTCTTTCAAGAATGCTCAGTTACAAGAATGAAGTCTAGAGATTGTTCAGCATGAAGTGGGCTCAGTCTCTGACTTGTTTTCCCATAGGATACTGTCCTCATGCCTGATAAGTGATACCCAGCTGCATCATGAGGGACCCTTTTTAACTCCTTGCCAAGAAATTAACAAACTGTCTCCCAGAAAACCAATAATCACTGCCCACAGAATTACCACTGCCTCGGGATTAGCTGCCTTCCCAGTTTCTTCAGTGGAAAATGGTGCCTGAGCACAATGGGATCTGTCCCTCCTTCCATTCTCCTTCTAATCTGCAAGTAGGTCAGGCAGACAGTGAAGCCCCACTATCTCAGGCTTTCTCCTATTGATACATCTCTGTGCATTCTCCGAGTTCCTAGCAAGCTGCTGTAACTTTAAAAAAAAAAAAATTGAACAAAGACTACCTCCAACAGCTGAGCTGAAATAAGAATGTCTCCTGAGTTTAATGGATCAAGTAGCCGTGATGGGTTTTACGGCTCCTTTTCACTTTAGGGCAGAGGGAAGAAAGAGTAGGGCAGGTTGGTTTTCAATTCAAGGATTTATGTTGTTAATCCTCCTGGCTAATTATAATTTATGGGATCTTGGTCAATTAATATGCGGTTGCTATTCAAAAGTGGAGAATGGTGTGTGTGTGAGGCAGGCGTAAACAAGCCTTGTTCATTTTTAATTTATTTCCACCAATGGAGAATATTAAATAAAAAGAACACTAGGGTATTTTGTACTGTGTTTGTTTTCATTATTTATCTCTAAATTATGGAATTCATATAGCAAATCCTGGCCTTTTTCGCAGAGAAACGAGAATTGGAAAGCTTTCGAGTCTAGATAAGGAAGGCACAAATTAAAGGAATCTTCCTTCTGCCTTGTTGCCAAATGCTCAAAGACTGTGGTGTGTTGGAAAGAACACTGGCTGTCCTGTGAGAAGGCCTGAGTTCATATCCTGGTTCTGACAATAAATGGCCATGTGACTTTGGGCAAGTCTTTTCCCATCTCTGAGCCCTAGTTTTCTCCTTTATGAAGTCTGGAGGTAGGACTTCGGGTTCTAAACCTCATGGATAGAGACAAAGACCTTCCAAGTTCATTAATCATTTGACTTCAGAGCAGGAAGGGACTTGAGAAATCTTTATGTCCAATCTCCATTTTCCAGATAAGGACACTGAGGCTCAGAGAGGGGAAATAAATGACTTAGCCATAAATTGAACGTTGAATTCTGTGGGGGTGAGTAAATGGTAGCCAAGAGATTGAGCAAAGCAAGGGTGAAAGGGCTGAACGGCTAACTTACTAATAACTCGGGGGCATTCACACCCCTTTTCTCCCTTTTAAATAGTTCCCCATCACTGAACTTGACTGTCCTTAAGGTACTTCTACTAGATTATGTCTTTGAAGGCTGGATAAAGAGTATTGGATCTGGAGTTAGAGAACTCAGCTCTGCTTCTGCCAGTTGCTTCAGAGACCTCCCCTCCCTGGGGATGTTCTCTCCCCTTTAGAAAGTGAGAAAGTTGGACTCTTCTGGCTCCTGAATCTCATATTTTTAGGCTTCCAAGCCCAGGTCACTTATAGATTGGTGGGCACTGAGTAGAACAAAGAGAAGGACAGGAAAAACTCCAAGGCCTGGCTTGGAGAGTCTCTACCAAACAGCCATCTTGAATGCACAAAGATCTCAGCTTGCCTAAGTGGCCTCCCTGTCAAGTCACAAGGGGCTTCCCTTTCAAATGAATCAGCTCCTCCCCACACCAACTCCCTCCGTAGAAATAAAGGGAATGTTGAGCCAAGAGTAAAGGACAGTCCTCTGATCCAGTGAGAGATCCAGTGAAGTAGAGAGACTCCCAGCAAGTCCTGATTCAACTTCCCCCGCTCCTCCTCCTCTTCCTTTTCTTCCTCTTCCATCTGTTCCTCCCTCTCCTCCTCTTCCTCCTTCTTTCCTTGCTTTTCCTCCTCCTTTTCCTTCATTTCCCTCCTCTTCTTCATCTTCTTCCTCCTCCCTCTCCTCCTCCTTCTCCCTCTCTTCCTCCTTTTCCTTCCTTCTCCTCCTCCTCCTCCCTCTCCTCCTCCTCCTTTTCCTTCATTTTCCCTGTTGTCCTCATCCTTCTCCCCATCTTTGTCCTCCTCCTCAGATTACCTCACACTCTCTATATGGAAAACACAGAGTTCTAAGTCTATCAGAACACAAGTTTGACCCCCACCAACTTTATAGTGGCGGTAAGAATCTTAGGATCTCAGAACTGAACCTATAGGCTAGAACACATGGACCATCAGAGTTAGGAGGGACCTTGTAACACAGAATGTCAGAACCAGAAGGGACCTGAATAGTGAAGGCCATTCCAGCCTCCAATTTTAAAGACAGGAAATGGAAACTCAGCATGGGGAAGAGAATTCCCAATATTATATTGCAAAGTAGGGGCCAAGCCAAAGCTTGAAATCAGGTCATCTGACTCAAATGAATACACTCTTTCTACTGTGCTTCACCTCTTTTCTTCTAGGGTGTTTTAAGATCCCATCATCAGCATATGAAATCACATGAGCATATGAAAATAATACTGATACTAACCTATTTGTAGATTCACATTTATCATTATTATATATAACATATTAGTATTCATTATTATGTTAAATTGTTAATGTTTATGAATCATCTCCTTTGATCCTCTCAATAGCCCTATGAGGTATTGATAATATGACTATTATTATGTATTATTATTATTATACCTACTATGAGTTTTATTATCCCCATTTTACAGAGGGAAAACTGTGCCTCACAGAGAAGTAATTTGCCCAAAGTCATACAGTGAACAAGGCAACAAACAAGTCTTCTCGGGACTCTTGGTCCCTATGGACAGACCCAACACTTTACACTGAAAACGCAAGCATGTGCTCCAGGCTCAGCAAACAGCCCTGAGAGCTAAAACACCGGACAAAAGTGGCTCAGCAGAATTTTGTTCCCAGCCAAGATTTCACTGTCATCTTTTTTTTTTTTTTTTGGGGGGGGGGTTATGGAAACAGCAGGAAATCAAATCAACTTGTTGACAGAACACCTGACTTCCCATCAGCTCCTTATAAAGGAAAGGTAGAAAATTTTGTCTAAAGGATTTCAAGGAGTTAACTGATGAGAAGACATTCTATGTTCAGGATTGTTTAGGAATAAAAGATTAAATATAAACTAGGCCACCTGCTTAGCCCACATCAGTATTGTTATAATTAATAGTCATATTAATACATTTTTCATAAACTTTAGATTTAAAAGATGGAGAAGACTCATGGGCAGATAGATTTAAAATCACTTCCAAATCCTTACAACTTAATTTACAAGATATTAAAAAGATCAAAAGGGAAATATTCAAGAATAATTTACTTAGGGAAAAAAATCAAAATGAATAACTGGTCAAGGAAGGCAGAAGAAGATATTTGGGTCACAGTGATCCTTAAATTAAATATAGGATTATAAGATAGAGACAGAAGAGATCATCTAGCCCTTTCATTTTACAAATGAGGAAAATAAGGTGCTGAGGACAGTAGTGATTTGTCTAAAGGAACTTGGCTAGTAAGTAGAAAGTAGAGATTCAAAAGTAGAGACTCTCACCTAGTGTTCTTCCCATCATGCCTTTCCACCTCTCTGTTAACATAAGGTAACAATGTATAATTACAAAAAATATCACATGATTATGGGATGAAGTTCTGACTACAGGGGCGATTTCCCTGGCATCATGAAGGGATCCTCACAGCCCCTGATTCAGTGGCTCTGAATCAGGAATTCCAATCATTTCCCCTACTAGCGTGGGAGTTCCTTCAGGACAGGAGCCAAGTCTTCTCCATCTTTAGCTTTATCTAACCATGTGACCTTTAACAAGTCTCTTCCACATTCTGCAGGGAAGAATGGAAAGAGACTTTTTGTGTGCTTTAGTGGAAACACCACTGGACTTGGAGTCAATCAAGAAAAATCTGGGTTCAAGTCCCATCTCGGGATTCTGCTAGTTTTATGACCACAGAAAAGTCACCTAACGTCTCAGAGTATCAGTTTCTTCATCTGTAAAGTTGGGACAGCAATGCTTATAGGACCTACCTTGGTTACAGTCACCAAATTCATAGTATCCTCAACATGTTGACAAGCAAACATTTTACTGGCTACTGAATTTTACAAAAAACTGAAGTTGGGCGCCAAATAGATGGGTCTGAATCTTGATTCGTTTTTATGAGGAGAGGTATCTGCCACCTTCTTTTAATGGGAGTTGATGTTGTTCCTGTTTCACAGCCCACGGCCAATGACATAGTGTGGCCTGTGCAGCAGACAAAATTATATACATCTCAAGGGCAATTAAGCAATTAGCTTACCCACAGGAACACTGCAATATGCACAATATTTGCTTTCCCAGCAAAGCTGCCGTGTAAGTTCCTGCCTCTCTTTTATGATCCCCATGTCTACAATGCAGAAAGGGACCAGGCATCACAAACAACAGCTCAGGCCATTTTCCATTATGTGAATTTAACCCTTTCCTGCTCCTTGAATGGATGATCTGCTCAGCTGATGGCCTCTGGTGGGACTCTTCCTCTTGTATCTCTCATAGTGTCTCTCTAATACACTAATCATGTAATAGTGCATATGATAATTTTCTGTATTATATTCCTCTCCTAGACTGGGAGCTTCATGCAGGCAGGGATTATGCTGAATCTGATCTTTGTATCTCCTTCAGTGACAAGTATTGGGCTCTAATTATGGGAGGGAAGGAAGGAAGGAAGGTTGGATGGGGAGGGGAGGAGAAAGGAAGAGAAGAAAGGAAGGATAGGCAGAAGGAAGGGAAGGAGGGGGAGAAAAGGAGGGAAGAAGGAAGAAAACAAGTATTTATTAAGTACCTACTATGTGTCAGACATTGTGCTAAGCACTCTACAGAGAGGGACAGAGGAAGGGAAGGAAGAGTAGGTAAGCATTTTGGGATTCTCTCACATGGTCATTTTGGGAAGTAGCTTGGTTTAAAAGGAAGAACAAAAATTATGGAGTTGGGAGAACTAAGCTCAAAACCAGCTGTATTTCCTACTAGCTGTGTGATCTTGGGCAATGCCCTTCATGCCTCAGTTTCCTCCTTGATAGGGAAGGTATAATAACATTTGTTCTCTCTACCTCAGTGCTATTGTGAGGATCAAATGAGAATGAATGTTGATTGCTTTCTCAACCTTAAATCACTGTAGAGATGTCAGTTATTATTGTAATAACACCAGGGTTACCAGGTTTTTTGTGGATCACCGGGGTTTTTGTGAGGACCAAATAAGGTCATATATGTATAGTGCTTTGTAAAGAGCCATTTTGCCTTGGGTTATTTTTATTTTTATATGTATCCTACGTGAGATTGACCCACTTGGTTTTCCTCAGTGGCAATGTGTCACCCTTGGGTCAATCACACATTTTCCTCCTGCCTAAACCTGTGACCAGGGGTACACATGACAAGGTTAGTATTATAGTCAATGGCCAAGAAACAGAGCATTTCTTCCACCAGAGGAAGGATGAGAAAGGAGATGATTGACATCTGTAATATACCGTTTTAATACTTGAATATGATGTCACTGCTTTGAGTACTCCCTCCACTGGTGCGAATCAGAATCCATCTACAGCTTCTCATCCTGGATAACCCTTAGCCTTGTTCCATAAATCCACCATAAAGAACTTAGCTGATGCTCTGGAGGTCTTTCTGCGCCTCATTTAATATTTGGTAGATACCAGTGTATCACCCAGGCTGACCATCTGTCAGCCCGACCACACCACTCCTGTATCTGATCCAATGAAGCATCCATGATACCTCTTATGCCACATCTGGAGGATAAACCCTCCTTGTTAATCTGCTTCAGACTTAACAACTCTTCTGTTCTTTTAGGGCTTGCAAAACACTTTCCTCACAAACAGCCTTGAGATGGAGGTAGTGTAAATAGGCATCCCTATTTCACAAATGAGGAAAAAGCCCCCGAGTGAGTAAGTCACTTGCCCAGGTTCACACAGCTCATAAGTGTAGGTGCTGAGGCAGGAATCGAAATCTATGCTGGTTGTTTCCCTTCTTTGCTAAAGAGGGAGAATGGCACCCTGTAGCTGGACTTAGGAAGACAGACCTTGGTTCACTTTATGCCTCAGAAAATTATGACCTGTATGACTCTGGACTGATCATTGAACAGTTCAGCAGCCTCCATTTCCTCATCTGGAAAATGGGGATAAAAATAGCACCTCCCCCCTCCCAGCTATCATGAGAGGAAAAACATGATATAATGTATTTAAACCACTTTTAAAATCTTAAAAGCACTATACAATTGGCAGCTGTAGCATTACAGAGAGGCCCTGATTAATAGGAATAATTAATTCCTTGAAGTAGCCACATTCTTCGAATTAACATTGCCCATTTCTGTTGGGCTGAAACTGATTGCCCTAATCTATGTTAAGTTTGAATAGTATGGATCTGAAGACAGGGGACCACTTCACCAGAATTGTGGGCACTAATCTCAACCTAGATGTATTCTCTCCTTATGTATCAAATGTAGCTTCTGATCACAGTGGGGAGTGGGCAGAGGGAATAATCACTTAGTAAGCACCTACTATGTGCTAGGCACTGTTAAGGTGGTTCATTTTCTCATTTGATGGCCTCCTCCTTGAGCCCCACCTTGAGCTGGTGTTGGGGTTTTTTTTTCCCTTTGCTGAATTTTATGAATGAGGGCAGTAATATCTAAGTCTCTACAGACATCAAGAAAGAGTCAGCAGCTCTGACACAACTATCCAGTTTGCTTGGACTCCTTCCTATTGCATAGAAATGAGCTCATCTGGGCCCAGGAGAACACAGGAGTGACCATACTGGCTCAGGGGAATCCATTCCCCAATTTTTGCTCTTCCAGGGGGACCAAGCAATGTGCTCTGAAATACACATTGACCTCAAAGGCGTGAGGAGGGATGTGCTACAAAACAACCTAGTCTCTCTTAATGAGCTGGGGGAGCTCTATGGTACATTAGGATACTGACACCTGTAGGAAACTCTTCACAGCCTATTCCATATCCCCCAAACAAATGGATTCCATAAATTTACTCTCTGCTGTGAGAAGAAATGTTTCCTTGAATTCCTCCAAACTGAATCCCATCCAAGCCTCCAAGGGACACCATGCACCTTGATCATATGCTGGGGATTGCTGGGAAAAAAGCCCACATTTACCCTAGCATGGTATAGTGTAAAGAGTGCTGAATTTGGATTCAGTAGACCCAGGTTCAAATCTTGATTCTAACTAACTCCTGTTGGCTATGCTTTGCACTATGGGCTTATAGATTCAGAACTGGAAAGACCTTTACAATTCATCTAGTCCAACTTCCTCATTTTACTGAGGGTGGTGTCCCACAGTTCCCAAGTAGCAGAGGTAGGATCACAGGGTATCACAAAAATGTTTTATATATATATATATATATATATATATATATATATATATATATATATATATATATATATATATATATATATATATACACACACACACACACACATATATATACATATATACATACACACATATATATGCAAACACATACATAATATATATCCTTCCAGTTGAAAATGGCACAGGATGAAAGTCATCTATATATATAAATTATATATTAATATATGTACATATAAATAGATACACATTAAACATATGTATAATAAATATATACAAATATTTCTATATCATGCATTATAAATATTTATATTATAAGTATATTTATATATTCTCTAAATGTACACATAAATATTTATTAATAGATTATATTTGTATGTGTATATAATTTAAAAATATATTTTATTTTTATCCTGTGCCATTTTAAGCTGGAAGGAATTTGACTACATTGCTCTTACATCATCTATAATGCCATCTAAGGTGTGGCTATATCTATGTATCTCTATTTCTCTCTCCACCAACACACATATAGGCATATGCATACATGTACGTGTCTATCACTAGTTCTATCTTTGTATACATTTCTATCCTCCATGATGCTCTAGGTAGGCTAAGAGCCAAATGGTCCAATTCCTTCCAATTAAAAAGGTAACAGGATGGAAGGGCGATACGATTGTTTTTCTGTGTAATTAACATGAAAAATGAGTCCCCGTGTTTAATGGGTCGTACCTGGGCGGCCGGAAGTCAACACCGACGGAGTAAGTCAACAGTTTGGCCTGCGTGGCCCTTTGGAGAGGGCTTTGGGGATCCCCTTGATGAAGGGAACGTTCGGAGCCAGGGCCACGGAAGAGGCTCCTCCCCATCAAATGCTGGAGCCATGAGGTCGAGCTCTGTTGGGAGAAATAACTAATAGGTTAGTGCCAGGGAAAGTCAGTTCCTCACGAAAGCAGGACTAGCCTCTAATAATAAATAACGCCGAATGTTGGATATTAAAACAATTCGTTCTTGGCACGGAAAGGGCAGGTTTGCTCTTTTAATTCCCCCCAGTCACTCTGGGCCTGAGCACCATCCTCCATCTTATATGCTGCAGATTTTAATATAGCACCGGGTTCCTACAGGCACAATAAAATACCCAAAGCTAAGAGTATTAATTCCTCTAAACAGCCTGATTAATCCCAGGTGCGAGCGAGCGCGCAGGCAGAGCGCCGGGCGGGTGCGCGCGCTGAGCGGGCACAGGTGCTGACAGCGCGGTTTGGTGCCGTCGGTGCCGGGGCAGCGCACATGTTCCCAGAACACAGCTGTTTCTCAAATCCGTTGCTAGTCGCTCAAAAGCCTCTCTGAAGTTGTACTGCCTCTGGGCACAATTAAAAGCTGTATCCTACATTTCATCAGGTAGTGTTAGAAATTTAGGCTGAGCCAAAAAGAAGAGGAGGTGGGGGGCGGGCGGGCGGCAAAAACGGCTCCCTTGTTAAAGAGGCATTAACCTCCTTACCTCTGCTATTGAAACAATAAAGCTTCCAAATGCCATATGAAATCCTCACCATTAAGAGAAAAGAAAATTCGAAAGGTGTGAGTTTACGCGGAGAGGAATTTTTGGATTGGAAAATGAATACGCGAATCTTCCCGTCGAGAGAACAAAAATAAGATAAAATTTGGAGGTAGCCAGGCATGTGCCTCCATTCTTTTGTTCTTGAATGGGAATGGTGAGTGGTATAGTAGAATGAGAAAGGAGTTTGGAGTTAAACTCTTTGGGTTAAAATCCTGACTTTGTAGTTGTTCAGTCTGTCAGATACTTCGTGACTCTACGGGCCATGGCCCGGTCAACGCTGTCCATGGGGTTTGCTTGGCAAAGATATTGGAGTGATTTGCCATTTCCTTCTACAGTGGATTAGGATTTGTTGTTTGTTCTTCATTCTGGAAGAGGACCATGACCTTGGGGTGACGTCATGACTTGTAGCGAACTGGATTTAAGTGAGGAAGGGCTGTGCAAAATCATGAATCTCACTCTCTCTTCCAGAGTCATCTGGATCCAGCGCTAAGGACAACTGGAGATGGCCCCAGATGTTTTAAACAATTGGTGTTGAGTGACTTGCCCAGGGTCACACTGCTATTAAGTGCCAAGTGTCTGAAGCCACATTTGAACTGAGGTCCTCCTGACTCTAGGACTGGTGCTCTATCCACTGTGCCACTTAGCTGCTCCTTCCAGAGTCATCTGAATCCGATGCTAAGATATGTCGGGACAACTGGAGATGGCCACAGATGTTTTAAACAATTGGGGTTAAGTGACCTGCCCAAGGTCACGCAGCTAGGAAGTGCCTGAAGGTGGATTTGAACTCAGTTCTTTATGACTCCAGGCCCATAATTCTATTCAATGAGTAAACTAGCTGCCTCCAAATTCTGGCTTTATTACTTACTACTTCTGTGACTTACTTGAGGAAGTCCCTAACCCACTAAGGACCTCAGTTTCTTTAAATGTAAAATTAAGATTTGCAGACAATGTAATCTCTAAGTTTCCTCCCAACTCTAAATCTATGATACTATAATAGCCTATCAAAAATAACTATATGTTTATGGAAGAAAAGTTTGGAATTCTCTTTGGAATTTTTCTTTATTGAGCAATGGCACTTAAATGGATAGCCAGCCCTCTTTTCTGAAACCTCTGTCATCCCAGTAGGAAAATACATGCAGCAAGCCTTCCCTGGAATTTTCAGTCTGAGCATGCATGGAGTTTTAATCTAACACTCCTTTTGTGGTTTGACTTAGGCAAATCACCCTCTTTCATGCTCAGAGGGGATAAGAATGATACTTGGAGTGGGCCCTTTAAGGATCAAGTGAGTTAACACAAGTAAAGTGATTTGTAAAACCTTAAAGCATCATGTAAATATGAGTTGTTGTTCCCATTCTCATATTTAATAGAGTTCAGATAGAAATGGTCCTGAAATGAGCCCTCACCATTTTATATCTAATGTTTGGAGGATTGTTGTGCAGGTGGACAAAATGATGGATTTTCTTTTTTATGATTGAATTAAAATATTGGGATGAAAGTTCGTTTTCTGTTTATACACTGAAAGCATTGTTGGGAAGACTTGAAAGGCTGATAGGGTGACAGAGTTGCTATCTTCTTCATCTTCATGTAGCATAGACATTGCACTGATTCCAGTGCAGTCTGTTTGTTGAATTCTCAAGGATATTTTGAGATTTGAACCTGAATTATGGGACCCTTTGTTTATTATGTGTAACTCTTTCTACTTGATCATGTATTCAATAGCTGATGTACTTTTGCAACTTTAGTGGCATATTGCACAATTTCTGCCATTTCCTTGCAAAATTTGCAACAAATCAGTAAATCCAGGTTCCCTGACAATTAATTTATTGTATTTTCTGGTCTAGCCAGGTGGAACGGTAGAAAGTCAGACCTGGAGACAGGAAGACCAGAGTTCAAACCCAACCTCAGGCACTTAATAACTGTGTGACCCTGGGAAATCACTTAACTTCTGTTGGCTTCTGTTTCCTCAACTATAAAATAGGAGATAATAACCTCCCAAGGATGTTTTGAGGATCAATTGTAATAATATTTGTAAAATGCTTAGCACATTGACTGGTATACAGGTGCTTATGAAATCCTTGTTTCTCCTTTCCTTCCTTGTAGCACTATGATAATCCCCTCCATTTCTATAAACAAATCTGCTTGATAGCCACCGGTTTAATTTTTTGTTTGTTTGTTTTTTTTGTTTTTGAGGGCAATGAGGGTTAAGTGACTTGGCCAGGATCACACAGCTAGTGAGTGTTAAGTGTCTAATGCCGGATTTGAACTCAGGACCGCCTGAATCCAGGGCCGGTGCTTTATCCACTGTGCCACCTAGCTGCCCCCCCCCCCCCCCCCGCCGGTTTAATTTTGACATCATTGTTGAAGTCATGAGCACTTAGCACAATGCCTGGCACATAGTAGGTGCATAATCAATATTGATTGATAGGTTGATTGGTATCACCCAAGGAGGGCATTTTGATTCTATTCCTTGATGTTAGTCATTATTATTTTTATTGTTGTTATTCATAATCTTGCTCTCATCTTTTTGGATGGAGTTCAGATAGAAATAGTACAGATAAGTTGCTGTCCTTTTATTATTTTATATTTAATGTTTGTCAAACTATTGCACATGTGGATGTGGTAATTGCTTTTTATAATTGAATAAAAGTATTAGGTTGTAAATTCATCTTCTGTAGTTTCCTGATAGTATATTCAGGACAACCCCCCTTAGCACATAGGACAAAAGCAATGATGGGGACCTTATCGTGTTCCCACACAATTTTGATTTCTTCTGCTAAGCCCCTATATTTTGAGAGGGTTTTTGTTCCATCTGGCTTGGAGAATTTGAGTATTTACTGGCTCGACATCTATTAAAAATGCTGTTCTTAAATTTTATGGATCAACCCCAAGTCTGGGCAATTCCGGGCAATACTTCTATCAGTGATAATGTTACAGTTCCAGTATGATTAATTAGTTGAGTTTTCAAGGCTATTTTGAGATCTGTTTATATAATGCGGAAGGCATAGTGTTACTTCAGATTCTGAGCCAACTTCATAATCAATAAGGTCTGCATTCAAGTCCTCCTTTTCATATACGCTGGCTTTGTACTCCTGGACAAGTCACACAAAGGCTTAATGTCCCAGGCAGCTCTCTGACACTATGTGAGCTAAAGAGATGGTGGATACGTAGTGGTAGAGAAAATTACTGACCAGGAGCTTGCTATACACGTGAAATCCTGGATCCAGTCAAAAACAAAAACAATTTGTCATCTGAAGATTTATTGCCTGTTAGTTTCTTAAACACAGCAAACTCCTGACATATAATTGCATCCATAAGGTTATGCCTTACTAGGTGTTTAGTAGGTGCTAAATTTTTGCAGCCTGCAGTGATGTGTTACACAGTGCTGACCCCTTCCTTGACTAATCTACATTGATCAATAAGTCTGGTTTCCTTACCTGTTTCTAATTTTCAGTGGCAATGACCCAGTCCTGAATTGCCACCATAAACTCTTCTATTTCTGTAAACCAGGTGTGTGCGTGTGCGTGTGTGTGTGTGTGTATGTGTGTGTGTGTGTGTGTGTGTGTGTGAGAGAGAGAGAGAGAGAGAGAGAGAGAGAGAGAGAGAGAGAGAGAGAGAGAGAGAGAGAGAAAGGTGGGGGGACTCCTTTGGCATTACTCTGAGGAGGATTCTATGGACACCTCAAAATAATGTTTTTAAATAAGTGAAGGAAAGAGGTTAGTGAAAATAAATATGTAATCCCCCCAACTTCATGAACCCCTTAAATCTACCCCCAGATCCCATAAAGGTCCATGCAGCCCAAGTTAAGAACTTCTGCTATAAACAAATATGGATTTTTGATGACATATTATTGTTGATTGAATTTGTGTGGCTGTCACTTATGAAAGACTTGATTACGCTCTTGTATCTTAACTTTTATGGGCTTCATCGAGAGGTAGAACCACTTCCAAGTGTTTGATAAATCCAAAAGCATTATTACCTATATCTGTTTGTTACAAGCATATTTCTGTATGTTTTAAATTTGTTTCTTGTGCATGTCTTAAGAATGTCCATCAATCTCCTTTTTCCTTTTTCTTGATGAGGAAATGTTAAGCTTTCTGTAGCTGCCCTAAGGTGATGAGGGCTATGTTTCATTAATATTATGTAAGTTTCTGTTAGCATACTTTTCAAATAGTCCATTTTATAGTTTCAAAAGTGTATGTTAAAACTAGTTTTGCTTAGGTGTTAATTCCTTCCCAATGAGCTTTGATTTTTAGATGCCAGTAAATCTTTTAATATACACTGCCTCGACTTTTAACGTACACTGCTTACAACTTTCTCCATGATAGCTTTATGCTCAGTATGTCTTACCTAGAGGAAGTCAAGATACTTGTAATCAATCAATCAATCAATCAATATTTATTAAGCAATTTCTATGTGTCAGGTACTGTGCTAAGCACAGGGGATACAAAAAAGAGGCAAAAGTCCATTCCTGTCCTCAAGGAGCTTACAATCTAATGGGGGAGATAACTTCCAAACAAATACATACAAAGTAAGTTATATGTTGGATCAAATAGTAAGAAATTAACAGAGGGAAGGCACTAGAATTAAGAGGGGTTAGAGAAAACTTTTAGTACAGGGTGGGCCAAAACTCACAATGTTTTAATAACTTTTTTTTTTTTTTGGTGAGGCGATTGGGGTTAATTGACTTGCCCAGGATCACACAGCTAGTAAGTGTTAAGTGTCTGAGGTCACATTTGAACTCAGGTCCTCCTGACTCCTGCACCACCTAGCTGCCCCGTTTTAATAACTTTTTGAAATTATTTTTTCTTTATTTTTTTGCCATTTTCAAGATTTGATTTTTCACACATACTGTAAATTTATTTACTATATATAATTTATATAATGCCATGGTATTATAAATTTTTTAAAATAAAGGAGATATTTAATATTGAAACCCCTTTGTGACTTTTGGTCCACTGTGTATAAGAAGGGATTTTAGTTGGGATTCTGGGAAGGTCAGTAGGAAGTGAGGAGGCAAGAAAGCATTCCAGGCAAAGGGAACAGGAATGAAAATGCCTCTAGCAGAAAGATAGAGCATCTTCTTTGTAGGACAAACTGAAGGCCTGTGTTACTGGATCAAAGTACCCAATGGGGAGTAAGGTGTAAGAAGACTCAACAAGTAAGTGGTGGCTAGGTTATGGAAAGCTTTGAATGCCAAACCGAGCATTTTGTATTTGATTCTCGAGGCAGTAGGGAACCACTGGAGTTTACTGAGTAGGGGGATGATGTGGTAAGACCTACACTTTAGGAAAATCCCTTTAGTAGCTGAGTGGAAGCTGTGCTGAAGTGGAGAGAGACTTGAGGCAGACAGGCATGAGGTGATTCACTGCGCTGGAGTTGTGGCAGTGTCATAGGAGAGAAGGGGGTGCATATGAGAGATATTGCAAAGGTGAAATCAACAGGTCTCAGCAAAAGATCAGCTATGAGGAAGAATGGTGCTAAGAGATAGTGAGGCATAGAGGATAAGTTGGAGGTTGTGAGCCTGCGGGACTAGAAGGATGATGTTGCTCTCTAAGTAAGAGGGAAGATAGGAGGAGGGAAGGTTTGGGGAAAATATGGGTTCCATCTTGGACATGTTGAGTTTAAGATGACTATTGGACATAGGGGTCAAGATGTCTGAAAAGCAGTTGTAAGTGTGAGACTGGAGGTCAGCAGAGAGGCTGGAGTGGGTTATGCAGATTTGAGAATCATTAGCATAGGGATGCCCATTAAATTCAGGGGAGCTGATGAAATCAACAAGTGAAATCCTATAGAGGTAGAAGAGAAGAGGGCCCAGGACAGAACCCTGAGGAATATGGATACCTAGGGGGCAAGATTTCAAGGAGTTTAGATAAAAAGGACAGAAAAGATAAAGGACAATAGTTAGAAAGGATGGAAGAATCAAATGAGAGTTTTTTTCAGGGTGGAGGAAGCTTGGACATGTTTTTGGTCAGAAGACAGGAAGACCTGATGAACCTGTGGATGGGGAAAGAATGAAAATAAGTGATAGCATGGGGAGAACAGAGGGGACAATCTGTTGGAGGAGATGGGGTGGAATGGGATCACTTAAACAAGTAGAAAGGTTAGCCTTGGCAAGCCCTTGGTAAAGAGTAAGGCCACTTCATCATAGGAGACAGAAGTAAAGGAGGAGATAGTGGCAGAAGGCATCTGAGTGATAGAAGGTGAGGAAGAAGGGAGAACAAAGGGTGAGATCATAGGGAATGGTAAAAGGTAATAGAAGGAAGAGTGGGAGAGGAACGTTTGTTGTATATGGAACAAACATTCCAGGGGAGCACAGTGGGAGGACTGGGTGATGTTAGGTAGAAAGATATTTCTAAATATCTTTTGTCTATTACTTCAATTTGACCTCTAGATTCAAACCGAAAGTCTTCAATCTCTATCCTTTCTTGTCACTTATTAAGAAATGCAAATGACATTTTGACCATTGGAGAAAGATTCCACTAGATGGAGATTATTCTAGATTTAGAGCCATCAGAGACCTTAGAAACCAATGAGTTTGATTGCAACATTTTACATATAAGGAACCTGAGGCAGAAAGAAGTTAAGTGACTTGCCTAGGGTCATGCAGCTAGTAATCACTGAGGAAGGATTTTACCTCAGTTTTTTCTGTCTCCACATCTAGTGTTCCACCCACTGTTCCATCAAGCTGTCTCTAAGATGTTAAACGTGTTTGGTTTAGTTTGTTTTCCCCAGTGATGGCTAGGCAGAACCCTGAGTGGCTTCAACTGCATCCCTCTAAGATGTCTCATTTTATATTTAATTGTTCTTTATATTTTTTGTTAGGGTTATGTTTTAAATATCAAATACTGTAGCATTTTCACTGTACTCAGATTTATTTTATGTATTTGCAGTACATGAATAAACCATGAGTATGGAATTGAGTCAAAGGTTTTGTGATAATCAATAACAGCAATATAAAAGTTATGGTTGTTTCAGGCGACTTGTTCAATAATTCCTGTTCAATAATTTCTGAATAAGTTGCTCTATGTATACCCCTAGAAGTGGCACAGTAGAAATAGAGAGCTGGCCTTGGAACCAGAAAGACCTGAGTTCTAGTTCACACATGAAATCCATTGGCTGTGGCACCCTGGGCAAGTCACTTAGTGTCTCAGTACTTGAGACCTCCCTCTCCCTCTCTCTCTCCCTCTCTCTCTCTCTCCCTCCCTCTCTCTCTCTCTCTCTCTCTCTCTCTCTCTCTCTCTCTCTCTCTCTCTCTCTCTCTCTTCCTCTCCCTCTCCCTCTCTCCCTCTCCCTCTTTCCCTCTCCATAAATTGCAGAGAATATAGGAGAGGCTTGCTTATCTTTTGATTGCCTTCAGTCCTGTTACTAAGATTTTCAACCTTGCTTTCATCTTGACCTCTTCCTACTCACTCACCTTACATAGATAATGAGGTCCCAAGTCTTGTTGATTTTATTTCAGCAACATCTTTTAAGTCTGCCTCCTTCTATTGGCACAGCCACCATCTTAGTTCGGACCCTCAGTGTCTCTTGTCCAGACTTTTGTCCACACATTCTACATGATCTCCGATGTCTCAAGTCACCCACTCCAGTCTATTTTCCTCATAATGACCAAAATGAAAACACAAGTCTTACTGTGTTACTCCCATGATCAATAACTTCTGTTTGCTTGCTCTTAATAACTAATGCCACATGGATCCCGTATAAACTTCTGTGCTTGGCATTTCGAGCCTCTCCTACCTTTCCAGGCCCTCCCCTCCCAAGTGGTCCCTTCTCTCTAAGATTACTTATCATTTACCCTGCGGATTTCTTATGGGTACCTAGATTTTTACATGTTGTCTCCCTCACTAAAATGTTAGCTCCTTGAAGTCAGGGACTTTATTTGTCTTTCCTTATTATCCTAACCTTTCCCTGATCATCATCCGAGGCCATCTCCTGTCGTCCTGATGTAGATCTTGCCACTGGTCCCAGATGGCTCTGGAGGAGAGAGTGAGGCTGGTGATCTTGCACAGCCCTCCCTCACCTTAAATCCAGTGCAGTGCAAGTCATGACATCAGCCCAATGTCTTGGTCCTCTTTGAATATGAAGGATAAAAAACACCAATCTTGCTCGTATATGTGGTTAATGAGAAGTAATCTCAGAAAGAAGGCACTAGTGTGTGTTTGGAGTTGGGGGCTGAAAAAGTAGGACAGGACCAGGTTGGGAAAAGCCCTGAATGGCAAACACAGCAGTTTATATAGGATCTAAGACAGGCTTAGCATAGTACCTGGCACACAGTAAGTACTTAATTAATGCCTGTTGACTTGTATTTTTTTCATCTGCATGCATATTGTTTCCACCTAGTAGAATGTAAGCTTTATAATCTAAGTTACCGTTGCCATTTTTGTCTTTGTGTGCAAAGAACAGTGCCTGGAACACAGGCACTGTTAAATTGCATTGAATTGAAATTCCTGTGGCTTTATATCATAAAAACAGATGTAAAAGAGATTTCTCTCTAGAAAACAGCATGTAGACACCCCACCAATTAGTTGTAGTCATCATAAAAATAACCTGAGGTGAAATCATATTGTTTAAAGCTGACACACAATGCAGAATTCTGTCCACCTGATTACCTGAATCCTGGAAAAGTTCTTATCCCACTGCTCTTTGCTCGGTGAATCGACTGATACATGATTGATCTACCAAAACAACAGGGCATTTGAAAAGGTTTGATTAAACTGATCTGAAAGCTCTCTGGCTCCATCCCATCACTGGCTCCGATTGGTGCCATTAGGCTAGATTACAACAAGGGGCACTGCAGAGAGGAGCTAAATAAACTCTGCCTTTGCTGACCCCGTGATTGTCTTATTAAATAATTTCTTTGCCACTTAAGTGTAGACATAGAGCACTCCATTCCTGAAAGCCTTCTGATTAACCACAGCCTTGGGCTCCAGTTGATTTTATAAACTTTGGAAGAAGCCCTAGAGGGTGAAGCTTCCTGTTGTCAATTCTGCCTGTTGCTATAGATACTGAACTTCACAATCGGTAATTAGAGTATGCCCCTGCCCCAGAACTGGTCAAACAGTGCAGGGAGCTCTGCAAATGGCCTTCAAAGCCTCTCAGCTAGCATGAATGGACTTTGCCAGTATGGATGAGGTTTGTTTTATTCACTGAGTTTTTGAAGTCCACTTTGGGGGTGGAGATGAGGAGGGGACCATGATGAAATAGAAATAATTATTATGCCTTTTCAGGCAAAGCTTTTTGGGGGCGGGGGGGGGGAGGATGGTTACCAAGCTATGTTAATGACTAGAAAGACGGTGACAGTGTCTCACATGACAACACAAAGGCCATTTTGTCTGCCCCATTTGGTGTCATGTAGGAAGTTAATTCATACACAGATTTAAGCGTCTTGTATGTTATCCCCCAAAGTTGGTTTTTTTAATCCCTTTATTCTTCAGCCAGATGTTCATTCTATTATTAATAAAGTCAAGAAAGGCAGTTGGCTCCTTGAGAGACATGCTTGTGTTGTTTGGACAAAAACATATATAAAACACAAGTAGTTTCATGCCATGCTGAATTACTTCGGGCAAGAGAATACAAATAAAACAACATTTAGGGAACAGGCAGCTCTTAAGGCTTTGCAGAAGTATTCACCAATAATGTCACGTTTATGTAGGGTAGGTAGCGCCAGTAGATCACCCCTGTTTTACAGATCAGGGAACACCCTCAGAGAAGTGAGGTCATCTGCTAGGCCATTGACATATGGTCCCTACTCAGCTAATATGTGGCCCAGCAGGCTCGTGCCCAGATTTTCCGATTCTAGACAGAGCGCATATCACACTCCAATACATTACCAACAACTCATTTCCCCTGCCCCCCTGAAATGAGGGAGTATATTTTCACCTTCCCTCACAAAGGAAGCAGAGCCCCAACTAGCTAATGTAAACAGGGCTTGGCCTTAGGTCACCCTGTCACCATGTATACATACCTCACTTTATAGCCCTCCACTTGTAACAAGACACAAGCATCCCCATGCCCAACACTCCAGCTTCATGATACCCTTCTCCCAGGTCTTTCCCTCCTATATTCTATCCCCCAACAGCCAGACCCTCTGATGGGCAATCTGTTCTCCCTCATGGCATGATGTCACCTGTGGCTGGACTGTCTTGCACTCAGTCTCCCCTTCCTGTATTATACTGCACTCTGGAAACCACTACCACTCTCCCCACAAAAAACAAACAAATGGACAAACATACTCTTCCGCCAGTTAATGGGCTCTCTAGTTATGAGTCCGAAAGGGAGATTTCTGCATGAAGTTGCCAAGATCATTTGTTTGGGATATGACTCAGATTTCTGACTCTCCCTTCTTTACTTTGCCCAATAGGTTCTACCTATTTTTCCATTTAAATTGAATTTCAGAATTCACAGTGATCAAAGTCTATTTTAAGATTACTAATGAAATCCCTTATGGATATAAGAGTGTGGGTGGCAAACAAGACCAAAAATGACTGGTATTTAAGGATTGTTGATTATATTTTTCATTAGTCTCAAACCTCTTTGATTTCTGTGTTGATTTCCAACAAGCGTATTGGTTATATGCAGGGATTTATTTGCATTACAATAGACAGGGGACTATTCTGGGCATGAGATAAAACCAGGTGACTTTAACATGGATGTTCTTTACTCTGCAATAGTAGTGGCAGAACCACTACATTTTTGATGACATCTGCATTCATACACACACTACAGCACTTATGACATTAGATTTTGTACATCATTGTACCATCCTAGCTGCCTCAGAATCTGTCTGACATGTTCTCACTCTGTAGTGAACATGTCAAGGGATTCACTTTGAAGGAAAAGGGATTGATACCTATAGAAAACGTGCCCTGATCACAAAGGCTGATGCTGCTGGTTAGAGCAGGCACTTCTCAGTGGAGCAGAAGAGGGAAGGGTGGAGAAAAAAATGAAGGCAAAATATGGTTCTAGGGGATTGTTCTTATAGATCCCTTGCTTGTCCACTTGTCCAAAGTGACTGTGGACGTTGACACAACAGATCAATCGATTCAATCAAGGCAGTATAAAAATCCACAGCTAAACTGTCCTCCATCCTCGCTGGGTTCCATACATTTCCCATCTCTATGCCTACCCATGCTCCATCTCTGCCTGTTGAAGTCCTGTGTAAGATGAGTTCTGACTCTCTCTATGAATCACTCATTTCTTGTCCTCTTCCTGCCAGAAATGATATTTTCTTATTTGGACCTCGAAGAACATTTGGATGACATTCCTTTTATGCTCTTATCGGACTCTACTTTCTACCCTATTTTTCATTTGTTTGATTTGATTTTAACCGTTTTTTTTTTTTTTGGTTAAAGTTGTATCCTACAATTAAACTATGAGTTTCTTGAGGACAGAGACAGTGTCAAGGGCTTTGTAAACCTTATGGAGATGTGTTTATGCATACAGATATGTACTTGAAGCCAGGCTTCTTCACTCCTCAATCAATGTTCTTTTCCCTGTGCTCCCTCTTCCTTGTTGATTAGGTCCTCAGATTATAAGCTGTGTACAGGAATACAGGTAGGTCTCAATATCTACTTTAATAGAAATCAGCAATGATGGGTATAATCCAAAACAATTGATGTTATTCAGTCATTTCAGACACGTCTGAGTCTTCATGACCCCATTTGGGGTTTTCTTGACAAAGATTCTGGGGTGGTTTGCCACTTACTTCTCTAGCTCTTTTTACAGATAAGGAAACTGAGACCACATAGCTAGTATCTGAGGCCTGATTTGAACTCAGGTCTTTCTGACTCCAGGCCCAGTTCCCTATCTACTGTACCACCTAGCTGCCCCCCAAAATAGTCTATGACCACCAAATTATTTATATTTGACCTGGATATATATTATTTTTATGCCAAATGCCCATAAACTTACTTTTTAAATGTTTTTCACAGCCTGTCCTATTCCACATAAAGCCTAAGTGATGACAGCAGTGAACAGTACAGTGTACTTTATTGTGTTTCAACAGCTGCCTTGTCTTTCCAGTGATTTTCAACTTGAATTCATGTCACCCTTTCTTTATGTAATAACAGGGAAAGCTCCCATTTCTATAGCATTTTATGGGTTTGAAACTATAAACCATCTTGTGTAGCATGATAGCAGTACAGCTATCATTGTCCCTTTCTCTAAATGGGGAAACTGAGTCTCAGAGGGGAGAAGTGACTTACCTACTATCTTCAGTCTGTTAAGTGACAGCTAGAATTTGAACCAGCGTTCCTTGACTTTAAGATAGGTATTTTTTCCATTACATGTAACTATCATAGATCATAGAATTGATCAATGAGAGCCATAATTCATCATTCATTTATTCCCTAATGACTCTTTAAACTTGGACTGTGCTGTATTGGGATGTATTGAGGGCTACATTATCTCTTTGGTTTGGTGAAAGGGAAGAGGGATCTGGAGTCAGTGAACTTGGGTTCACACCCCCGTTCTGATATCTACCATTTGTGACATCTTGGGCATATCACTTCCTTCACTGGGCCTCAATTCATTATCTGCAAAATATATGGGGTTGGATTAGATGATCCCTAACAAGTTCTAAATGAACTAGGCTCCTAGGATTCAGTGGTCCTGAGGAGGGACACTGTCTTACAACAAAATCCCCCAGGTTGCCTCAGTCAAGAACAGAAGGCAGGGCAGGATTAACTACAGGTCTGATTCAAGCTGGAAGTTGTTCAGTGCCTGAGTATATATTCTGTGAGAGAAAAAATTGGAAGGGAAGGAAGAGAGACAGAGAGCCTTCCAAGAAGTAGGGAGAACAAACCTGGAAACAGAAATGTGCCACTGATCATCCACAGAGTATATATTCTTCCTGTGGAAGATCCAGAGTCGACTTACATTGTGTAGGCTGCTCGCTTGCATCTCTCAATTCAGCATGCCTCCCAGCAGCATTAAAACCAGCCATGGAGACTGACAGCCATTTTGTGATTCTTCCCTGAGCGGCTTTTCCTCAATCTCCCTTCATCCGTCTGGCTCTTCATTCAATATCTTTTCGGGCAACTCACCTCTTGCTTTGCTTATGATCATTGTATGGGCAACATTTGTGGCTCTCTTTTATGGGTATTTAATTCAACAGGTTCTTAGGAAGCATCCACCCACTGCATGTAGGGCATTGGACATTCTAGTGCTTTTTCCTTTAAGACTCATCAACTCCTGGGGCAGCCAGGTGGTGCAGTGGATAGAGCACTGGCCCTGGAGTCAGGAGTACCTGAGTTCAAATCCAGCCTCAGACACTTAACACTTACTAGCTGTGTGACCCTGGGAAAGTCACTTAACCCCAATTGCCTCACTAAAAAAAAAAAAGATTCATCAACTCCCCACATGTTTTTCCTTATAGTCTCACAGGCACTGGGATTGTCTAGCCAGCCAAACCAGAGCAGAATGAGGGAGGTGGCTGTCCTGCTGTCCTGGGCCATGGTCAGGTCACAGCTCAAGCACTGTGTTTGGTTCTGGGTGCTACATTTTGGGAAGAACAGAGACTAGCTGAAGAGTATCTAGAGGAAGATGATTATGGCAGAAAAGCCATGTGAGAATCAGTTGAAGGAAAGTTGTTGTTGAGTTGCTTTCAGTATGAATCTTCATGATCCAATTTGGAGTTTTCTTGGCAAATATACTATAGTGGTTTTCCATTTCCTTCTCCAGTTTATTTTACAGATGAGGAAACTGAGGCAAACAGGGTTAAGCAGCTTGTCCAGGATCATACAGCTAGGAAGTATCCAAGGACAGATCAGAACTCAGGAAGATGTCTTCCTTCCAAGCCCAGTGCTCTATCCACTGAGTCACCTAGCCACCTTCAATAGAAGCCTGAGTTATCTGTAAATATTTCAGTAACTTTAATAAAGAAGGGGGACTAGAATTATTTTGCTTTCTCACAGAAACTAGAACAAGGAGCTGATCGAAGTTACAGGGAGTCAGATTTTGGCTCAGTACAAGGAACAGCTTTCTAACAATATGAACTTTGTAAAAATGGAAGGGAGTGAGCTCCCCATAGCTAGAGGCCTCAGGAAGAGGCTGTAACCATTGACAAAATTCAAATCAGTAGCAGCTTGATTAGAAATACTTTGGGGTCCCTTCTGTCCCTTAAGTTCTATGATTGCATACCAGGGAATTTAGGATTCTGCCCAAAATCACCCCCAAACTGTGGCAGATAGGGACATATTTACTATGCAAGAGAGTCTATGCCACTCTTCCTTCTGATTCTTCCAAGGGCTGTGCACTTGTCTGCCCAGAAATTGGATAAGACAATATGGCATTGGAACATATTACCTCAATGAAACCAAGGCATGATCTAATAAGTATACATATGCACACACACACGTGTGTGTGCTCAAGTATGTATATATAAACATATCACCATACTAATTTCTGATTAATTGGGAATAATTTTGAAAGGGGAAAAAAGCATACTTCTGGATGATGGGCATCCGATTTAAAGGAGGCATTGGAGATAAAGAGATCAAGGCTTGCCACCTTGTGTTGTTTGCTTTAGCATGTTAGCTAAGTGACCAAGTATGAGGTTTATGATGAAATCACCCGGGCATTGGCCTTAAACTCTCTCTGCACAAAGATGACATTGTTTCTCTTTGTGAAGGGAGCAGAGAGGTTTCACAAAGCGGTCACAGTGACACCTCCGACTGTTTGGATGTTGTTTTGTATCAGCCGGTAGACAGCATTGGTCCCTCCCTGACTTGACAAAGAAACTCTGTTTCTTGTTTCTTATGGAGGAGTTGCAAGTTGGAATCTCGGTCAAAAGACTGTGGACTCATGCAAATAATAAAATGTTGTCTAGCATATCCCATCAGTGCCTGTTCTTCTGGCATTTAACCTTCAAAGTGTCAGGAAGATCCTAATAGAGGAAGCTAAGAAAATAACAGATTTTCTGCCTTCCAAAAATGCCAGCATCTAAATCTTGAGTTTCAATTTATATGGGTTTACTTTTTAAAAAAAAAGGCATAAATAAGCCAGCATGTATATGTTCTAGTAGAACCATCTTTTGTGAATGTGTTGCCTAATACACATGTATAAATTCTTTTGGATACCCTGAGATTAAACACTCATACAATAAGCACCATATGGTGTAGTCTTAACATTTTAAAAACTAGTGAGAAAACCATTTCATTTGACTGCATAGTTTTATCAAAAAAACAAAAAACCCCCCCACAACCCTGTAAATTAAATATATATTATTTTTTATTTGTTAGGGGCAACTAGGTGGCTCAGTGGATAGAGGGCCAGACCTGGAGTCATAAAGATCTGAGTTCAAATCCAGCCTTAGACACTTACTAACTGTGACCCTGGGCAAGTCACTTAACAACTGTTTTCCTTAATTTCTTCAACTGAAAAATGAACTGAAGAAGGAAATGGCCAACCACTTCAATATCTCTGCCAAGGAAACCCCAAATGGAGTTATGAAGAGTCAGACAGGACTGAAAATGAATGAATGACAACAGGTTTTTGCTGTGAGAATTAGAGTGCTACCAACCTGTTGAGAAAGATTCTGCAGGGAAGCTCCCCCATGAAAAGAGAACACATGTGACTTAGCATCCGGAAGGATACATTGGCGTCCGGAAGTTACAGCTTGTTAGTCGTGTCAATCAGTGCTACCAGCCAATTAGCTTGGAGCTGTGTGTGTGGACGGCCCTGTTTCCTGTTTGACAGGGGGCTTCTGGGAGAAACTGAGGAAAAGCGGGGTGTTTTCATTTCCAGACTTTGGCTTGGCAGCAGGGAAAGGCATATTAGGGAGAACTTCACATGGGCTTTTAAGGAAAGGCAAGTTTTTTTCTCTGGTTATACCAAATATATCCAAACTAGGCTTTTCCTCTCTCGCTCTCTTCACTAATACACTTTAATAAATACTTAAAAGGCTAAACTCTTTCTAAAGCTTCTAATTTAAGGTGACCACTAATTAGATTTTAGACATCACAGCTAGAATTTTAGACCTTACATTGTTTTTTGATTGACTCTGAAAACCATAACAGATTTGTGCTCAGGTTTTGAAGGTTCTTGGTCTGTCAAAATTCAAGCTTCAAGATTTTGGAGACAGTGGTACCACAGTAGAAAGGGATAGTTTTTAGTGTCAAAGGTCCTGGGTTTGAATACTAGTTTAGCCACTGACTACTTGGGTAATCTTGACCTCTCTGGGTCTTGGTTTCCACATCTGTAAAATGAGGGGGTTGGACTATTTGGCTTCAATGGGTCTTTCTGGCTCTTAGAGCTATAATGACCAACCTTCATAATTTCCATCTAGCTTGACCCCCATTTTAACCCAGGCCACCATTTTCCTTGGTTGCATGTGGTTTTGCTTCAATTCAGACTACCATATTTGGCTACCATAGTTGTCTGCCTCCTCAGATCCAATGCCTTGGTTCTTCCTGGTCTTAGCTATCCTCTGCAGGTCCCTCTGCCTTCTAACCCTACCCCTGCCCCTGCAAATGAAAACATGATTGGATTTAACTTCCTCTTAGCTTTTGCCTAGGCATCTGTGAGTGATTAATTTAAAAGTCAGTTCCAATCCTGACTTTAATATTCCCTATTTATATTATCCCAGACCTCTCTCAAACCTCCGTTTCCTCATCTATAAAATGGGGATAATAAAAGCACCTACCTCACAGGGTTATTATAAAAATCTAGGTGTTGCAGTAGCTAGAGAACTGGGACTAGAGTTAGGAAGACCAGAGTTGAAATCTGCCCTCAGACACTAGCTGTGTGACCCTGTTTCCCCTACCACCTGATGAGGCCAGAGTGGTATCAGGGGCCATCTTTTTAAAATGCAGTGATTATTTGTGTCCATATTATTTTTTCCTTCCACATAAATTGCAAGATCCTTGTAAGCCATGTCTTTTTCTTCTCCGGGGCTGAGTTGAGTCTATTGTACATAGTGTTTAAGAGATATTTGTCGAATCAGTGAGCGAATGTAGAAAGAAAGCTCATGCAGCAGTGACTTCTGAATGCTTCCAGGGCAACATAGAAATAAAGACAAATGAATCCCCCATAACAGGATCTAACCCAGCGCTTAGAGTTCATCTCTCCCAGCCCAATTTTTAATCGCTGCTATTTCGATCCAGAATCTTTATCGAGAAGTGCTGGGACCGAGCCCATATGCTGTCTGACAGTTCCTAAGGATTTCCATGTTCTCCACCACACGATGAGCTGCTGCTGTTGTGTTTGGCAAACGGGAAATCTTTCGCCCTTGAAACTACAAAATGGGCTCCTTGCCAACAAAGTCGAGATAGACATTCTTGGCCATAAATGAAACTGCTGACAAATGTAGGATGTCATAAAGGGGAATTTACATAATCTTCTGCTGGATGAGGTTATAACATAAACAGAGCACATAGAGGAGGCAGATCTTCTGATGGGATTTCTCTTCCGAAAAACCAACCTTATGCCTCGAGTTGTTGGCCTGGGCTCAATGCCCTCCATGCCCTCCCTGATAGCAGGTGGTAGCGTCTCTGTAGCGAATAATGAAGAAAATGAAGGGAAGCAAAGTTACAGTTGGTTTGAGGCCAGATGGTGGAATTCTCCAGAAAGAATCCTGGGTCCAGAACCAGATACCCTTGGTTCAGGTAACTCATCTACCACTTACTAGTGTGTGATCTTTAGCAAATGCCTTAACTTCTTGCAAGCCTTAGTTTGCTCATCTATAAAATGGAAGTAATAATTCTTGTGTTCTTGAACTCCCTGTGTGGCTCAGGGAGAAATGCTTTGTAAACTGTGAACTATATAAATATGAGTTATGATTTTCACTAAATGAAAATCACATACATTATATGTTATGCATATACTATAACAATAACAATTATTATCATTATTCTCCAATTTTCCATTTGTGGGAGAGAAATTCCAAATATATTAAATATTTTAAAAATTGACAAGCATTTTTAATGTGCTTACTGTGTGTCAGGCACTGTGCTGCTAAGTCCTGTGGATACAAAGAAAGAAGCTCACAGTTTCATGAGGGAGACAACATTTAAACAAATAAGGTGGACAAATAAGGTGTATTCAGGATAAATTGGAGATGATCTCAGAAGGAAGGCAGGGGGAATAAGGAGGACTGTGAAAGGCTTCTTGTAGAAGGTGAAGACATGAACTCAGCCCTGAAAGTGTCCAAGAGGCTACTGTTTGTCATACACAGTCTTCCACCTGCCATGCTTCATGCCAAGAATTTGCCCTCCCCCCCCCCCCCCCCCCCCCCGCCTCATCTCTGACTCTTAGACTCCCAGAATCCCTCAAGGCTCAGCTCAAGCAGCATCTTGTCATCATTGAAATCTTAGCCAAGTGGCTCCTGTCACCTTCCCCTTCATATTGTGCATATACCTGTATCTTTATATGTTTATTCTTTTGGCTAGATTGTAAGCTCCACAAGGCCAGAGCCTGTTGAATTTCTGTCCTGGTATCCCCAATATGTAGCCTAGAGTCCGGCATATGGTAAACCCCTAAGTAAATGCTTATTGATTTGGTTCATCAATTAACTGAAGAAACTGGAGGCCCGGCTCTTTCTTTTGCCCCGTGTTAGGTAAAATTATTACCTTGTAAATGAGGCAAAGAATAAGGAGCAGGTTTATTTATTTCTTTTTTTTATGTTCAACCAAGGCTGAGATTACAGAGCCCAGCATGAAAAGCAAGAGAAGAGCGTAAATGTTAAGTGTATTGTGCCAATAAAATGAGTTCTATCAAATACCTTTATTTAACTTATGAAATCTTAAGGCACGGCACTAAATGATGGGCTTCAGAAAGGCATCGCGGTGCACAGGATGGAACAGAAGCGGCCCCTGGAAAGCCATAAATCAATCCTTGAGTGATAGTGTATTAAACAATAACCTTGTCATATTTAATGTCGCCCAGGAAGGATCTACTGGGGCATTGTTCCTTCCATAATATCCGTGTGGGTGAATTGACTGAGAGAATCCTCACAGCATTGGAAAATTCAAGCTATAAAACCTTGGGATGTTGGTTTTTTTTCCCCCTTACTTCTCCACAAAATGACGTCCTAATATTCAGGGAATAATCGTACTTCAAATCTTGTCTCCTCTGATGTGTTTTTCTTCACAAATTTAGATTCCAGGTAATAGCTGCCACAATTTTGATCATTTAGAACTGAGACAGGGTTTTCTTTAAAAGAGTTAATTCACCGGGCTAATTAGAGTTTCCCTCCATCTTTCTAGCAAACTCATTTGTTCTTTCTCCCAAATTTCTCTGTCTCTTTGATTTAAAAAAAAAACCCTCAGTATTCACTTAGAACTTTGCTAAGTTAAGTTGTCTTTAAAAAAAAACTCCTCTGAAACAAAACTGAAAAGAGACTCTGATAAATCAGCTTTTTGGAGAGTTAAGCAAATTCAAGCATCTTTAATCCTAAATTCCCTTTTGAATGTGCTTGTTGTACTTAATGTCAATCTCTTTCCAAAGGAGAGTGTCCCAATTATTTAGAGGGCCAAAAGAAACAGCTTCAGCGCTTTATCACATAAATACACTGAAAACCCTGATTTAAAACAGATGAAGAGAGAGAACAGAATGAGTGCTCGTGTATCCGAGTTCAGGCCTATTGACGTGGCTGGCGTCTGTTCTACCTTCCGTCCTTCAGCCGGGAGGAGTTCTTTGAAAACTATAAGCAGGCCTTACATACACACAGCCTTGTAAGCATCCCCCCCACCCCTTTCCGGTGACTGCCCTGGCTTCGAACCAGGCCTTCTGCACCTAAGCTGCCCCCTTGTCAGTGTCCTCTATGAAGGGCTTATCCCTATTTTCTCTGCCCTCCATATAACCCAGGGTATTTGGATGTTGGGAGAACTGGGGGGGCAGAGGGGGAAGGGGAGAAGTTTATTTCTAGCAACTTTATGTAATTAAGTGGGTGAAATCACACATTTTATTGATCTAATAAAAGGCATGTCATGGTTTGGGTGTCCTTCATCTTTTGACCTCACCCTTTATAGTCTTTAGATTAGAGTCGCCTGATGTTGGTGATCTGGAAAACAGATTAACAACTGGCTGTCCTTCCTAAGTTTAAAGTTTTCTCTCCACCTAAAAGGCCAGTGGGATCTGGAAGGATCTGCTTCAGGATTCCCAGGAGGAGGCTGGGTAGTGGAGAGGAGAGAGCTCTGTCAGATGAGGAGATTCTGGACTAGCTGGCTCCTAAGGGCTTCTAGGTTGCTAAGTCCCATAAAAATCCCTTAGTGACACAAATGACAATCAGCACTGAATAGTGACACCAACATAGTAAGGTGTGACTGCTAATGAAACTTCAGGAGGAAGGGATGCTGGTGGTGTCTGTGAGCTGTTTCTTATTTTTAGTCCATTTATGATTTCAGTCCCTAAATAACTTCCTTTTTATAGAACTCAAGGAATAGACTTTGTGATAATGCAGTAAGAGCAGCTAGAGTGCTGAACCTAGAGTGAGCAAGACCCGAGTTCAAATCCAGCCACTGACACTAGCTGTGTGACCCAAAGCAAGTCACTTTAAAAAACAAACACCACCCCCCAAAAACCTGTAGAACATCAGAGCCTTCTGAAAGGGACATCTAGTTCAACCTCTTTGTTTCACAGCTGAGGAAACTGAAGCTCAGAAAAAAGACTGGACTTTCCCAAGGTCACACAACTCCTTGGTGGCAAAGGCAGAAGTAGAACCCAGGTTTCCTAACCCTGACTCCAGTGCTTTTCCACCCCAACAAAGGCCTACTTCTTTAATTAAAAAAAAAAAAAGGCAAAACCAAAAAGGTGCTAAGTGGCATGATCATTGTCACTACCTTTGAAGGTCTTGGCACAGAAAAGGAGACAGACTGGGAAGGATCAAGACATGGGTCTTAGTTTTCGTTGACCTATCAATGGCCTCCTGGGATACCATCTTCTCTACTTGCAAAGCATTTTGAGGGCCTTGCCTTTGGCCTTTAGAGTGTTCCTCATTCACTAATTTGTTTTTGTTTTTGCTTTTTTGGGTGGGGCAATGAGGGTTAAGTTACTTGCCCAAGGTCACACAGCTAGTAAGTGTCAAGTTTCAGAAGCCAGATTTGAACTCATGTCTTTCTGAATCCAGGTCTGGTGCTTTATCCACTGCGCCACCTAGCTGCCCTCCCATTCACTGTTTCTAAAGCTTATCTGATCATTGAAACTCTGACTTGAGGACCCAGGGCATACTGGTCCCCTAAATCTTGGGGATCCTTGGGGGATTGGAGACATGCAGCCCTGAAACCAAATTATTGGTCCTCCTCTCTCTGCCACTATCTGTCTCTGGGTGCTCTTATCTTTAGCACCCATGTTCCTTTTTCCCTTCTATTGCCTCTGCCCCACCTCCCTTCCATACCACAGGAGTACATATCCTAGGGTTTGTTTACAAAAGGAAAGAGAATGTACAAATTCAGAAATAATACACAAGGGCAATATAAGGATAAGTGTCTATAAAAGGAATCTACCCAGTTTCAGACTGAGTGGCACCCAAGCTTTCTATTCTAATCCTTTAACTAAAGCTCCCCAAGACTACTCTGACCTAAGGTCCTAGCCCTAGGCCAGGAGCCCCGTGCTATTGCTTCATTAGAGATTCCAGACTAGAGTGGCATCTCCTTCTCACTTAGTTGTCCAGGCTCTCCTTGGGCACACCTTTGGTCTTAGCTTTTTCACTTTGAGTCAATCAGAAGTTGTTGGATGGCTTGGAAAGGGGAGGGGAGGGAGGGTATGCCCCACTTGTATTATAATCCGAGGTAATCAATTAGCTAATTTATTCTTCCTCTGCCTCCAATAGCGGAAGAGACAGGAACAACTATCACATAAAGACTTCCCCCTACCCACATTGCTTGAAAAAAATCAGAATAATTCAACCCTCTACACGAGTCACTCCTCAAGCTGATAAAACACTTGATTATGGAAACAAATTTTAGAGAGAACAGTTTTGACCTTGGGGAGGCGGGGGGGGGGGGGGGGGGCAACAAAATAGATGAGAATTGTAAGAAACTACAAAGCTAGGCGGGTTTTTGAGGCAGTTTCCCTGGAAGCAAAGTAGTGCTAAGAACCCTGGATTAGGAATCAAAAGACAGGGTTCAAATTCTGTTTCTGCTACTTCTGACCCGTGTGACCTTGAGTGAATCATGTCCCTTTCTGACCCTCAGTCTCCTCAACTGTAAAATTAAGGGCTTCACTCAATAAGGCCTGAAATCCCTTACAGCTCTAAGTCCCATGATCTTGATTTGCCCTCCTTCTCTCCATTTCAACCATATTAGTGGAAACTTTCCAAGGTAAGAGGTATTTCTAGTTCAATTCAAGACATGTTTATTAAGCATGTCTTGTGTACGAGGCATCTGTATAAGACATGATACTAGGCAATGGGGATACAAAGACAAAGATAATAAAAACAGCTGCTGCCCTCAAGGAGATTATTTTGTATGAGGAAATACAGTAGGTAACTAAAGGCAAGATCATTTGAGCAGAAAGAGAGCAGTGACCACCACAGGGAATCAGGAAATGGCAAACCATTGCAGGGTCTTTGCCAAGAAAACCCCAGATGGGGTCACAAAGAGTTGAACGGGACTGAACAAAGGGAGAAATTACACCTTAGATTCAGGCTACACATACAGACATAGGGTTGAAAGTCACTAAAAATATCATAATGGCATAATTTTAAAAGTTATTTTAGTTCCTAGAGTTCTAGAAGACAAATTTTGAAGATCAAATGAGATAATATTTTTTGGGAAAAAAAAAGCTTACAGTACCTGGCACATAGTAGGTGCTTAATTAAATGTTTTTTTCTCCCCTCTCCCTTTTTAAAAGAATATTAGAAAACTACTAGAAGTATTTGTGACTAATAGTAGCCTTTGGGGGGTGGGGGGGAAGAAAAAAATCATTATATGTGCATTTCTTATATGTAAAAATTTTATATATGTAAATAGAATAGCAAGTTATACATAATAAATTTTCAGTTTCACATGCAATCATTTTTATCATGCTATGTTATAGAAATGCTTGTTTTAGCCCATAAATTAAAAATAAAATAAATAACTTTTAAAAAGAGGAAAAAAAAGTGAACTACTAGAATAACAGGTGTGTGTTGGACAAGATAGCTTCTGGGATACTTTTCTTTTTTTTCTTTTTTTTTTTCTTTTTTTTTTAAGTGAGGCAATTGGGGTTAAGTGACTTGCCCAGGGTCACACAGCCAGTAAGTGTTAAGTGTCTGAGGCCGGATTTGAACTCAGGTACTCCTGACTCCAGGGCCGGTGCTCTATCCACTGTGCCATCTAGCTGCCCCTCTGGGATACTTTTCATCTCTGAGATGCTCTCATTTTCTGAACTTTAGAGATCATCCAGTCTTTATATTAAAAACGAGGGCAGTGAAAGCCATCAAGGTCAATTTATCTAACAAAGGGCAGCTTGTAGGGGGTAGGTAGAGCCAAGTCCCTTGATTTTTGAGTCCTCTGCTCTTTTTAATAACAGTGAGTTGAACTTGAGAGTTTTCCTGATCCTTTAACAAAACTTTAAAAGTTTCTTCTCAAGATTAAGCTGATGTTAGAACTCTTAAGGAAAATAACCCCAAATCAGATGTCTGTGTTCTAACAAGATTGCTTGGGTTGGAGAAAACATTCAACTGAGACACACATTACACCTGGACAGATATGTCTGTTCTATCCCAAACTTTGCCTCCTTCTCAGGGCCAAATAGCTCAGGGACTATATTGTTTACTGACTGGGGACCTATAGAGGTTACCTAGACAGATGGGTACAGCTCAGACATGTTTTTCTGCTTTGATGCTTTGTATTTATAGTCATTCTCTAGGCATAGCTTAGGAAAGGGAGGGCAGGTCACAGACTGTGCCTTTCTCATCACCAGAGGGAAGAAGAATGTGAAACTGTTACTTCCCACAGGAATTTCAGTCCTTCCTATGTTCCCCCTCCCTTTCCCTGAGAATTCATTCCATGCTCCTTCTTTGCCCAATAATGTAATTACTCACCTTTCAAGATGTTTTCCTTCAGGCACAGACTCTCTTTAAAGAACTAAATTTTCATTGTGTTTCCCAATAACTGGCTAAATCTATACTTTACTACTAACAAGCTGGGGAGTGTCCAACAGTGGGAGACCAGGATGGCAATGGACTAAAGTCTGGGCCAGGATCAGTCAAAAGAATAGAAGATGTGTGTGTGTGTGTGTGTGTGTGTGTGTGTGTGTTTTTCCTGGAGGTGAGAAGACATAGGAAGGATAGATTCACAATCTTCAGATATATGAAGCAAATGGGATGACTTGGGGGCAGCTAGATGGCGCAGTGGATAAAGCACTGGCCCTGGATTCAGGAGTACCTGAGTTCAAATCTGGCCTCAGACACTTAACACTTACTAGCTGTGTGACCCTGGGCAAGTCGCTTAACCCCAGTTGCCTCACCAAAAAAAAAAAAAAAAAAAAAATGGGATGACTTGATTTACCTGGCAAAACTAAGCTAGATCTGATCCTGCTTCCTGCCAGACACAAGCTGATACTCCCATGATCTGTTCACAGATACACCTTTCCTCTTCTTGGTTCTTCTCTGGAACTGGCGTTCCGTTCTGGGTGCCACATTTTAGGAAGAACATTGATTGGTAAGCTAAATGCTTTCCAGGGAGGAGGTGATGAAAATGGACAGAGGACTGGATATCATGCCTTATGAGGATCCCACATGTTTATATGGTGGGTTTTTTTGGTGAGGCAATTGGGGCTAAGTGACTTGCCCAGGGTCACACAGTTTTGCCCAGGGTCACACAGCGAGGATCCCACATGAAAAAATTGGAGTTGATTAGCCTGGAAAAGAAAAGACTTTGGGTGGGAGGAGACATTAGAGATGATTTTGAGTATTAGAAAGACTCTTAGGTAGAAGGAGGAGATGTACTGAATGGCAGATTTATATATGATCACTATATACCATCCAGAAACATGACCCTTCCCCAATGGACAAAGATTCAAAAATGCCTGGCTTAGCATTCCCAGGGCTTTCTAAGTAGAGAATCCATGACGCCAATTCTCAGTCATGCCTGGGGTAGACCTACTCTGTCACTGGGAAATAGAAACAATTGGAAGAGTGAAAGTCAAAAGTTGTTGTTGAATCATTTTTCAGTTGTGTTTGACTCTTCATGACCCCCATTGGGATTTTCTTGGCAAAGATATTTTAGTGGTTTGTCTTTTCCTTGCCCAGTTCATTTTACAGATGAGGAAACAGGCAGACAGGGTTAAGTGACTTGCCCACAGCTTGGCAAGTGTGTCTGAGGCTGGATTTGAACTCATAAAGATGACTCTTCCTGATTCCAAGCCCAGTGCTCTATCTACTGCACAACCTAGATTCCAAGAGTCAAAAGACCTGCCTGGGCTAAAATCCTCAAATCCTCTAATATCAACTACTAGTTCTGTGACCTTGGGCACGTCCCTTTTCTTCCCTTGGCCTGAGTTTCCTTATGTGTAGTTTGAAGACAGTGAATGAGTTCTGCCAATTAACTACCTGTGTGACCTTGAACAAGTCACTTTTAGAGTCATCTCTACTCATGAGTTCTCGTGTACAAAACGAGAACATTGGATCAGACGGCCTCCAAAGTCCCTTTTGGCTCAAGCATTCTATGATCTGTGGCCCCCTCCACCTTGGACATTCTGCGAATCTGTGTTGTGTCATATCAACCCACTTGGTTCTCACTTCTAGAGAGGGGGAATCATTGAATCATCTTGGGTTTCTTTTGTTGTTGTTGTTTAAAGCGTGATGCAGAATTTGGACTCTCATGCTGTGCCTACACAAATAGCTGATCTGGAAAACAAAACAAATCAAAAAGCTTGAATAAATGTTTGTTGAATTGAATTAAATTGGATTCACTCAACCAGTTATTTTTAAAACCCTGGTTGGATTCAGTGAGTCCATTACTAGCCAGCTGTTTTCAAGATAACCAGTTGAATCCAAGCATTTCCCTCCCCCCCAACCTCTGTGTGTGTGTGTATGTGTGTGTGTGTGTGTGTGTGCATGTGTGTATATGCACATGTGTGTGGACACAGGCTGTACTTTTGGAAATGATTCTGGTCTAACAGATGTGTAACTCAAAGCAGAAATTGATTTTGCACATTTATTTAAAAACTTAGACCAAGTTGAGTTGCGTTTTCTCATGTTGGTTCCTGAGGGTCAGAAACATGGGAAGATATGAAAAGTAAGAGGCCATATCTTTCAAGTGAGGGAATTGCTCCCTAGGTGTGAATTAGTAGAACCATAAAAACACTTGCTGGCTTTTCAGGTCTGCAGTGGTTCTTACCATCACACTGGCTTTCTTGGATCTGGCACCAGCAGCTTTAGCCCTGAGCTTAGCAGTGAGGGCAGAAGGTCCTTTGCACAGGGCTTTTTTTTTTTTTTTTTTTTTTTGGTGAGGCAATTGGGGTTAAGTGACTTGCCTAGGGTCACACAGCTAGTAAGTGTTAAGTGTCTGAGGCCGGATTTGAACTCAGGTCTTCCTGACTCCAGGGCTGGTGCTCTATCCACTGTGCCACCTAGCTGCCCCCACAGGGCTATTTATTAAGAATGTCACCATGCCCTCAAGCTTTAGGGCATCCAAGACAAATCTCCCCATTTCAACTAGGAACCTTCCGCCAGCCACCAGTCCTACTTGCAGATAGAGTATTTGGACAAAGAATGTGGAGGTTCTAAACCAGAAGGGCGTTTCAGTTGTACAGTCTTATGACAAGAGAGTCAGCATGGAGTTAGTTGGAAAGCTGAACTTGGGAGCCAAGGAAACCTGGGTTCAGATCCTGTCACTGATATGTACTAGTGTTGTGACCCTGATCAAGTCGTTTAACCTCCAAGAGCTTTAGGGAACTCTCTAGGTTGCAGATAACAATAACAGCAGCAATATGTATAAAGAGCTTTAAGGTTTGCAAAGCTCTTTCCATGTTAATTCATTTGGTCTTGCCGATAACCTTGTGAGGTAGGTAATGATATGATATGATATGATATGATGATATGAGATGATATGATATGATGATATGAGATGATATGATGATATGAGATGATATGATGTAATATAATAAAATTTAATGTAACATAAGATATGATCTAGGAGAGGAGAGGAGAGGGGAGGGAAGGGAAAGGAAGGGGAGGGGAGGAGCCTGGGTTGGGTTGGAGAGAATATAATGTAGCTTTGGTTGGGTTGATGGTTTTCTCATCCAGGAAGTCCCTAAACCAGTGAAATCATAGGCCCAGTTCCTGTAGTTATGATAGAAAAGCAGGGTAGTCTAGTGGAAAGAACATTACTGGGCATTGAATTCCTAGTATCACTTAATAGTTTTTGGATCTTGGCAACCAATCATGGAGCATTACTATGTGAGAGCCCGTGCCCATGGTCCTCAGGAAGAAACAATGTCTGCTCTCAAGGAAGTTACATTTAAGTCACTTTTATGAGGCTCAATTTCCTCATTTATAAAAACACGGGGCAGCTAGGTGGCGCGGTGGATAAAGCACCGGCCCTGGAGTCAGGAGGACCTGAGTTCAAATCTAGCCTCAGAAACTTGACACTTACTAACTGTGTGACCTTTGGCAAGTCACTTAACCCCCATTGCCCCACAAAACAAAAAAAAACAAACACCAAAAAAAAATCTATAAAAACAGGGTGAAAATAGTCCATTGATCACTGCATGGTGCTGTTGTGAGGAAAGTGTTTTCTAAATCTTCAAGAGCTATAGAAAGGTCATCGTAGAAAGAATACTGATTTTTTTTGCTTTCTATACATTGCTTCCTTTTAGCCTCACTGCTGCATGAGGTAGGAATTGCAGTTCTTTTTGTCCCTCATTTCACAGTTCATTAAACCAGAAGGGTTAAACAGCTTCCCCAAGGCCAGACAATAAATGTCAGAGGTGGGATGTGAGCCCCCATTTCCCTAACTTTAGGTCCAGTATTCTAGCTCCTCTGCTGCCTTTCATTAATGTTAATTGTTCTGATCATAGCAGTTCTACATACTAGGCAAATGTGATCATAGCTCTGGTGACTTTCTCCCTCAGGTGGCCAGTACCCGGGGACTCTGGGGTGGCTCCCAGGCCAGGTGACCCTACAGGAGGCTCCTCCTACTTCATCCTGCTTTATTGCTGAACAATTGCTTCATCAGTGGTCCGGCTTCAGGAGCTCCTCCTCTTTCTATTTCCATTTTCCTCTCTCTCCCTGGGCTTAGATTTTGGCTCTGACTCCCCTGCTTCTATGGATTCATTTCAAGCTTGGCTTCTGCTCCCTTGGCTCTGACACCTCAGCTTCCCCCCCCCCATTTCCCCCTCCCAACCAGCCCCAGCTGCTGTTTTAGCATTTGACCTGCCCAGGAAGTCATTCCTTTGCTACTGGCTACTTCCCCTTAACCCTCTCATCTCCAAGAAGGTTCAGCCAGTTTCTGATACTAACCACTGTAACCTTGGTGCTCTTAGAAAGGACACTCTTCAAGATATTATTCCTTGGTTGCCTCTCGTAGATTCAGGCAATAGGACACTGGCTTCAGTTGGCAGAATGGGGAGAAATCCTTAGATCTGTGATTTCATTGGTATAGAGAACTCCCAGATGAAAAAGTCCCTCCACCAGTGCCAGTCAGCAACTTCTCTGCATCTAATAGTCTAAGGGAGTTGCCTGGAACATTGAGAGGTAAGAAAATTTGCCCTCAATAGGCATCAGAAGTAGCACTTAAACCCAGGTCTTACTGGTTTCAAAGCCAGCTCTCTATCCACTATGTCATACTCCTTTTCCTGTAAAGAATAAACAGAAAATTCAATTCCAATTAATCTAGAATATTTTAGGCACCTACTGTATACAGAATAATTGCTCCTGTGCATGGAAATATATAAAGCTTGGGGGCGGGGGTGGGGGGAGCAGCTGGGTGGCGCAGTAGAAAAAGCAGCAGCCCTGAATTCAGGAAAACCTGAGTTCAAATTTGGCCTCAGACACTTGACACTTACTGGCTTTGTGACTTTGGGCAAGTCACTTAACCCTAATTGCCCTGCAAAAAAAAGAAAAAAAATGCTATAAAATTTGGATAAGACATGAGTCCCTGCTCTCATGGAGCTAACAATATCTCAGGGGGTTAAGAAGCATTCATTCTGATTCAGTTCATCAGCCCTTTATTCAGTGCTCAGCTAAGGCAAAACCAAGATAAGACATTCCCCCCAGCCCTCGTGGAACTTATAGTCTGATAGTATTGCCTCAGTTTTCTCATCTGTAAAATAGTATTGCTTATAGCTTCAGGGAGGGAAGGAGGGAGAGAGGGAGGGATAGAATTTGGAACTTAAATATCTATTTTTTTAAAAATAGTCAAAAAGAGAAAATTAAATAAAACAAAACCAATGACTAGGGTCTTTATCACCACAGCCTGCCCTTCTTTGATCACTGGATTCTCATTTCATCACTGAGAACATCCTCATTTCTTTTGGAAGGAAATTTCATCCTTTTTTAAAAATGTAGAAAATCAGGCCTGTTTTAGATTTATATGAACTAAATATGAAGGAGAAAAGACCCCAAAGGGGCAAAGAGAGAGCTGTCTGGGTAAGGTTCTTTTTTAGTGTAAACAGCATGACCCACCTTGTTGGGGTCTAATGTAGACTTAGAAGAAGCCAAGAAACCCAAATCATCTTGCTTCTGGGTACAGACTGCCTCGCCACCTTCTTTTGTTTCTTCTTTCTACCGCCTTTCTCCAACCCTTCATCTTCCTAATCAACTGGAATTTGGGGACTGGACAGGGCAATCACTCTAAGTTAAAGCGAGGTCCCGTGCCAGGGCAACCTCACTCTGAACCAGGAAGAGAAGCCAAAGAAGAGAAATCTATTTCTTCTACTCCATGCCTGATGGGTGACAAAGCTCAGAGACTGGGTGCTCCACAGGGAGGAGAAATGCAGAGGCTTCTGACAGTAACTGGCTAAAGTTCCCTGGACTTTCTGAAAGGGCACAACTCTTCATGACCGTACTCGGGGTTTTCTTGTCAAAGATGCTAGAGTGGTTTGCCATTTCCTTCCAAGATTTCCTGTAGAAAATGGTACCCAAATCACATCTTAAAGGAATGAGGGAGCTGATGGGGCCCAGGTAAAGAGGGGCATGCATTCCAGGCATGGGAGAGTGAGTGTTATATGAGGAAGAGAACAGAGTCAGGAAGGCAAGTAATATCCAATGAGGCTAGAAAGATAAGTTGTGGCCAGGTTGTACAGGGCTTTAAGAACTAGATAGAATCATTTACATTGGATCTTAGAATCAATGCAGAGCTGATTGAGTAGGGAAATCCCACACTCAGATCTTCCTTAAAGAACAGCTGCTCTGGCTCCATTATGTAGGATGGAGTGGGGAGAGACTTGAGGCAAAAACATCACCTAAGATGCTGTTGCAATAATATATGCAAGATATGATGAGGCCCTATGTTTGGGTGGAGACTGTGTGAATGGAGAGAAGGGGTCAGATTTAAGAGATTAAGATAAAAATTGTAAGATTTGACCACTGATCGGATAAAAGGGTGAGAGAAAATATAGAGTACAAGATAATGTCAGGGGCACACAGCTAGAAGTGTCTGAGGCCAGAGACCACCAGATTTGGCAATTAAAACATCAATGGTAACTTTGGAGAGATGAGTTTCAAGTTGAGGGATGAGGCCAGAAGCACCAAAGCATAAACCTCTGGTTTTAAGGGAAAATTTTTTGTGACAACTGTTTTTGCTTATTTCACTTGAGAAAATACATTTTCTAAATGCTGTTTGAGGCTACTGGCTGATTCTTAATGGGAAACACAACAGTGGGGGTTTGTTAGCTTCAGTGTTACAAAGTCATTCACATGATTACCCCCCAGAACTTGGGGTAACAGTGGCCCTTCTGGGAATCCAACAAGCCAGTGTCGGCGTGATTTAGAGGACTAAGCCTGGGAGAGGGAGGTGCTTCCCATGCCTTGCCTTAGCAGCTGCACAATCACATTGAACAATTTCTGCCGGTAATCTGGCATCTTTATACTAGCGAATGAAACAGCTGTACCTGTATGCTATATTTAGTAGAGTCACAGTAAAAATCACTATATGCCTTTATAAACAACAACAAACCTTATCAACCCAGCATAGGCTTAGAAAGGTAGTTTGTTGTTGCTGTTTGCTAAATGTCATACCCCTCATAAGAATAACAATTTGCATTTCTGTAGTTCCTTATGTGCCCATAAAATACTTTTCTCTCTACAACCTTGTAGTGTAATTATCATTATTCCCATTTTACAGATGAGGAAATGAAGGCTCATCAGAGTTAAGTGACTAGAGCTACAACCCTAACCCAGTTCTTCTTGAAGTGCCTTTCCATAGCACCACGCTGTCTACGTAATGATGGAATCCTATCATTTTAGTAAAGGTTGTTTTTAAAATCTGAATTGGATTTGAACACAGCTGATATACTTGTAGGAACTGGAGAGTTAAACATTTACATATCGAAATGCCCTCAGAGCTGGCCAGTCCCTTGGAAAAGTTCCCAATCCTTCCTTCCCAGTTTTTTATCTTTCTCTAACTCAGAATGACATGGTTGACCTCTGCCCTTACCCTGGGGCAGCCCAGCAGAGCATTTATAACATGTTTGTTTGCAGTTTAGCCAATCTATTTTGAACACCTTTGGCTCAGACTTACCCTAATGGAGAAAAGGGTGTCAAAGTGCCTGGAAAAAAATGCCCCCCCCCTTCTTTTTTCCTCCAGTAGTTTTTGAATTGGAGGTTTTAATGACTTCCAGGTGTGTGCGGCAGAGGCGTTTTGGCTGCAGGCCTGCAGATCCTGGGTTTGTGCCTTAACAAACACTGGACCAAAAAAGAAAAGGGGATGGGTGGGGGGGTGGGGGGACCTTTGAAGTCTTAAAGATGAGATTGGTAAAAATAAACTCAACTAAGGTAGACCCTCTAACATTCCCAGAAAGGAAAAGTTTTTGTACAAGTCATCTCTCCCAGCCATGTGGCTTCGTGTTAATACCTTAAAGCCTGAAGATTGAAAGCTGGAGGCCCAGGACACAGGGGAACTTTGGAGTAGGAGGCCTGGCTACAAGTAATTCCCCAAGAACACAGCTCAGAACTTCAAAATGTCCCAAATTGTTTTTCTTGGAGAACTTGCTTTCTAAAAGCCTAAAAAGTTGTTTTCAGGGAGTCAATTACGGTTGGTAGGGTTTTATTTTATAATAGCAGGCGGGGTGTTGCTTTCATAAGGACATAATTAGCCTTGATCTAGAAGTAGGAAGGACCTGACACATATTCATTTTTCATCAGAGAGGCCTATTGGTGATTCCAGGGCTCTACCATGCAAGGCCTCACCAGGGCCACTCAAAGGTGACTTGCCCCAAGAGGTGTGGCAGGGAAGCTTTCTAGATACCAAAGACAAGGAACATTGTCTCCCATTTCTCTAGCCCCCAAGGTAGATGAAGTGCTTTCCTGGGAGAGTGAGTGATTTCACAGATGGAAAAACTGAGGCTTAAAGCGAGCTGTTCAAATGACTTGGCCAAGTAAGTGGTGGAATGAAGCCAGGTCCCTCTGACTTCAAGACTTTCAGGGCCCTTTCTACTGCCTCAGTGTTGAAGAAGTAATGCATTTACATGCTTATTCTCCCCATCCATGCTTCTAACTCCCTTCAGTATTAATGACCTTTCTTTTCTGAAATATTACATAAGCTCCCCGGAACTGAGATATATGGTCTCTCCTCAATATTCACACACAATTCTGCCGAATCCACCAAGTTCACGGGGCCCATTCTCTCTGCCTCAGGGAGGTAATCATCATCATTCATAATAATTATTCAAAATAATCATAATAATACCTGGGATTTATACACCACTGCGTCTCCAAAGAGCACAAATAAACCATTTCGTGCAACAGAAAGGGGACAGATGTGCTTTGTGTTTGTCGCCAGTGACCAAGTGAAGTTCGGAGAGATTTATTGTGGCTTGTCATTCCTCACCATGAAGAGATGATATCCCATTGGCATATGGGGAGCCCGCTTATCATTGCACTTTGGGGTTGGCTGAAGCTGCCAAATGAATGACTATAGCAAGTTTTTCCTGCAATTAATTTGATATCTAGGGCCAGATAACTTCTTTACATATGTCAGACGCAGGCCAGGTTACAGTCTCTGCCAGCTTTTGGTCTTGATGGGTGAGCATAGGGTCTCTTCATCTTAACCAGTAAATCATAGACTACACATTGATTTTGACTAAATCAATGAGAATAATCTGGAATTGTTTGTGTCATCATTGTTTTGTTTTATTTTCATTCAAAGAACAATCAGGCATCCCCAGTTTTAGTTGGGTTTTTTTTGGTCAGTCATTTTTTCAGTCATGTCTAACTCTTCAGGACCCCTTTGGGGTTTTCTTAGCAAAGATGCTAGAGTGGTTTGCCATTTCCTTCTCCAGTTCATTATACACACGAGCAATCTAAGGCAAAATTTTTAAGTGACTTGTCCGTGGTCATACAGCTGGGAAGTGGTTGAGGCCAGATTTGAACTCGGGAAGATTAGTCTTCTTTACTTCAGGACTAGCACTCCATCCACTGTGCTACCTAGCTGCCCTAGTTTTGATTTACTAACACTAATTTTAATCAGGGTTAGACTATTATATATATATATATATATATATATATATATATATATATATATATATATATATATATATATATATATATGTGTGTGTGTGTGTGTGTGTATGTGTGTGTATGTGTGTGTGTGTATGTATATATGTATATATATGTATGTATATGTATGTATCTATGTATACGTATATATTTGTATATATATATTTGTATTTCTATTTATACACATATGCATACAGAGTGTGCTGGTAAATGTTTAACAACCAGCTTTGCAGTATACACATGACATGCTTTTAAGTTTAGACAGCATTATTAACATTTTCTTCATTACTTTCTCAAGTCTAGATAATCAACAAACCAATAAGTCAAACCCTGATTTGTAGCATTTTCTAGTTTCTGAGGTGTAGCTGGTCACATTGAAAAATTGACAGTCAGTTCTTGTGAGCTGGTATAAGCTGTCTCCAGCACAACACTGAAGATGGATAGATAGATAGATAGATAGATAGATAGATAGATAGATAGATAGATAGATAGATAGATAGATAGATAGATAGATCAACAATACATTTATATTATCGATATGATATAATTATATAAATAACAAATTCTAGATATATAATTGTAATATAGTACATATAAAAGTATATATTTTATATAGTAAAATTAGAATTTATATACAATATCTATAATTTTTCTCTATATACATATATATATTTATATCTCTATATAATTCTATATCTATACACATGGATGTATATGTGTATGCATAAATACAGATCAATATATTCCTAACCTTGGCATTCAAGGCTCATCTTTCCATAGGCACTATGCCGCATTTGGATCATAGATTTCTATCAGGAAGAGACTTTAGATCATCTGGTCCAACCCTTTCATTTTACAGATAAGCAAACTGAGACTCAGAAAGACAAAAGTGAATTGTCCAAGGCTGCAGAGGTAAATAGCAGGGCCAGGATTTATACCCATCTTCAATCTTCAAATCCAGTTCTCTCTATTTTTTCCCCCACACTGCCTCTTGTTTTGCTTACTCTACATTTCAGAAGTAAACTTTTCCCTATTCCCCATTCTTGTCCTGCCCTATTATCTCTGTGCATCTTTGCCCATGTTATTCCCCCAGTCTAAAATGAACTCTTCCCCCTTTTCTCCCCTATACACCATTTCCCCCAGAAATCTCATGTTCTAGCCAGAAACACCATCCTTAGAAAGGCATCACTGTATGTGAATCCACCGAATCTTTTTAGAAGTGGCATGTATAAATCCAATGCCATAGTTGCTTCACTTCATTTATGCTGTGGGGGCAGCTAAGTGGCGCAGCAGATAAAGCAACTGCCCTGGATTCAGGAGGACCCGAGTTCAAATGTGACCTCAGACACTTGACACTAGCTGTGTGACCCTGGGCAAGTCACTTAACCCCAATTGCCTCGCCAAAACAACAACAAAAAAGAAGTTATTATCGTTTATGCTGTGAACAAAATTGGAGACAGCAGGATACAGAGAAAAATGGGAGGACTTGGAGTTAGAAGACCCGGATTCAAACCCTAGCTTTGCCATTCACCAGCTGTATGCCCTGGGACGAGTCTGAGTCCTCACCTGAGTTCTCGGTCCTCACCTAGAAAATGACCGATTTGGACCAGCTGGTCTCTAAGGGCCCTCCTGGCATTAATGCTGTTCTGAGGGCTCCTCCAGCCCTTGTGTCCTGAGGCCTTCTCCAGGTCTGATGATTAAGGCCATCTCAGCTGATACTATGGTTTATGCTCAAGCATGAAAACCCATCTCACCTAAACTTCCTTCCTACCTGCCCCACTCAGATCTCTTGCCCTGCAGCCCTGGCACCTGAAAAAGCACAAATCTTTTGGAGTTCAGGACTTGTTCTCTGTGGGAACTCATCAGAAACACTGCTGACTCTCTCGATTCCCTCCTGTGCTTCACAAATCTCTCCCTGCAGTGATTTCGATGAGGGAGTAGGCCGTGTGAGCCCGTCACACTCCTATGTGGTAATTAAGAAGCAGCCCCCCAAATTCTTTAGATCTAGATTTATAGGTCAGCTGGCTTCAGAGAACATCTTACTCAGAGTGAACAGAGACATTATCTTTTGTCTCTTAACATAAGCTTTCAAAATGAGTTGTACAGAGACAGAGATTTCAGCTTGTTTCATTAAGCTGAAGATTAAGCTTCTGACTAAGGGGAGATTCTCCTTTTATAAATTAGACTGGAAATGAGCAAATTCATTTTGAGTCAGAAATTCTATGTGTCATTCACACACACACACACACACACACACACACACTCCCTCTCTCTCTCTCTCTCTCTCTCTCTCTCTCTTCTGTGTTTCTCCTTTTGGAGCATCACATATGCCCCTAATTTTTTTTTATGAATCTTTGGGCCTTTCTACATCCAGCATTCAAAATACAGAAGCATCAATAGACTCTCATCAAGTGATTGTATCAATTGGCACCAGGCATTCCATTTTCATCTGTCGTGGTTTGGTTTTGTTTTGTTTTTTAGCAGATACTCAGTGTCTCAGAAGACCTGGAAAATAAGATGAGGCTTCTGAGGTGAGGGGGGGGGGGAGGAACAAATGTCAAATCTTACTGTTTGAACTGAGGAAGAGAAGTAGCACAAATGGATTAACCATTTAATGCCTTCTTTGTGATTCTGAGCAACATGGACCCTTGAGGGAGATGCTATCATACAATGCTCTCTGTTTTTTGTTTTTTTCCCAGGGCAATGAGGGTTAAGTGACTTGCCCAGGGTCACACAGCTAGTAAGTGTCAAGTGTCTGAGGCCGGATTTGAACTCAGGTCCTCCTGAATTCAGGGCTGGTGCTCTATCCACTGTGCCACCTAGCTGCCCATACAATGCTCTATGAAAACCCTAGAGAAACCTGCAGAAAATAAGGGATCTTCTAGATTTGGCATCCGATCCCTTCACTTGATTAAGAGACACAATAAACTGGAAGGGACTTTGGAGATCACCTTGTCCAACCCCCTCATTTTGGAGAGGGAAAGCTGAGGTGTGTGGAGCTTAAATAACACGACCAAGGTCACAGCTAATGAATGGAAGAGCTAGCATTTGAACCCAGGTTTCTTGATGCTAAGTCCAATGGTCTCTGCACTTTATACCTCTCTCCTTTTCTCTTTTGTCCTCTGTTTTTATCTGTCCATCCTCTCCTTTCTTCTCTCTCCCCTGTCTTTCTAATTTAAAGATTGCATATATAAATAGTTTTATATATCAGTTTGACTCTTTCCCCCCTCCTTTTCAATGATGTTTTGCATTTGAACTTGTAGACACTGATCATAACATGAGTTCAGACTCTACTACATATCAAATACCAGTCAGAATCAGCCATCTCACACTTGATGTCATGGAGTCTTCTCTTGTCTAGGTGAAAACATCCCCATCTCCTTCACCTGCTCCTCCCATGGCAAGAATTTGAGACTTTCTCCATCCTAGTAACTGTCTCCAGCATATCAATCACAACCTTAAATTGTGGCACCCCAACCTGAACATAATACTCCATATATGGTCTAATCAGAGCAGAGTACAGTGGAATCGTCACCTCCCTATTTTTGGAAGCTATGCCTCTCTTAATGTAGTCCTGAATCATGTTCACTTTTTTGTCTACCGTATTGCACTCCTGACTCACTGAGCTTACAGTTTGCTAAAGCACTCAGGTCTTTTTTCAGACAAATGTACTCTGGCTGTGTCTTCCATATCTGGTAGGAGGCATGACTGTCAACCACTAGTCCTTGACTCATTTCCACTGAACTTTGGGCTTCCTGAAGATCATGGTCCAATAGGGGCTTACCTGTTAAACAGATGGCACCTCTGTTGTTCATTGCTGAAACTACACATCTGTCCTTGTGACCTGTGGAGTTCCCCAGGGGGTTATTTTTTGGCCCAGAAGTCTAGGCTATCATTCTTTCCACTGCAGGCTGAATGACCACCAGTTTCAATTACCACCCTTCCATTAATTATCCCCTATTTCTCCTGTATGTAGCCTGTTTGCATATATTTGGTTATTTGTTGTCTGTAAGCACCTTGAGAGCAGGGATTGTCTTTTGCCCCTTTCTGTATCCCTTTTCACCAGTTAGCACAGGTACTTGGCACATAGGCACTTAAATGTTTATTGATTAATTGACTGAGAAAGTAGGTACTTAACTCAGACATATTAATTGAATATGCGGAGTTTTTAAAAACTCATTATTTTTACATTTCCTTAAAAATAAGAATAAAGTTCTTATAGGAATCCACCCAATTTATAGAATATTAGGAAAGTAGGCAATGTGGGAGCGAGATTTTTGGAAAGGTCATGATTCTAGAGGAAAGGACATTTAGGGTCAGTAACCACTGAGGCTCAGCTTGTTATCAACCATCCAATTTTTATCTTGAGTGATGGGCCGAATGACATTAATAACCTGAAATAGTTTATTTCTCTTAGATGCAAGGTACATAAATGTATTTCATGATTTCAGTTCAAAACTGCTCACAATACTATGCAGAACTCCCAACCACTGAATTTCACTTTTTAAAGATAATTCTAGATTTAACATATGGCCTCAAATTGCAATGCAAAAAGAACAGTTTACTTAACTCAGAAAGCTTTGCAATCTCGAGAAAGTACACCCACAACAAGCGTTTCCATCCTCTGAGACCTAAAGAAAAACCACCAAAACTCATATCAACCTCTGACGGACAGAAGATTATGAATCTCTCCTGATCCTGACTCCATGGCCTGACCCTGGATCCCTCTGAGGTCAAGCTAGAGATTCACAAGTGTTGGGACAATAATATTCTCCTTGGAGGACCATGGTGTTGTACCACTTGATAATGTCTGAGTTGCCCGTACCGTTGGCCTTCTTGGTCAAGAATTATGGATGAGATGAGGTCTGCCCAGCATCTGGAAATGCAAGGCTACATCAGGCAGGAGGAAAAAATTTAGGCTGACACTGAATTCTACTTCTGTTATTGAAAGCCAGCTTCAGGGGACAGCTAGGTGATGCAGTGGATAAAGCACCAGCCCTGGATTTAGGAGGACCTGAGTTCAAATGCAGCCTCAGACACTTGACACTTAGTAGCTGTGTGACTCTGGGCAAATCACTTAACCCTCATTGCCCCTAAAGGGTGGAGGGAGACTGCTTCAAGTCTTCATGGCATGGAGAAACATGCAGTGTCTCAACCCCCTAGAAATAAAAGCAAACATGGTATAGTAGTGAGGTACTATGTAAAGACTGCTGGCTCTAAAGTCAGAGTCAATAGTCAGCAAACATTTATTAAGGTCCTACAATGTGCCAAGCAGTGTCCTAAGTGCTAGGGATACAATAAGAATCCTTCTCCTGGAGGAACTTACAATCTAATTTGTTTTGTTTACTGGTTTCACTCGTGTCCCACTCTTTGTGACCCCATTTGGGGTTTTCTTGGCCAAGATAGTGGAGAGGTTTACCATTTCCTTCTCCAGCTCATGTTGCAGACGAGGAATCTGAGGCAAAATTTCTAAGTGACTTGACCAGGATCACACAGCTAGGAAGTGACTGAGGCAAGATTTGAACTCAGAAAGATGAATCATCCTGACTCCAGGCCTGGCACTCTATCCACTGTACCACCTAGCTGTCCCAACAATCTAATGAAGGAGGACAATATGCTGAAAGAAAGTGAAAAGGAGGCATCAGAGGGCATCAGTGCAGGCTCATGGTATTTGGGGAGTTGGGAAATGAAGGGAGGTCAGAGTCTATCAGGTACAAGCAATTCACAACCTCTCTGGGCCTCCTCTTCCTCAATTTTGAAATGAAGGATTTAGACTGGATGACCTCCCAGCTCTGGCACTATGATCCTGTTATCTATAGTGCCAACACTTGCATCTTCTCTGAATGGGGTCCTCTCCCAGGCAATCACAGGGCTGTGGGTGCTGAAGTCAGACTGGAGAAGACACATTTGTTTCAAAAGATAGCTATCGGACTCCTGCACACGGGGCTTTTGTGGCATCGAAGCAAGGTTTGATGTTGTGAAGCAAAACGAGTCAGGGAAACCTTATGCAAGGCAGGCCCATGGAAAAGAGAATCCAGAGAGCTTCCTTCCAGTGGCCTGGGTATTTTAGTGCATTTCCCAACCTCCTTGACCCACAGAGGTCAAATGGCCCTTCCCAAAGAAACACAGGAGGTCTGTATTTCATGTGGATTAAATCACATTGCCATTTCTTGTCTGACTCTGCCTCTTAGATCTTGCTCACCCTTCTCTTCTTTGGTAACTTCCCAAATCTGTCAGTACATTTTATTTTTTTTTTAAAAAGCAGTTACTGCCTAACTTATTAAATGTATTTAAATTATTTGTTCTATAAAAACGTCAGTGTATTTCTTGAATCTTAATTATGCCAGAAGATAAATCACTGGAACAGCTGCAGAGGAACATTAATGACTTATCCGATGATAGCCTTAGTGTCCTGACTGAGCAGATCCTTCGGCTCTCTGAGCTGGAGGAGCCTGGGATCAGGGATGAGACTCCCCGGGCCTGGGGCACCCCAGAGTCCTTCTCTGCACACACAATTCCTTTGGACTCCAGTGGAAATTCTTCAGAATGAGGTCCTGAGCATTCTGGCTGTGTTTTACTCTACGCTCCTTCTGAGGATTTATTTATTCAGAGCTCTTGTGGGTTTCACTTCAATATGTCTGCATTTCAGATTTCCAGCTGTCCCAAGGCAGTGTCACATGGTGCTATTGGATATATGTGTATGTCTCAACTGCTTGGTGTGTGACAAAACCTTTGACATGACTGTATTTTCAAATCCTTCCACTCCCATTATTTTATGTGTGTGTTTTTGTTTTTTGTTTTTTTTTTTTGGTTTGTTTGTTTGTTTTTTTTGGTGAGGCAGTTGGGGTTAAGTGACTTGCCCAGGGTCACACAGCTAGTAAGTGTCAAGTGTCTGAGGCTGGATTTGAACTCAGGTCCTCCTGAATCCCGGGCCGGTACTTTATCCACTGCGCCACCTAGCTGCTCCCCACTCCCATTATTTTAAAAGGCTTTGTGTAGAAAAAGACTTTAAGGTTCATGAGGGGAGGGACTATGGTCTTAACCAAACATTCTATCTTCTCTATCCCCTAGCACAATGACCTGCATGTCATAGGTCTCTTGTTAATGTTGGTTGAATTTCAATTTGTTGAGTAAATGAGGAAGTTTCACTTAAATGGAACAGGGTTCCCTACCATGCCCTCTATGTTCTATCCAAACCAGAATGTCTCCCAAACTCATCCTCTTCATTCTCTCCCTTTCCCTTCACTTCTTCCATCCTTTTCCACCTAGAAGGCATCACCCCACTTTCCATCCTTTCTCTACCTTCTTATATGGAAGGTCTTTCCATCCTTCAAAACCTGTTTCAAATCCCTTCCCAGCCTCTCCCTCACCATTAGCTCTAACCTAGAGGATGTAGGGGAGGAGGGAGACTCACTGGGCAGGGAAATATCATAGAATCCTAAAATCATAGATTTGGACCTAGAAGAGAGCTTAGACTCCATTTTTTTAGACTTCTTTTTTTTTTGGGGGGGGGGGACAGGGCAACAAGGATTAAGTGACTTGCCCAGGGTCACACAAGCTAGTGTCAAGCATCTGAGGTTAGATTTGAACTCAGGTCCTCCTGAATCCAGGGCCAGTGCTTTATCCACTGCTCCACCAAGCTGCCCCCCCAAGCCCTTCATTTTATGGGCTCTGAGAAGGTGAATGACTCACCAAGGGTGCCATACCATCTCATGCAAACTCATTCTCTTGGATATAGACTGGCTTTTCCTTAATAGTGACTTGATAGTGCTTTGACTTATGGAGATTGGTCCAAAGGGCCAATGTCTGCTCAAAATCACTTCCTCCTCTCGTCTCAATTTTAACCCACCTTTTCCTTCACTTATGAATTATTCTATTTTGGCTCAGAGGGATGAATTCCTTTGCCTTTCTTTAGATGAGTGGCTTCTAAGGCCTTTCCTATCTCCAAAAAACTAAAGGATTTTTGTTTGTGTTTCTCTGTAGAAAGTGACTTTCTACGTACCCCACACTTCTGGTCCAGCCCTTCTAGTCATTGTCAAGATGGAACTATTTACTGATTTGTCATTTCATAATTTCTTTTCTCCACTAAGCCTAGCCTTTCCTGCCAGTGTTAACATGATTGCTGGGGGGCCCTGGACAGAGAAATCAGGGATCGAGACTGCCCCCCCCCAATGCTAGTCCCCCCCAACACTCCCAACACATACATCTTTCCCCCCACACACACACCAAGAAATCAATGCACTTTCTCTTAGGTAAACCCTAGCTCACAAAGGTGAGTTTAGACCCTCCACCAGTTTAGTTTTGTTGACTATGGGAGAATAATAAAAGCCACCCTAACCCGACACTGCCTGCTTCCTCCTACACAAAATTAGTAATCCCAGCTTGAAGAAACGTTGTTTTGTGTTGTGGCCATTTGGTGGGTCTAAGGGCCCATTTTTGTCTGTTAACAAACAAACAGCATTCTAATTATCTTGAGACTTAACACAAGCAAAGACCCGGGCTTTTATTTGTCTGCACCCAGACTGGCTTTCTCTGTTCAATAATACAGACCACTGAGCAAGTTTGGAGGACAAAAGGAAACCAGATGACAGGGTAGGAACAAGTGACATCAAATATTTTGGTTTTCCAGTGAGCTTGTCACAACCGAACCCACAGCCGAGGTCTCTGATGGAGGCAGTCCTATGTTTATCTGGAGCCAGAGCAGGGCTAACAGGGAACAAAATTCAGGCTCCTGCCATGATCTTAAAGCTTTTACACGAATATGATTATAATTCTCGTTTCTGTGGCTGGTGGGACTGCCTCTCTTTACCTTTTTTTTTTTTTTTTTTAAGCCATGAAATATTGCAGTGGAATAAGTGAGGGTGTCCAGACCCTGGGCCTTTAAAAGCAATACAAGGTCTGCCTTGTGGAAAACTTGATGTGGTTGGCACTATATTAATCATGGAGGGGAGGCTTCAGGAAGAACCCAGCTCTCATCCTCCACACCACCTGGTTTCTCTCTAATATCATTTAGAAGTTTGTCTTACTCGATCTCCTGCTGGGAAAGGAGGGAAGGAAAAAAAAAGGCGTTTTAACCTCAGAAATTTGAATTTCTGTTTGCCTCTCTTGATCAGGCTGGGCAGAGGTCACCACAAAGGGCAGGCTTAGGCAACCTGTGTTGACAGAACTGGTGATGGATGGGGAAAGTACAATACACAGCCTGTGGACACTGAAGGGGCAGCGCTGCTCAGACAGACCCGCCACTGCCTGGGGAGGGAACAGGGATCTGTAACACCCTGGGAACGTGGGCCTCAAATAAAGTGGCATGGCAGAAGGGAGGCCCGCATTCAACACCTGAGCACTTGGCTTCAAATCCTGCATCTGCTTGCTTACTTCTTGTGGAGTTCTGACAACAGATATCTCATCCTGGCCTCATATTGCTCCTCTGTAAAATATAAAGTCAAGACTACATGATGTCTCTAGGACCTTCTAGCTTTAGTTTAGAAGTTTTTATGTCAGGGTCCATGTACCCCTTATTCAGTCCATGGGTAGATTTCAATGGATCTCTTAACTTGGCTGGAGAAAATTCTATCTTTGTTTCAATATAATGGATTTCCTTTATCATCTTCTGCATTTTATATTATCCCTTTAGAAACAAGATTCTGAAAAGGGTTCCTTAGGCTTCGGCAGACTGTCAGAAGGGGTCTGTGACACATAAAAGGTTAAGTGCCTCTGACCAAAAGCCTAGGATGCAAGCAGGCAGGCTGTCTAATGTCAAGCTTCAGGTTAGGAGCCACCTCCTGATCACCCACAATCAATCCTTAGTACCTACCCCAAACTGTTTTGTTCCTATTTTGTATTGTGTGTATGCACACACATATGTAAAGATTATTCATGTACCTGTTTCCCCCCAGGAGTTTTTAGGTTCCTCGAGGGCAGGGATTGGTTGGTTCATTTTTGTCCCTTTATTTCCAAATCCCTAGCCTAGGGCCTGGTATTTGGTAGGTACCTAATGTGCGTCTGTTATATGAATGAATACTTGTCACGTGAATGAGCAAATAACCTAATCATCCCGAACTAAGAGCATAGAACAAGGCCCTCTATTTCCCTATTGACTGGATTTGAGAAAGTGAGAGGGTCAGGAGCAGCTGACTTAGTTGACTGTGCTATAACTCTGCACAAAACAAAATGAAATCTCGCCCAAGCAGGGAGCATTACACTCTAGCAAAAACTCAAGTTGATGCCTCTTCTGACTCTCGGATGTTTATTTACTAGGGAGAAGTGAATGGAGTCAGGGGCTACCTGTAGGTAGGTGAGTGTCTCCTAGATCATCTCAGGCTGCTATTAGTCATCATAAATAGATCTCTCAGGAACAGCCCCAAGTGATATATTGTTAGAAACCATGATTCAGTATTAGTCTGAGTAATCATACTAATAATGCCCAGCATACAATCTATCACTTGACGACCATTAACTGCAATGAAACCTGCTTAAGGAGATTGCCATCTATCACCCAGAGAAGTGATCTTTTGGGATAGGTAGCCTCCGAGTAAAAAAATATGCTGTGATTCATGTACCAAGAGGATGCAAGTGACCTCCACCATGAAGAGAGTTAGTGGTTTGGGAGTTGTACATCCATAGTCACCACGAAATATCTACCATCTTTTGTCTTGTCTCACTTATGACTATTAAAATCAAACATGGAATCTTAGAGTTGGCTGAGATGTCAGAAGTCATCTAATCTAACCCAGACCTTAGCAGGTATCCCCTCTAGAGTACATCCTATGACTGGTTATCCAGGGCTCTCTTGAAGATCTCCAGTGAGCTAGAACTCACTATCCCTCATTCTGGGACATTCATCTAGCATCACCCCACCCTCCCCAAGGAATCTGAGCTTACACAGTCTCACATTTGACCTTTAAGACCTCACCTCAAAGGAGTCAGTTTTTCTTTTTGGCTCATGCCCCCAGCCTCAGAAACTCCAGGGAAATTTCCTGAATAGACCTTAGGTATGGCTGCTGTCTACATCTTCCCAAATGCAGGCATTAGCATCCATACTCACAGAGTTAAACAGTGTATAAGTGGCAGTCAGATATAGGACAGTTTTTATTTACACAGGCCTGGAGTCAGGAAAAACTGAGTTCAGATCCACCCTTAGTCACTCACTGGCTGTGTGATCATGGGCAAATCACTCAATTTCTGTTTGCCTCAGTTTCCTCATCTGTAAATGGGGATAATAATAGTACCTACCTCTCAGGATCATTGTGAGGATCAAATGAGAAAATAATTGTAAAGCACTTAGCACAATGCCTGGCACATAGTAGGCCCTATAGAAATGTTAGTTGTTACTACTACTATGACTACTACTACTACTACCACTACTACTTCTACTACTACTACTACTTCTCTTACTGTAGAAAATGCATAGGATACAAAGGACTCACTATTACCCATAAGTACACAGAAACAGAAGACCCTCCAAAGTCCTTTAGATTCCCTCTGAGAAAGTAAAAACACCTCGAGGAATTGCCGAACACATAATTCCCATTCACCTCCGACCTACAGTGTCCAAGCAACTCACATCAACGTCACGACGGGTTGGCAAGCTAGAAGGTTTCCTAAGCCCCTCATGGCATGGTTTAGCTCTAGGTCAGTTCTCTATGGAGGATCTTCTTCTCCTTTCAAAACCATCATGTAAAAGAAATCTCCCTCTGGGAGACCACTGCCTGACTCTTGAACTCATCAACTTAAGGTAACCTCCCACAATGGAAGCATCCATTCCCAGGATCACTAGTCTATGGCCTGTGCTCAGAAAAGGCAACAGAAGTAGAAGGTGGCAGCCAGTAAGTGGAGATTTAGGAACTCCCCTCTCCAGCTCACCTGGGGAATCACAGGTTGCTTGCCATGTACTATTGCTGCAGGCTGCTATTTTCTGTGCCTATTTAGAAGTCAAAGGGAAAGAAAGTTTGGGAAAAGAAAAGAGAAAAGAAGAAAGTAAAGCTTCCTTACCCCACATGGGAAACAGACCAATAAACTTGGCTTCCTTATCATTGTGCTCAAATCAACTAAATGAATGAGCAATGGCAGGCCCCTCTTTGCTAAGAGTTTGGACTATCCAGTGTGAAAATTTAGCTTCCAGGATATTTTTTGGCCAGTCTCACTATACGGTTTCATGTGGGTTTGCCTTGACTTTCCACTTAGACTGTAAAACTCTGGAGAGCAGAGACCATAGAGGCAACATGGTGTAGTGGAAGGACCCCTGGATTTGATTCCTGGCTCTGATGCTATTTATGGGACTCCAAGCCTCTGTTTCTCCATCTGTAAAATGAGAGAATTGGACCACAGTGACCTCTAAGATCTTTTCAACTCCAAAATCCTTTGATTAATCCATATCCACCAATACAACTCAATTATTTTTAACAAGGATTTAACATTTAGGGGCCAGCAGGGGTGACTTTGCTTGGCTCTAAGGGGCAGGATTAATAGCAATGGATGGTGAGGGGATGGGGAAGGCAGAAATATAGGGGGAAGGAGACCGCTGAGAAGCGGATTTTGGCTCAGCACTAAGAAATGCTGCCTAACAATCAGTTGTACAAAAGTGGATTGAGCAGTTGATGATGCTTTGACTTCCCAGTCATTAGAGGTGTCCAATCAGAAACTAGATAATAACTTCTTTTTTCTTTTCTTTTCTTTTCTTTTTCTTTTCTTTTTTCTTTTCTTTTCTTTTTTGTTTTGCGGGCAATGGGGGTTAAGTGACTTGCCCAGGTCCACACAGCTAGTAAGTGTTAAGTGTCTGAGGCTGGATTTGAACTCAGGTCCTCCTGAATTCAGGCCGGTGCTTTATCCACTGTGCCACCTAGCTGCCCCGATAATTACTTCTCAAAGGTGTTGATCCTGGTTGAATTAGGTAACTATTTTTATAACTATCAAGATTTATGAAGCATTTTCTTCAAATGAATCCTGTGAAGTAGGTAGTGCAATTATTTTTATCTCCATTTTATTGATAACAAAATTAAGACTCAGAAAAGTTATAGACTCTGAAGTCCATTCTGGCTCAGAGATCTGGGGATCCCATAAGGAATTATTGAGCATAACCACATAGAGTTTGTAGCCTCACATAATTTCCATGTTCCAGTCTTTCCTCCCATACCCTCTACTTCTCTCTTTTCTTCTTTCTCATATTCACAGCCGCTGTCCTCATTTCCTTCCCTTCAACCTTATCTACTTTTATTTGTCCCCCATCTTTCTGTTCTCTCTCTTAAAAATGCATCTTCTGTGGGCAGATTGAAGAGATTTGAGCTGGTGACACAGATCGGAAAATGGCTCCACTTGGATTCTTCTGAGTCATCTTTAGCCAGAAGCCTCCATGGAACCAACTCTACCAAATGCCAGTTCCATCAGTCCTCCCTAGCCCCAAATAAACCCACACCCCAATGATAACAGCTATTTAGATACTGTCAGGCTTGTGTTGGCCAGCTTGATTAACCTTTGTATTGGAGCTAAGACATATATGTATATATATATGAAGGGCTAGGTTTTCTGGGGGATGTATATCATTGGGTTTTCTTTAAAAAAAATACCCACAGTATTTTCTCTGACATGTGAGTTTGTCATACATTGCTAGTAGAATACATGTTGGACAGTCATCTTTTTTAAATAATAGCCCTTACATATTCCCCTCCTGGGGTGCAAGTTCTTTGATAGTGGATACTCCCCAAATTAAAATAAAGGGGGAATAAAAAGCCTCCCCTAACCTGATGGGCAGAATTATTGTTCAAGAATATTCAAGAGTAAGGATGGCTTCCCATTTCCATGGACTGCAAGTGGTCACAAAGTCCTTTGGTCAAGTGTTATATTCCCCTTTTATTAAAAAGAAGCTGAAGTTGAAAGGAGGAGGGAAATTATCCAAGTTCATAAGGCCAATGACAGAAAGAGACTCAAATCTATGAGATCTCGCTCCAAGACAAGATCTGTGGTGTGGCGAATCCAGTCCTGACCTGGATTCAGGAAGATCTGAATTCAAATGTGGCCTCAGACACTTACTAGCTGTATGACTCTGGCAGTCACTTAACCCCTATCTGCCCAATGTCCTTATCTGTAAAAGAGGGGTGATAATAGTTCTACCTCCCCAGAGTTGTTATGAAGATCAAATGAGATAAAGTTGATACAGCACCCTGTAGGCTTAAAGCCCTTCTATAATGCTAGCAATGATAAAAATGGGAGGAAATTAGAAATTCACAGTTTATGAAAATCAGCGGTAGTCAGTTCTATTTATTTTATTTTTTCATCAACAATGTCCACTGAAGTGGAAGGTGGACTTCAGGTCTTAAGTTCCCTTTCACCTCTAAGTCCTATGATCTATTTCTTGTATGTCTGAAGTGAATGTGTTATTACCATCAGTGGTTTGGTAGTCAGCCTTAATTTAATTCATTTCAACGTATATTCATTAAGAACTTACCGTTTCCAGAGCGATGTATTGGATACTGAGGGAGCTACAAAGAAATCAGAAATTGCCCCTACCTTTATGGACATCAGCAAATATAATAATGACGATGATGATGGCATTTAGATAGTGCTTTAAGGCTTGCAAAGCGATTTGTGTACAATAAAAAGTAATACATGGTATTTATTATAGGAGGGAGACGTGCCGGCAAAGTGATAGCCAAGTCCAAGATGGAGAAAAGAGAATAAAAGCTCAGGGAATATGATATTTGAGCTGGGCCTTGAAAGATGTCAACAGTCAGAGATAGTCCAGACACGGGGAACAGTGAATGTGCACAGGAAATAGCAAATTTTGGCAGTCACAAAGTATGTAAGTGAGAGCAAGTTAGGTAGATAAGGGCAGTTAGGTGGGGCAGTGGATAGAGTGCCAGGCCTAGATTTGGAAAGACTCATCTTCCTGAATTTAAATCTGGCCTCAGACACTAGCTGTGTGATCTTGGACAAGTCACTTAACCCTATTTGCCTCAGTAATGAGCTCTAGAAGAAAATAACAAAACCACTCCAGTCTCTTTGCCAGGGAAAACCCCCAAATAGGGACAATGAAGAGTTGGACACAACAACACAGGTTAAAAGGTTAGAGCCAGATTATGGAAGCTTTGAAATTTCAGGTTCAAGACCTTGGACTGTATTGGCAGGTAGTGGGAATCCCTAAAGGCCCTTGTTACCTCAGTGGTTCATGGATGTTATGAACTGGAAGGGACCTTTGAGGACATCTGGTTCAAAATCCCTCATCTTACAAGTGAGGAAACTGAGGCACAAAGAGGTTAGGTGACTTGACCGAGAGTCACCAGAGGCAGGATCTGAACTCAGGCTTTCTGATTCTTGGACCTAGCACACCATCTACTACACAGAGATGAGGTCCCAGCAGGTGTTTTATTATCTTGAGACCTAAAGATTGGATTTTCAAGCAAAATATTTTAAGCAAAGCAGGTGGATCCTAAATTCTGCTCATCAAATGGAGGCTATGAAAAACGAATTATAGAATTTTTAAACACAAGAAGATTAGTAGTCAGAGATAATAAGAAACGATTAACAAGTTTAAAAAAGTGTGAATTGCACCAGATGTTATTTTCAAGAAACACTGCACAAAGGTAATTGCTCACAAATTTCAGGGTTTCCAGCAGGTATCACAAACAGCATTTTAAAATTGGGGGTTCAAAGCTATAATGCTATTCAGAGGGAAGTATGCATTTGCAAATTAGACTTAAGCATAATTACCTGAAATAGAAGATTGTGTAGTTTAAACATACAGAGGCAAGAAAGGCCTTTCATTTTTGTCTCCCCTTGGGAATTGGGGGGGGAAGACCTGAATCAAAAACCACCATCACTGTTTTTCTGTTGGAAACGTAAGTGTGTAAAGTAGTGAGTTTGATATCCCAATATCCATTTCCTTGAGTAGCAGACAGATGGGGCAGAAAGCTCCCTGCATTAAGATTGTTCACTGGGTCAGGAGGACCTGAGTTCAAATCCAGCCTCAGACACTTGACACTTACTAGCTGTGTGACCCTGGGCAAGCCACTTAACCACAATTGCCTCACCAAAAAATAAAAAAATAAATAAAGAATTGTCTAAAAAAAAAAAAAAGAATGTTCACTGGGGTTCTAACCTGACTGCAGCTAGCTTGCTCTGTGCCTGAGTGAGTCAATTCTTCCTTTAGGCCTCTGTTTTTCAATCTATGAAATGAGTAGTTTTAGCAGGGATTCTTTCTAAGGTCCCTTCCAACTCCAATAGACTACATTCCTTTTTGTTGTTTTGTTTTGTTTTGTGGGGCAATGAGGGTTAAGTGACTTGCCCAAGGTCACACAGCTAGTAAGTGTCAAGTGTCTGAGGTCACATTTGAACTCAGGTCCTCCTGAAGTCAGGGCGGGTACTTTACCCACTTCGCCACTTAGCTGCCCCAGTTTCTGCCTAGGAAACCAGGTAGCAGAAGGATTGCCCTTAGGAGTAGTGGGTTCCTCATCACTGGAGATCTTGAAGCAAAGACTAAATGACCACTTGTTGGGTGTGTCCTAGAGGGGATTCTTGATCAAATGTGAGGTCTTCTAGGTGACTTCTGAGGTCCCTTTCAACTCTGAGTTTCTCTAAGGCTGAATCCATTAAACACTTACTAAACACTTACTATATGGAAGGTAATGCTGTGGGTTCTGGCCTGTGTATTTTTTTGATTCATCTCCTCTATGAATTCAAGAAACTTAAGAAAAATGTCCTTACAAGAAACCAGAGAAAACAGTAGTATCCCAGAAAAATATACTAGAGTGAGAAACTATTCATGGAGGAAATGGGGAGTAAAGATATATATATATTAATATATATTAATTAAAGATATATATTAATAATATATTAAAGGGCTTAAGAAATTTTAACTCTAAGTGCAAGCTACTTTGGTCTAATAAGCAAAAAACTAAAAGGTCCAAAAAAGCCCCACCACCCCCCATTCATTGGGCTTCTGAGAAGTTTTTGATCAGTTCATTCATTTATTCAAGCAAACAATAATTAAGTGCCTAACAATAATTTACTGACATTTGGGTGGTACCTTAAATGTTTCCGAAGCACCCAACAGGTGTTATCTCATTTGGTCCTCCTGCAATAGCCCCTTGCAATGAATACACAAATATTGTCCTCATTTACTTTTGAAGAAATTGAGGCTCAGATCAGTTATGTGACGGCCCGCTGTCACAGAGCTAATAGTAAGAGGCAGAATTCAAACCCAGATCTCTCAGAACTACAAATGTGTCCATGTTTCCACTATACCAATCTGGTTCTGCTTCATGTTAACTCCTACACCTGGTGACAAGGGTAAAAAGATGGTCATGTAAACTTGCAGTCTAGTAGGGGAAGATAATTCATGTCAACAAGTAACAAGTAATGCAGATTAGAACAGGTATCATAGCTGCTTAACAGGTATTTGTTGAATTGAGTCAAATATATGTGCATAAGTAGACTAATGCGTGCTTTGTGATCAGATGGGAGAAACATCACTTCCAACTAGGGAATCAGGGAAGGATTTTCAGAAGTGGTGGTGTTTGGGTTTGTTCCTTGAAGATGGGTAGGAGATCAACAGGATGAGAGTTTGGGTATTCAAGGAATAGGGATCAGCCAAGAGCAAAGGAGCAAGGGACAAAGAGGTCAGGATGAGTTTAATCCTTGCGAGTGGTCCAGTTTGTCTGGAACAAAGATTATGTGAGAAAGAGTAGCACAAGGTGACTCTGGAAAGAGAGGTTGGGACACACCATCCAAGTCCTTGAATGCCAGCTCAATGAAGAATCTTAACCCTCTATTGGCTGGTAGTGACAGCCGGAAATGATGTTGCATTAGAGCTTACAAAACAAAAGCATTGTCACTGTCTTCATTGATGTGCACCAACCATACCTCTATTAGGGCCATGTAATCAATGTAGAACATGACACAAAAAGGAACAAACTCAGTTTTTGGCACAAAGGAGGCAATAGAAGCAGCTTTTGGAGAGTGTGAGAAGGACATTGTGATTAGATTGATTATCTTTGGGACTGAAGCTTGATATCCTTGTTTCTTGCTTTTGTTCTTGAGAAATAGGAATATGCCGGGGCAGCTAGGTGGTGCAGTAGATAAAGCACTGGCCCTGGATTCAGAAGAAACTGAGTTCAAATCCGGCCTCAGACACTTGACACTTACTAGCTGTGTGACCCTGGGCAAGTCACTTAACCCCTAATTGCCTTGCAAAAATAAAAAAATCAAGTAAACACTTGTAAAAGGCAGGTAACTAGCAATTGCTTCTGGCTATCATTTAATAAATCAGTTTTACTAAATTGTCAAAGCCACCAGGTTTCTTAGTCTCCATTTAAAGACCAAAAGACCAGTGCAGTTAATAGAAAAGTTGGTAATGACGGTATCCATGAAATGTACGACCCAAAAGCAAAGTGGGCCAATGCTAAAGCAAGATTGAGGGATGACAGATGGATAATTTGTTTATACATACATAAGTACATATGTACATACATATTCCCAGTATCAAATATGAATGTCACCTCAATTCCAAAGGCCGTTGGTATGGCTCTCTTTTCATCGGTGGAAGTCAGTGCCCTACGCCTGCAGGAGGAGTGGGTTGGTAAGAGCAGGAGACAGGAGATTTTCAGGTCTCTTTGACTTAATAGTCACATTGGGCTCTTTAGTTGCTTCTGGCGCTTCTGGCTCCTGGCTTTGAGAGAGGAGATGGATGATGCCAACCTTACTTTAGTTTGCTGAAGAGAGAATAAGATTCCGGAAAGAAGCTGACATTAGAATAGCTGGCAATTTCCAACTTGTCCCTGTCCCTATACTAGAGGCTTTGGGGAATTTCCCCTTAGGGTGAGATCTGGACCTCTCTGTCTTTGTTAAGCAGTTACTTCACTCCCAACGAGAAAGCTCCTTTACTCTGTGTTTTATGGTATATACTCTACTATGTATACTTCCTCTGGTTTTTGTTTTGTTATTGACTTGGATAAATAAATTTCATTGTAGAACTAGTATTTGCTGGGAAGGGAATCAAGTCTTGGATATAAAGTTTAGGTCCTCCCTTTCTCATTAATGAGTAACAATCAGAAGTTTAGCTTGAACCCCTAGATTAATAATATTTATTTATTTATTTTTTTTTAGTGAGGCAATTGGGGTTAAGTGACTCGCCCAGGGTCACACAGCTAGTTAAGTATTAAGTGTCTGAGGCCGGATTTGAACTCAGGTACTCCTGACTCCAGGGCCGCTGCTCTATCCACTGAGCCATCTAGCTGGCCTGATTAATAATATTTAAGGGAAAAGATAGATACAATTGTAACCCAGTATCCCCCTCTCTCTGCAGAGAGCAGAGTGGTCAGGTTTCTGGCCCTCAACTCCCTGCTTCTCCTCCTGGCAGAAAATAAAGTCTCCCTAAGAGAAGGGAGGAGGGAAAAGATGTTACCTACCTTCAAAGCACACAGTGGTGCCCCTATACTGCATGTGTGGGAGAGTCTCACTGTATTAAAAAAATATATTTTTTTAGGGGCAGCTAGGTGGTATGGTGGATAAAGCACTAGCCCTGGATTCAGGAAGACCTGAGTTCAAATCCAGCCTCAGACACTTGACACTTACTAGCTGTGTGACCCTGGGCAAGTCACTTAACCCACATTGCCCCATTAAAAACAAAACAAATACATTTTTGTTTTTGTTTTTGTTTTTTTTTTTGTGAGACAATTGGGGTTAAGTGACTTGCCCAGGGTCACACAGCTAGTAAGTGTTAAGTGTCTGAGGCCGGATTTGAACTCAGATACTCCTGACTCCAGGACCGTTGCTCTATCCACTGCACCACCTAGCTGCCCCAAATACATATTTTTTAAAACCACAAGATATTAGGCAGACTCTATAAGGAAAATTTGTGAAAAGATATAGATAGGGATCACACAGGATGAAAGAGTGCAGAAGAGTTGCTCCCACACCAGTGGATAGAGTTCCTGTATTGACAAAAGCCTAGATCCACATAATGACAAGGGCAACTGATAGTTTCATGGTAGGCATTATGCAAAAGCTGACGGTGAAGAGAAGTAGACATGATGGAAGAAAATCTCCACCCTCCAGAAAAGACCAAGTCTTCATATGTTTATGAGAATGCTATCCCCTAATCAATTAATAAACGTTGATTAATTGCTAATGAAACACCTACTATGTGTCAAACACTATACTAGACACTCAAGAGATTTGGGTTTATACTGTTAACTGGCTGACTGAATTTAGTTAAATCAATTCATTTCCCTTTCCTGTGCCTCAGTTTCCTCCTCTGTAAAATGATGGGGTTGGGCCAGATGGCCTTTAGTATCCCTCCCAGCTGCTAGTCTAAGAATCTGATCTCCGTCTTCTGCAGTTCTCTATCACTACTGACAGTAAAGCAGAGTTGGGGCTCCCCCTACCCTCCCCTTCCTTCCTTCCTTCTCCTCCTCATCCTCTCCCTCTTCTTCTTCTTCCTCCTCCTCCTCCACCACACACACACACACACACACACACACACACACACACACTCCTGGAGACCTCCCAGCCTGTGTTCCCAATGATGAGCCAAGACAACTAACGGTCCCAAAGCCCCTGGTGGCTTCTTCAAAGCATTTTCACTGTGGTTGGCAAGGGGAGAAAGGGGCCCTTTGCTCTTTTGTAACCCACAGAGACTTGAAGCAACAGTGACTCTGTGTCTTGTAATGACATTTCCCTCCTGTTCCTTCTACCATGGAGCTCACAGCAGGTGCTCTGGAAGCGAGGTCTCCCGATGCCATCATGCAGGAGTTTGAGCGGAGAGGCATCCCCCCACTGGCGCCTTCCTCCCGGCCAGGGCCCTGCTGGCTTTCCTCTGGGTTAGTGCCTTTCCCTTTGTCCGCCCTTCGGTACCACCGGCCTTCTCTGAATCATCACAGCAGGGGAATTTTCGGAGGCAATTTGGGGCTAACCACGCTGTACTGCCCTGTAACAATTTGTGAATTGGCCTCCACTTTTTTTTTTCCACGTGACCTCTTTTTCAAAAGCCATCAAGGCTTTGCTTTTGGTCCATTTTCATTCTTCACTGGCCTGGAGGAGAACGATCGGGTGGTTCTGGAAGCTATCCAGGTTTCTCTGGGGCCAAACAACTGATTTAATGGTATTTTTTTTCCAGTCTCAGCTCCACTAATTACTTCTTGGGTCACTGTAGGCAAGTCCTTTCCCTCTCTGAAACGCAGGTTCATTATCTATAAAATGAAGGGGCTGGCCCAGATGACTTCTTAAGGTCCCTTTGAGCTCCATAACATATGACCCTGTGAAGTGACCAAGTTGATTGGTTAATAGGAGGTTATTAAAATACAGTAGCTCCTGAAGTAAGGTACCAGACCATGAATTCCTTCTGCTTGAGACTAGACCACCTCAGCAGCCTGTGGCTCACCCGGGCCTGTGGCCCAGAACTGGAGCTCTTTATTTACTTGTAAATTTACATTTATACATAAATCTTTTTAAAAATCTTTTTTTTTCCCATTCCTGGACCCCACTCAGTTTCCCCTAAGAACAGCAGAATTTCCCTCACATTTAGGTTTCTGCAAAAAGGCAAAAGAAGAATCCATTCTTGTCATTACTAACATTGGCCACAGGACAGACTCGAATATTTGTAAAGGGAATATTTGTAAAGGCACAGTGCCTGGCACATAGTAGGCATTAATAAATGCTTATTCCCTTCCCCCTTCCCCCAAATAGAAATATAAAACACATAAGACTCATACTGGTGCCTATAAGTAGTCAAAACAATTAGCCTCCCCTCTTCAGTGAGCCCCTCATATAACCCCAGGGACCTATAATGTGTTCCTGAATTCTTGTCGGCCTCCCACCAGGGAAAAGAAGCCACTCTTGTTTGAGAGTCAAGAAACCCACATATTCTTCAGTGAGCTTTACCTCCCACAGAGCCTATACAATATGCTGGACCACCTTCCTATCACCAACCCGCTAAAAAGGGAGAACTCAAAGTTACTGAAAAGCCTTCCCCCCCCCCCCCTACTCTTCACAGTCCACATGACTCACAGTACTAGTGAATGGTGAGGTCTGGATTTCCTTCTTCACATTGTGGATCTGTCCTTTACTGTTCCTTGTTTCCTGTTTGCTCTTGATCCTTAGAATTAGTCCTCTTAATCCAAAAACTCATCCTTAACTCTCACTGCCACTCTACGGCTGCCAGTTCTTATTCAATTATGCAATTCAAGGTTGGCCCAGGAGCTCCCTAACACTTCACGAATATTCCCATTCATTGCAATGGTCACATGGTTCCTTTCCTCCTATGACCACATACTTCCTTGTTGCACATAGTCCCTGGATAGGCCTCAGGGTGTCCGGTCAGTATATCAGACTGGTTTCTCTCTGGCCGTCTTAGTTATGTCTCTGCATGTCTATTCTCCAGCCCTCCTTTTAAAGGTCGACCATGAGTCAATCAATCATCCTCCAAAAAATATTGTTAAAGGTCTAATGACTACCCAGCACAAGACTTGATAGAATTAGCATCAGATCTAGAGCCATTTCAGCCTTCTTAGGGAGCAGTCAGCCTTATCAAAGGAGACACAAGGGAGATTCAGGAATGTCTGACCGACCTCTTACCTAGGCACATTCTCTTCATTTGTGTCCTCCTGACCGTGCCCTTTGGTTTTGTGGATCTTAGCCTCTGTTAATGAGGGAGAGCTGGGCATCTGACTCTGTTTAGAGAGGGCAACTGAACACTCACCTCAACCTATCCTCCTCTCATCTCATCTTCCTTCCAGATCTAAATTCTTGGGTGCTGTAGAGTGCCCCCTTAGCCCTGGAGATCAGGATTTTACAATCGCAGCCCAAGGCCCCTCAAGGATAATGGCTTTCTATTATTGCTGCTGCTGCTGCTGTCGAACCAACTCAACATGTCTGACTCTTCATGCCCCCATCTGGGGTTCTCTCAGCAAAGATACTGGAGTGGTTTGCCATTTCCTTCTCCAGCACATTTTACAAATGAGGAAACTGAGGCAAACAGAGTTAAGTAACTCCCTCGGGGTCACATAGGTAGGAAGTGTCTGAGGTCAAATCTGAATTCAGGAAGATGAGTCTTCCTGCCTCCAGACCCTGTGCTCTATCCTTTGCCACCTACCTTCCCTAGGGGTTTCCCTACTGCCTCCTTAAGGAGGTATTCATGCTTTGACAAGGTTAACTCCATAAGAAGTTTAACACAGATAAAGCCTTGGTCCTGAGATCAATGCTTAGAAGCTGTTGTCTAGGGATGCAGCTCTTTCTGAGTTTAAGCAATAGGGTCACCATTGCCCAGCCCTTTGGAGTGTGCTAAGTCCTCTGTGCTTCAGGCTGCCCGGTGCACAAAACTTTGCTAGACAAGGCACTTTGGTAAAATCAGTTCAAATTCTCAGGGCCATCATTGTCTTCAGCTGTGACTAACTGTCTGTATGTCCTTGGGGCTGCCTTGGGAGGGAAAAGGAAAATCAGAGCTCATAATCCTTAGTCTACCAAAGCTTAGAATCACAGAAACTCAGAGCGGAAAGGGGCCTTGGAGGGCAGGCATTTTGGCCAACCTCCTCCTAGGGCTGCAGTTAGGCCTTTCACAGTATCTGTGACAAATAGTCATCCAGCCTTTGCTTAAACAGAGAAGGGCCTCAAATGGACAGAGAGATGTCCTGCCTAGGAGTCATCCTGGACCCCTCACTCTTCTCCATGTCCCCCCGCTCCAATATCCAATCTGTTGTCAAGGCCTATCAATTTTTGTGATATCTCTCCAATACATCCCCCTTTCTCCTCTGACGGTCCCATTACTTTAGTCACCCCTGGATTATCACAATAACCCATTGGTGGCATTTTATGCCTCAGGTCTCTCCCCCACTCCTCTGTTCTGTTCTCTGTTCAGCCAACTAAAAGCTAACTAAAGCACAACTACCCCTTTATCCCCCCCTATTCCATAAATTCTAGTGGCTCCCTCTCACCTCCAGTATCATCCCCTGGCTCTCAAGCCCTTCCTAACTAACCCCCACTCCCCACAACCTTCTCAGACTTCTTAGCCCTTATTTCCTGCCATGTATTCTTTAACCCAATGACACTGGCCTCCATTCTGTTCCAAGAACAAGATAGTCCATCCCCTGACTGCGGGCATTTCTCTATCTATTCTCCATGCCTGGATTGCTCTTCCTCCTAATTTCTACCTCCTGGCTTCCTTCAAGTCCCAACTAAAATCCTGTCTTCTATAGGAAGCCTTTCCCAACTCCTCTCTATCCTACCATCTTCCCTCTGTTGATTATTTTATATTTATCCTGCATATTGCTTGTTTATATGTATCTGTGTGTTAGTTGTCTATCCCATTAGATTGTAAGCTCCTTGAAGGCAGGGACTGTCTTTTGCCCCTTTCCTTAGTACTCAGTCCAGTGCCTGGCACATAGTAGGTACTTAATGAATGTTTTTTGACTGGATTAACTTCTCACAGACTGCAGATGTTTCCATGGGTGGTGAGTGGGTTCTTGTGATGCATGATTGCTGCCTCATCCCTAGGCCCTTTCTACCTCCAAAGTCTTCACTCATTGGGGATGGGGCAAAAGCTGCCAAACTGAGCTGCCTTCCACATGCACCCCTGGGATGGGAACATTCTATCCCTCTGCCTTGGGTCTACTCAGCTCACAAGTGATTTCCCAAAGAGACTTGGGAATTGCCAAGAAAGTATATGCATCGCATTCATTCCCAACAGCCCAGTAGGCTTCTCAGTGAGGTGTTTCGTTAATTTCATGTAAATTTCTCTAAGTAAATATTCCTTAAAGTGAATAAAATTTATTTCACTTTAACAAGAGAATATAAAGTTAAAAAGGTCACTGTAGTAATAGACTAATCTCAATTATCAGGGCAGCCGCTGAAACCCTCACTCCCACCTAATCTCATTCGGTGCACACGCAGCTCACCGTGTGATTTCCAACACGGCTAAATGAAATTATAAAGCAGTGTTAAATTTATTAATCATTTAATTAGCTAAATGTTCCTGCAAGTACTCGGGAGATGAATGGCATGTCATTTTCTAATGCAATTTGCCTCTCAGGCAGGCAGGGTCAGGAGGGAAGCTCCTGGCATCTTAAATGATCTTTTTCTACTGCACCTCCTATTAGGGGACGGCCGTGAGATCACTGATTATATTTGAGACTTGTACACAAGGCCGAGGAAGGCGCTTGTTATAATAGCGGGTTATCTCTCCAACCGGGGTGACAAACGGAAAAGCTGGGATTAACCAATTAACCCATCTGCGGCTGCATCTCCTGTGCCTCCTTGCAGGCAAATCTTTTCATATTTAACAAGCCAGTGAGCAGAGGGAGGAAAAACGATAGCAGCCAGTATTAAAGGGATGCTCAATCTAGTTTTATTTCTTTAAATTTACTCAGTCGAGAAGGAATTTGTGGAGTGAGAATTCTTCCCATGCTAGGTGAGTTTCTAAGCCTTCTAGTTTAGCCAGGATTTATTTGTGCTTTCCTACCTCTTGCTTTCACTCCCCAGCTAGGGCATTCAACAATTGTGTAATAGAAAGACCATTGGACTTGGACTTCTGAATACTAAGTTCAAGTTCCTGCTCTTACCACTTACTAGTTGTATCACATTGGTCAACTTATTTCCATCTCTTGGCTTCCGTTTTCCCCAGGTCCCATTCAGCTCCAATGTCCAATGTTCAGTGTTCTAAAATCCCCAACAGTCTATGTTCTCTACTCCAAGCTTTCTTTCAGCTCTGATATTCTGTATTCTAAGGTCCTTTCTAGCTCTTATAGCCTCCTCTTCCCATCAACCCTCTCAAAAATAAGAAGAGGAGGGGGCAGCTATATGGCGCAGTGGATAAAGCACTGGCCCTGGATTCAGGAGGACCTGAGTTCAAATCCAGCCTCAGACACTTGCCCCTTACTAGCTGTGTGACTCTGAGCAAGTCACTTAACCGCCATTGTCTCCAAAAAAAAACAAAACAAAAACAAAAAACAAAAAAACAAAAAATAAGAAGAGGTAGGGCAGTGTAGTGCATTAGGTGTCAGACCCAAATAGAAATGGTGCTGCTAAGGATTTCTGCTTAGAAAATCACTTGCTAACAGCATCAAATGTTCCACTATATTTTTATTTATTTGTTAAATATTTCCCAGTTACTTTTTTTTTTTTTTGGCGGGGCAATGGGGGTTAAGTGACTTGCCCAGGGTCACACAGCTAGTAAGTGTCAAGTGTCTGAGGCTGTATTTGAATTCAGGTACTCTTGAATCCAGGGCCGGTGCTTTATCCACTGTGCCACCTAGCTGCCCCCTCCCAGTTACATTTTAATTTGGCTCAGCCATTTGTGTGACACCTCTGGCTTACAGGATAGAGAACTGGCTTCAGAGTCAGAAAGGCCTGGGTTCAAGTGCCACCTCTGATACTAGGGACTATGTAACCCTGGGCAAATCACTTAACCTCTCAATGCTCTAGGCAATTCTTTATGACTATAGATTACAAAGAAAGTAGTGACCTGCATTGGTAGAACAGTTTCCTCATCTAGGGGCTCCCTGGATCAGTTAACTCATAGTCTTGCCTCTATCCTTTAAATGTAAAGACCTTTTTTTGACATCAAAAATATTATGCAGGGGGTGCAGCTAGGTGGCGCAGTGGATAAAGCGCCGGCCCTGGATTCAGGAGGACCTGAGTTCAAATCCTGCCCCAGACACTTGACCCTTACTAACTGTGTGACTTTGAGCAAGTCACTTAACCCCCATTGCCTGCAAAAAAAAAAAATTATGCAGGACTCTTTTCCCGCCCTCCCCACCCCCACACACATGAGAATAGTAGTACTATAATTATCTATTAATTGAGAAAATAGTTAATGACAAAAAGCTACCATAAAGTCAATAATTCTATTAAATGAATTTATATTGTATTAATCACAAAGCATGTACATAATTTGGAAAATGGTGATAAATTTGTATAAGATATTATTATTCAGTCTATACAAGTGATGTTTGCTTGTTTAAGGATTAGAATTTGTGTACCCCCTTAGAAAAACTCTGTGGCCTGGCAACCATTGTTCCAAGGTCCCTTCTAGCACTGACATTTTCTGATTCTAGGTCCCTCTCTGAGCCCAGCTATCAGAGGCTCAAGCTCTCCTGGGTGACAGCATTCAGATTAGTCCTGGGGATGTGATGGAATTTTTTTGATGTTTTGTCTTGTAATTATTTTTAACTGCAAAACCAGTGACAAGTAAGACCCTGCCAAATGTATTGTAAATCTGTTCCGATTGGCAACGAGAGAATTGGCATAGAGAACATTGTCTAAATTCACTTGGCAAAGAAATCTGTGAGAATGTATTATGAGGCAGAGAAGATCCAAATGAGTCTTTGGGATTGAAACTGTCAGATCTGTGAAGGCCAGCTGCAATAGCATGTCAATGTATGGCTCTTCCTGACTGACAGAGCCAGAGATGAAAGTAGCCAATGGGTATGATAGGAAAATCGTGGGCTTGGGGATGAGGAAAACCTGGTTAGCATGTAGTCCTAGAGTCTCAGCCTTCACCTTGCTTTGTGATCTTAAGCATAGACCTTCACATATGTGGGCCTCAGTTTCCTCTTCTGTACTTATATTTCCATACTTTAAGGATGCAGAGTTTCATCTCCCACCAATGCCAGTCACGAGTCTATGTCTTGTAGACTGCTTAACTAGTCTTCATTCATCACCTAAAGTGAAGAGTCCCTTCACAGTTAGCTAAACAAGTCCTTGGAAGGTGGCCACACTGTGTGTCACCAGGAATATGCTTGAAATTTTTCCACCATGGTAGGATCTGTGAGTGGTATGAACCTGGAGTACCCAGGATCCCTCCCATGCCATGAGATAGCAATGAGAGGAGGATGCTAGTGGAGATTCCTCGCCTGAAAAATGGGCAATAATCCTAATTCCCCACAGTAAGGTGTTTACCTTATGTAGACACCCACAGCCTCACTATATCCGGTCATTATCAGGCCCACCATGCTGTATTCTGATCATCTTCCTGCCATCTTGCTTTACTTTCCGCCTCTTACTCTGAGAACAGTAATGAAATGAACACCATCATTCCTGGAAAGGATGTGTGTCAGTCGACTGCCCCATGATTCACCTTCCCTATAACTTCTGAGACCCAGACTCTCCTCCTTGGCTCTGGCTGCCTTCTATGTGTTGTGTTCTCCCATTAGAATATCAGCTTCTTTCCTTTTTTGTACCTGCATCCCTGGTGCTCAGCTCATTCTGCACCCAGTAAGTGCTTTTAAGTGCTTTTTCCTGAATTTGTATTTGTGAAAGCATTTTATAAACTGTAAAACACTAACCGGACCAGATAACACAGGGGATTCTTAGTTTCCCTACTACTGTGTGACTTCACCAGCACAGTTAGAGTTGAAATCCCAGGAAGACATTCACAAAGATCCACACGTCCTGCCATCTGCAGGTAGATGAAACCTTCAGCGGGTTTATCCTTTGCTTCTCTTAGATCATCACAGGACCTTTAAGGAGAAGAGGAAACCAAGAGTACTAGACCAGAGACCAAAGAGCTAGCATTCTGAGGAGTGCAGGAAGAGAACATCTGGGGGATGTTTCCCTGAGCTGCCTACCCCGCCCCCCCAACCCTGCTCCATCCCCACTGCCAGCTCTCAAAGTGGTGCTCAGATAGGGATTTTTGGCTGTTTCACAAAAGAGCATTATGTAAGTCAAAGTGTGCACTCCAGGACATAGATAAGGCAAGTACCCTATTATCATTTTACAGACGTGGAGACTGAGGTTCAGAGAAACTCATATAGCTGGGAATCAGCAGAGACAGAAATCATACCCATGCTCATTACTCCAAGTTTAGCGCCCTTTCCATCATCCTGTGCTAAAACTGGCACCTCACCAGTCCCTTTCAGAAAGGACCATTTCTATCTCATGAATGATGGAGGAAGATGATTATCTGTTGCACTGAGCTAGATCAAAAGCTATCCTATAGGGGGGCAGCTAGGTGGCACAGTGGATGGAGCACCGGCCCTGGATTCAGGAGCACCTGAGTTCAAATCCAGCCTCAGACACTTGACACTTACTAGCTGTGTGATCCTGGACAAGTCACTTAACCCCCATTACCCTGCAAAAAAAAAAAAAAAAAAAGCTATCCTATATTTTTTTCACAGCTGTAATATCAGAGAGGAGGCTAAGTGGTATTATGGCTAACAGGATTACCTTAGCAGCAAGAATACCCGAGTTCAAGTCCCGTCCCTGATACGTATGAGCCATGGATCTAGTTGTGTTTCAGGTGGCTGTGTCACATGACTTGCAATGTTCCAGGCAACTTTTTTTTAAGGCTTTAAGTTAGAAAAGAGTTGCCAGTCTCTTATCAGTGGAGAGTTCCTACACTAAGAGTTACCCACACCTCACAGGTCCAAATTTCCCCATCTATCAGTCAATCAATAAACATTAAGTACCTAGGATGTGTCAGGCACTGTATTAAGTGCTAGGGATACAAAAAGAAGCAAAGCACAGTCCTTGTCCTCAAGGGTTCTAATGGGATCACTCCATCAAAAGGTAATATCAAACCTATTGATAGCAAAACTTTGCTGCACAACAGTGCCGTGTCCCATGTTTTGCTAAGAGCGTGTTAACTTCATACAGCTTACATGTCATAATGGAAAGAACACTGGACCAAGCATCAGGAAACTCAGGTTCACATCTCAGCTCTACTTCTTACTAGCAACGTTACCGTGGCCAGGTCACTTCCCAATATTCTCTTGTCCAGAGCCAGGCCTCCATACCACAGCCATTCCCATAGCTTGCTGCCTCCACTCTGACCCTCATCCCCATCATCTCCCCATGGGAACCTTGGGCTCCACCTGGAAGCCATCGGGGCGGGGCCTCTGACTGGTGGCCATTCGCTTTCTCTTGCCTGGCCCCAAGACTGTCAGCCACCTGTTATAAACCAGGGCACCGGGGCTTGATCTCTCCCCATCCCTCCTTCAGTTCCCCTTTATGGTTGTCTTCTCACATTAGAATGTAAGTTATTTGAGGGTAGGAACTGTCTTGCTGGATTCTGTTTGTATCCCTAACGCATAGTACAATACCCAGAACATGGTAAGCACTTAATATACGTGTGCCCTCTCTTGCGCTCGCTCTCCTGCTCTCTCACACTTGCTCTCACTCTCGTTCTTTCTCTGCCTTCTTTTCTTAATCTATAAAATGGGAATGATAACACTGTACTATTTACATCAGAGGATGTAGTTAGGAAAGTGCTTTGAAAATTGGAAATTGCTATAGCCGTGTGCTAATGTTACATCACTTAAAGGGTAGCCTCAGATTTTTTTTTTTTAATGAAGAATCATGTATGATAGTATAGATCTTGGGAAAAGCAACACAGTGTAGTGGGAGGAACACTGAATATGGAATCAGATTAGTCATGGATTTTTGAGGTAACTGGTAGTGTGATGGATAGAGCACTGGGTCAGAAGTCAAAAAGACAGAGTTCAAATCTTGCCTCAAACACTTGGCCTGGGCAAGTCACTCAGCCTTTGTCGGCCTTCATTTTCTCTGATGTAAAATGGGGAGAATATACCTACTTTGCAGGGTGTTTGTGAGGATCAAGTGAGATAATATTTGTAAAGCTCTTGGCACAGTATCTGGCACATAGTAGGTGCTATCTAAATGCTTATCCTCTTCTCCTTCTCACTTATTGGCTGGGTGACCTTAAACAAAACCTTTGGGGGCAGCTAGGTGGCCCAGCCCTAGATTCTGGAGGACCTGAGTTCAAATCTGGCCGCAGACACTTGACACTTACTAGCTGTGTGACCCTGGGCAAGTCACTTAACCTTCATTGCCCCACAAAAAAAACCCCAAAACCAAAAAAACCCCAATCCTTTGACCTTTCTGGATTTTAGCATCCTGGTCTATAGATTGAAGGGGTTGGGTTGGATGACGTTTCTTTGGGGTATGGTCCAGCATGGGCATGGCCCATCATCCCCAGCAATTTCAAGGCCTGCTGTCTTGTTTGGGGACCAAACTTTTCGGAGGCAGTAAACAAGAAGTTTGCTGTCAGCATTTTTGGGAACACCAGCGTTTTTAGTAATGTGTGACATTTAGGGAGAGCATGGGGAAGAATGCATCATCCTGGTTATTACTGAATGCTGACAACACGTGCAGCCCGTGTGGGCACAGTGGTGACACAGTTACTCCCTACTGGGTTTAGGTCTAAAGTAAGGCAGAGAACAATTAAGGAGAAGGCCCAGAGAGGGATGAGCAATTTGCCCTGGGGCAGCGCTAGGTCAGATGGCTTCAACCTTCATCACTGAACAATCTTTAGGCTGCTCCAGTGGCTGTGGCCTGCCCAATTCTGCTAATGCGAGTTCCCATTAAGGCGCGCTCGAGAATAATAACGAAGGGGCCTATTCTGCCTTTGGCAACCCCCAAAACTGCTTCAATCCAGCCACTGATAGGGGCCCAGCTGTTGAATGCTGCTGCGAGAGAGGGATGGGTAGGCCTCAAAATCCTACCCCCAACCTCTCCAACCAGCTAGAGAGACCTGTGCTGTAACAGTGGGCATGAATCTCAACTTCCCCTTTTTCTTAGGACTCCCTCCCATGGAGCCCTCAGTGAAGAAAATGCAATATGTGTGTGTGTGTGTGTGTGTGTGTGTGTGTGTGTGTGTGTATATATATATTTAAATTTGTTATATGAAGACCACATTCCCAAATATTATTTGTATTCTGTTTGCTTTTCTCTTCTATATTTAAACAACAATGCCCACAGAGTAGAACCCCTTTATAATACTAGTATGGGACCAGATGACCAGAAACATAGATGATAACCATGTTTAAAACAAGCCTTTTCTTTGACAATAAGGCATTGGGGTCTAGCAGAAAGAAAACTAGGTTTGAAGTCTGGAAAGCTGGGTCTGACTCCCTAGCTCTGATACTCTTGAGCAAGTCAATCCCTCGGAAGCCCAGTTTCATCTGTAAAACCCTTGAACTACGTACCTCACAGGGTCATTTTGGAGATGACATTTTGTAAACCTTGAAACACGCTATAAATGTGAGTTTTCACGATGGAGAACATCTTTTATTTTCCTTTCTGATGTGATCTCTATTATATTCCAATCTGTATGTGGGCCTGTGTGTACACTTGTCTGGGCAGGGAGGAAAGAAAAACAAGAGAGAAGAGAGAGGGGGAAAAAATCACTTATTTAGAACTGATACTGAATCTTTAAATATAAAATTTGTGGAGGTCTCAAGTATGCCTGTAGGCATGATTTAGATATAAACACTGGCAGGAATATTGACACTGCACATAGACTTTACATATATACAATATGGGTCAAAACAGCCCCCCCACACACACACGCACACACATACATGCACATGCATACCCACAGATTGTCACATAAAAGCTCTTCCTTTGTACAACTTTATGGCCTAGAAACTTGACTGCAAAAACTACGATACCGATTTTGATTTTATAGTGGAAATATAAATCAATACTTTTACATCTCTTTCCCAAGTTGGGGGAGCTACCATGGGGTGGGGGTGGGGGTGGAAAGAGAGGCCCATGGGTTCCAACCTCTATTGGGTTTTCTCTTCCCATTTTTTTCCCGCCATGTTAAATATTTCTGGTTACCCAGTTACAACGGGGAGATGGACATGATTGCTTTTAGATTGCTGCTATAACATTGAGTGAATTTTATAATAAGCAGCCATCTTTTTTTCAAACAAGCTGCCCTTGTGCCTGCCTGTCTGACTTTGAGGTCCTCATTATTGTGGGTTTAAATGAAGGATGTTCATTCAGGCAGGGAGGGGGAGGGGGGAGACCAATAGACATCAGGGCTGTTATCTGGTCCTTCTATCAGGCCAAGTGACAGGCTTCCAGAGGAAGAATACCGAGCTGATGGTGGAGACCTCGGGCTGACACCAAAGGTGACTCCCGTGACTCTTACCTTGAAAGGGAAAAGTTCCCACTTTATTAAAATGAATTTCGAAAGGGCCGCTCTGACAGCTGCATAATTAAATATTGGAGTGTCAGCGATAATTTATTCTGCTCGCATGTGGTGGTCAGAGCCTTTTCACTAGAGGGTCAGCGGGCACCGTGACAGAGCCAAGGATACAGTGGATTCCAGGCCCTTTGTCATCGATTTAGCCCGCACTCAGAAATCCTGGTTTTGAGTAAAACACAGAAAATAAAACAAGCAGGAAAGAAGCAATGATTCATGAACCAAGATCATTACCCATTTGACCAAAGTCTCCCGGGCTCCATTTCCTGGCATGGTGTTTGACACTTCCAACTGGCCAGGGGTGCAGTAAGTGGATGAAATTCAGACCTTGGTTTGAATTCTGGATCAACTATTCATTAGCCGGGCAACCTCGAGCAGCTCAGTTCATCTCGCTGACTCTCAGTTTCTCCATCTGGAAAATGTTCACACAGCTTGCCTCCCAGAGGCAGGCTGCCTTGATGTGAGGAAAGATCTCTGTAAACCTGAAAGCACCTTAGGCGTGTGAGTTATTATTAATTGTGTGACTCTAGCCAGGTCACTTATGCTTCAGTACTTGGTATATCTGGTGGCATCATTATGGGTTTGCTCCCAAATAGCACAAATCACAACCATTATGTACTTCTTATTCTCCACAGGAGATTTACTCAGCATTCTGGGTATATGGGGGTGGGGTGGTCACCACATAACATGACACTGTTCATCTGTTATTCCTCACTCTTGCTTCATTCTCCTACTAACTCTCGTGACTGGCCTGCCTCCTCTGCCCATCATGCATGACTTTTAGAATGTCTTGAGGTATTTTGGGCTTTTGTTGTGTTGGGTTTTTTTAGTGTAACTGAACAATTGATTTTTTCACTGTAGTATATTGTCTTTCTTTTATTTTGAAGCATTTTATTTTTTCAATTAATAAGCATTTGCTTTCTAACACCACCACCCAGGAAAAGAAAAGCAAAGCAAAACCATTGTATCGAATGTGCACCATCAAGTGAAACAAATTTCCACATTGGCCATGGCCAAAAGTATAGGACTCACTGGCATGGGGCGTCCATTCGGAAGCAGATGACATTCTTCATCGTCAGCCCTCTAGGATCATGGCTGGTCATCATGAGGCTACTGTTTTCAGAAGCTTGGGGCTTGATTAGGATGGGGACAAGATAGGGGCTCTCAGGCTTTCCTGAATACACATTCATAATTAAGTCTGTGTCATGAATGAGAAAAGGATGCCTCAGAATGATAGCAAGGGCAGCCATTGGATATGCCTGGTGAAATAGGCCATGCCTTTGACAATGACCACTGAACAAGTCACTTTCTTCACTAAATTCTGGGGGCTTTGGGCCACTTTAAGGTATGAATCTACTTGACCACTCAGCTGCTTAGAGATCCTTAGCCTTCTGGGTTGAACACCTCTATCGTCCACATATTCTTTGCACTCACAAGCACCAGTCATGCCCACTCAAGGAAGAAAGTGCTAATAGTGGCATGCCAAGTGTGTGAGAAAGAATTGGGATGTGAATTGGGCTCCTTGTTGTGTGTGTATGAGGGGGAGTCACCTTCAGTTGCTCTGATGTTTAAAGACTCTGTTCCTTTCTTTAGGGGCAGGATAAGACCCCTGATAAGACAAAACCTCCTCATCTCTTAGGATTCCTAGGGTAGCAGTCTGTGACCACTATCTGCGATTCCTAACCAGGAATGCTTCAGGCAATTGAGCTAAGCTTATGGCTTGGACTTGGGTTCAGGTCTTAGCTCTTGCACTTATCTACTTAGGTGACTCTAGCCTCAGTTTCCTCAACTATAAAAAGAGAAAGTTAGTTTAGATACTCTCTAGTTTGGGCATTTTATGATTTTTTAAAAAGTCTCTGCCCTGGTGTGACAGGACTTTACTGCTGACAATCTATGCTTAATGTTCAGTTTTACCCTTAAGAGGCTGAGTGTGACACCGCAAAAGAGGGCTTTTTGATGGCCACCTTTGGTCTTACCATATTAATCTTACTCTAAAGGCTTCCTGCAATTTGCCTCTTCCCTCTCATCCAATCTTATCTTTCTATAAGGATAAAAAGTTCAGAACCAGAAGGGGTCACGTTACAAACTCCTCCTTGTATTATCAATCAGTCAGTCAACATTTATTAAGCATCTGCTATGTGCCACTCACTGTTCTGCGTTACATGAGAAAGCTATGGAGCTTTTCCCATCTAGAAAGAGGCAGGATTTGAACCCGTGTCCTCTCAATCTTCTCTTGGCCATCCCATGCTGCCTCCTCCACTATTCCCCAACACAAACTGCTCCCCAGTCATAATGATCACCTTTCCGTCCCTCCCACATCATGCTCACTTCAGTCCCATTACCTCTGCCCGTACCATTCCTTCCGCCTCTCTTCTCTGCCCTTCCAAACTCTAACCTGCCCTTCAAGGCCTTGCTAGTCACAATTTCCCCTTCTCTGACAGCATCAGCCCAGTCCATCTCTCCCTTCCCCAACTTCATCTATACTTCCTGTCAGTACCACACATCTCTCACTTTATTAAGCATTTCCCTGTTCTGTCGGTACCACAAAGTTCAGCCATTTGTTCTATCTGCGTATATTGCTGTGATATATCATGCTACATCACCCTGATGGTTTCATATGCGAATGTCTCATCTGCCCCAACAGACCATAACGTCTTTGTGGTCAGGGATGCTGCCTTGAGCTTCCTTTACACTACAAGCCATCTGGCATAATGTTGGCAAATAGGAGGTGTGTCATGAATTCATAGTGGTAGATGAACTGATAAATCAGATGTTGTCTCTACGTAAAGGACTTTATAGGCTAGATAGCAACAATAAGACCAATGACCACATGGCTCTCTCACAGGAAGAATAGCTGACATCTGTAGTGCTTTAACATTTCCAAAGCATTTTACATGCATATACATGTGAAGTGTGTGTTTGTGTGTACGTGTGAGTGCACATCTATGTACATATGTATATAATCTTGCCTTAGGTCACAATCTTCTGATGTGAACTTGGAGGAGAATTTTAAAGATAGGAGGGGAAATACACAAATGGATAGAAGAATCATAGGATCTCAGAGTTAGAAGGAACTTCAGAAGTTATCTAGTCTAGCATTCTATCTGTCTCTTAAAGTGATCTCTTCTGTCCATAGTCTCTCAGTTCTGGGAAGCTCACTACTATCTGAGGCAGCCTATTCCACCTCTGAAAAATTAAGCAGTTTCTACTCATACTTGGCTAAAATCTGTCCTTTCTGTACACCCATCCTCTTGATCCTACTTCTGTCCTCAGGAATGGAGCAGAACAAGTCTTTTGCTTTCCACATGACCACCATTTAAATTTGAAAACACATTGTGGTGCAATGAGGTAGAATATTGTACTTGGCGTCAAGGAGGTCTGGGTTCAAACTGTGCTTCTGATACTTGCCATTTACTGGTTCTGCTTTCTTTACTTTGCTTCAGTTCATAAGAGTCTTCCCATGCCTCTCTGTATTCTTTATATTCATCCTCATTCTTCCTATATGTCAACACTTCAAGTACCTTTTTTTGTTTTTTTTGTTTTTTTTGCAGGGCTGTGAGGGTTAAGTGACTTGCCCAGGGTCACACAGCTATAGCAAGTGTCAAGTGTCTAAGGCCGGATTTGAACTCAGGTCCTCCTGAATCCAGGGCTGGTACTTTATCAACACTGCACCACCTAGCTGGCCCCTACTTCAAGTACCTTTGAGGCAAGCCTGGGTAGACGCTTAGTAAAGATCAGTGAATAGATGGTATTTTGGATTAGTCATCCATATATGGGATTATCCATGTGACTTCATCATTATCCATAGAACTTTATCATGTTTCAATGACTCAGCAAATCTGCATTACAGTGACTGGGCTTTTCTTTGGCTCCCTTCAGGTTTATGCTAGTTTTTGTCATATATTGTACAATGCCAATAATTATACAAATGTTTATGTGATGATTTTGATTGTCAAAGTACTTTAGATAAGTTCATTCAGTCCTTACAACAACTATAGCACAGGCAGATATAATCATTCCTATATTACAGATGAGCAAACTGAAGTTAAAAGAACACATGAATAACTCAAGGTCACAGAATAAGTACAAGTCAGAATCAGGATTGAAACCCAGATCTTCTTTCCGCTATACCGGAGCTGCCCCTCACTAAGAGGTGGCAGCCTGGGTGTGAGTTTTCTTTTCTTTATATATTGTAACATTCATATGAAAGCTTATTTCAGAATTCTGACAAAATTCCCAGACAGGAAAATTCAGCCTAAAATAGTTTGAAATCAAACAGAGAAGCCAAAACTTCATTTCCCTTTTCTGGTCCTTAGTTTTCTTATCTGTAAAATGGGAGAGGGGCAGCTAGGTGGACCACCAGGCCTGGATTCAGGAGGACCTGAGTTCAAATCCAGCCTCAGACACTTGATGCTTACTAGCTCTGTGACCCTGGGCAAGTCACTTAACCCTTATTGCCCTGCAAAAAAAAAAAAAAAAAAAAGGGGGTGGGGTGGGGAGAAAGAAACCTTCCCTGTAGGGCTACTGAGAAGAAACCTCTTCATGCATCTTGTTGTACTAAAGAAAGCTGAATGGACCAGAAAGAATCCTTGTCCAGGAGACAGACCACCCTTCTAACCCCTTGCAAACTGACTTGAGCACATTGTCCATCCTTATTCTTTGACCCTGTGCTGTTTACTCCACTGGGGTAAAAAAAAAAAAAAAGCAGCGGGCTAAGCTCGGCTAGTCAGAGTATTACCTTGTCAGAGGAAAGCGAGGCTACCGGATTCAGCCTGAACAAATTACATCCCTCACTACATCTCAGAAGCAGGGAGCAGGGTTATAACTCAGTCTAAGCACCGCTCACTCTTCTATTACCTTCATAACCAAGGTCATACTAATCAACTCAATTACCAGTCCTCTCGGACATTTTCATAATGTTTTCTGCTAGTTGCTCTCCTGTGAAAATCTCTCGGTCTAAGCAAATTAATGCCATTTTTATAACTACCTACATTTCAGGTACAGTGATTGCCTTGGAAAAGAAAGACTGTTTCCCCAGCAACGTAAACTACCTTCCGACCACAGCATAATGAGAGAACATGGGGGTCCTTTGCCATATCCCATTCTTGACCTTTTGCACAGGGAAAACACATTCCCTCCATATAAAGAGAGCAAAAATATCATGTCAGCCTCTTCCCAACCTCAAATTCAGTTTGGTTGTTAATAGTAATAATAATAATAACAACAACAACTTTCATTTCTATAGCTTTTTGAGGGTTACAGACCACTTGGCATATATTGGATCCTTTTAACTTCCCAATCACTCTGTGAGGTAGGTGCTGTTATTACTCCCGTTTTATAGATGAGGAAACTGAAGCTGAGAGAGGTTTTTAAATGGTCTGCCTAGGGTCTCCTAGCTAATAAGTGTCTGAGTTGGTATTCCAGACACCAAGTCAAAACATTCATTAAAATGCCTGCTGTGAGACAGCTAGGCGGTACAGTGGATAGAACACCGGCCTTGGATTCAGGAGGACCTGAGTTCAAATCCAGCCTCAGACACTTGACACTTACTAGCTGTATGACCTTGGGCAAGTCACTTAACCCCAATTGCCTCACCAAAAAAATTAACAATAATAAATTTTTTAAAATGCCTGCTGTGGCCAGGCTCCATTTTTGGCAATATGGAAACAAAATTGTTGTTGTTGGGTTCTTTTTTTTTTTTTAAGATGTGGACCTTGCCTTCAGACAGCTTACATTCTCCTTGAGGGATGTGCTATTCAAATAATACAAGGTAAAGTGTTATGGGGTCAAAGGAGAGATCCAATAACCTATATGAGCATTTGAAGAGAAAGAAAAGAAACATTCAACTTTTCTCTCATAAGCAGATATATTTCTATTTTACCCCTCTCCTTTAAACCAAACATACCTCAACATGGTGGATGGTTTGGGCATTTCTGAGCCTCTGTTATTCTTGAATGTCAGAGCTGGAGAGGTTGCTGGCTCTGTGTCTATTTGGGGGAAATCTGCTATTAATGAGGAGGCTGGGAGTATAACAAGGCAACTAAATGAGCTCATGCAATCTTCGGTTGCATTCACAGGCGTATAATTACAGAGCAAGGGAGGCGATGGTCTCTCCATCCTTTGCCCAGGTCAGACCTCGACTGGAATGTTGTGTTCAGTTCAGGGACTAAGTGATAGGAAGGACAAGCAGAAATCTATCTATAGGGCAAAAAGGAGGACAAGGGGACTCCGTGTCAAAAAGGGGTGTTTGAAGGAACCCAAAGTGTTACCCCTGGACAGCAGAAGACTTAGGGGAAGGTAGGGGGAGGCCTATTTGATGTTGTTCTTAACTATCTAAACAGTCCTCTCTTGTGGTAGAGAGTTTAGATTTATTCTGTTTGGCCCCAGAGGACAGAACTGAAAGCAATAGGTGCAGGTTGTAGAGAACGAGATCTCACTCCGATGCAAGGTTCAACCTCCTAACAATTCGAGCTGTCTGGAGGGCCACTACTCAGAGAGTAGTGGGTGCCACATCACTGGGAAGTCATCGGGGGAAGGCCAGATGGCCATTTGTCAGGGATCTCTTAGGGGGGATTTCTACTCAAGACTAGATGGTCTCACATGGGTCTTCCAGATCTGAGATTCTGAGAGCTAGGAATCTATGACCCACTTACTGGAAGAGCAGCTGGGGAAAGGGTTGCTGGCTTCCGCTAAGGCTCCAAGCTCCCCACTTAGGGCTCTGGGAGAGAGCCCAGTGATACTGCCCGAGGGCAAGGGAGAAAACCAGTGTCATAAAAAGTCTGTCTGTCCCCACATGCCTGGGGGACTGGAATTAAAGAAGGTGGCCAAGTGAAGGTGCCTGAGGGCAAGTTGAGAAAACCCTGATCAGAAAAAGCAGGGTGCAGGCCAATCTGGAATAGGCAAGAAGGGCTGTTACTTAACTGGGAACTCAGCATGTGCCTAATACAAGTGCCCTGAGAAAGAATGAATCAATTTGAGTTGAATTGAACAAGCATTGATTAAGTACTCGCTGTGTAGGGGAGAAGGGAAAGAAAGGGAAGGGAAGAAGTAACAGTTCGTACTATGTGCCAGGCACTGTGCGAAGTGCTTTACAACTATGATCTCATTCAGTTCTCACAGCCATCCTGTGAGGTAAGTGCTGTTGTCCCCATTTTACAATGGAGGAAACTGAGTCAGACAATGGTTAAGTGACTTATCTAAGGTCACACAGTGAGGTAGACTCTGAAGCCATATTTGAACCCAGGACTTCCAGTCTTTACCCTGATGTGTATTTTCTGTGCATTTCACAGATGTTGAAACACCCTAGGTCTGACATTCACTTAAAGGCATCTGGGAAACTATGGAAAGCTAAAAACACCAGGGAAGGGCAGGGGGTGCCTTGATTTTCCCCTTTTTGGGACAAACTTGAGATGCTTACTTGATTCCCAGCTTTACCTTTTATTATCCTTCTCCTGACTGTTGGTCAAAAACCAGACCATGGATTTAGAGCTGGCAAGGGATTAAGGTCATATATCATAGGAACATAGATTCAGAAGGATCCTCAGAAGTCACCTAGTCTACCATTTTACAGATGAACAAACTGAGATGAAGGGACACTCTAAGTGATTTGCAGTGGCCAGAGAGTAGGTACCAAAGGCAGGATTTGAATCCAGCACCTCTGATTCAATAAGTCAGTGCTTTTACATTGGGCCATGCCATGTCCCTTCTAGTCCTCCTTCCCCTCAGCCCCCCTCCTCATTTTATAGATGAGAAAACAGCAACCCAGGAAGACTAAAAGTACCTTGCCCATGGGTTGGTTATCCCATTAGTAGGTCCAGGATTTTAACCCCGATTCTCTGACTGCAAACATAGAATACTTTCCGCTGGATCATGTTGCCTCCCAAGTATAACAAATGCCTTGTTTCTGTGATGGCAAGTCCTGAGGTCAGGACGGTCCTTTGATGTCAATGGGGTGTTTCCACACATGCTATTTTCTGGGGTCCTGGTGACCTGTGACTTTTCAGAAGCACCCAAGTTGTATTACTGCTTGCATTTTTGCCATTTCCCAATAGGACAATTGCTGGTGAAAGAAAGACTCAGAGACTTCAGCCTGACTCGTTTTCCCAGTGGGCAAGAAACCCCTCCTTGAACTTTAGAGAACAGGAGTTTTTGGTTAGAACCTTGAGCCAGCAGGGTGTGGGGCAATGGGCTGTTCGCCATCACTGGTTCCCTGATTAAAAGAACGATGGTGAGCCAGTATCCACAAAGAGCTACTAGGCAAACCCTCCTAAGTGAACCCAACAGTTCTATAAACATTCAGAACTCTGTCAGAGGGAGTGGCCGATTCCCACTGCAAGTGGAAGGAGCTGCCCGTGGAGACAAGGAGGCTGGACAGCTCTCTGGATTCTAATGCTAGAGTCCCCAGACTTCCATTGTTATTAATGCTTTTAACTCATTCAGCAGACTTCCCTACTACCTCTTAGTCTTCCTTCACCCTCTGTCACCTGCCTTGCAGGAAGATATTTGTTAGTTAAAATAGGGATCATCATTTGAAAGATGAGAAAATTTGCCACCCAGAAGGTTAAGTGACCTGCCCAAAGTCACAGAGAGATTAACTAACAGGTCAAGATGGAAACTCAAGTCTCTTACTTTGGTCCAATCACACCTCCTCCGGTCCCTCAGATATTTGCTGCACCCAAGTTGCGTTTTTGAAGATCTGATCATGTTTTGAGACACAGCCTGTACACTTTGGCAGATTCTTTACGACTGCATCTCCATCATAGAGATGACGAATTGTCCTTCAGACAAAGGTTCCAGAGAGTAAGGCTGAATGGAAAGGGGACTGGGTTTAGAATTGGGAAATCTGGGTTAGGATCTTAGTCCTGCTAATTACTATGTGACTCCAGAAAAGTCTCTTTCCTTCTCTGGATCTCTGTTTTCTCCTCCGTAAAAAGGAGTTTATTGGATGAGGCAGGGCAGCAACTAGGTTAGAATAATTAGAGTTTTGCCATAGGCAGAAAAATTTAGAGAGGACCCAAAGTACTATTCCAGGGTGTGCTTCCTTCCCTGCCACCCCCCATGATTGTTCCTCTTTCTCTCCCACAATTACAAAAATGCCTGGTTATGGTTCTGGGAACAGGCAACCTCTAAGAACCCCTTCCATCTCTATGTCCACTGCTCCTAGAGAGGATAATTTCTGGAAAACAAATAGGGGATGGATGAGAAAAACCAAACCCAGAAATGTGGAAGGCATTGAAATCAATAAGATTGGGTTGGGTGCTGTTACAAATTATAGTCTTTACTTCATGGTTACGTTTGTGCACAATGAGGCTTGGTAAATGTATTCATCCAACATCAGGCTTAGAATTCTTACAAGCAGCGTTCATGCAGCTCTTTTTCATATTCTTTGGCCAAGCCAGGGATGGTCTCTCTTTGAAGTCAGGGAGAATTGCTCACCCAGGAATTCAGGGTGTGGAAGGATATAGAGAAAGACAAGATATGTACTCTCAGCTTCATGCAAATAATTGGAGCCAAAAACCATATCTCAAAGGCAGAGCCCAGCACCCTGAATGCAAGTTGACACTGAAATGTTGTTATTAGCATTTAACTTCAGAACAAAAATGACTATAATCTTCTCTCTACTGGACTCTCACCCTTTTACTGAGGCTGACACGTTCATTCTTCAGTAGTGTTTCGTCCAGGTGATCCTCTGACCTTTGTCTTTCCTCCAGTTGGCTCCCATCACTCTGTGGCTGAAATCTGAGCTTGTTCATTTATTTGTCCATATAAGAAACATTTATTCAACATCTATAGGACTGCATGCAGAAGAAGATACAAAGTTTACATAAAATATGGTCCCTTGCCCTCATGGAGGGTATTGTCTGTTGTCTATTAGGGGACAGGGGCAGCTAAGTGGCATAGTGGATAGAGCACTGGACCTGAAGTTGGGAGGACCCAAGTTCAAATCTTACCTCAGACACTTACAAGCTGTGTGACCCTGGGTAACTCACTTAACCCCAATTCCCTTAAACATCCAGAGCCCTTTCCAGTCGTCCTGATATCTATCTTGCTGCTGGACCCAGATCTGGAGGAGAGATTGAGGCTGGTGACCTGGCACAGCCCTCCTTCACTTATCCAATTTACCACAAGTCATGACATCACCTTGATGTCATGGTCCTCTTTGAAAACAAAGGACAAACAACAATTAGGGGGGAAATCACAAATACAGACAAAAACTGCTAATGTATATCACATTATAATTTTATCTATTAACATATATCCCATAATGATTGTACTGGAAGGCTACAAACAAAATGCTTTATGAGTTCCAAGGAAGAAAGGTCATTACCACTGAGGGCATTAGGAAGACTTTCTATCTAGAAGAAAGGGTTTCTCTCTTTGCTCTGCCACTTAGTGCCTTCTAACCTTAGGCAAGTTAATTTACCTCTGGGGGGGTTGTTTCCTCAGCTATAAAAACTAGCTCATCTTCAAAATCCCTCCCAGCACTAAATCTGATCCTATGATTTCAAGGAGTCATTTATCCTATAAGGTAGCATTTGAATTAGGTGATAATAATAACAATGGCAATAACAATAATAATAACTAGCATTTATGTGGTGTGTTATGATTTGCAAAGCACCTTACAAATATTATCTCATTTTGTTCTCAAAACCCTGGAAAGTAGGTGCTATTATTATTCCCATTTTATAGATGAGGAAACTGAGCAAGAGAATGCAATGAGTTGCCTAGCTAAGAAGTATCTGAGGACAGATTTAGCCTATTAGGTCTGACCTCCAGAATTGGCTCCAGTTGTCTATTGGGCATTTCAAACTGGATGTAAACATCTTAAACTCAAAATGTGCAAAACTGGAGTCATTATCTCCACCACCACTGCCCCCCAAACTTCCCTGTTACTTTTGAGGGTACCATCATCTTCCCATTCATGCAGGCTCCAAACCTAGGTGTCATGTGAATTCCTCACATTCACCACTCATCTCCAATCTATTGCCAAAGCCCGTCAAGTTTTCCTTTCTCTCATCTATGCCCTTGGCTTTCTTCTGGCACAGGTGCAGGCCCTTGTCACCTTACACCTGGACTATTGCAATAGCGTGCTGACTGATCTTCCTGCCACAAGTCTCTCCCCTCTCCAGTCTATCTTCCACTCAGCTGTCAAAGCAATATTCCTAAAGCCACAGCTCTGACCGCGTCATTCCTCTACTCAGTAAATTCCAGTGGCTTCCTTCCTATCACCTCCAGGAGCAAATATAAAATCCTTTGTTTGGCCCCCAGGCTCTTCACAAGCTGCCTTCCATTCCCTTCCCCCCATATACTTTCTCACCCCAGTGTAGGCTCTCCTTATCTCTCAGTAGGCCTATTAAGTAGCCTCTTAAGTGGTTTCCCTACTTCCAGCCTCTCTCTTTTCTGATCCAGCCCACACAGAGTTACCAAAATAATCTTCAGGTGTGACAGTGAACTTTGAGCCACTCCCTATTACCTGGAGGATAAAGTGCACAGCCCTGAATCAGTCAATCAGCCAACCAGTATTTATTAAGCACTCACGGGCCAGGCACTGCCTAAGTGCTAGGGGGTACAAAGAAAAAGCAAAAACAACCCTTAATGGAGTACATACAGAAATAAGTGCATGCATGCATAAGTACATGCACAAAAGATTCAAGATGACAGGAGGGGGGAAGAAGACACTGGCACCTGGGAGGACCTGAGAGAACTTTCTAGAGAAGGTTTGTTTGAGCAGAGTTTTAAAGGAAAACAGGGATTGTAAGACATGGAAGTAGGAGAAAGGGCATTCTAGCCACGAGGGACAGTCACGACAGAGACCCAGAGTTCTTAAAGATTTCCATGGACCGTCTCCAACCTACCTTCCTAGGTTTCAATAGACCCTTTCAAGGACTTTAATTTCCAGACTATAAACTCTGGCCTGTTGTTTCTGCCTGCCTTCTCCCCCTTGTGTGCATGAATGCAGCCCACCCACCATGCCTGGGATGCACTCCATCCGAATCTCTGCCTTTCAAAATCCTTTTCCTTGCAGACTCAGCTCTTTGACTACCTTCTCTACAAAACTCTCTTCTTCTACCTCCCTGTACCCCCAGATGAAAATGATCTCTCCCTCCTTCAACTTTCCCTAAAACACTTTGAATCTCTTCTTTACCTCTCTCCCCCAATCATTTCCCACCTTATAGTTTACTTATTTCTACATACGCTATGTTTTTGTCGTTGTTCATTTATGTCCACCTCTTCATGCCCCCTGTTTGGGGTTTTCTTGGCAAAGATATTGGAGTTGTTTGCCATTTCTCCTGCTTATTTTGCGGATAACGAAACTGAGGCAAACAGGATTAAGTGACTTCCCCAAGGTCACACAGCTAGTAAGTGTTGGAGCCAGATTCGAACTCATGTCCTCCTGCCTCCAAGCCTGGGGTTCTATCCACTGTGGCACATACGCTATGTAAGCTCTAGTAAATTGAAAACGTCTTGAAGCCACGGACTCTTCATTTTTTATCTTTATGTCCCCAGTCCCAATTACAGGGCCCTTCTTCTAGTCTGGAGGTTCTTACCTTTTTTTGTGTCTTGGACCTGTTGGTGATCTGGTGAAGCCTATGGACTCCTTTTCAGAGTGATGCTTTTAAATGTATAAAACAAAGTACATGGAATTACAAAGGCAACCAATGCCATTGAAATATATTTACATACGTGTTATGTACATGTTATGTATAATCATAGTGGGTATGTGTAATTTTATGTACATATATACATGCATGTGTGCATACACACACACACATATAAATTACAGTTCACAGACCCCAGGCTAAGAACCTCTTGACTGACTGAATGAATTTACTGAGTTCTGCATCTACCCCTAAATGACGTGCCAAGCGAATTCCTCCTTTGTGCCATGACAAAAGTAATTTTAAAGGCTCTAAATTCATAGGGACATGGACCTAAATCTGATAGAAACCTCATAGGACATCTAGGTCAGCCTTCTCATTTTTCAGAGGAGGAAACTGAGGCCCAGGAAGATTAAACAACTTGCCCAAAGTAAGCAAGAAGCATTGGAGATGAGATTTAAATACAGGTCCTGTAATTCCCAAATCAGCATTCTTTCAGCTGCATTTATACCCCTTCACCTGTCGCTGAATATCCTTAAGGGCGGGCTCTACCCCCTCTGGGTTTGTCTTACACCGAGAGCCTATCCTGATGCCAAGTACATGACTACTTGTGATAAATATTCTTTTGATGCCATTTTTCACCTAACACACCAGGGACCCTTGCTTAAGGCCTGTTTTGTGTCTCAAATCTGTAAGCCTCAGGATTAAGGCTGATAGATTGCTGAATGTGCCAACTTTTTAAGTTGTCTGTCATCCAGTATTGGCTGCCAAGTATGATAGCTCAATAGCTAGGTACTCAAGAGAAACGTGATGGCTTCTTATCAACTGTATAAAGACTTGCATTCTACAGAAAGGCAGGAAAAGGAGAAGGTGAAGACAGTGGATTATGATGAAGGTGACAGGAGGTAGAACGTGGGGTTAACTTTGTGTGGCATGGATAGGCAGGTGGTAAAGAAAGTGGAGAAATACCTGGGCCTCTTAAGGAGAATTTGGAAACCTTCCTCAAAAAAGTAGAGATTAGATGTGGCAAAAAAAAAAAATTTTAATTTTTTAAATAATAAAATAAATCAGGAGACATCTTCAAACCCCTGTATCCCCACCTCCTACCTCTATGACTTTAAGGCAAGTCCATCCACCTTTGTTAGCCCTCTGCTTCCTTGTCTATGAATAACAGGCATGGGTTCAAAGCTTTATAAAACTTCAGGTGCTCCAGATAGACCAGGGCTCAAATACCACTGCCTCTGCTGACTGTTCTGAGAGACCACCCATAGCAGTTTGGTACAACGGAAAACATGCTAGATTTGGACTCAGTTACTTTACTGGGCAAGTCACTTAATCTTCCTCGGCCTCAGTTTCCCCATGTGTAAAATGAAGGAGACCACATGACATCTAAAGTCTTCTTCCAATTCTAAATGTATGATCCATAGTGACTAACCTCTTTCAGTCTCAGTTTCTTCATCGGTAAAACAGGAAGAATAATTCCCCTCGTACCCACTGTAATTCACAGCTCAAGTAAAATAATCTATGTAAAATGCTTGGCAAACCTTAAAGTGCTATGTAAATGTCACCCATTATAGAAATGTGGGTTATTATCAAGCTGAGAGTGCAACTGTAAGCAGAGTTGTCAAGAAAAGGGAATTGCCAGGAATGGATGCTGGAGGAAAGACTAGATCAAAGTCAGTTGCTGAGCACCAGTACCAAACAAGAGCAGAGACTGGGAAGAGGGACCAGGTGAGCCTCAACCTTGAGCGGATAACTGGAAATGGAGCACATAGCAGGGACAGTTGTAGTGGGGCAGGGGCTTTGTGACTTTATGGGTCACTCCCGCTTCCTAAGATTCAGGGACCAGGCCCTCGGAGAACATTCAAAGGATCTTGTCAAGGAAACTTTCCATCCTCCAGGTTATTATTGAAATAAAAGGAGCTGAAAATCAGCATTATGCCAGAGAGAAGGGCTGTGCCTCGACCAGCACATGGGAACCAAGAGACAATCCGAGTGGATGGAAAGCCATATTTATCATCTAAAATAAGTTTCCCAACCCATGCTGTTCTTCAGGGCACTGAGGTATTAAGTATGTCCTAGAACTAGACAGTCCTGAACTAGGCTGGACCAGCCTAGCTAGATGAGAGCCAAGATGCTTTTCTCTTTTTTAAAATTTATTTTTATTCTGAACTTAACAAACAAGTAAAATGGACACTTGCTTATGTACATATATATATATACATATATTAGAATAGAAAAGGAGGATTATACATGAAATTGCATATATCTATTAAGTACAGCTTGCTTTGCTAAGTATGTAATTAATTAAGCACGTAACTTTCAAAGCTATCCTGCTTGTCTGTGATTCCTTTTGGCCCTCATTCTGTTTTCTTCTGCACATTTTTCAAAAATGCTTCAATGACTTCCTTTTCTTTTTCTTTCTTGCCTTCTTTCTTCTTTTCTTTTTTTCTTCTATTTTTTTCTACTGTTCCTCCTATCTTTACCTCTCATTCCCCTCTCTCCCACCAGAAAAAAGAAAAGAAAAACAAAGCTTTTATTATAAATACATGTAGTTTAGCAAAACAAATTCCCACACTGGCTAGTTACAGAAAGTATGCTTTATTCTACCACATGAGTCTATCATTTCCTTGTCAAGAAGTGGATTTCATACTTCATTTTCATTCCTCTAGAATCATAATTTGTCAATGCATTAAACCAAGTCTATGATGCTAGTCAAATGGGAGATGAGCACCAGGGAATGGTTTGTATAATCATTGGTTTATTTTGGCCACAACAACCCATTAAGAACTATGGGCAAAGGTGTGAGGGGGAATCCCAGATAATTGGAATCACTAAACCTTAAAATAATGATGTATCTTAACAAACCAGCAAAGTCCCAGTGAAGATTTCATCCTCAGGTCCAAACGGTGCCAATCTCCCTGGTCAGGTGAGCTGTCCCCCATGACAAGAGCCCTGGGTTTGGAATAAAAGAAGACCTGGGTTTGAACCCCATTTCTGCTATCAATGATTTGTGTGACCTTGGGTAAGTCACTTAGCCACACCAGAATTAGAGTTTACTCGTTTATAAAATGAGGAGGTTGAGCTAAAATATCTCCAAGGCCCTACCAGCTTCTATGTCCTATGCTCATCATCATTAAAGGAAGATTTTCATTCCTTCCCTTGTTCCCCTTTCCCCAATCCATATCTCATCTGCTCTATGTTAATGCCTTTGTACAAAGCTTCTCTACTGGAGGTGGAATGGGGGATATGATTTCTCAATGGTGGGGCAGGCACCACCCCGTCCCTCTATAGAATGTAAGCTACCTGAAGTCAGGAGCTATTTCACAATTGCCTTTGCATCTCAGGCACGAAACACAGGTTCTTGCACAGAGTGAGCATTCAGTAAATGCATGTCGATTGATTTACGAGGATGAGCTGCCATCTGGGACAGTGTGTAACCTCACATTAGCCCCGAGAGCTACTGAGAAAAAGCACTTCTAGTGGGGGGAGGGGGCAGGAAGCATCAGATTTGGAGTCAATGGGTTCCTTCCCTTAGTCAAATCACTTAAACACTATGGGCCTTGGTTTCCTGATCTGTAAAATGAGCATTTTGGAAAACGTGGTTTCTTTTTTTTTTTTTTTAGTGAGGCAATTGGGGTTAAGTGACTTGCCCAGGGTCACACAGCTAGTAAGTGTTAAGTGTCTGAGGCCGGATTTGAACTCAGGACCTCCTGAATCCAGGGCTGGTGCTCTATCCACTGCGACATCTAGCTGCCCCGAAAAGGTGGTTTCTAAGGCCCCTTCCAGCTTGGAATCTATGATCTTATCATCCTTAATTGCCCCAAAAGGAATTTTGGTCTTTCCTGATGCATTATAGATTTTGAGTGTCACACCAAAGGGCTTCTGCCTTTTATCAGGCAATCTCAAGATGTTTTTCTCAAGTCATATTGGGAGCATTAACCGAGCAACAGAAACAGAAAATTTGCCATCTCATTCTTTTCTTTTCTGATGTCCTGACAGCAGAACCAATCTTTAGAAACCTTAAGAAAAAAAAAAATTACTATAATACGTTCGATCCAAGAAGCTTTTAAAATTTGAGATCCCAGGAAGTTAATTAGTATGTCCTTTTAAGATTGCTTCCTGCATTTTTATCTACACAGAGACTTCGGTTTCAAATGCAATTGGCAACTTGCCACGTGAGAGGGCAGGCCATCTCTGGGCTCCAGAATCCAAGAATACAGAACTTCTTTAAAGTTCCTTCTTGGGGGCCGGGGAGAGGATGGCAGGGAAATGCCATTGCTGTCCTCTCCATCTGCTCAGCTGGTCTGCTCTGAAGTCATAGCACCTCATGGATACAAAGGGCTTTCGCCTACATTTTCCAAGACCCTCACAATACCCTCTCTAGGTAGGTAGTATCAGTATAATTACATAGATTCTCTGGGCTGGGAGAGACCTCAGAGGGCAGGAAACAAGGATGCAGCATGCCTAGAAGGTGATTTGTCCAGTTCATGCTTGCTTACCACCAGTGACGGGAAGCTCATTATCTTGCAGGGCAGACCAGCCTTTAGTAAGGGCAGCCTTCAAGAAGTTTGTGGACTGATTGGTGATAACAGACACCCCCTGCCTAATATTTCTAGTTCAATATATGGTTTGTTGTGGCCAAAAAATGTATCACCTATGGGGCAGCCTTTATGACAATTAGAATCTCTGTACTGACTGAACTGGGCTAGTCCTCTGTCCCTGGGCCTTGAAGCCTTGTGGAGCCCTGTCTCTGTCTGTTTCTGTCTCAGTCTCTCTGTCTCTGTGTCTGTGTCTGTCTCTCTTTTTCTCTGTCTCCCTCTCTGTCTCTCTCTGTCTCTCTCTGTCAGCAGGCATAACGTTTGAGAACCCAAGGCCCTCCCTGTGCCCTCTGGGAAATTATTGTAGATACCTTTCTCCTGATTATTCTATAGCTGCCCGTAGCTATAACATCATCTGATTTAATTCCAATAAATATAGAATTTTAAGGGATCCTTTCCTCCACTTAGTGAGAGTATTGGACTAGACCAGAGTGTTGAAAGTCCTGGGATAAGCTTTCTGAACCTCAATTTCTTTATATGTCAAAGAAAAATAATATTTGCTCCTGTCGACCTCACAGGACTGTTTTGAGGAAGCTGTTTCTTAAACTGCAGGACACTAATGAAATGTGAGCTAATACCCTTTCCCAATTGTTCCAGAGTGAAAAGATCTCTCTGTTCCTCACCTTCATAGGGGTCAATCAGCTTCCTGATTTGTCCTCATCATTAGCTTCCATGGCCAAAGACCCTTTGACGTCTTAATTTTCCAGTTACATGGGATAATTGTCTGTTGTTGAATTCACCAGTGTCAGGAGAGCAGTGCAGTCTCAAACTGAATTACAGTCTAGTTGTGGTTATTTCAATTCAATTTAATTCGACTTTTTATTACCACTGAGAGGTAGTGTGGAGCAGTAGGTAGTGAGAGTTTGGTGCATGTCTGGACCACAAACCCCCATTGTTGCTGGGTCAGCTCATTTTAATGACACAGGCCATTCCAGTAACTCCCAACCACGTGGTAAGCCAGCACAGAATGTCCACAGAGTCTTCCATCTTCCCAGAAGCTGGTCCCCCAGCTTTTTCCATGTAGGTGACGCCATCTTATTTGTTCTAGGCATACACTAAGCCCCATCCTCCACTACAAATAGGAAGCATGAAGAAGTTGTAAGACCTCATTTCAAAAATACATTTTTGCCACTTACTAGTTGTGTAACCCAGGGCAATTCACATAAACTTTCTGAGCCTTGTTTTTCTCATCTATAAAATGGGGATAGTAACTCCCACTTCACCTAATTATGGTAAGGATCACATGAGATAATTTATAGAAAATGCTTTGCAACCTTTAAATCATTATGTATAAATGAGAGCTATCATCCTTATTATTTATATTAGAAAACACTTTGCAAACTTTAAAGTAGTACATAAGTGTCATTATTATCATCATTCTTAAGCACTTGCTATAGGAGTTGTAGGGTATAAAGTACAATTACTTTTTTTTTTTTTTTACGGGGCAATGGGGTTAAGTGACTTGCCCAGCTAGTAAGTGTCAAGTGTCTGAGGCCAGATTTGAACTCAGGAACTCCTGAATCCAGGGCCGGTGCTTTATCCACTGCACCACCTAGCTGTCCCTGTACAATTACTTTTAAAGTCAGAGGACCTGGGTTCAAATGCCTTTTCATTATTTATAATTTGTGTGATATTGGGCAAATTCCTTCCTTGCTTGGACCTCACTTTTCCTCCTATGGAAAGTGAGGTGCCTGGATTAGATTATCATTCAGGTCCCTTTCACCTGTCATAGCAACCACTGTGCACAGCCTTGGGGATTCAAGATAAACATTGCCACATTCTTGCTTTCGAAGGAGTTGCCATTCTACTGAGGGGGACAGCAGAAAAGAATGAATGCACACAAGTAAGTACATCATATAAAGGTGGAGTGTGGTAAGATCAAAGGAGAAGTCTACACAAAGTGCTCAGGGAAAATTTGAGGAGGGAGAGAGACCACATTCAGCTGGTGGGATCTGAGAAGGCTTCATTGAAAAGTTGATACCTGAGCTGGGCCTTGGAGAAAGACAAGAAAGGTGAAACACAAGGATACAGGACTGACATACAGTCTGGGTCTGGGGGCTGGCCCATGCTAATGTGCAGAAGGGTGGGAGACACCATGTCAAGATTCAGGAATAGCTTATCTTCCAGTTAGAAGTTTGGTGGGAGTAAAAACCACATCTATTGGATTAACATGAGACAATACCAGAAAGATAATTATGCCAACGGGTGAAACAGTTACTTGTGGGTGGGGCCAGTGGATATACCTGTGTTTTTTGAAGCTGATCACCCTCTCCCCAAACCCACCCCCTCATGCCATCCATCCCATGCTGCCTTCTCGGTAAACAGGTTCTTGCCCACCCACTTTCCCTCCTCCAGCCTGAAATTGAATACAATGAATAGATGTCTCATAAAATCTTTTAATTGTCTTAGCATATGTTGCTTTTATTAGGTGAGAATAATTGCATTCATGGGATCACCTCCAAAGTCCTTTGGAATATAAAATTGAAATGGCTTCACACTCAGTGCACAAGTCCTTCTGAGCCACACTGTTTTCCCCTTCGCTGCCTCTTGTCCCCCTTTCGCTGTAAAGTTCACATTGAAGTGTGACAAGAGACACTTGACAACTGACACATGCTGGATCTTATCAGCCATGAGTGCAGTCATGGGCCTGGCTGAAAAGCGATTGTCATTTCTACACCATTTATTCCTCTCCGAGCCTCATTGCTTGCTTCCTTTCGGAGGAAATTTTCCCTGGGAAAGTACCCTACTTGTCATTTAGTTGGCCTTTTTTTTTTTCCCCTCTCCCCCTCCCCGGAAGGGTTGTGCTCTGCATTTATCCCACAGGCAAGCCTCATTCAGACTTCCGCTCACCCCTTAGGGCCAGGGCTCCCTGAAGCGGATTTGGCCTTATAAAAGCAACCCAACAAAGCTTTTATGGCGTCATTATATCGCCCTTAATTCCCTTTCCTGCCAGCGTCCAATAACTCCATTGCCTCTAATCAATTCACTAGCTCTTTTATTTGAAAGGAGAGGAAATCAACTTCAGGCCTAGTTCGTTTTGAGCAAGTTTTATGAGAGGCAGGGTTGGGTAATAGAAAGATCACTGCATTTGGAATCAGAAGACTCCAGGATGAATCCTAGCTCCACTGCTGGCTGCCTCTTCAACCTTGGCCTTCACTTCTACTCTATGGGCCTCAGGGGCTTGATTTGTAAAATTAGGGTAAGGAGAAGTGAGATTAGAAGATCTTACGTGGTCCTTACAGCTTTTATGTCTGTGGTTCTAGGTAACTTTACTAGGTGCTGTAGCAGATAGAGCACCGGGCCTGGAGTCAGGAAGATCTGAGTTCAAATTCAGCCTCAGACACTTACTAGCAGTGTGATCCCGGGGAAGTCACAACCCCTATTTGCCTCAGTTCCTGTTCCGTAAAATGGGGACACAGTGGAGAAGGAAATGGCAAATTACTCCAGTGTCTTTCCAAGAAAACATCCATGGGGTCACATAGTCGGACACGAACCAACAACAACATTTCCTTTTTTGACTGTGTTTAAAAAAATCACCTCTCTCCTTTCTGTTTAGATTGTGGGTGCATTTGATTGTGAGGTCCTTGAGAGCAGGGCTGTCTTTTGCCTCTTTTTATATCCCCAGTGCTTAGCACAGTGATTGACACATAGTAGGCACTGGACAATAAAATGTTAATTGATTGAGTGGTTGATTATTTTACAGAAGGAGAAATGGAACCTCTGAGGGAAAACAACATTTGACTGGAAAAAAAATAGTTAGAAACATCCAGGTGGCATAGTGGATAGAATTCTGGACTTGGAGATGGGAAGACCTGAATTTGAAACCCATCTCAGGCACTTATTAAAATATGATTCTGAAAAAAAAATTTTTTAAATAAAAATATGATTCTGGGAAAGTCAGTTTCCTCCTCTATAACACAGAGATAATAAAAGCACCTATTTGACCAAAGTGTTGTGAAGATCAAGGGAGGTAATAAATATAAGAAGTTTGCAAAGCTCTTGAAGTACCACGTAAATGTTAGTTGCTATAACAATAACAGTAGTAATAATAATAATAATCTTAAGGACAATTATTATTATTATCATTATCCAAAGTGCCATGTATACTAGGTGTTCAATAAAAATTTGTAGGAAGGAAACCGGAAAAGAAGTATGTAAGGAACCCAGCTACATACTTAGACATATACATGTTCCTGTATACTTGTTCAACTCTTTTTTGTTGGTAGACTATTAGTGACCAGGAAAGTTAGGCTTAGGGCTACAAAAAAAGAAGTATCAGAGGGAGTATTCATCAACTGAACTTTTCTATCTTTCAGCTCTTTAAAAACATACAATTTAATTATACCCTACATTAAAGGAAAGGGAACAGAATAAGTGTTTATATGTGCCAGGCACGGTGGGAAGCACTTTACAAATAATCTCATTTGATCCTCACGACAACCCTGGGAGGTAGGTGCTATTATTCTCACCATTTTATAATTGAGAAAACAGGCAAACAGAGTTAAGTGATTTGCCCAGGTTCACACAGCTAGTAAGTGTGTGAGGCTGGATTTTAACTCAGGTCTTGCTGATTCCAGTCTCAGTGTTCTGTGTGCTGTACTACCTAGCTGCCTCAAGAGAAGTTTTCCTATGGAAGATAATAAGAATATTTAGCATTTTTATATAGATTCAAAGTTTGAAAAGCATATTATTACATACATTTTTCTCATTTTATTTCTGATTTTATCTTTACAACTACCATGTGAGATAGGTATTGTCATTATCTTCATTTTTCTGAGGTTGAGAGAGATTTAGTGACTTGTCCCAGGATAACACAGTATCTGAGGCAGGATTTGAGCTTAGATCTTCCCAACTCCAAGTTGTAATTCTAGTCATTATGCCATCTAGCTGCCTTTGATAGTAATAATAACTTTAGTACTCAGTATTAATTAGCAGTAATAATTAGTTAATTACTAGCAACAATACTGCAAAAGAGCTAGTCATTTCTACCTCAAGGTTCAAACTTGTGGGTAGCTGCTGTTGCTACTATTACTACTAACTACTACTACTACTTTCTTCTTCCTCCTCCTCCTCCTCCTCCTTCTTCTTCCTCTTCTTCTTCTTCTTCTTCCTCCTCCGCCTCCTTCTTCTTCTTCCTCTTCTTCCTCTTCTCCTGCTTCTCCTCTTTCTCCTTCCTTTCCTCCTCCTCTTCCTTCTTCTGTTGTAGCTCATGAGCCCCACCAGTGTGCTTCCCATTAATAGTCAACCAGTACATTAAATTAACTTAGGAAACTGAAATTGTAGACTAAGAAGAGTTACTATAAACCATTGCTCCCATTAGACACATTGTAGGACATATAATTCCACAAATATACACGATGAACATGAGAAGAATCAGCTCAAACCTAGTATAAAATGGTAGTGAGACTTGTGTTTCAGTTACATGTGTGTGAATAATGAATAACAATAATTCCTGGTATGGCAGGACCTAGAAGTTTTTCATTCTTGATAGAAGAGGGCTCATGCATTTGCCTTTGGAGAGTGGAGGTGGAGTCTACCAAGTTGGGTTCCCGGAGTCTCTTCTTTCTCCCAGATCTTTATAGATTCTTGAGAAGGGAACTGACAGAGTGAAAGTGGTATTTTCCAAGGATGAGTATGGTAATGGATAGATTAAAATATGAAGGACGTGAGAGACAGGGAGACTAACTAGGAGGCTATTGACAAATCTCCAGCACACATACACATGTGCACATGTGTGTGTATTCACATATGCAATTTTGATGACTCAAGACAAGGAAGAAGCAATAAAAATGAAGAGTGAGTATTAAAGGTATTTAAAATAAACCAGAATGGAACATAAAAAAGATACAAAAGTTGAAGAAATGAGGTTCTAAAATAACCCAAAGTTTCCTAGCCTGGGAGGCTAAAATATTAATGCAATAGTTGAGGTAGAAAGCTGGTTTGGGGAGGGTGGGGAAGGGAGTAGTATAGTATAAAAAAACCCATAGACTTTGGAGTTAGGTGATCAGGGTTGTAGTTATGACTTCCATTAACCAGTTATAAAGTCCTGACTTCCATTAACCAGTTGACCTCCCTCTGAGTCTCAGTTTCCCCATCTGTAACATATAGCTGTTGAATTAGATGATCTGAAAGTCCCCTTACAGCTCTGCTATTATATACATATACACATATACACATACACATATACATATACATATATATATATATATATAAATTTTTTGGGTGGGGCAATGAGGGTTAAGTGATTTGCCCAGGGTCACACAGCTAGTAAGTGTCAAGTGTCTGAGACTGGATTTGAACTCAGGTCCTCCTGAATACAGGGCTGTTTTTTTTATCCACTGCACCACCTACCTGCCCTTATTCTACATATTCTTAGAACTGTCCCTGCTCTGATGTTCTATGTACTATACTCTAAAATCTCTCCCAGCTCTTACATTCCATGTTCTATATTCTGAGATTACTCTCAGCTCTGATTTTCCGTGCCCTTGTTTTAAAATTCCACCAAGATTATAGATTATCTAGTCCCCCCACCCCATTCACAGACACACACATACGAACACACATCTCATTTTATAGAAGTAAAAACTGAATCCTAGAGAGGGGAAGTGATTTATCACATCAGTAGCAGAGCCCAGGAAGAACTCAGATGATCCCACCCCACATTCATTCTACTAGTGTCTACCAAATACCAAAGAGCTAACAAACTTTCCCTGTTTCCCACCTTTGATGGGACCCTTGACTCAACACAGCAAGTTTTTAACATCTGGGAGACAGTCTTTGGCCTCATGGGACTTAGTCTTTCATTCACACCACATGATTCAGTTCTCCCTCTCCAGCCCTCCACCAAAGTCTTCAACATATTGTTAGACTTGGAAGAAGCATGATGCAAATGACTGTGGTGTGTCCAATTCAACCAGATCCCCTACTTGGTTAGAAGCCAACTCTCTGGGGCCATTATCATTGGGTCTGTCAACTTACTTCAGAGAGCTATTGGTAATTTATGATTTGACATTTTTCTCAGGTCCATATAACACTTGTTTATTAAAGATAATTTGCTTAAGCACACAGAAGGTAGAAGGTCATGGAAGGAAGGTTTTTATTAGTTGCGGACTGCCTGGATCAATAATCATTTGAATACTGTAGATCTATCCCGTTAACAGGTTTGTTTATTTCTTCATCAGATATTAATTCCAGAGGGTTTCACCCATTATGGAATTGACATAAACCATGCCACGAAGATGTTGTCTCTGTAATCAGGTTTAGCTGCCTGTCTGGGGGAGTCACTCAGGGGGCTGCCTCTTAATGCTTCATCGAGGGTCTTGCGGTAAGGGAGCTGTCAGATTGAGACGTCAGAAAAAATCAAGGCTTCTGGTTTGCTCAGGGAAGAAGCAGAGGGAAAATGGAGGCCCATAGGCCGTGGCTACCAATAACAATCCTACACACTTCTGCCACACCTTTCATCCAAATGCATCCCAAAGCACTTTACAAACCACAGTATAAACAATTGGGATCATTTCATTCCCCATCGGGCTGAGCTGTTGTTATTAATATAACTTTACAAACAAGAGTTCTTCTGAAAGCTTCTGGCCAGACCACAGTTCATTAACGAAGCCTCATACCAGTGGCCAGGCCTGCAAAGTTATGACCACCCACTGCCGCCCAGCGGTGACTCAAGCGGTGCCCCAAAGCTATTCCTGACTAAGACAGAACCCATTCCCCGGGCCTTCTGCTGATCCAAGAATCATAGGATGTTGGCTAAAAGGGAACTTGGGGGGCCCTGTGGTCCAACTCTCACCCAACAGAGAGGGGAAGAATGAAGCCCAAAGGTAGCCATGTGCTTACCCCAAATCATGTAGCTCCTAAATGAGAGAAAGGCCTAAATCTTTGTTTTTCACTTCCTGCTATAAAGTCTGTTCCTTCCATAGTGCACTATTTCTCTCTAGACCAAGCGCTCACCTACTAGCCAGGTCTTTAGCTAAAGCAATAACTGATAAGCTGTTTCATCTAGTAACAGATCAGATTGGTGATAATGTTGAAAGGTAGGTGCTATAGTGAATAGAGTGATCTACCTGGAGTCAGGAGGGCCTAAGTTGAAATCTGACCCAACATATTTACCAGCTGTGTGATGCTGGCCAAGTAGCTAAATTTCTCCCTATTCCAGTTTCCTCATCTATAAAACAGGGATAATAATACCTGCTAGATGACACAGTGGATAGAGTGCCAGGCCTGAAACCAGGAAGACTCGTCTTCACGAGTTCAAATATGGCCTCAGGTGCTTACTGGTTGTGTGACCCTGGGCAAGTCACTTGCCTCAGTTCCTCATCTGTAAAATGAGCTGGAGAAAGAAATGGCAAACCACTTTAGTATCTTTGCCAAGAAAAACCCAAATGGAGTCATGAAGAGTTGAACATGACTGAAAATGACTAAACACATCTCACGGGTTTGTTGTAAGGGCCAAATAAGACAATAATTCTTGTACTCCTTTGTATTCCTTAAAGTACTGCATAAATGGTAGCTATTGTCAGTTAATATTTGTATAGCACTTTAAGGTCTGCAAAATGCTTCATGTACATTCTATCATTTGATCCTCACAGCAACCCTGGGAGTGGGGCTCTTATTACTCTCATTTTACAAATGGAGAAACTGAGGCTCATAAAGGTTAAATAACTTGGCTTAAGGTCACGGGAATAGGAAGCATCGGAGGCTTCCTAACTTCTGAGTTCATTGCGATAGCTACTATATCACACTATCCAGGGTCTGACGTTGGGAAGTTGTGATTTCATTGTGAGCAGGTAACTATGCGACAGAAACGAAGCTTTGCTGTTTCCAGAGCGGGCTAAGGGTAGAGGATGGGGTTGTTTTCTGAAGTTACTTGTTCCTCTGTGAGTATTCGACACCGTTATCTGACTCTCTGTCAAAGTGCCTTGTTGGAGTGTTAGTGGTTCGAACAAAGAGGCCTCACCCAGCATGTGCCCAAGCCCTATGTTCTCTCTCCCTGGGCTGGATGGAGAGCTGCCCAGACCTCATGTCAGAGATCTGCTCCCTGCACTTTCATGGGCCAAGTCCACATGATACAGTGCATGGTGTCAGACACCTGCCTGGTAACATTTCACAGAATCACATCTGGAACCTATCACATACCACTCCTCCTCGGTCTGAGGGAGGGAGGGAGGAGCGTAGCAGCAGGTAAAATAAATCAGGAAATATTCAAAACTTCCATTTCTGTGGCCTCCTGTGGTCTGCCAAAGGCTTTTCTCATGACAGCTCCATGAGGTAGGAAATGAGAGTATCATCATGCCCATTTTTCAGATAAGGAATCAAAGGCTCAGAGAGTAGATGCAACTTGCCTCGCTCATAGCTGTTAGAGCTGGGATTTGAACACGAGTTTCCTGACTTGAAGTCCACTGCCTTTGCCCTGTATCATTTTGTCTTTCTAGAAGAAGATGAGATTGAAAATAAATGAGAATCCACACAGATGCTGCTCTCAAGGCTGCCTGCCATGATAAATGAATCACATGCACTTAGGAACACAGAACTAAGAACAGAATCCCACCTCTGCACCATCCCCAACAACTCATCATTAGCTCTTGGTTTCCAAACCTCCTTTGGAGAGGGCTTATGTCCTCTTAATGCAACCCATCCCACGTTACACAATTCTAAGTTCTAGGGGGTTTTTCCATATCTGGAGATAAGATCCATATCTCTGCCCCTTCTACCCATTGATCCAAGCTATGTGACTCATCCTCATCTACATGTCAACCCTTCATTTAATTGAGGATAGCAAACGTCCCCTCAAAGTTTTCTCTGTCTCAGGTTAAATATCCCCTATTTCTTCACCTGAGAAACATGAATTAATTTACTTTTTTTGAACTTAATTCCATACTACAGGGATCTGTGGTTTCCTGAGGGCATTCCTTCCAATGATCTGGATTCCCATCTTTCCCTGCCTTAGTATTAAGTGTTACAAGTTATTATTGTTGTTGTTATTCAGTCACTTCAGTCATGTCCAACTCCTCACGACTCCATTTGGGGTTTTGTTTGCAAAACAAATGGAGTGGTTTGCCATTTCCTTCTCCAGCTCATTTTATAGATGAGGATTCTAAGGCAAACAAGTTGAAATATTTTGCCCAGGGTCACACAGCTAATAACTGTCTGAGACCAGATTTGAACTCAGATCTTCCTGGTACTCTATCCACCGTGCCACCTAGATACCCTGAGTTGGCCATGATCAAAAGAATTCATCTCCAGTGGTCAATCATCTTATGATAAACTTCTCCATACTCAATGAGACTGATTGATCCTCAAATGACTAATAATAATACAATCTGTCTCCAAGCCCACACTCAAAATCTTTCCAGCATGACAAGCCCTTCCTAAGACCTGCCAGATCTGGCATAGGTTTTTTGGAGAACCCTGGTTCCCCCTGCCCCCAATGCCACGAGGAAGTATCAGAGGAAGATGTCTTGAAATGATTCAATGACCCTGTGATTTCTTCCATTTGAGTATTCCTTCCACTGGTACAAATCTCAACACACACACACCTTCTTCAGTATGCTAAACTGCATTCCTTGAGGTCATTGCAATTTTAGTGAGTACTAATGCTGCACTCAGGATGTCTATCTATTACTTCTATGTGACCAGAGACCCTTGGGCCTTCTGCATGGCCAGGCCAATTCTTGCTGATCCTACATTAACTGAATTATAGCATTTATACCATTCATTCTGGCTGGGTTATCATTAGAAATACACACTTGTTATAAATTTCTCCATTGCTCGTTGGGTCACCCATAGCTTTGATTTGCCAGAGATTGCAGGGTTCCAAGTTTTGTAACCATATTAGAAAGTATTTGAGTCTAAACAGTAGAGGATTTTTTTGTGTTACAGAGTAGCTTGATATAGTTCAAAATCATTGTGCCGTTTTCTAAAATGTTATACAGCCTCTCCTCACGGTCCCATTCAATTAAAAATTCTACTTATGTTCTTTTAGCATTGTCTGTTAGACACACACACACACACAAACTCAATTGAGTCAACTTTCAACTATATTTCCAGGCAATAGACATTTTTCATCCATTTAGTTTTTCCTGAATGGATTGTTAAGCTAATCTCTTTCAAGTAATTGTTGGATTTCATTAAAAATATACTGTGATATTCTGGGATTTAATGTTAAGGTATCATATGCAAAAAGGAGAATCTGGAGCGCCTCACCATCTATAAGAAATTCTTCCATCTGGACATTGTCCAAGGCATCATCCATGTCCATGGCAAACACTTTTGGGAAGCATACACCTCCCTGTTTTAGGCTTCGTTTAATATTAATAGCCTGAGACTTTTAGACAGTTACCAATGTGGTTGCATGTAGGAAAACATTTGTATGATCTTAGCATATGCATTCAGAGCTTTTTGTTGAAGGAGCACCTTTATCACTGCATTTTGCTCAATTTCAACAAATGCTTTTTCTTTTCTTTTTGAGGGCAGGGGAATAAGCAAACAATAAACAGTGGGATTTTTTACATTCTCTGCAACTTTGACTCAATTGTGTGACTATAAAGATATGGTCTGCTGTAGAAAATAATTTGTAAAAGCCTTCATTTTCCCTTCTCATATCAAAGATACCCTTGACACATGCATAAATTGTTCCCATAAAGCATTTATAAAGATGGAAAGTAGGTATGTCGGTCAGTAGTTATTTACTGCATTTGGCCAGTAGTAATATTGTCTATTAGAGGCAATGTGGACTAGTGAATAACACACAAGATCTGAAGTGAGAACGTCTGAGGTTTGTCTTGTCTCCAACACTTACTAGATGTGTGCCTTAGACAAGTCATTTAACCTCTGAGTCTTAGACAACACTCTCTAAGATTATAGCTTGTAGATGGGTGGTGATATATGTCAATGTCTTCTACGCTAGTTGTGTCAAACTCAGAAATGGGGCAATCAAGTGATACATATGGATCCCTGAGAGTTGTATATTGTTATCTTTTTTTTTTTTTTTTTTTTTTTTTTGCGGGGCAGTGGGGGTTAAGTGACTTGTCCAAGGTCACACAGCTAGTAAGTGTCAAGTGTCTGAGACCAGATTTGAACTCAGGAACTCCTGAATCCAGGGTCGGTGCTTTATCCACTGTGCCACCTAGCCGCCCCCAAGAGTTGTATATTGAATAAGAAAACCACATATTAACATTATCTCTGCTGTATTGTATTTTTATTTATTTTATTAAATATTTCCCAATTACATTTTTTCTTTTTTTCTTTGAGGCAATTGGGGCTAAGTGACTTGCCCAGGGTCACACAGCTAGTAAGTGTTAAGTGTCTGAGGCCAGATTTGAACTCAGGTCCTCCTGACTCCAGGGCCAGTGCTCTATCTACTGTGCCACCTAGCTGCCCCCCCATTACAGTTTTGTTTTTGTTTTTGTTTTTTTTTGGTGAGGCAATTGGGGTTAAGTGACTTGCCCAGGGTCACACAGCTAGTAAGTGTTAAGTGTCTGAGGCCAAATTTGAACTCAGGTCCTTCTGACTCCAGGGCTGGTGCTCTATCCACTGCATCACCTAGCTGCTCCCCCCCCCCCCAATTACATTTTAATCTGATTTCAGGCAGCACTTGGTAATGCCCAATAGGTCGTGCATTTGAAACTCCTCTTCTTTTTTTTTTTTTTTTTTTTTGGTGAGGCAATTGGGGTTAAGTGACTTGCCCAGGGTCACACAGCTAGTAAGTGTTAAGTGTCTGAGGTCAGATTTGAACTCAGATCCTCCTGAATCCAGGGTTGATGCTCTATCCACTGTGCCACCTAGCTGCCCCTGAAACTTCTCTTCTATACTAACAAAAATATTTGTCCTGGACATATTGCTATGATATCATCTGTGTGTTTATATTATCTTAAGTATCTTCCCTTCTCAAAGATAGCTTGTAAAAATGATCCCTAACTGCTTTCAAGATTGTCATCTCTAGAATAAATTCCCTCCATGTGTACTTAGTCTGGTCCAGGGGCTTTTTGGAATATCATCTTCTTAGGTGCCATTTTTATTCCCCCCTATAGCACATGAAGGATGGAAGGGTCAGGGTCCAAATGTGGTGAATCCACAGTTATCAATGATAAAAATGAGTCTTCTAGAAATGCTGATAAAACCAGTTCCATTTTCCATGTATTTGTTGTGCTCCTGCCAAATTCAGCAACGAATACTCTTGAGATGCTATAGCTCAGGTCGTTCTCATGCCAAGTTTTGTATAGACTTTCTTATTGTTTCCACAACCTTTAGCTGTTTTATGAGGTGATACAGCTCCAATTCTTCTACTGTCCTCCTGTAGGCTTTTACAAGTGAGTTTATATTTTAAAAGAGTTTTGCCCTTGGTCATAATCTCTCTGGACTTGGCAAAGAGACTTGCTGGCATTGCTTTTGATAATCCAGAATCTTTCCTGTGCCATAAGGAGTTATCAGAAGAGGACTGAGAAGATGAATTTGGTGACCTAGATGCCTGACATCAGGGAACATCAGAAGGCAAAAGTTTGGAGGAGATGTTGTAGTGGATGGAGCATTGGCCCTAGAGTCGGGAAGACCTGAGTTCAAATCCAGCCTTAATTACTTATGAGCTGTATGACCCTGCGCAACTCCCTGGTGCCTCAATTTCTTCATCTGTAACATAGGGATAATAATAGCATCTACCTTCCAGGGTTGGATATTTGTAAAAGTATTATGTAAATGTTATTACATTATCATTACTTAAAATGACAACACGTTATATATGTATCTGTTTTCATTGGTTCCTTCCATTCAGAAATAGTTTTCTTGATTATTTTCTATATGGACTGCCATAAACCAGAAAGTCAGTCAATGAACACTTATCAAGCACCTACTATGTGTAAGGCATTATGCTAAGTGTTGGGGATACAAATACAGAAAAGAAAGACACTCCCTGCCCTCAAGTAGTTTATAATCTAATGGGGGAAGACAGAATACACACACACATACTTTGCAAAGTATACTGTTATCTGTATTTTACTGATAAGGAGACTGAGAACTGAAAAAAAAAAAGCCACAGAATAAATGATAGAGCAGGACCAGAGTTTAGGTCCTCTCATGTCAAAGTGAGTCCTCTTTTTCATTGTATCACATTCCATGCCAATTTTTAAAAATTGTGCCATCAGGTTTCTAAAGCAGGACATTTTGCAAAATAACCTTATGAAGTAGACAATTCAACTCATTGAAACAATAGCTCACTGGCTACAGCTCCTGCTGCCATCTCCTTCTCCATTCGCCAAATCACAGAAGCTTGGAAGGAACCTCTGAAAGAAAGCAACTGTCCTTGACTTACAATATGCTTCCAAGCATCCAGGCTTAGTTTCAAGACCTCAGGGTGGGAGAACCCAGTCTCCTCCTGAAGCAGTCCATTCCTCCTTTCCACAGATTGCATAATTAAGTTTTCATTTTTATCAAGTGAAGTCAGTCTCTTTGTTAATTCTCACCTTTTGGAAACTGAGCCTGTCCTCCAGGGCCAACTACAACAGCTCCAGTCCTTCCCAGTCCTAAGAGTCCTGTCGATATACCACCTTTCCCATGAGAAGAACAGCAACAACAAGCCATTTATAAGCACCTACTATGTGCCAGGCATTATGCTAAGTGCTTGCTAGTAGGAGCCATCTCCAGGAGTACAGATGTACAAGCCGGACCCCAGAGAATCAGGAAGGAGCATTTCCTCCATCTGCAGCTCTGAAAATATATTGCTATGTTCCCTGGAGCCTGAAGGGAAGGATTGGACCCATTTTCAAGTAGTAGCTGTGCAAAACTTCTGGGATTTTATGATGCAATCAGGCCGATTAAATATATGGGGCACAGATTGCTAGAGTCCTCCTGTTTTTCTGGAGTGGTTTGAAGAGGATTGAATACAAGTGCCAGTGTTAATGAGGTAGCAAGAACAGAAAGGATTAAGCATTTCAGTTCTATGGTGGATGGTGCTAGAAGAGCTATTTATTGAATTCCACAATTCAAGTCAACAGACGTTTACCAAATGCCCACCGCCTCCTCCTTGTGCGGGGGTGACACTGGCTCTCGAAACCTCTGCTGGCAGATGAGGAGCAGAGCAGGATGGGACCTCAGGGGCCATGATGAGCCGGTGGAAAGGGAGAAAGCACAGAGATTTAAGCCAAAGCGCAGAGACAGAAGAGCACAGGCTGAGCCCCCCAGAACAGTCAGTGGTCCATTTGGCCTGTGTGTTAGTGCATATACAAAGAATAATGTGAAACCAGGCTGGAAATTGGGGCCAGATTGTGGAGTGCTTCGAATGCCAGGATCAGGAATTTGGACTTTATCCAATAGGCTTTGGGAGGCCTTGAAGATTTCAAAACAGAAGAATAATGTGAACAGCAGAAAGTTAGGATGATAGGATAGGACAGATTTTGGTATTCAAAACTGAAGGCACTTTAGTGATAACTTAGTCCTAGGATCAGAGATTGTAAAAATTATAGATCAAGGGCAGCTGGGTGACGCAGTAGATAAAGCACTAGGATTCAGGAGGACCTGAGTTCAAATCTGACTTCAGACACTTGACACTTACTAGTTGTGTGACCCTGGCCAAGTCACTTAACCCTCATTGCCCTGCAAAAAAAATCTCAAAAATAAATAAATGAGGGGGCAGCTAGATGGCGCAGTGGATAGAGCACTGGCCTTGGATTCAGGAGAGAGAGAGAGAGAGAGAGAGAGAGAGAGCTGGAGAGCATCCTCCAAGCCATCTAGTCCTACTCCCTCATTTTACAGGTAAGGAAACTGCGGCATAAAGTCCTTAAGTGGCTTACCCAAAGTCACAGGGTACTTTATACCAGAGTTAGAATTTGAACTCAGTTCTTCTGCCTCTAAAACCAAAGGTTTTTCTACTCTACTAGCGACAAGATGAGACAATCTCCACAATCAGTCCTCAGTTTATCTTGCCAGCTCAGATGTACGCTGTTCTTTCTTCAAATGGGCTGCTTGTCCTTCTCAGACCCCAAACCATACTCTCTGCCTTTCCTTACAATATTCTCTGTGTGCTCCACCTCCCATCTTGCCCCTTATGACTTAGAGCTGAACAAGACCTGAGAAAGCATCTAACCCACTTTCCTTATTTTACAAATACAGAAACTGAGGACCGGAAAAGGAGACTTGCTCAGTGTGGTAGGGGTAGTAAAAGTAGGAGAGCTGGCATTCAAAGTGTGTCCTCCGACTTCAAATCCTTTGCCCTTTTCAACGCGCCATGTAGGGCAGATTAGGCTGTCAGAAATGATCTGAGAGTTAAAAAACAAACAAACAAAAACTGAATCCATACTTAAAAAAACCCCAAAAACCTCTTGCATTTGGAAAAGTAAAAAAAAAAAGAAATCTGAATTAATTATTTGGAACATGTGCAGTGTCTAAGCATTAGTGGGTAATGCCAAACCTAGCAATGTAAAATTAATCATATTCCTCCTTATCTCTAATTGCTTCGTATCTCCTGTATACATGGGGAGGGAAGCTACATTCTCCAAACACGAATTTCTCCTCCTGATTCCTGTGTTTCTTTACACCTTCCTCCCTTGATGTTCATTATCGACAATGCTCGTGTTCAAGTGGCTTTCTTCCTCCGGCCCTTCCTAGAATGTGCCTCGGTGTCCCCTCCAGCTGCTGAGCCCTAGAGGAAGATGAGGCCAGAGAAGGAGGTGAGGGAAAGGGAACTGCCGAAAAGGGGGAAGTGAAAAGTGAGAAGAGTTTGCAGTTTTTTTGTGTTTTTTTTTTTGGGGGGGGGGGTTAGGGGGAGGCTAGAAACAGCAGGGCAGCAGGAAGAAGGCATATTTACCTTCCAAATGCCTGATTTCCTTTTTGAATAACCATTCCAGTTTCCTCAAATGGTATACATTTCCTTTTCGAGATGCCCCAAATTCCTTTCTCAAAGAATGCTTGAATAGCAACCTGGCTAAGAAAACTTTGTGGAGAAATTACAAATCATGAATGCAAGTGCTTCTCCGAATCGTTTTCCTTTTGTTTTGTATCATTTCCACACTTATAAAATCAAACTTTCCGTTAAATGTTTATATAGTAATTCAGCCAGTCTAAGCCATCTGCTGGGGTAGCATCTGGAGAAGTCTTTGAGGCGTGCTCAGCATTGTGTCTTCTGTTCAGCCTAGCACAAAGGCATGCTGTTTAAATCCCACGGCCTCCTTGCAGGCTTTATGTCAGGATTGCACTTGCCATCAGCTTCTTATGCTCAGGAGAAACCTACACACATACCGTGCATATACTTGCCGCAGCCTGTACCATTCCACAAGCAACAGCGTTGCTCCATGAGAAACAACACCTACCATAAGGTAGCCAAACCCTATGCAACATTGTTTGGCCAGGTGCCCATTCGTAACATTGATAACATAGTTAACAGCAGAGCCCTCTGCCCCTTGCAACAACGTTTTGCTATTGTGCTGTTTTCACAGAACCAATTAATGTTATTAGGCAGAGTATGCTTGTATTCTGACTGATGTTTGTCTTTTTCATCCTGGAACCATAGATTCCGTTCCATTCAGTTCAGTTCAATTCAATTCAGTTCATGAAACACCATGCATCTATAGTCACTCTGGTAGGCGAATGATTCACATATTGTTAGAATTGAAAGGGCCTTTAAGAAATTATTGGGTGCAACCACATTATTTTACAGATGAGGAAACTGAGGCCCACAGAGACTTGCTCAAGGTCATGTAACTAGCAAGGGGGTGAACCCATATCCAATATTTCCTGCATAATCCTCAGTCTTACCCGGTGATGATATTTTCTCTTCCTCTCTCCAAATCCTTGAGTCAGACTGGAGGTGCAGAGGAAGCTCATGGCATTAGCATTCACACTTGTGTGTTAACCACGGTTATAACATGCACCAGAGGGAAAATATTATTTCTCATAAATGCTCAATAATTATAGTCTTTATTGTATCCAAATCTATGTTGTGACACATAGCAAAAAGCTTTCAGAACTCGGGTACGATGGTTGACAGATACTTGCAGGTGGAAAATGTGTTTCTAGGTATTTGGTTTATTTTCTCGTTGCCACGGTAAATATTCATCTAAAATAGCATTAACCTTCTGAAAAAGAGACCAAAATTAATGAAAGGGGAGTTTATTAGGAAAATGTATTCTTAAGGAATAATTATTCATAGTCATTCCCGTTTCTGTCAGAGGGTTTAGAATGTTCACTTCTGACAACAGATGTTAACCAGAAGAGATGAGGAATGTGTCAGGCAGTGGTTTTAATATTATGTTTGTAATTTGCTTGGCCATGCTGAATTCTTAGGCATAACAAAGTATTACCAACTTCCAGATAAGGCGGGGAGGAGGGGGAGAATGATTGTTTTGTATGTGCTGTTGATAAGAAAGGAGTAATTTTCTCAGTAATTTAACTCTTTAAGCGTAACTAGCAGTTATATAATCCTCCAAACTATCGAAAACCATTTTTGGAGATCTGGGAAATAGAATAAACAAGATGTGTTCATTTGGTTGGGTATGACTACTCTATTATTTGACGTTGTCATAAAATGACTGTAGTAGCAGCAGCAGCAGCAGCAGTAGTAGTAGCAGGAGGAGATGAAGAGAAGGAGAAGGAGGAGAGGAGAAGAATTAGCATTCCCACTTGTATAGGCAAGGAAACTGAGGCTTCTAGATGGGAAATGACTTACCCAAGGTCACATGTCTAGTAAATGGTAGAGCCAGGGCTCAAAACTAGGTCATCTAACTCCAGGTCCAGCCATTTCTTCTCTTAAAAGTCCTCATTTCTAACAGAAATTCATGAGTGAATTAGGAATGATAGAATTGTAGGTTGGGAAGCATTTTTTAAAGAATAAAACTATTTCCAACTAACCTTTAGAGCTAATAGGAAGATGTGTACTCCTTCAAGAGGAGATCACACAAAGCCTGACCAGTTTTATAGAAAGAAAAACAAATCATCGAAGCCCTTTCAAAAAAGTCCCACTAAATTGTCTCGCTGTTGCTGATACCTTCTCAGTCATTTTTTAATTAAAAAATTGTAAAATACTATCTTTGACCTTTTCCATTCTTTTGGAATCTGTTCCCTTGTAAATTAATCCCTGAGCACCCTTAAAATTAGGGGACCCCTTAGCATGTGTTTCTTCTCTATGTACTTGGTCAGGCCCAACTGTTCTAACTTCATCTAAAGTATCACTGTCGGGGCAGCTAGGTGGCGCAGTGGATAGAGCACTGGCCCTGGAGTCAGGAGTACTTGAGTTCAAATCCGGCCTCAGACACTTGACACTTACTAGCTGTATGACCCTGGGCAAGTCACTTAACCCCAATTGCCTCACCAAACAAACAAACAAAGTATCACTGTCATAGTTTATTAGGTACTGATGTGGTGAGAATGATAGATGGTAGTTAGCCTATTGCTGTGGATGAGAACAGAATTGCTGTTTATGTGTGCTGGCAGAACTGTTTTGTTTAAAATCTATTTCTTGGGGCAGCTAGGTGGTGCAGTGGATAAAGCACCCGCCCTAGATTCAGGAGGACTTGAGTTCAAAGCCAGCCTCAGACACTTGAGACTTACTAGCTGTGTGACCCTGGGCAAGTTACTTAACCCTCACTGCCCTGCAAAACAAAACAAATAAAATACATTTCTTGTTATCCTTCTAGTTTCATCCATAAATGAACTCAGGATCATCTGGCTAGCAGAGTCTCAAACCAAACTTTCTCCTGCAATATTTCTTGCTATTTTATTATTATTATAATTATTATTAAATAGCAAGCATTTATATAAAGACTCTACAAATAGCTTATTACCTTGTTGTATCTGCACAACAATCCTACAAGAAAGGTGCTCTTCTTATTCCCATTTTACAGTTGTGGAAACTGAGGCAGGCAGAGGTTAAGTGACTTGCCCAGGATCAAACAGCTAGTAAGTATCTGTGTCCACATTCAAAGTTAGGCATTCTTCACTCTAGCACCATAAAATAAACTCTTCTTAATCTCCTACTATCTTTACCTGTAAGATTTTATAATTCAGCCTGTCGTTTAACTATCTACCTGACTTAATTGAGTACCTGACTGCCTTCTTAAGCAAACCCACTTTTTGTCTGCCTCTCTGCTCTCCCTTAGCTTGACCTATATGGATTTAGAAGGTGAAAACACTGTCTTTTTTGTAACTTAAAGAGTTCCTCCACACTCATGGCTGTGGTTAGAAATCGGGCGTGGGCTTTTGAAAAGTCTATTCAACACCAAGGTTTGCTATTCTTTCAGTGACATTTGCTTCAAAATTGCTATATCAGCACCAGAAAATTCTCTTTCCTTCTTCCCAAGCTTCTGGAAGTCTCATTCATTTGCTTCTAACCCGAGTCTACTAGGACAAAAAAGTACAAGGGAGAAATTTTCTGCAAAAGTCAGTAGAGGTAATGTAAAAACTAGTGAGCTCACAAGTCTGTTGTGGTGTGGAAGAAAAACTAGACTCAAGCCTCTGGGAGCTCCTCCATTGGTCAGTTATGAAGATCTTATGGACAAGCTCCTATTAAATTCCCTTTGGACTTACCAGAAAAGCTCATTGTCTACAAAACTATAGGAGTTGCCATAGTTAAGAAGCAAAGCTGGACCCTGAGGACACCATCTTGGCATTGGGGCCTAGAGCAGGACAATCAGGCCAGGGAGTAAAGAGTCATAGAGTATCAAAGCAGGAAGGGACCCTAGGCCTGTGGGAGGAGATGTCCATATGGGGAACAAACCATCACCCTTAAAAAATCCTCTCACTTAGGATAGGTGAGTGTAAGGGCACACTCACCAAAAGGGATGTCCTCAGGGGATAAGTGAGCATTTTAAATGAGTGAAATATTGGGGGGGGCAGGTTGAGATTTGCTGTGTTGACAACACTTATACTAAAACATGTTATTAATGCAGGACTTTAAAAAATATAGATAGGCCCTTACTTATTATGACTACAACCTTCCTCCTATAATGCTTGACATGCAAATGGTGAGTGCTGAGAAACCACCTATTGGCTTCCTAGTCTCAGTGATATAGGGGAGACTAGAAAAGACAAGAGTTATGTATTAACACCTAATGCTTTCAACAAACATTGATTTCATACCTCCTGAGTATGGAAGCAGAAAAACAGCTGAGCATTGGGCTTGGAGTCAGGAAGACCCAAATTCAAATCCTGCCTGGGTTACTTGTTCGCTCTTTGGCCATGGGCAAGTCATTTAGTTCTCTGAGACTCAGTTTCCTCATCTGGTAAATGGAAACAATTGTAGTTCCTACCTCACAGGGTTGTTATGAGGCTCAAATATGATGATATTAAAGTTCTGTTTAAATTGTATAGTGCTTTATAAATGTCAGTCATGATTATGATTACAGAGCCTTGTGCTGGGTACTGGAGAAGGAACAAAGTTTAGATAAGATGTGGTCCCTCACCTCAAGGGGCTTATGAACTAGTACAGGGAGATAGTATATAAACATAGGCAACAAATTAGAATAAAATTGGAGCATCTCAGAACTAGGATTTCCAACAGGCAGGAACTGCCTCTAAGCTATCCCTGACAAAGGGTCCTCTAGCTTAAACCTGAAAACAATCAGTAGCAGAAAACTCATGGCTTCTCAAGGCATCCCATGCCACCTCTAGTAGAAGGCCCAGATTCTTAGAAATGTTTTCATTTCCTTGGGCCACTGTCTGATGGTTCTTTCTAATTTTAAGTCCCAGTGCCTCCAAGCTCTGCCCTCTGGACTCCTGCCAAAGTAATCTAATCCCTGTCACATGATAAAACAAAGGCAAAAATGGACATACATGACCCACAAGGGTTTGCAGAACACTTCACGAAGCATTCTCTCTTTCAATCCTTAGGATAAAGTAAGGGATGATAGGTACTGTTATCTTCTTCCTCAGGTGAGACAACTGAGGCCCAGAAAGGTCAAATGAATACTTGAAGACAATTATCATGTCTCCCTAAATCTTCTCTTTGGGCTAAATAATACTCAATTCCTTTGGTTGATCTTTGATATGGATGATCTCCAACCCCTTTACCATAGTGGTCATTCTCTTCCATATGCACTTCAGTTTGTCAGAATCCTTCCCATAAATGTGGTTTCCAGAACTAAATACCAGATTCCAAATGTGTCTGACCAGCACAGAGACAACACTACCATCACTTCCTGTCTTCTGTACCCCACCCCTTCCTTAATGCAGCCTAAGATTACATTAGGTTTGTCTTGTTTTTGAGGAGTGTCATATTACACTTTTTATTCCTAATAAGCTTACAGCCCACTAAAAACCCTAGCTCCTCTTCCCAAGTAGAGTTGTATAGCTGTGCATCTATACAGTTGATTTTTTGACCCAACTGTAAGACTTTACATTTGTATTGATCAGATATCACTTTACTAAACTTGTCAACTTGTTCTAGACTAGATAGTCCTTTGATATTTCATTTGATTTTAATTTATAAAATGTAGATAATACCTTCTATGCCTAAAAGAAGGAAACTGGACAGAATGATTTCTTAAGGTCCCTTCTAGCTTTAAAATCTGTGATCCTATGAAGTTACTTGATAAAGAAAAAATTTGAAATTTCTTTAAGGGAAAAAGGAAAATCACTCTCTGGATGGAAAAGTTGGGGATGTTATAGAGATTTCTTCTCTGAAGTAGGAAACAAGTTAAATTCAATTCACTTTAATATATATTCCTAAATACTTAGTATATTCTGAACACTATACTTGACATTTAGCAAATACAAATTTAAGAGAAGCTATGGTCCTTGATATAAATGAGAGGAAATAAGATGCAAATATTGATAGCCATAATACACAATGTTCCATGCCAAGCACATTAGAGAGAAGCAAAAGTGCTATGTGAAGTCACAGGTGGAAGGTTATTACTGATGGAGAATCAGGGACAGCTTCATGAAGAAGGTAGAATTTAGCTTGGGCTTTAAAGGGTAAATACCTATCCGATGGAAATGAGGAAAAGAACATCCTTCTCGGCATAGTGAATAACAAGGGCAAAAGCATCTAATCAGAAAACTTTAAGTAAGTTTAGGGGCTGAGTTATCAAGTTTGACTGGAGTAGAAAGCATGTACAAGGGAGTAATGTGAGATAAGGACCAGACCTGATTATGGAAGGGTCTTGAATTCCCAAAAAGTCCATGGGAAAGAGGGAGCTACTATAGATTTTTTTTTAAGCAGAAGAGTTACAGGATGAGATCTATTAGACAGATGATTCTGACAGAGGTATTAAGGAAGAAATTATTGTAGAGGGGAGAGGATAGTGGTGTGAATACCAGTTAGGGCACCATTATGATATTATCAGATTAGTGAGGTGGTTCAGTGGATGGAGCACCAGGCCTAGACTCAGGAAGACCAGAGTTCAAATCATGCCTCAAATACTTTATTTAACTTTATGACCTGGGTGAGTCATTTAACCTTTGCCTCAGTTTCCTCAACTGTGAAATAGGGTTAATAACTGGACCTACTTCCAAGAGTTGTGAGAATCAAATGAGATAATAATTGTAAAGTGCTTAGCACAGTGCCTGGCACATAGAGGTGCAATTTAAGTGCTGTTGTTATTGTTATTATTATATTTTAGGGAGGTACAATGAGGGCCTGAAGTAGGGTAGTAGCCTGTGGGAATAGAAAGGAGGGAAGGAACGGCTTGTGTAGCAAAATTAGAGTAGGTGAGGAAAGAATGCCCTTTCCCTTAGAATTCATCTACCCTTCGCCCCACCTGCAGCATCCCTATAGGCCCTGCACCTGTCTGTCTACTATGCAAAGCTGCCAGTTCCTGGGTGACTGTCTTTTCCCTACTTGCCTTGCTTCATTGTGTCCCGTCCTCAGGAACATCAGGGATGTTACCAGCAGAGTGGCTGTGGTGCTTTGGAGAGGGACAAAGGGCCCTCTGGGGATTCCTCACCTATTCATTTGGCTCTCCCTTCCCCTTCTCATAATCCTGGTTGTGTGGTAGGGCAAGAGTCAGATCTGGAGGCAGACAACGTGGCTAATGTCAAGTATTAGAGATGGAAGGAAATTTGGAGTTGGCCTCAGGTAACCATCTCCTTTTATAAAGCATGAAGCCAAGGCAGAGAGCAGAAATGACTTACTCAGGGTCACTGAGGTAAGAAGTAGCATGATTTACACACAGGTTTTCTGACTCCCATGCCTCCACACTGCGTTCTACTACCTGTTTGATACAGGGCCCATCTCTCTCTCTCTCTTGGTCTTTAGGTGGTTGGACTAGATGAACCCTAAGTTCTCTCTCAACTCTAAGTCCTATGAGTTCAGACCCTGTACCTATCGACAAAATGTAAAACCAATGGTTTTCAGAGAACAGATTGATTCATAGGAAGGCTATGAAGCCATGTGCTCCAATCCACTTGTGAATGTAGTAAATCAGAGGGTAGAGACAGACTTTGGGGTCAGATAACCTGCTTTCAAGTCCCGCTTCTGACACTTATTGTCTGTGTGACCTTGGGCGAGGTGACAGAGGTATTTATGAGGCAACAAACAGGACAAAAACTACAGGTTGGGAGAAGAGGATCCCACTGGTCTTGAGTTTCAGCATTTGGAATTCACAGGAGGGGAATTTCAGGAGGTTGAATGAGAAAAGAAAGCTGACAGCTTCTGTCTTTTTCTTTCTCTATTACCTTTGGTTTCTTATTTGAAGAAGAATAACTATGTTTTGCACCTGCAGTTTTGATGGGGAAAAAAATTGCAGGTGACCTAAAGGGCAATAGAGAAACACATGGTGGGCATCAGCAGGTTGTGGCATTTGCCGGCGATGACTTACACACACCAAACAGCAGGAAAGATGCCATCCCAGACACACATGACTGAGAAGGGGGGTGGTATATGGGAGCAGCTAGGTGGTGCAGTGAATAAAGCACCAGCCCTGGATTCAGGAGGACCTGAGTTCAAATCTGGCCTCAGACACTTGACACTTAACTAGCTGTGTGACCCTGGGCAAGTCACTTAACCCTAATTGCCTCACCAAAAAGAAAAAAAAAACCTAAATAATGAAGATTAGGAAGAAAAGAAATAAGCATTTATTAAATGCCCACTATATCTCAGGAAGCATACTTAGTGCTTTACAAATACAATACCTCTAGGAGGTAGGTTCTATCATTACATTTTACAATTGAGGAAACTAAGGCAAACAGAGGTTGCCTTGCTCAGGGTCACACAGCTAGTAAGTGTCTGAAGCTAGATTTGAACTCAGGTTTTCTAACTCCAGGACCAGCACTCTATCCACTGCTCCACCTAGGTACCTCTGAAGCTAGTTAATAATACAAACTAGTTAATAAACATTCTATTAGAAAGTGGGAATAATGAGGAAGTATGGTAGAGGGGAATTACCTTGAACATGGAGACCTAGCTTTGAATTCTGTCTCTGTCGCTACTTGTGAGACATTGCACAAGATTCTTCCACCTTTAAGTCCACAGCTTCCTCCTCTGTACGATGAGGACACTGGACTCTTTGGCCTCTGAGATCTTTTCCAGCTCTAATGATCTGTGAATAGGTACTATTACAAAACAGGCTATTTAGATAACTTAGTTGAATTTACTATCCACAATTCAAATCTATGTGCTCATTTACTTGAAGAAGTTTTGGAAGGATAACACTGAGAGATTCTGAACCTCTATGCAATTTAGCCACTGGTTCAGTAAGTACCATACCTAGCCCCAGCAAGAAGACTGCACATTTGGCTTCTGGTGTTATCAGCTAGAATGAGGGCACTGTTAGAATATCCACCTCAAAGTAGTGGGAAGACTGCCAGGGATTTTAGCTTTTGGATCTGTTTATTAGGGTATGTAAGAGTGTGTGACAAGGACAGCTACTATTTCTTATGTCCCATAATGCCCACTGCTCACGGTCGATCAACAAACATTTATCGAGTTCCTATTTTGTGCCAGGCACTATGCTACCTGACATTTCTATAGCACTCTATAAAGCTCTTTCTTCAAAACAACAGTAGACAGTGCAAAGGTTTTTCAATAGCTCTGGAATCTCAGTGAAGGGAGCCCCGCTGGTGTAGACTGAAACCCTTCCTTGTCTCCTCTAACCTCTATAATTCCTGTCTCTATCCTCCCAAATCCTCCATAGATGAGTCATCCAAAAACGCAGGAGGATTTCCTCCCATTTAAAAAAATATTCCACGGGTACCAGTGTAATGCTGTGGCTATCCAACCAGTTTTTCCTACCTCCCTTTCTGATCACACGTGTCCTTGATTTTGTCTTTCGTACCACTTCTTGCCCATAAGTTATCCTTAGTAATGTGCTATAGTCCCATCTTCTGAAAGAGGCCCTTTCTATTCTCCCTAGTCCAATTGCTAGTCTCTTCCCTCTATTGATTATTTCCAATTTATCATATATGTATACACACACATACACATATATGATATACCATATATGCACATATGTATAGGATACATATATCATATATACAATTTATATGTATTATGTCTATATACACACACATATATATTTTTTATATATATTTATAATCTGTACGTAATTGGTTGGCTATTGTCTTTTGCATTAGAATAGGAGCTCCTTGAGAGAAGGGACTTTGTAACTTTCCTTTTTGTTTCTAGCACTTAGCCCAGTGCCTGACCAAGTTAGTGCTCAATAAAATATCTACTGACTGACTGTGTATCTCTCTATTGCCCTTTGGTCACATGCAGTTTTGATTCTTCTGGGATGGGAGGAGGGGTGTCATTATAGCCCTCTCCCGTTTCTAGATAAGGAAGCTGAAGACCTGAAAGGAGTCTACTCTGTGTGTAGTTTGGGGTATTGTCGAGTTTCAGTCAAGATTGGGCACTCTTTCCACTCTCCCAGCTGCTTCTCATACCACACAAAGAGCATATTTAACCATTCTGGGTTTTTGCTTTGGTGTTTTTGTGTTTTCAAACCAACTACCAAGTTTCATGGGAATTTATACAGTCATTTGCAGACTATCTATCCCAGAGAAGAACAATTGGGGTTCCCTGACTGCCTTTGAGATGTATTTCTTTAATATCAGGCCAAACGCGTAAGTTTGGCCTTTATTCATTCGCTCCTGAAGCTTTGCACCATTTGCAGTGACAGGAAGTCAATCCAAGATGTGTTCTCTGGGATAGTTAGAGCATCTCACAGTAGCCCATGCTGGAGGCTGCTAGCATGGTGACGCAGAGGCTCCATTATTGTAAACCTGAAGGCCTTTTTAGCTTTCTGTTTGGGCCAAAAAAAATTTTTTTAAGCCCACATAAACAAACAACAACAACAACAACAAGTCCCTGTCCCTAGCACCCAGGGTTAAATGGTACATGAAATCTGAAGCAATTATAGTCCCAACCTTGAATGTATGAAAGAGAGGCTTAAATCAATTGATCATTGACAGAAACCTACGAAGCAAGAAACAGCTTAGGAGTAGAAAACATTGAAAATTGAAACATAACTAACCAAAGTAACCCCCTACCCCCACCCCCACCCTGGTGGGTTGAGGGAATATGTCAGAGAGTTTACCACTTATTGATAGGAGACTGGATATTTTGCAGATCCTTATTTTCATATGATCAGCCAATGGAAAAGCAATCTTCCTTGTTTTTTCTTTGGAGCAGTGGAACCACATCACTTTCTTGCTCCATTAGGATGCGGAGGTGACCCTGGGCACTAGAAGCATGTACAAGCACAGAATTTGTCAGGACTTGCCAATCTAGAATGTCTTTAAGTCTGGCCAGTATGCAAGGAGGTACCATGACATTAGATGTTAGATGTAGAGTTAGTTAGAAGGTGTTAAGGGCTAAAATTCTAGCTAAACTGTCTAAAATATCTAATGAGTGGTCGCCAATAAATTATAAGCTTTAGCAAGAATTAGACTTTTAAGCATTTATTAAGGAGAATAAGAATTTGGTAAAGAGAAAAGAAAAGGCCTAGATTCCTATCTATTAAAGGGAGAGTGCATTTCTAGCTCCCTTCTCCATCAGCGTCCTCAGGAAAGAGCACGAGTCAGAGCACCCAGCTCTTCCTTCTTCCTCCCACTAGCAAACGTCACTTCCTGACGCCAAAGAAAAGACTCCTGGTCTTGCCCTCAGAGACCTTCACTTCATGGGCGGAACTCTTCTACAGTAAGTCTCCAGCAGGTGGCGTCATTCCAATCGTTACAAAGGCCTGGGTTCAAATCCCACCTCTGAAGATTTCTTCTGGGTTAACTTTGGGCAAATCTCTTAACTTTCCCAGGTCTCAATTCCCTCATCTGTAAAATGATGAAGTTGGACTGGATGGATTCTAATGTTTCCAGTTATGAGCCTATGAACCTTTATCTTAGGTCCTGCCTATTTAAGTGTGGAGAATACTAGAGAATGTTGGTTTTTTAAGATGACAGTAATTCAAAAAGCCTAGAATCTCCATTTATGGAGGATATATTCACATCAGTGACTCTTTCTTTCTTTCTTTCTTTCTTTCTTTCTTTCTTTCTTTCTTTCTTTCTTTCTTTCTTTCTTTCTTTCTTTCTTTCTCCCTTCCTTTCTTCCTTTCTTTTTTGCAGGGCAATGAGGGTTAAGTGACTTGCCTAGGGTCACACAGCTAGTAAGTGTTAAGTGTCTGAGGCCAGATTTGAACTCAGGTCCTCCTGAATCCAGGGTTGGTGCTTTATCCACTGTGCCACCTAACTGCCCCCAATGACATCTTTCAAGAGACAGTGGGATGTACTGAGAAAAGTACAGGATTTGGATGACCTAAATTCCAATCCTGCTCTGCTTCTGACTACCTTTGTGACCTTAAGTAACTCACTTCTATTCTCTGGGCCTTAAGGTCTTCCTCAGTATAAAGAAAAGATTGGATTAAATGATTCCAAGTCACTTTTAGCTCCAAATTCTATGATCCTATCAAAGTAATTTGGTCAGTAGAAGCCCTTCACAGTTAGGATTACCCAACTCAAAATGAACAAAACTCATCCAAGAGGATGAGTAGTGCCCAGTAGTGCCCCCAGATCATTACCCCTATGCCATCTTCCTCTGCCAGTCTCTAATTAGTTTGGCACATTACTTAGATAATGATATAACCCAAGCTAGATTTCATTTCAGTCTATTCAAAAATCCTTACCAGCAGCCAGTCCCTGGGATTGGCAGCTCTAGTTACATGGCAAGAAGACCCAGCCTCTATCATACTTTCAGTTATGCCACTAAACAGTGTGAGAAACTCCTTATCTTATTTATCTACATACATTTGACCCCCCCCCCCAGCTTCCAGCTGTGTGGAAAATGTCAAATTTTGACTGGCCTTCTGTGGCTGGGACATCTCTAGTCATTAAGTCTGCCATGTAATCACTCAATTCTCCACTTCCCTTCCTTTATGCAATCCCACTGTGGGGCTCTGGATCTATGCCTTTTCATGAGAAGAAATGGAGTGCCCAAGGCTGCTTTCATTTCTAAGTCTTAAAGTGGGGAGATGTGGACATCTGTTTCCTAAAAAGGAGAACTGCTACAAATTGGAATGGTCTACTATAGGAAGGTAGTGGGTTACCCTCAGTGTAGGTCTTCAAGAAAAGACTGGATGGATGACCACCCTTACCCCTCACTTTCCAAGTCCCCTTTACATTTTGTCTTTCCTTAGTAGAATGTAAGTTCTTTGAGAATAAGGACTCTTTTTTGTTTGTATTTGTTTCTGTATCCCAAGCCCTTAGAACAATGGTCAGTACATAGCAAGCTCTTAATAAATGCATGTGTTCTCTGTCTCTCTGTCTCTCCCTCTCTCTCTCCATCCTTCTCTTCCTTCTTTGCTCTCTCTTTCTCATCTATCCATACATTTATCATCTCTTATCTATTATCCAACCATCTATCATCTACCATTCCACCCATCCACCCATCCATCCATCCATCCATCCATCCATCCATCCATCCATCCATCCATCCATCCATCCACCCACCCACTTATCTACTTGTCATCTATCTCTGCAATTGCTGTTTAGACATTGATTGGAATGGATGCTTGAGGTCCCATCCAGCTCTGAACTTCTTGTATCTCCAAGAACTCTGTCATTTCTTCTGGCATTGCCCCCCCTCCCCATGAGGCTGGGTGAATTATCCTGGAGTGTTGTTCTCAAACGATAACCTGCTATCTTGGGATCACAGGATTTCAAGCTGGCAGAAACCTTTGAGATGATCTAGTCCAATCTTCTCGTTATGCAAAAGAGGGAACTACAGCCTAGGGAGAAGGGACTCATCAAAGGTTGCATATCCATTAAACCAACTGAGTCAGTGTTTGAACACAGGTCCTCAGAGGAGCCACATCTAATGCTCTTTCTATGAAAGGCTGCCCATCTTTCCAGCCTAGCTGAGCCATGAGGAGGAGAAATTAGGAATACCCGTGTTGTTCTTATAGCTATGATTCTCTGGGGTTTTGTTCTGATTGTACTTGTGAGCACATGATAGCTATACCTCACACTCAGAGACCTCATACACTCACAGTAGCCAAGGTTACTGATGATAAGCAAGGACAAATCGTTTGCCAAGACCTTGCCCTCTGTCTTGGAGAAGAGTCAGAATAGAGAGCTGTAGGGTACAGTGGCTACAAAGTGGTTTCTTATTGGAAGACATCCACACAGCCAAGCTCTCTACACAGCCATGTGGCGCTTTGTTTGTTTGTTGTAAGAAGAGAAAGGCTGTGTGGCATCCAGACTGTAATTGACTTCAGGGTTCAGGATTCCTCAGACACTAACAAAACATCTCTGCCCTTTCCCCTCCTGAATCTGGCTAATGGGATCAGGGAAGATTCGAGCTAGATGAGACCTTCTAGACCCAATCAAACCTTCCCCTGTCACATGTTTAGCCCGGAGAAGAGGAGACACAGGGCAGAGAATGCTGCTGTCTTCAAGCATCTGATGACATTTCAAGCATCTGATTGCATTTCTATTTGGCACCAGTTTGAGTTCAAGAAAAGGAAAAATTTCCTAATGATCAGAACAAGTGGAATAGATTGCTTCGGGAATGTAGTGAGCGCTCTCTCGCTGGATGTTTTTAAACAGGAAGTAGCTGACTCTTTGTAGGCTGTATTTGAGAGGGGATTCTTAGTAAGACATTCTTAGAATCCATTGGATCCTCTTCCAACTTTTCTATCCTTTCATTTCCAGTATCTTAGTGACTAGCATGTATTTTGTGCTGAATAAATGCTTATTGTTAATTAGTTCTGTGAACATTTAAAGAGAAGAATATTATTTGTTCTGTACACATTAAGGTTCCATATTAGTTTAATAATGAAAGGACTCTGACATGAAAAGATGACTGAATGTCCATTTTTTTTTCCTGGAGTGGGAGTGGGGGGAAAGCATTCATTCATTCGTTCTATGACCATTTATTAAACACCTACTATGTATAAAGAACTGTTAGGCACTGGGGGAAATGAAATGATAATTGAGACTAGGTTTCTGGGTTCTTAGCTCATGGGAAAGAAGAGCCAGAAGCCTAGGAAGTTGTGGGTCAAAACCTAACCAACCATTCTTCATTGTCACTGATCCAAGACAAAGAAGAAACCTGGGACCCTTGGGGGTAGGGGAACAGATTGCAGTGATGACCTGGGTGCCTTCTGGAACTGAGGTCTGAGAAGCTGTGGAGGAGGAGGAAAAGGGGCCACCACCTGGCCTGCTGCCCTGGAGAGCAGCAGTCCCCTGAGTGAAGGACTAGCTGCCCCAGTGGTCTGCCCATTTCCTTCCCTACATCCTCCCACCTGGCAGTAACTCAAATCCACCCTACCCACACTGGATCTTCCTCCCCTCCCCTCACTAGCACAGGAGGGACAGATATTGATTCCTGTTCTGGGGAGGTTAAAAACAGGCTCTCTCCTTCCAAGGTGAATGAAATGGGCTTTATTTGTGGAAGACTAATAGGAGAAGGAGCCATTTTCTTGGCTCTCTATTAGAGAGAGAGTGCAGTTCGAGTTTCACAGGATGCTAATGTCAGCTCAGCTTTTTAAACACCCATCTTCATGGTATCTTCAAGGGCTCTGGAGAGCCTCCTGAGCCATCAAATTAAGTTTGGAAACTTCAAGACAAAGTCGTGAAGGGGACTGTCAATTAATGCATTTATACTGAAAGACCGTACTTGGGAAGAGAATCTTCAAATACCAGCGCAGTTCTCCAGCCATTAAAAAGTTTGCATGGCATTTGGTTTCCATAGCTACAGAAAGCAAAACCACCTTTTTCACTTCAATGAGGAGGGCGTGCTGTCGCCTAGAGTTTTCTTTACTCTGCTCCTCAGTCCCCATTTATGAAAACAAAAGATAACTAAATTGAAACCTGGCAATGAAATTTGTCTATGGAAGACAGCTTGATCTATAAACTCTGGTAATTTCATTTTTGTTCACCTCCCTAGGATTGAATGGCTTCCATTGGCCCTGTGGAGAATATCTGCAAGAAGGAGATGGGGAATTTATCAAAGCATTTATCAAATTATTTTTCCAGTCTATCAAACTCATAAACATGCTAAAAGAGGAAATATGGGTGCTTGGTTTAAATGAGGAAGGCCGAGGTGTGAGGGCATCAGTTCAGTGCCTAGCAAAACCTCATACCATCTGTCAGGCACAGGGACTGTGCTATAAGGGACAGTGGCTCCTCAGTCCAAGGTTCAGGTTTCTGGTCCCATTAATTCACTAGTTCACTGTGTGACGGTAGGTTAATTGTTTCTGCTTTCAGAACTTTCATTCCCTCATCTGTAAAACAAAATCAGTTGGATTAGACTATCTCTGAGATCCCTTTTAGCTCTAGTGTTCTAAGAGCTAATGAATAAGAGAATGCAGATCTAAGAGTAATCTACCAGTAGACATTGTGTAGCAGGGAGATGATGGTATTTGAATTCACAAGTCCCAGCTTGGAGTCTTGGTTTTATTGCTGGCCACTTATGTGACCGAGGGCAAGTCACTTGTCCTCTTGGACCTCGGTTTCTTCATCTTTAAAAGGGTGACAAGAACACCTGCCCTGCTGCCTTCATGGTGGAAAGGAAAGTGCTTCGTCAAGTAATTCAGCAATGTGAGCTCTTACTAGACTTGTATACGGAGTGCTACACTTAGGATCGGAAGACCTGTGCCAGAATTTCAGCTGATCTATTTTTTTTTTTTAATGAATGAGGCAATCGGAGAGTACTGGGCTTGGAGTCAGAAGAACCTGGATTCCATTTTCACCTCTGACATTTGCTAGCACTATGACTCTGGGCAAGTCACTGTTAGCTTCTCTGAAGCGCCATTTTGTCATCTTTAAAATGACCTCTTAGATGGGCCCTACAATCTCTTCCTTTTAAAAACCTACAATTGGGGCAGCTAGGTGGCACAGTGGATAGAGCACCAGCCCTGGAGTCAGGAGGACCTGAGTTCAAATCCGGCCTCAGACACTTGACACTTACTAGCTGTGTGACCCTGGGCAAGTCACTTAACCCTCATTGCCCTGCAAAAACAAACAAACAAAAAAACCCCTACAATCACTGGATACTCTGAAGAATCCTGGATCCACCATGTACTCAGGTTCTGAGTTTGTACAAATGTCTTAACTTCTCTGAGACTCACTCAGATGAGGATGATCATTCCTATACCCCTTACCTCAGAGGGCTGTTGTGAGGAAATTTTTGTGGTTTCTAAACCTTAAAGTGCTTTCAGATTCAAACCATTCTTATTCCTAGTTCTTAGATGAGTGTCTATATTCATTTCTGTGGTCCAATCTCACCCCTCCATAGCCTTCCCCTCATGTGCCACCGCTGCCCATGTCCCCCTGGAGATAACCCACCAGAGGAGACCTTTTGTCCTAATTTTATAGTACTATTATTAATAATAATAATAGATAAAGAATCGCAGAGTTGTAAAGTGTTTTAGGGATAGCTGATCCAACCCTCTCTCCCTTTCCAGGTGAAAAAACAGAAGTATTTATAATGATAACAACAAGAAGAATAGTTAACATTTGTGTAGGACTGACTATGAGCCAGGCAATGTACTAAGCCGTTTAGGGTCAGCTAGGTGGCGCAATGGATAGAATACTGGCCCTGAATTTGGGAGGACCTGAGTTCAAATCTCACCTCAGACATTTACTGTGTTATCCTGTGCTAGTCACTTAACCCCAATTGCCTTAAACATCCAGGGCCATCTCTAGTCATCCTGATATATATCTTGCTGCTAGATCCAGATGGTTCTAGAGGAGGGAGTGTGGCTGGTGACTTTGCACAGCCTTCCCTCACTTAAATCCAATTCATTGCAAGTCATGGCATGACCCTGATGTCATGGTCCTCTTTGGGAATGAAGGACAAACAACAACAAAAACTACAACTAAGCCCTTTACAATTATTATCTCTTTTAATCCTCACAACAACCCTGGGAAGTAGGTGATATTAACTCTATTTTGCAGATGAGAAAACTGAAGTAAACAATATCACCCTGAGGATGACTTATGTTGGCATTGTTTCACTTGGGGAAGGGAAAGGATGTATGGTAAAGATCTAGAAGGTAGGGGGACCCTCCTCAAGCTGGGCCCTCTTTGCCCAAGCAGACACCAACGACCCAAAGAAAGCAGCAAGAGAAATAGAAACAAGAAGTCTAGTAAGAAACCTTTAATTCTGAGTAAGCTTTAAGAGAGTTTTGTTTTTTGTTTTTGTTTTTTAACAAACCAGTTTGAGTACATGCCTTGGCTTATAAAAGTACCTGAAATTGCCTAGAATATCAACATGCATAGCATAAGAGTATTTACATCTATTTACATCAGGGAAACCAGAGAAAGAGAGATCTACAGTTATTTACAGTCTACAGAGGAGAAGAGAAAGGCAGCATAATTGTATCCCCTAAAATACAATTGGGGGACCATCAGTGCATGCATATTGAGATCATGTTTGCATGATAGAAAGCAAAGGTTTTTTTTTTTTTTTTTAAGACATACCTTTGTTCCTTCTATGCTAAGGACTAGCATAATTAAGGGACATTCTTAAAATTTTGTTTTGTTTCTAGTCTATTTGCATCAAGTGCCTTAAAATGTTCACTAAAGCGGCAGCGGTATTTACCTTGGTAATTAAAGCAACAGTACACACGACAATTTCCTACTAACTAGTGACAAGCTGCTGGTGAATGAAATATCTATTGTTTCTCATTATCCATCGACCAACATACAGAGATCTCTCCTTGGAAAGGCAGTGCCTAAGCTATCACCATTAATTATGGACATAATATAAATGAGACTCTCGCTACAGTATGTTCTAAATGAAATATTAACAAGGCCGGTGTCTTTGAGCCTGAAAGACATACTAACAGGGCTCACTTTATAACCAGCTATCTATGAACATCACACATACATTATACAGAAGTACTCGGTTTAGAGAGCTAAGTCTGGCCATTAAGAGGCCTGGTTACTAGATCGGTATTATTGCAAAATACATTCCCTTAATCAGTTTCTGGAAGACAGAGTTAACTGTTCATTCTTAGCCTGCCATGGCCCCTTCAGAACACCCTGTGGTTTTTCCAATGTATTATAGGTACCGAGGTGTCCATTTCAGCAGATGAAAAATAGCCATTAGCTTTAAAAATCTAAACAAACCACTTGGTGGATGGATGTCTGTCCTAAAAGCCTCCCCTATCAGAAACTCTCCGCTGCAGCTTGCTTTTCTGTGAAAGCCACAGTTAGGCTGCGGTCAGGCTGAAATAATTCTGTACAAAACAAGGGCAGGAGTAAGCGGTTGGTTGTAGCTACATTATGAGGCTATTCTTTGCAATATTATGTCTGAACTAAAATCATTAATTCTGTTAAGTTGTAATATTAAAAGTCTATATAAATATATATGGTATATATGTATGCATACATTTATATACAGTATATAGTGCTAGGCAAAACAGAAGTTGAATAAAATACATAGAGCCAAAATGTTCAATGTTCCAAGGGAACACAAGTTAAATACAGAAATTCTTCATCTCGCAAATTCTCTTTTTTTTCTTCTTACAAACGTGGTGCTGTCTCAGCAGACTCCACTGAAAATTTTTCCTGTGCCTTGAAATGAAGTTTTTCAATGTGGTGGTAGAGTGATTGTAGGCCCTTGTTGAGTTCACTGTGCCTGTTCACTTCATTGCTGTGCACTGAGGTTGAGGAAAATCAGATATCCCCAGATGACTTTTATTCCCAGCAAGAGAATTACACCACATGTGGATTCTGTTGGAAAAGAAATGACACCCTCCAGGATGAAGTCAAGCTATGAGTTGCCACCTCACTAGCACTGGGTGTCCTGGGCACTGTTGAGGAGGAAGGATACTTTGCACAGTCCTTGAGTCCAAACCACTACTATTCTTTATGTCTCTGGAAAGTGCTAATGAGCAGGAGAGTGAGGAAATAAAAATATTCCCAGGCAGTCTAAACCCATTCTTTCTTCCCTTCCTTGTTGAGGCCACTGCTTACAAAGGAATGAGCTGCTCACTAGTAATAGCAAAGCTCACGAACAATGCCAGGACACTGGCAAAGTGAGACAGAACAGGGCAGCCTAACATTCTGGAGTGGAGAAAGGGAGGGAGAAGGGGTTCAAGAATTTTAGGGGAAAAAAAGATACTACATCTGGAAAATACAAGCCCTGAAATTCTGCCAACGTCATTTGCCCCAGAGTACTATCAGTTTAACTATTGGCTATTTGAGTATACTGCAGGAAAAGGAGCCACCAGACCACAGTGCTTTTTCATAAATCTACTACTTTTCCAAGAAATGAACAAAGAAAGAGAAGGAATTCGGCTTCAGCATGCCCAAGTTCATATCTACAAAGTTTCTGTGCCTGAGATCTGTTTGCATCTGGGTGGATTTCTGTGGAATTTTTCCAGAGACAACAGTGACAAAGAACTCTTGCCTCTTCTTTTCCTCGACTCTTCCCCAAGCCCTGGCTGGAGTCAGGTGGAGAAGCACTTCCGTAAATTCTCGAAAAATTCAACAAACAGATTCAACGACCATTTATCCAGAGCCCACTGCGCAGAGGAATATGCAGAGTTTAAAGAAGACAAAGTCTTATCTAGAAACAGACCCATTTTTAGAGGCCGAATCCCTCCAAGTCTGAGAAATTATATTTACACCAGAGAGTTGGAGATATGGATGTTGGAGATCCAGATGAAGACCCGTATCATTTGGGAGATTCTGAGATAAGACAGGACTGTAAATCAAGATAGAAGACAGTTTCGGGTATGTCCCTGCCCCCCAAATCATTGACCAAACCAGCTGGTTCATCACATGTTGGCTGCTGAGTTCATTGAAGCTCAACTCAAGTCCCACCTGAAGTGAGGCGGGGGATAGGCTACTTGTTCCCCACCCTCGACCTTTTGCCCCTGAGAGCAGTTCCCTGCAGTTCCCATCAGTTCTTTCCATGAGGCAGGTTCCCAGCTTAGAGTATGGAAGGGGAGTTTGGATGCATGGTGAACTCCAGGTTTGGGGGGCCTCTGTATCTCTCTCCCTTTCCCAGGAACAGGTTGCTTATTTATTGCATAGCACAAACATTATAATGTATTATCAAAATGCATTTATTGCAATGGAAACATTTTTTCCTTCAGAGGTAAAAACCAGAACACTGTCTAAAGGTGACGGTTCTCACCACCACTATATTTTCATCTTCCACAGTTGAAAACTCTTACATGAATTTCTCTTTTCACACTACAGGAGAATATGTTTCTTCAGTCTATTCTAAGTGTACAGAGCTCTCAAGGGCCATGAAGAAAGTCTTCTCTTAAAACCAAACTGGAAAAGATCTGCAATAGCTTGATTGTGGGAAGGGAAAAGGAGGTATTTGTAGTCAACTATTGCCAGGAGTAAATCGGGAGGGAATCAAAGAGAGGGGAAAAGCAGAGCAGATAGACTGCGCCTTAGCTTATCCTTGGAAAAGGTGTACTCCCTTACATCCCTGGCTAGATACTGACTTATCAGATACCCCTGGTTTGGATGTGGTTCAGTTCATCCTCTGAAAACATCTGTGGCTAGAGAGCTTGGGTTTTCTGAACGGGGAGGAAGCAGAACTTTGGAGGTGACATTTTGCTGTGGGTGCTAAGCTTCTTAGCTCATCTCTGGCAGAACTGAACCTTCATTCGTGTTCACCCAAATGGACATAATGTCGATTTAGCTCATTCACCAAGCCACCAAAGGACAACTTCCGTGTCACATTGCCCACCTAAAGAGACTTACGCTTATGTATCCAGATGGAATGAACACTGTCATCTTGAGAGGAATATGGGAGAGGATAGGGGAGCAGAGTGTGAGAAAGCTTATGAGGACAATTACTATGAGTTAATGAGAGACAGAGATGCCAGGTTGGCCATAAAATAAAAGGGTCTTCCAATTTATGGAATGGCTCCCAGGATATCACAGACACAAACCCAGGAAGAAAAATTCAATGGGATGTGTTCACAGGCCTGTTTTTAGGACAGAATTAGAATTGGCGAGTGTCAAGCCCCTCGGTTCTTGTATTCAATATACTTGGCATATGTTACCTACAGGGATGATAGATCTGAATAATGAATGAATAAGATCCTGAGAGAGAATGGGAGCTCTCTGAGGGCAGGGATGATTTTAGGTACTTATTAAGGGGCCATCTCCAAGTAAGTATTAAGGGGAGTATGCCTGGAGATGTCTGCCAAAGAGGGAGCCAGACTAGGTCAAAAGGAAATTGTCCTGTGCTCCTTACTTACTTGAACTTAGAAGCAAAGGAGTTAGATCTGGAAAGGACTTTAGGGGTCAACTCTTCTAGTGACCTCATTTTATAGAGGAAATTTGACTCCAGAGAGAGATTGAGATTTTAGCAAATCACAGAAAATACCAGAACCCAGGATCTTCTCAAAGAGACCTTAGACTAGAGCCCTTGGACAAAGGAAAAACAAAAATAGAGTAAAAGTGAAGACCTGGGTTCAAATCCTACCTTTGCTCCTTACCATCCATGTGACAACAAGGACAGCATTTTCTTTCTCTGGACCTTGATCTCTTCCTCTATCAAATGACCAGATTGACCTAGATGAGCTTCAACATATCTTCCGGCTTTAAACCCTGTACATTACAGTTATCCAAGTCTCTTTTTACTCCACTGAACACTGGGAGGGAAGAGATTGTGTTTAATTTATTGTGTCTTATTGTGTTTCCCTCAGTGCCTAGCATAGTGCTCCACACACAGTGGGTGCTTACCAAATGCTCAGTGAACTAGTAAGCAAACAAACGTTGCACACAGTAGGCATTCGATCAACATTGAGTGAATGGAATGAATGAACACGCCCTGCTCCCCAAATTAATTGCTGGGAAGGGACAATCACTTTATATATCAGTGTGAATGCCAATTCAGAAGACTGTATAGCAGCCTCATTTCCATGAGGGCTGAATTTTGTCATTAGCTAATGGAAAATTTTCCAATTCAGTCCATTTTAAAGTTGTCTGTCCTCCCACAGTGAGCTGAGAATAAATAGGCTTTTAGAAATGTTTGCTTTTACGCTGTTTGTTCAAAACAAGGGATTTTAAAGTAACTGTTTCCTGTGGAATTGATCCCTCGCCTTTGCTAAGAGGCCCACAAAGAAGCTGGGAAACCTGGCGTGGCCCCTTTCCAGCAGAGTGGTTTTACACCCTCTTGCAGAAGCGTTATTGGAGGACATGGAGAGATGGAGAGGGCGGGGAGATGGCCATTCATTCCACAGTGTGGAATGCACTCTTATTACCTCATCTCCACTGCTGGGTAATAATAAATTATTCCGCTCTGTGTGGCGTGTTCACAATACCACTGGATTAGTGGCTGTTTTTGCATTTGGAAAGTGTTTGCTTTGCCTAATAGACCTGAGATGAATAACAACAAAAGTGCCCAGACTGTGAATAAAGCCCATGCCAGACCTGCCTCTGTGGAGCTCAGTCCTCCTCCTCCTTCCTGTTTGAGCCCTGGGTTAGAGCCCGGCAGCCGACGATGGCTCTCCTCACAGGTGCCACTCCTCACAGTAGGCCTTGGGATCCACACGTCGGTCCAAGCTTATCGTCTCTTCGGACAACTTGATGTGATCGGTATTGCTTAGCAAGGCCAGCACTGGTTCATCTCTGGCCCTGCCCAAATGTCAAGGTATGCCATGGTTCTGAAGCTGGTCTTCAGTGTGGCATAGTTCAACCTGTCTCTAATCAGAATCTAATCTATATAAAGAAACATGCATTTGACAAGAGATAAATCCAAAATGAAAAACTAAATTGCGTAACATGTCTTCTTATTAAAAATGCAAGGATTATCTCCGAATACTAACAGTTGCATTGCGTAGATCAAGGTGTAACTTTTTTTTTTAACCATATACTATATACCAGAAATCCATTTCCTTTTACCTTTAAGCTATTCGATGTTCATTTGTATTCGATGGTGACAGCAACAAATTGATAGCTAGCAGTTATCAAATAAATTCCAATGAAAAGCCACTGTTTAACATTTTCCTCCCAACAAAGGATTTTGGAAGGACAGATAATTTAGATCTTTGTGCTCTCACCATAAATAAACAGCAACTGCTTCCTCCGGCCACCCTTCTGTGGGCTCAGATTGTACCGCACATCTGACAAATGATTTGTGAAAGAGAATGATGAACCCTTATTACCAAGACACTCTTAACTTAATCCAGAACAAGAATCCTGGGTAATTTTACATACACTATCAAGATTGATGGCCTGGCCCTCCTCTGTCAGCTTGCAAATGTTTGACTGGATCGGAAATGGCATTCAGGCATGATTAAAGATTCAGCTGGGCTTCCCAGAAATTCGGGATCCTTTGTATCCATCATCCAGATTCACTGCCTTTGTTACAGGTTGAAGATATTTGACCTCAGCTCTAGTGATTAGCAACCCCGTGCAAATGACAAGCCAGATAATTTTCTTTTAAAAAAAAAAGAAAGAAAAACAAAACATCAAAACCAATGTTTGTGGGAGAGCCCATAGCTCTAATCATTATTTATATGCTAACTATTTTTATTTTTTTAATCACAATGGATCAGCAAGCAGTGATGACGACTGACAAGCCTGTTGTTTGAGGAAATTTCTAACAAAGTTGTTAACATTAATTCTTTTCTATAGGACTTTCATCTTTTCAGAATCCCCAACTGACATGCCACAAACTGCTTAGCATTGAAAGTCATTCATCAGTGATTAAAGTGCTCTGCTTTATTTATTTTTTTTTAGAGATTTTTTTTATCAGTTTAAGAATGGTTTTTCTTTTATCGGTAGCATGGAATTGTTTCCTAATGAGATGCCCTGACATCCCGTTCTGTCTTATGCTGATGATATGTGAACCGGAAAGCTGATGAGCAAAAAAATTAAAACTTGTCATAATGTCGGATTGTATAAAGCCGCTGTTCAGAAGATGCTACAAATGCAGCCAAAGGAACATCTGTGGAGAAATTAAACCAATAGCACATCGAGTACCAAGTGGCCATTTCTTTCATGAAGTGGCCAGACGCAGTCCAGAGGAGAAGACCGTTTCTTTTAGGGCTATCTAGCAATCAGGTTATGACCTTGGGCCAGCCAAATGCAGATAATGCAGAGAAGTCCTTTGCTCTCGGATGACAGCATCCTCTGTTTTCCTACCAAAAAAAGAAGCCTCTTGTGAGGTAATTAAAATTGTGTTTTACCCCAAGCAAATAGCGCAATGATCCAAGCAGCCAATCCAAAGCAATGAAAGATTTTCAGAGTTGAGAGTTGCAGTCTGACCACCAAATCACAGTTGACATGAACAAACGTTGAATGTTGTTGATGTCAGAAGATGAGGACAAAATGCTTCCTAACCACCTGCTTCTGGGATCAATGGGAAGACAGATTTTCCTAGGGAAAGATAGCTTCAGCAATGAGCCACAGTCTTCTCGCAGATTATTTTGCACGGCAAAGTGATACCTGGAGAACAACTTTATCTGGTGGTGAAAAAAAAAAATGCTTTGCCACATTTTCCTGCTTTCACCTACTCATAAACAACCTCAGCTTTGACTCAAAATCTACACAGTTGTGAGACTTCACTGTCAGGTCAAATGCAGGTATGGATATTTGCTGTGGTCCTCTGGATAGTGTTGGGCTTCAGCATAAATCCCTACCTTCTCAGTTTCATGAGAGAATACAGGGCAGGTCATTCAACTTCCCTTGGGATGGGTTCACAATTGCAAAGTATAAAATGTAAAACTGAGGCAAATGTGCAAAGATTCCAGGGAAAACCCATTTTTTCAGGTCATTGAGGCCCAAGGGATTATTGATGTGTTAGCTAGAGAACTGGCTTAATTCTGCCCATTTCTTCATTGGTTTCCCTTCTTGTCAAGTAGGCTTCATGATTCTGAAGAAAATATGGAGAAATATTACAAATGCTTTGAAGAAAGGGGCTGTTGTAGTCTTAGAATTTTAAGGAACAGTTGATGACTGTTTGATTAAACATGTTATTACAACAAAGAGAAAGAGTGACATTTCCTGGATACACTGAAATGGAGCTGACAGAGGCTGTGTCTACACACACGCATGCACGCACACACACGCACACACACACACACACACACACACACACACACACTCCAACTTGAAAGAGAAACAGACAAATTTAGTCAAACAGCTGGTTATTTTTTTTCCAGAGGGAAGGACTATCCCTCAAACAAAGACAATGGTTAATTCAGTTAGTTATTTATTGAATCCAAATGAATTCAAGCAGCCAATCCTCTCTCCCTAAGAGAAACCTATGATTTGGCTGAATTTGGCCATTTTGTTTTCAGCTTGGTTTGTGCAGGTGAGAACATGGCCAAGGCCACCCACCCTGAAGCCAGTGAAACATAATTTCACTGTATGGAGTTCCCCTCCATAGAACCCCCAGCCTTCCAAGTGGCTATGGGTTGTTGGAACCACGGGGAGCCAATCACATTGAACAAACACCAGGCTCTCATTGCCACATGACTCTCTCCTGATCTACAATCAGCTCGGTAATGTGCCATGACTGTAACTCTCTGGGGGATGGACAAAGCTGTGGGGTTGGTTGGTTACTTGGTGGTGGGCAAGGGGAAGGGGGAGACAGAGATAGCAGGAGCAGGCTCTTTTCACCACATCTTCCTGATGTTCCATTGGCAACTTTCTCTCCAGTTATCTTTTGTGTCTTTCTCGGCAACCTGTGTAATCTGATTGTTATCAGCTTATAATTAGTTACCTTGGCAAAGCCTGTGATATACACAAATACTCATAAGATGCCAGATAAACTGTATTGGTTTTAAATTAGAGCCGTGTGTCCTGTCTCTCTATGAGCTCTAGCTTATTATTTTTAATTATCGCTCATGAAGCGTAGTGATTTCTTTGCCCTCTTTACAGTTCGTCTGACAACGTTCTGTCAGACTCCACAAAGTGCTACCACATCAACTGCACTCCCCCTCCCCCATCCCCTACACGCACACGTGTGCACATGCAACGTCAGAGCTGAGATGGGCTAGGCAGGAGATTTCCATCAGGTGAATGGAAAGGGATCACCCGTCATTCCTTGCACCTTGCATTTTTAAGAAGAAGAGAGGAGACAAAATTAGCTTGCCTTTTCTAGCTTCTAAATGCAACATTTCTTTGGGATTTAGAAGATGGTTCCAAAGGGCAGGGGAAAATTGGGTCTCTGAAAATCCAAAATTATTTCATTGTGTGTATAAGTGCACACATGGTGTGTGTGTGTGTGTGTGTGTGTGTGTGTGTGTGTGAATGGTGACATTAGCTCCTGTCACACTGTAGGAGGCCAAAGATATATGGACCTTTGGTGCGGGCCCCAAACATACTCCTTGTGATAGGCTTTAATTGAAGTGCCTGGGTTAATTCTGACAGAAGGTTTTAGAAAAATCAACTGTCACATTATATTCTTAGCTAGATCAGGGGGTTGTAGAAATTAAAAAGTGTGATTCTGCTTGTAAAAATAGTCTTCTTTCCCCCTCTCTTTACGTAGAAGACCATGCCTTCCCCATACACCTGTTGGGTTTTCATATTGAAATGTTTCCCTTGGCTTCTGGTTTTCTGGATTTGGGGTTTGTTTGTTTATTTTATTTTATTTTTTGGCTTGTTTTCAGTGAAAGTCCATGGATTTCTCTTCCCCCCTCCCCCCCTCCCCAGGTTGGTCCCATCTTTCAGGGCCTTGTGCTTTGAGTCCAGTGTAAGCCTGTGGAAATGTGGCTGTCCTTTGAACGAGGCAGGAGGCTACTGAGGAGGCCAGGATCATGTTTGCTAATTCCCATTCTCTGTTCTTTGAATTCCAGCAACAAGGAGCCGCCACCACTGTGTACTGCGCCACAGCACCCGAGTTGGAGGGCTTGGGAGGAATGTATTTCAACAACTGCTGTCGCTGCTTGCCTTCAGCGGAGGCCCAGGACGAAGGGACGGCGAGGGCCTTGTGGGAGCTCAGCGAGAGGCTGATCCAAGAACGAGTTGGCAGGCAGACCAGCTGACAGGGACCTCCTGTAAGGATCAGAACACACCAAATGTGTGTGTGTGTGTGCACAGGAGAAAACTGCCAACTCTGGAATCTTTCCAAGCTGATCATCCAGAGGGTTTCTATAGACCTCAGATACAGATTAGCTAGTGTTAAATGGAATAATAGCAGTCACAACATAGTGAAAAATGTTAAGTACTAATGGGAAGTGGGGAATTCTGTAGGTTAAAGGGACAATATCTCTTTCCGGGGCTTACTTTTGTTTTTCCTTAGGATTGTAGACTTTGCAAAGTAGAACCCTCAGTGAAATGTGGAGTATCTATCTTTTGTGTTACTTTAGAAGTAAGTACAAGCCAACTTTTCCATTTGATTTCCCTGGCTGTGTTCTGCAAATCACCAACACAACTCCCCCCCCCCTCCTTCCCCAGCCCCTTTGGGGAAAGAAAGATCTTTGAGAATCGATCTTGAGCAGGAAATATGTTTTGTGCAACCTGACCAAATTTGATCAGGCTTGGCGACAGAAAGGAAGGGGAATCTCAGGTCCCCTTCCCCTCCAGCCCCCCCTCGACTCTGGACAGCAAATGGCTCAGCGATGGTTAGGAAGATGTGGTGCTGAGCTAGCAAATATATACTCAGAGAGCAGTGGTCACTCCCTCTCCTGCTGATTAAATATTGAAGAGTACTTTGAGATAACAAAAAGTATATCGCACACTGTTCCCTAAAAGGCTTAGTTTAGAATCAGGAAAGAAGATCCCAGGTCCTTAAAAATACAGAAAGAGTTGTCAGGGGGTTGACTCTCCATGAAAACTTCTGAGGTTCAGTTTCTCAGTTCTCCAGATATCAGGTCCTGCTTGCCTTTGTCTCTGTCCTCTCATCTTTAGGCTTTAATAAAAGAACATGCTTGAATGTTGTCACCTGAAGAGAACGTTTGTAGTGTTCCTTTAAATGTATAGGTTTCTCTTTTTTTTTCTCTTTAAAAAAAAAATAAGGAAAAATAAATAGCTTCTTGTAGATGCCACGAAAAGAAGGTTCTTGCGTCTTCACTGAGTTGGGTTGTGGGTTTTTGTTGTTGTTGTTGGGTTTTTTATTTTTTATTTTTTTTGTGCTTTGTGGCTATTTTCTTGCCCGAAAGTTGTCTCATGCCATCAGCATCCCAGCATCACATCTTCTGAAAACAAGATAAAGACAGGAAGACGGTTAATTGTACTTTCACATTTCTTTGGTGTCATTTATGGCAAATGAACTATTTTCTGAAGGTTCTCCCCCCTACCCCTATCATTGGAAACTACCTGGGGCTAGAAGAATGTGTGTGTGTGTGTGTGTGTGTGTGTGAGAGAGAGAGAGAGAGAGAGAGAGAGAGAGAGAGAGAGAGAGAGAGAGAGAATCAAAGGGCCCTGCTCCCCTCTCCACTGCCCCTGGGTTCTGTGTCTCTCTGGAGAGAAGTCAAAGAAAGCTGATCGGCTTGGAAACACTGACTATAGAAGAGAGGATGGTTCAGGGCCTACAGGAGTGAACCACATGTGCACACTTTGGGGCTCAGCTTAAAACACCAAAGGAGGACCTGGAATCTTTAGCCTTTGTGGGCTTTAGATAAGACATTCCTATAGCAAATTCTTCCCATTGACACAGATACCTTCTCAGTGGCCCGTGCCCATTGCTTTCACTCATTTTTCACTCCTCACTCCTTTTGGGGAAATGTGCCATGGCTAGTAGCCTACAGGTACAGCAGTAAATTAATTTATAGACATGGCTAAATTGTTCAAATGAGAAATAGCAAAGCATCGCATCAACCCAGAGCAGGATTCATTCACTAACATTTCTCATGTTTCTATTTCATTTATAAAGTTTACAAAGTGTTATCCTCACAACCACCTTGTGAGATCAGTCATGAACATGTTATAACCCCCTTCCTAGAGATGAGGAAACTGAAGGCCAGACAGGACCAATGGCTTACCTTGGGTCACATAGCTAATATAATACACTGTTGGACCTGGTATTTAGAGACAGATTCTAACTCCCCCATTCCTTATACTATATTATATTTCCTTTTTGTTTCTGACTACCTGCTTGTGTTTCACATGCCTAGCATGTGTTTTTCAAATAGCTTTGATAATTTTAATTTGTCCACCAGTCATTGCGTCATCCCCATCCACACTACTCAGTCTGCCCTTCTTACTCCTTCCTTTGCTTATTGCTTTACTGTGTGGCTTTGGGCAAGTTACTTAACCTCAGTGAGCCTCAGTTTCTTCATCCATAAAATTAGAAGACCGAACCAGATGATCTCTAAAGTCCCTTCTAGTTTCATATCCTTTCGATGCATCCTTCCTGCAGGTCCCTACCTTAAACTCAGCTAGTACAAAACTGAACTCTTCCCTCTTTTCCTAAACCCTCCCTCTCTCACCTACCTCCTTACTACAGAGGGCAACACCATCCTCCCAGTTGCTCAGGCTCACAACCTAAGAGTCATCCTGAATTCTTTACTGTCTCTCACGCCCCCCCCCCTCCATATCCAAGCTGTTGTCAAGACCTGTTGATTTGCAGCATCTCTTGAATATGTCCTCTTCTCTCTTCTGACATTTTTACCACTCTAATACAGATCCTCATCACCACACCCCTGAGTTACCACAATAAACTGCTGGTGTGTCTGCCTGTCTCAATTCTCTCCTCACTCCAATCCATGCTTGATTCAGCCACCAAATCGATTTTCCTAAAGTGTAAGGTCTGGTCATATCCACCCCCCCTCCACACACACACACACACACACACACACACACACACACACACCACACTCAATAAACTCCATAGCTCCCAATCTCCTCTAGCATCAAATGCAAAATCCTGGGTCATTCAAAGACCTTCATAAACTAGCCTTCTTCTATCTTTACTCCTGACACTTGGCCACCTCCTTGCTGTTCCATGAACAAGACACCCCATCTCTTGCCTGCTGGCATTTCCTAGGTCTGTCCCCCTTGCTCTCCTTTTTTTTTTTTTGGTGAGGCAATTGGGGTTAAGTGACTTGCCCAGGGTCACACAGCTAGTAAGTGTTAAGTGTCTGAGGCCAGATTTGTACTCAGGTCCTCCTGACTCCAGGGCTGGTGCTCTATCCACTGCGCCACCTAGCTGCCCCTTTGCTCTCCTTTTGATATATTTTCCTTCTACATCTCCACCTACTGACTTCCATTAGGAAGTCTGTGACATCCTTTAAGTCCCAACTAAAATCCTCTCTTTTACCAGAAATATTTCTTTTCACCATGGAATCCCTGTCATTTACTCTCTATTCATCCCACATATAGCTGGTTTGTATATATTTGCTTGCTGCTTATCTTCCCTGTTAGGTTGTGAGCTCCTTGGCTGTAGGGCCTGTTCTTTGCCCCTTATATTCCCGGTGCTTAACGTAGTACCTGGCACACAGTAGGCACTTAATCAAATATTACTGAATATTGACTTTTGACTGTCTCCCTAGGCATAGAGAATGTCACTATCTGCCAAACCTATTGACTCATAGAATGTCAAAAATGGGAGGGACCTGAGCACTCATTGACTCTAACCCTCTCGTTTTATAAATAAGGAAACTGAGGTCCAAAAGTCACATTGTACATCCACAATAAAGGCAAGACTAGAAGGCAGTTCTCCTGGCTCTTGGGCATTTTCACTTTTCTCTCTAATCTAGCTTCTTGGAGTCAATGTCCAGAATCCCCCAGAGACGTTAGTGCCACTGCAAATAGGCTAAATGAGATGAGAAGTATAGCCCCTGTCTCTGAGGCTCCCTGGGATCCACCAGGATTTCCACCCAGCCCAGGTGCCTGGGCCAACTCTCATTTTCAGTATGGGCTGACAGAGATTGTTCAGGCTGAATACAACCAATCCGTAGGAAACAGCAGCTCACACCACCCCTCACCATGACTGAAGGTTGTGGCTTGTGGTTTCACTCTGCAAAATGGGGTTATTGGTGGTTTTGTGTTGAACTTTACTGAAGTAGGCCCAGCTGCTTCCATTAAAGGTTACAAGCAGGGCCAGAAACTTTGGTGTGGAAAAGAGCCCAATAGAGACTTTTATCCTCTCTGGGGAATAGCACTTTATGGAAAAAGGAATAAATTTCAAATGCATTTACCAATTCTGTCAGGCCACTTCTATACACACACATACTTCTTGTTTTGAATTCAGGGTTGTTGTTTTTTAAGTTAAAGTCAATAAAATAATTAGGATTTTCTGCTTTACATATCACCAAATAACCAGTTTGACTGAATTACTCTATTACAGCCTGTAGCTAATCTTATATCCAATTCACGGTAAGTTGTGTCTCTCTATTTGTTACTGGTGTGGTGCTTTGCTATATCATCCATTTCCTGTCCCCTAACCATGGCTGTCCCCCAAGACTCCATCTTCAACATTCTCTTTACCCCTTCCCTTGGTGATCTCATCTGTTCAATGTGATCAACCATCTCTGAATGGATGACCCTCCAAACTATATGTCCAAACATAGTGTCTCTCCTACACATACTGCATCTCCAAGGTCCTGCTAGACACCTCCACCTGGCATCCTAAAGCCAATATATTAAACATAAAATACACTCCATTGTCCATTCCATTGCCCTGATCTGCCTCAAATTCTTACAGCATTGCAATGAGGATTCCTTTCATTCATAGGTTGAACTACATGGTCACTGAAATCCCTTAAAACTCTCAAATTCTGTGATTCTTCGAATAGAAACACCAATCACCTAAGTCTATAGCTTCGGTCATCCTTGAATCTTCCCTCTCCCTCATCTCCATATATTGGTGATTTTGCTCTGGCAGCATCTCCTGCTTCCATTCCCTTTGGTCCACTGCCTTGGCCACCACCCAAGTTCAGGACATCATCACCTCTCACCTGAACTGTTATGATAACCTCTCTATTAGTTTTCAGTGTCTCCCTCTCTCCAACATGTCCTTCATATAAAGATCAAAATAAGTTTCCCAATGCACATTTCTGATCATATCACTTTCCTAATTTAAACACACACACACACACACACACAGAATGATTGAATTCAGGATTATTCAAGGATAATTGTAGTATAATTGAACTTATCATGTGATGACTATGTGTCTAGTACTGTGGCAGGCACTGAGAATACAAAGACAAAAATGAAAAAAGTCTCTTCCATCAAAGAGCTTACATCCTAATGGATAAACACAGAAACCCCCTCAGTCTGGCATTCAAAGCCTTTCATGAAGGTTTCCCAAACTTCCTTCCTAGCCTTCTTTTATAGAACTCCCCTTGAAGCAGATCTACATTTCCACCAAACTGGCCCGTGAGCTATTCTCATTTCATGGTCCATATTCCATGGTGGTTGATTACATCTGATGCCCCTACATCTAGAATACACTCCTTCCCATAATCTTAATCTTCCTTCAAGTTTCAGCCCAGTTGCCACCTCTTCTTCCAACCCTTCCCAGATAGTCCTCACCTTGTGTTTATTCACCTACCTACATGTAACATTCCCCACCTTTCTTGATCTCAAGTGGAATTCAAATGCCTTGAAGGGGAGAAGCTATTTTTTTTCTTTGCAACAATCATTTATTTCCAGTTACATGTAAGGGTAGTTTTCAGCATTCATTTTCATAAGATTTAGAGTTCCAATTTTTTCTCCCTCCCTCCCTTTCCTCCCCCCTCCACAAGACAGCAACCATGTTATATATGTACAATCCACAAGTGCTCTTTTTATCAGTTCTTTCTATGGGGGTGAATAGTATGCTTCATCATTGGTTCCTTGGGATTGTCTTGGGTCATTGTATTGCTGAGAGTAGTTAAGTTATTCACAATTGTTCATTGAACAATACTTCTGTCACTATGCACAATGTCCTCCCAGTTCTACTCACTTCACTATACATAAGTTCATGAGTCTTTCCAGGTTTTTCTGGTATCATCCTGTTTGTCACTTCCTATAGCACAATACCATTCCACTACAATCATATACCATACCTTCCTCAGTCATTCCTCAATTGATGGACATTTCCTTGATTCCCAGTTCTTAGCCACCACAAAGAGTTGCTATAAATATTTTTTGTACAACACCCCCCCTTTTCTCTTTGTGATGATTACTATTGTTAACTGTTTCCCTCCATCCTAATCTCTTCCCCATGATATTTACTCTATTATCTATCTTCTTTCACCCCATCCCTCTTCAAAAGGGATTTGTTTCTGTTTGTGTCCTCCCCCAATCTGGCCTCCCTTCTTTTGCCCCTCTCTCTTTATCTCCTTCCCCTCCTATTTTCCTAAAGGGTTATAGAGATTACTCCACCCAATTGAGTGTATATGCTATGCCCTCCTTGAGCCATCAGAATGAGATTGAGGTCTTTGAGCCAATTCTGATGAGTGTTAGGCTCATTTACTGCCCAGATTAAATAGATTACTCCACCTAATTGGGTGTGTGTGTGTGTTAATCCCTCCTTAAGGCAACTCTGATGAGTTTAAGGTCTTTGAGCCTATTCTGATGAGTATAAAATTTATTTACTGCCCTGCTCCTCCCCCATCTCTTCCCTCCACTCCATAAACCCTTTCCTGTTTCTTTCATATGGGATTTCACCCCATGCTACCTCTGCCCTTCCCACCCCCAATGCATTCCAGTCACACCTCAATTTAACCCTAAAAATGTCATCATGGGGCAGCTAGGTGACACAGTGGACAAAGCATCCCCCCTGGACCCAGGGGGATCCCAGCCAAAACCCGGCCTCAAACAGAAGACAGTCACCCACTGCATGACCCCAGGTATGTCCCCCAACTCCAATTTTTTATGGTTCTCTAGGGACCTGTATTTGAAAGTCAAATTTGCCATTCAGTTCAGGTCTTTTCATCATGAAGACCTGAAAGTCCTCTTTTTCATTGAAGTCCCATTTTTTCCTCTGAAAGATTATAACAGTTTTGCTGGATACATGATTCTTGCTTGTAATCCCAATTCCTTTGCCCTCTGGAATATCCTATTCCATGCCCTCCGGTCCTTTAATGTAGAAACTACTAGATCTTGTGCTATCCTGACTGGGGCTCCACAGTACTTGAATTCTTTCTTTTTGGCAGCTTGCAATATTTTCTCCTTGACCCAAGAGCTCTGGAATTTGGCTATAATATTCCTATGAGTTTTCCTTTGGGATCTCTTTCAGGAGGTGATTGGTGGATTCTTTCAATTTCTGTTTTACCTTCTGGAGAAGCTATTTTTTTTTAAATCTTTACAGCTCTAGCATTGGCCATAGTCCTTTGTGGTGTCAATAGAATCAGAACTTGAGGGTTAGAAGGGACGTTAGTAGCCATCTAGTCTAACCCATATACTAAGGCATTTAAAGTCTGTTTAATTGCTATTCTTTCTCTATAGTAGTGATGATTGGTGATGACTTCCATATGTTCTACCTGTACTAGATATTCACATACACTTGACTCTGAAAGTATTAGAGCTAAGAATAACCCTTAGAATACAGAATGCAGAATGCCATGTCTAGAAGGGGTCTTGGAATATAGAAAATAAATTGTCAGAGCTGGATGGAAACTCTGAACACAGAATAACTAATGTCAGGGGTTGAGGGACCTTTGGGATCACCTTATCCTCCTAGTTTTATCATTGAAGTAACTGAGGTCCAAAGAAGGATCCTAGATAATAGGATCAGGGACCTAGAGCTTGAATGGATTTCAGAAGTCTTCTAATCTAAGTCCCTCCCTTTACAGTCCGGAAACTGAGGCCCACAGAGGTTGGGTAACTTTCTCAAAGATAGAGAATTAGTGACAGAATCAGAATTTGAATCCAAACCTCCTGATACCCAGCCTCGGGAAATTTCTGCACCACAGTGTCAAAAAGAATACTCTATTTGCTAAAAAACAAAACCACAGTAAATCAGCTCAACTATGAGTTCTGATGAGGACAGGTTGCCCAAGTGTGGTTCTTCTCGTTACAACCCATATACTGTCTCATCACCGAGACACAGTGTCCGTCCGTGTTGCTGATTGACACTCAGATCAGCGGCGTGGTCAGCCTAATTGGCTGGCTGGGAGTCTGGGCTCTGTCCCTCCTCTCTGCAGAAATACCGCCTCCCCCTATGAACACATGCCTCAGCGCTCACAAAGACCATCTTGCTTCTGAATGCGTCTGTTTGCCATGTTGTCCATCTCTGGCATGAGGATGTCAAAGGCTTTTTAATCTTGCTGACAGCTGGCCCTTAATGAGATGCCTCTGATCACCCTGGGAGGCAGTTCTGGCTCTTCTGGCTATGAGCAGCCTCCTTCCTATTTATTGTTTGCTCAGCACCTGACCTTTGATTCAGTGGGATCATCCAAATTAGAGCCACAAAGTTCCTTAGAGAACATTTATTCAATTCATAATGGGGGAAACTGAGGCCCAGAGAGGAGAGAGGACTTGTCTAAGCTCACCCGGCCAGTGAACTGACATTCAAGTCCAAGACCTCTGACTCCATGACCAGTGATCTCTCCACTCTACTATCGAGGCTGCTTCCTGTCAGTTGATGTTTCTGTTTTTACCAGAGGGCCAGTCTGATTTACTGTGCAAAAGTGCTACTCTAGCTGAGCATTTTTCTTGTCCATTAGAATTAGTTCAATGTTCCAGAATTCTCCTATCAGCATAGAAGAGAAATATTTCATGTTTTTGGTGTCATGGACCCCTTTGGCAATCTAGTGAAGTCTACAGACCCTGTCTCAGAAATGTCTTTTTAAATGATTGAAGGATATGCTAAATTTCAGTTAGAAGTTAGTAAAAATAAAGATATAATGTTTTCCCCAAGTTCACAGAATCTTTGAAATCTATCCAAGACCTCCAAGGGAGGTATTTCACATTTTAGGTGTCATGGACCCCTTTAGTATAGTGTGGTGAAGATTGTGGACTTCTCAGGAAAAAAAAAAAAGTTTTTAAATGATGCAATGAAATGCTAAATTATAGGTAGAAGTTAGCAAAAATAAAAGTACAATGGTTTTCCCCAACTAAGGCCACAGACTGAAATTGATCCAAAACCTCCAAGGTGTTCATGGATCCCAGGTTAATACCCCTCTCCCCCATCTAAAAGTAAAGCATTTGGAAAATCTGAATGGACAGTGTCAGCAGAATAGAAAAGACTTCATAAAGAATAGAAAGGCTTTCTATTTTTAGCAAATGGCCAATGTGGTATTGCTCACACCTAATAGTGTTAAATAATCACATTCTAGTCTCACACCAAGAAGAAATGAAATCTCTCCCTTGGATATTTGGGTAAGTCTACAGGGCTTTGGTTGCCTTGGTCTTTTGAGTCAGGAACCATCTTTGAGGTTTCACCCTTGAAAAATAAATGAATACGACAGGCTTACTCTTGGCCAGGCATACGAATATTAAAAAAAAAAAATGACAGTCCCTGCTCTCAAGGAACTTACATTCTAACAAGAGAAGACAACATATATAGGGGAGAGATGAGTAGAGAAGATAGTTTTGTTTTGGGGAAATGGGAAGCAAAACTACAATATTTTAATGATGACAAAGCACTTTCCTCATAACAAGCCTGAAAGGTGCAGGTATAAGTGAGGAAAGCTGAGAGGCAAAGTGATTTGCCCTAATGGGGGAGCCAATATGCAAATAACTATGTAAAGAGTAGATGTTTCTTTCAGAGGAGACCCACTCAGGTGAGATGAAGGCAGGGGACAGGAAAAATCGTGCGGTGCCATGTAGCAAGTACTTTACATACAATTTCTCATTTGATTCTGAAAGAACACTAAGTTGGAAGTTGAGATTTCTGACTTCCCAATTCTCTTATTGGTTCTGTGACCAGTGAAGGTAAGTAAGGGAAGTCATTTCCCCTCTCCCTATATCAGTTTACTTATCAATAAAAGAGGGTTAATAATATCTTGGGAGGGCATCTAGGTGGTGCAATAGATAAAGCACTGGCCCTGGATTCAGATGGACCTGAGTTCAAATCCAGCTTCAGATGCTTGACACTTACTAGCTGTTTGACCCTGAGCAAGTCACTTAACCCTTATTGCCCCACAATAATAATAATAATAATGCCTTGGGATTATTGTAAGAAAAGTACTTTGTAAACCTTAAAGCTCTCTATAAAAATTAATTTTTAAAAAATGTTAAAAGCTCTAAACCAAAGCTAGTTATTATTAGCTATGATGATGTTGAAATCGAGCAAATCATTTACCATGCTAAGCCTAAATTCCCTCATCGGTAAAATAGAGTTAATAACATATTCGCTAAGTACCTCAAAGGGCTCTTATGAGAAAGAGCCTGGTGGATTGTGTAAAGCACTATATGAGACCTACAGCGTCACAAAGTTTTGGAGCCTTGTCCCTTTTGGCTGAGAAGAGACACTGGGAAGGTTTTATTTGTGATTGTCTTCTCCCCTCTCCACCCCCAATGCACACCATAGGGGTAGCTATAGAGAAAAAGCATCTAACTCATAGGATTTTTGTTTGCTTTTTTTTTTGGTGAGGCAATTGGTGTTAAGTGACTTGCCCAGGGTCACACAGCTAGTAAGTGTTAAGTGTCTGAGGCTGGATTTGAACTCAGGTCCTCCTGAATCTAGGGCCGGTGCTTTGCCACCAAACTCATAGGATTTTAAGCAGAAATGGACCGAAGATCTTATCTAGCCAACTTCTTTATGTTAAGGAGGAAGAAATTAAGGCCCAAAGGAGTCTTAATTACAGCAGTGGAGAAGAGCAAATGAACTAATTTTCATATTTTTTTAAAAGAGTAGTTTTAGAAAATTATATGCCAGGGAACTTGAGTTCAATTCCTGGGGAAAAAAAATGCTAGAACAAACGATTAAAGGAATGGTTTGTGAGCTTTTAGAAAGGGGAACAGAGATTACCCGAAATCAGCTTTCTGAAAGACAGATCAAGGAAGACTGACCTCATTTCCTTTTTTTCCAGGGCTATAAGAATAATGGATTTGGTAAATGGATTTGGCATATTTCAGAATCAGAGATTTCAGGAAAACATTTGATAAAGTGTCTCATGTAATCTTTATGGAAACTTATGCATGGGGTAATGGTACAGTTAAGGGTTTCTGTTGTAACAGCTTGAAAGCCTAGAGAGAGGTCTCTAGTAGAGTGTCCTTGGGAATCTCTGCTTTGCCCTGTTCTTGTTAACAATTTTATCAGTTATTTGTTTTTTGGTTGTTTGTTTGATTTGTTTTGTTTTGTTTTGTTTTTTGCAGGGCAATGAGGGTTAAGTGACTCGCCCAGGGGAACACAGCTAGTCAGTGTCAAGTGCCTGAGGCCAAATTTGAACTCAGGTCCTCCTGACTCCAGGACCCACAGGTGCACCTGTGTCACCTAGCTGCCCCTTTATCAATTATTTGTAAGAGGGCATAGATGCCCTGCTTACCAAGTTTTCAGATGATGCCCAGCAGGGAGAACTATGTAAAGTACTAGATTACAGAAATGAAACTCCGAAAAATCTCAAGAGGCTAAAATAAAAGACCATATCTCATAACCTGATACAGAAGACAGACAAATGTCATACATTTGACATCTAATAGCACCCAACCAACTATACAAGTATAAGATTGGAGATCCATGGCTATGCAAGGGTTCCTGGAAGGAAAAATAAAAAAGACCTGGAGGTTTTAGCAGAATGTAAATGTAAATTCAGTGTTAGTCAATAGGGTGTGTGTGCAGGTGTGTGTGTGTGTGTGTGTGTGTGTGTGTGTGTGTGTGTGTGTGTGTGTGTGTGATTGAAGCAGAAAACAATGCTAACCTAAGATCCATTAAGAGATGTGGAATGTTTGGAATAATGTGGATGGTGGTCCTGTTCTTGTCTGTCAGCCTCAGCAGCACTGTGTTCAGATCTAGGGCACCTCATATGAAGATGGTCATTGATGAGTGAATGGGCATAACCGGGGGAAAGCTCAATTCAGGCTCCACTTTCTCTAGAGAAGTTTCTCTTGATCCCTCTCAGTGTTAATGCTCTGACTCTCTCCAAATTATCATGGATGTAATAGAATGGAAGCTCTTCCAGGTCAGGGACTGGTTTGTTTTGCCTGTATCCCTAGTTACTAGTACAGTGCCTTGCACATTTTAGAGTTTGTCCTTGCTTGTTGAATGAATAAAAGATGGAAGGACTTGAAATCAGTGCCACAGGAGGATTGACTGAAGGTAGCAAGGAAGTTTAATGAGCAGAAGAGAAAACTCAGGGACAAAGATCGGGACAACTTTGAGGGATCTGTAGGTCCATTATGTGGAACCTTGTTTGGCTTGGCTCAGAACCAGGAGCAATGGGTCAAATTTAGGGAGAGGCAGATTTTTGGCAACTTGGTGTAAGGAATAACTGACTTCCCAACAAATAGTCATGCATAAGTAGAATGGGTTGCCAGAGGAGACAAGAGGCTACTCCTTATTTGAAGTATTTAAGGGACACCTGGATGATCTATTGTAACAGGAGAAGTGATTCTTGTCCAGGGAACTTGTGGAGTTCTGACCAGGAGGGCAATGAACAGACCTTTCCCTGGATCACACCCCTTTGGGTTGGACTAGATGGCTTCTGGGGTCCCACAATAGAAGCTTCTGTGGGAAGTTAGACAAGGTGCCAAAACATTTGGAAACCCTCTACTCCCTCCCCACCCAGCCCCTCAGAGCAGAAGGAATATGTATGGGGGCAATTTATTTCATAGGATTTTAGTGGGGGGTTTGGGCACTTTTTTTGCGTGGGGCAATGAGGGTTAAGTGACTTGCCCCAGGTCACACAGCCATAAGGGATTTTAGTTTTAAAAGACACCTTTAGGGGGCAGCTAGGTGCCACAATGGATAGAGCACCAGCCCTGGATTCATGAGTACCTGAGTTCAAATCCAGTCTCAGATGCTTGACACTTACTAGCTGTGTGACCCTGGGCAAGTCACTTAACCCCAATTGCCTCACAAATTTTTTTTTTTTAAAAAGACACCTTTAGGATCACCTAACCTAAATACCTTCATCGTACAAATGAAGAAACTGAGTTTCAGAGAGAAGGGGCCCAAGGTCAAGAGTAAATATCAGAGCCAGGATTAAAGCTGTCTTCTTCGTTCAAATCCAGAGTTCATTTCCATCCTGCCTCTTATTCTGTCCACCAAGTGAGAAACCTCAATTCTCTAGGGCCGGGAAGGGGAAGTCATTGTAAGGAAGCTTTATGAAGCTTATATAGGCTCCTTGGGCCCCTTTAGGAGCAAAACTTAACCTTTTATAGTTTGAACTTTGGCCACTCAGGAGCAGATCTCACATTTATAGCTATATTCCTATAAAAGCATTGTTTCACCTAATGGTAAGTTTCCAGCCAACCGATTAAGTTAGATGGGGCATGCCTCTAATGTCTTACCTACCTACATAACAGTCATCCCTTTAAGAGACATGAAAAAACCTTCCCTGATGACACATACCAAACCATAACCAGAGTCAATGTTTTAAAAATGGAAATGCCTCACCTAAAAGATTGACACACAAGCCCTTGTATGATTAGAATCCCTCTAGCTGTAGTTAACGTTAACTAGACTTCAAGAAAGAGCACTCTCCATGCTGACCTGGGATCTTACCTGGCTTCAGGGCCATTCCTGTTTTTAAGCTTGCCTTGGGGGAAATTACTGTCAGTGGTTGTAGTCACAAAACACTTCAGAAAAGAATAGTGGCTCTTAACACATTCTTTGTGGTTTTCAACAGAAGAAGGTCTGGATTTAAAGCCAGAGGATTGGGGTCAAATCCCTGTTTTGCCCTGTGTGACCCTGAGCAAGTCACTCACTTTCTTGGGGACTCTGTTGCTTCATTTGCAAAATGGGAAGGTTAGGGTAGACCATCTCTAAGATACCTTTCACCTCTAATTCTGTAATGCTATGAACTCTATAAGAAAGTTAATATGAGGATAATTATCTTCATTTGATAGAGGAGGTCACTGAAACCAAACCCAGAGATTAAGTGAATGGTTTAGGGTCACACAGTTGGAAGTGTCAGGACTTCTGATTCGAAGTTAGGTACTATGATGTCAATTATTACTAATTATAATTATATATTATATATCATTGTATATGACATATTATATAATCATGTATAATTAAATACAATAATTATCTTTTCAAATAATATAATTAATAATATTGTTTTAAAATTAATAATAAAATAGATGAAATATAAGAGAGGCAAAACAAATAAATCAGGTATTGGTTTGGGGAGTCAGAGGATCCAGATTCAAATTCCATCTCTGTTACTATTGTGACCTTGGACAAGTCCCTTAACAGGTCTTGGTTGCCTTGTCTGTACAAGAAGGTTGGCCTTGATGCTCTTCTAAGATCATTCCTTCATTCCTTCCTTTTGGGACACTTCCTGCACAGTCTAGGATGCCCCCTGTCCTCTACTGCAATCTATATCTGATGCTACACCCTTCTTTCGATGGGATTTAGCCCAGATTAAGATAGGCTAGGCTTGCTGTTCTGATCCATGACTCTTCTCCCTTGCCCCCAGAACCCCCATTCCCAAGTCCTGGCCAACCCTCCCCTACATGCATTGTCTCCCCTCCTAGGATGAGCTTCTAGAGAGGGGGAATCATCTTTGTGTGGTTTTTGTATTCCTAGCACAGAGCACAAAGTTTGGCATGCTGTAAATGCTTAATCAATGCTTCTTCATTTATTTAGTCTAAAGTCCCTTCCAACTCTAAATCTATAACCTTGGACAACTCCCATTTCCCTAAAAATTTAAGGTTGACAAAGTGCTTTCCTCACAAGAACCCTGTGGGGAATGGAGAACAAGCATCATCCCATGTTTCAGATGAAAAAACTGAGGGCAAGGTCACGCAGCTACTAAGAGTACAGCTCACATTCAAATCCAAGGAAATGACTCGTTCAGTATGGGCACCCTCTCCACTGACAAAAACGCTTTGTGCCACGCCTTGGGAAATGGCACATGGTCCATTGTTGGACTTGTCATCGGAGCCTTTTCAGCTGGTTTGGACCTTGCACTCTGCTGGGATAAATTTCAAGAAGTCATGACCACTTCTAGGATCCCAAAAGACATCAGAAGAGGATCATGGACTTCAGCCTTGGGCATCACCTTGGCCAACCCCTTCATTCGGCTCAGGGTGATCGTGTAACTCACCCAACATCACACAGAGAGTAAGTGGCAAACGAGTTGAAACATTAAAGCAGATGAATTACTTTGAAAGCATTTTGAGTTTAATCCAACATCTGGTCACTGAGCAGTTAATGACAGATTCTGCCACTCTCCCCCCAACTCCCCCCGCCCAAAACCCCAAAAACAAAAACCAACTGCTTGGCAGTCTAAATTCAGCCAACTCTTCCCCCACCAAATGGTGTGTTTGTGTATATACGCAAAGCCTTGGTGTTATCTTAGCCATATACACATGCCCTAAGGCTCTTTCCCAGGATCATATGCTTTTTCATCGAAGTGGAACAGTTCACTGACAAATTAAATATAATGGAAATAACATTGACCTGGGACTCAAGAGATTTGGGTTTTAGTTCCGCCATCAACTAGCAATCAAGATGCTTCCCCTTTCTGGTCCTCTATTTCCTCCTCCACCAAGTGATAACTTTAGGTTAAGATGATCTCTACAGGCCCCTTAGGGCTCAAAATCCTACTTTCTAATCTAAGAAACCTAACAACTATACCATTCTATGTCAGATGAGGATGGGAACTGGAAACTGGGAACTGGACTTGTGATTTCTTCACAGCAGGAAACTCCCAGATAGGGAAAATCTCTCTCTCAATGCAAATCAGCACCTTTTCTAGATTCAGGAAGGAAGGAAATAAGAATTCAGTAAGTGTCATGCTAAGCACTTCACAAATATCATCTCCTTGGATCATTGCAACAAGCCCATTTTCCAATTGAGAAAATTGAGGGGGGCAGCTAGGTGGTACAGTGGATAAAGCATCAGCCCTGGATTCAGGAGGACCTGAGTTCAAGTCCAGCCTCAGACACTTGACACTTACTACCTGTGTGACCCTGGGCAAGTCACTTAACCCCCATTGCCCTGGAAAAATAAAAAAGGAGAAAATTGAGGAAGACAGAGGTTAAGTGACATAGCTAATGAGTGTCTGAACTTGAGGAGTTGAAATTTAAGTCTTCCCAATTCCAGGCCTTGTCATTCTATCCCCTGTACCATCTAGCTGCCTCTTAAGAGTCTTAGAAATTTGCTTAGTGTGTTGAGAGTTTAAGTTGCATGTCTTACCTAAGGTCATATAGTTAGTATATGTCAGAAGCTGGATTTGAACCCGGGTCTTCCTAGTCCCAAAGACGGCTCTCATGTCATCATGCTTTGCTACCTTTGACCATCCTATACTCTATGTTCTAAAACCCTTCCCAGATCTGACAATCTATATATTCAAAGGTCTCTTCTAGCTCATGTCAGAGCTAGAATTCATGTCTATGAATTTCATGAAATGCTTTCCCTCTGCCAGCTCAATACACTTATCCTACCTAACCAGTTTATCATCATCTTGATTGATACCATGTAAGTGAAGAAGTCTAGACAGTGCTCTCCTTGTCTGCTCCAGGTTTAGAAAGTAACGATTTGTTCTATTGGAGAAGCCCAACTCTCCCATACTGAGCGTGCTACATGGAAGCTGCTCAAAATTTTAAAGAATTTAACGGCATAATTTCCAGAGCAATAGTGCAGTGGTCCCTGACAGTGCTTACAGCCTCCATGGTGGATTTCATCTTTAGATATTAACTTGCCAACTGATACAGAATTGAAAACTGGGGAATGAAGCAAGGGGCAGAAGTGTGGCTGAGATACGTCTGGTTCTTGGTTCAAGTCTGATGGGCTCAGTGGTGACAGGGGAGGAAGTTTGCAGCAGAAGAGAAACCACTAGGGGTAGCAAGGGGTAATGAAAAGAATTTTGGTTTCAGAGTCAGGAGAAGCGAGTACACATATGGGCTCTGATGGTATTTGCGTGTTCCTTTGTAAGTCACTGATTCTTAGCTTCACTATCTGTAAAATGGAGGTAATAATATTGATATTCCTGACTTCCCAGAGCTATTGTCAGAAAAGTACTTTGAAGATCTTAAAACAGGGACTCTTAACCTTGTTTGTGTCATGGAGCCCTATGGCTTGAAGGTTTGCTACATTTCTGTTAGAGTTGAGGGAAAATAAAGCTGTATTTTTTTCCCCCTTAAAGTTCAATGACCCAAGAAAAATATCCACAGATATTGCTTAGAGGGGAAGGTGGTCTGTGGGCACCAGGAAAATAACCTGGGCCTCGTAGCACTATAAAAATGGTAATTATATATATTATATAAAAATGTTAATTGCATATATTATGCCTTTGAGTACACTTTTGGCCTTCCCTAGGACTGAGGGATGCTGGGAGGAGTCAGCAGATGTGATGGATAGAATGCTCAATTTACTGTCAGCTCATTGTTCTCATCTGTAAAATGGAAGTGATGATGCCTGTAGCTACCCCCTACTTCAGGCAGATGACCTGAGGATCAAATGAAATAATGTCTTTGAAAACCTTAAGGTGCTTTATAAATGTCAATTTTTTGTTTGTTTTTGTTTTTGTTTTTGCGGGGCAATGAGGGTTAAGTGACTTGCCCAGGGTCACACAGCTAGTAAGTGTCAAGTGTCTGAGGCTGCATTTGAACTCAGGTACTCCTGAATTCAGGGCCAGTGCTTTATCTACTGTGTCACCTAGCTGCCCCATAAATGTCAATTTTAAAAAATATTATTATTCCCCACAAAGTATTGTGGCAAGAAGAAAGAGGAACCTTTCTGGGTGAGTGTGTTCCCTGGTGCAGAATCTTTCTGGCGTTTGCCTACCCCTGTTAACATGCCCTTTTGGCAAGGAGGGAGGGAAGGTGCCGTTCCTTGGAAGGGTGTGCTCTGGCCTAGAGAAAGGGCAGTGCTTCTAACGAGGTCCTTTCTAACGGGCATTTCATGAAGTTGCCCCTTGCTACAGGGGAAGAGATTGCTCTGGCAGGGGAGTTATAAAAGTGTCAAGGTGTTATAAATGTCCCGATGATGGAGGCCAGTTGTTATTTGCCTGGTAGTGAGAGAGGATGGCTAATGATGTGCAGCGTGTAAACTGTTTGCCGCTCTAATCCATCTGTGAGGAGGGGAGTGAAGAAGAGGAGAGAAACGCTGGAGAAATTACTTGGACAGCTGGAGATAAAGTGGATACTGATGGAGTTAACCAAAGGTAAAGTCAGCCTGAGGAGGAGTGCTTGTGAGCAAGCTAGGCCAAGCAGACAGACTGCTTCTGCTCTTGGACAAAAGGGTTTGATGAAATGCACCCACTCCTCTCAGCATCCCCAAACAGCAATGGCATTGCTGATGGGCTGGATGCCCTACTCTGCAACGCTCTTGGGGCAAGGCCTGCAGGGAGATGAGGCTAAGCCCACATAAAAACCAAGCTCCCAAATTGCTCAGGAAAACTCAATCCAATGCTGAGCAGCCATTTTATTAATTCAGTTCTCTTTTATAGGCCTTTTATATGGGACATTAACCATACAACTCCACTACCTAATTAAAAGGGGCTCTTATCAATTTGCTGGACAGTTGCTTATTAAAAAAATAATAATAAAAACACCACCCTGAACCAGCCGCTAGAAAGAGGTAAACACTAGAGATTACCAGCCACCCCGATGAGAGTATTAGTTTATAATCACTTCTCCTCTAAACAGGCTATAAACTTGTAAGACAACAGGACTGGAGGTGTTGGGGAAAAAAGTTCCTGCTTTTAGAAGACTTCTGCCTCTTAAAACCATTCCTGCATGCTTGGAATGCTATCTCTCTTCATCTCTGACTGGCGAAATCCTTCCCTTCAGGGACCCAGCTTTTCAACTCATCCTTGGAATTTTCCATGGGCATCCATGGGGCATCCAACCAGGTCATCCCCCTTCTCCCCTCTCCAAAAAAAAAATGAAAACAATCTTGCTCTTTTCTAGTTTTCTTAGAGGCATTGTGCCCTTTACCCCTGTATTTATCACATTATACCTAATAAATACCTTCCTTGAATATATGGATATTTGGATATATGAAAATACTTATATGAGTGTTTCAAATCTCTTTCCCACTGTTCTAACTCTTCAAGTAGACAAGTTCCTTGAGGGTAGAGATCTTGTCACAGCTATTTTTATAACCTCTATGATAAGCAGAGAACTGTGAACACAGCAAGTGCTTAATATGTGTTCAAAAGTTCAATTCAATCCACCTGGCATTGATTGAATACCTACTGTATCTGGGATGTGGTGCAAAGTGCTGGGTATACAAAGACAAAAATGGAAATAGCCCTGGCCTTTAAGGATCCTAAAATCATACATGTGAAGCTGAAGGGGACCTCAGGGGTTCACTGAGGCCAATCCTTCCTTTTACAAATGAGGAAACTGAGGTAAAAGGTTACTTGCCCAAAGTTTCACTTAGTACTGCTCTATGTGATCCAAACTCAAGTCCTCTGATTCCAAATCCATTGTGCTGTTCTGGCTCTCCCTTAAATGGACTTTAAACTTGTCAATGAACAATAACAACTCTATAGAGCTCTTTGTTCAGTTGTTCCAGTTGTGGATCTTTGTGATCCTATTTGGGATTTTCTTTGCAAAGATACTGCAGTGGTTTCCTGTTTCCTTCTCCAGCTCATTTTACAGATGAGGAAACTGAGGCAAACTGGGTTACACGACTTGCACAGGGTCAGCAAAGCTAGTGTCTGAAACCAGATGTGAATTCAGGTATTCCTTGAACTCTATCTGCTGTGCCGCCCAGCTGTCCTGTATACCACTTTAAGGTTCCTCCTAACTCCCTGTTGGTGGTACACATATTATTATCTCCATTTCATGAGAGACTTCACCTGGTAAAATAGCTGATAAAAGTCAGAGCCAGGATTTGATCTCACTCGATTTCTGGTCCACTGTGCTTTCTACTGCTGAAAAAACCATACTTCTTCAAGGACTAAATGTGTAGGAAGAAAAAATTCTCTTTCAAAAGAATTCCCCAGTACCTCTCATGGTGACACATTTAAATTGGGTTGCCCTGCATACTCCTGGTGGCTGGCTGGTGGCCACACACAAGAAATATGCAATGTTCTTTCTCCCCTTTTTCAGGAAGGACAAGCTTCCAGGAACTGTAGCCTATAGCTATAGCCTGAATGCAAAGAAGAATTAACTACCAAGAGGGACCACAAGTCAAGGTGAATGGAACTGAAAGAACACTCTGAGGGAAGAGCATGTAGGCTAGGGGGTCTGTGTCCCTAGGGTTCAAGGTGGCAGGGGGCTTTGTTCCCTACTTATCCCCATTAGGATATGATTCTTCTCCACTTCATTTTAGAGTCCACACAAGCAATGACCTCAGGTCTTCTCAGATCCCATTATACCCCATACCCTGACCACATTGGATTGGGGAATGGGGTGGTTGGGGATTCCACAAAGTAACTAGGAGATGGTGAATGGGGCTTAGGGGGAGAAGGGAAGATTGAAAAAGGTGGGTATGGTGTTGTACAGTAGAAAAAATGCTGGCCCTAGAGTTAAAAGGCCTCAAATCTAATCTCACCTCTGATTCTTAAGTACTTGTGTGATTTGGGGCAAATTATTTAACTTCCTTGGATGCCACTTTCCTGATCTGTTTCTTTTCTTTTCTTTTTCGAGGCAATCAGAGTTAAGTGACTTGACCAGGGTCACACAGCTAGTAGGTATCTGAGGCTGGATTTGAACTCAGGTCCTTCTGACTTCAGGGCTGGTGCTCTATCCACTGACCCACCTAGCTGCCTCTTCTTCATCTGTTAGATGAAGGGGTTGGATGAGGTGGTTTCTGAGGTTCCTCCCAGCTCTAGATCCAAGATCATTTGATACTGTGAGGATGAAGAAACAGGTCCAGGAAAAGGGATGTGAACATGGCAAACTCATTGGTCATGGAGACAGAAGACCTTGGTCTGAGTCCTGGTTTTATCAAAGAAAGGACCCTCTCTGGGCTCCATCTTGAGAAGGATGGAGACAAAATGTATGTTCTTTCAGCCAGGAGTCCTGTGGTCCTATCATCCATGTCCTCTTAGTGAGAGGACTCATCAGACCCTCAGAAATCTAGTTTCACCTTGTTCTTTTTGAGTAAGTCAAGTATAGCTAATAATAATTAAGAAGCAATTGTGCTACAATGGAATGAGCACCAGATTTGAAATCAGAAGGCATGAGTTTGAGCTCTGGTTCATAGACTTACTAGTTCTATGGGGCAGCTAGGTAACACAGGGGATAAAGAGCTAGCCCTGGAGTCAGGAGGACCTGAGTTCAAATCTCACCTCACATGCATACTAGCTTGTGTGACCCTGAGCAAGTCACTTAATCCCAATTGCCTTAAAACATCTGGGGCCATCTCCAGAAGTCTTGATGTATATGTTGCTATTGGACCCAGATGGCTCTGGAGGAGAGAGTGAGGTTGGTGACCTTGCACAGCCCTCTCTCACTTAGATCCAATTCATTGCAAGTCATGACATCTGTCACAGTCCTCTTTGAGAACAACAACCAGCTATATGACTTTGAGTAAATCTCTTAATGTCAGTGGGAAGAGTAATACTGTACTTAACTCAAACAGCAGTTATGAGAAAAGTACTTTTAAAGCAATAGAAATGAGTTATTATTATAAAAATCATTATTATCCAAATAAAATCAAAAGAAATGTTCATTTGTTCAATAGATACTTATTAAGAATCTGCTGTATGCAAAGCACAATGCTAGGCACTGGTGGAGATTTTTATTAAGAAATCTAGATAAGGGGGCAGCTGGATGGTCCAGTGGATAAAGCACCGACCCTGGATTCAGGAGGACTTGAGTTCAAATCCAGCCTCAGACCCTTACCACTTATTAGGTGTGTGACCCTGGGCAAGTCACTTAACCCCAATTGCCTCACCAAATAGATAGATAGATAGATAGATAGATAGATAGATAGATAGATAAAGGCAGCAATTGGACATGGGTTAAAGTACTACCTTTGACACATTCTAGGTGCTGTGACTCTGAAAATATCATTTAACCTCTCAGTGTCCCTGGGAACTCTCAAAGATAAGGTGCTATCAATTTTCAAAAAAAAATTTTTTTTAAGTGTTTAAATTTTTTTAGGCGGGGCAACAAAGGTTAAGTGACTTGCCCAGGGTCACACAGCTAGTAAGTGTCAAGTGTCTGAGGTCAGATTTGAACTCAGGTCCTCCTGAATCCAGGGCTGGTGCTTTATTCAATGTGCCACCTAGCTGCCTCCTTCTAAGGTGCTATCAATTCTGCTCATTGGTAGAGGGATTTTCCTTGCTAGGAATTCTCTATACCAATGACCTCCCCCCCCCCCCCCCCCCCCGCCCCCAAAGATAGTCTTTGCCTTCATGAATCTCAGTCTAATAGTGAGGGAAGATGCATGCCGATAACTACTGTATAAGAGATGGGATTACAGGGCAATTACAGAGACCTGAAAACCAAGCATGCTGGGAGGTCTGTGGGAAGGATTGTTACTAGAACCTTGTTCTTCTTAATATCAATTTTGATGCAATAACTCAGCCTGAAGTTACTGACTCTCCTCCCCTTCAAATTGAGAACCTCCCTCCTCTAAAATTGGTTGCAGCTTGTCAGACTGGTCTAGTTCAAATATTTATCTACCAATCCCTCCCTCCTCTCCAAACAGGGAGCAGCAGGTTCCTCTGGGGCGTCACATTCATTTTGCCTCTGGAAAACTGAGGGACAAATGGTTTCCAGGTAGCCAAGCTGGTCACAGCTACCACACTGTCATTGCCTAGAAATGAAAAACAGACCCAGCTCATGTGGATGAGGCCCAGGGCCCGGGACTGCTGGCCCAGCCTCTCACATGGGCCCTCCTCATGGTTGCTTGGATTGTTCCAGGGAAGCAGATCTGCCAGAAGCTGACAGCAACACAGGCCGAGGCAAGGACCCAGTGTTTCTGGATTCTGACCGGCTTCCAGGGTCAAATTTGCATTGAACTCTGACTCCAGCTTCTTCTCTTCTGGTGCCCCCCAGGGCCATGGCCTTGGATAGTTCACATTAGAAATGTGGGCCAGATCCCCAAAGACTGTTCAAGTGTAGCTAAATCAGGACAGAGAGATTCAAGGGCCAGACAGAGGCCTTGGCCTCCCCGTCCAAGGAGACTACACATACCTGGGCAGGTCATTTTATCTCTTTCCCCTCAGTTTCTCTATTTGTAAAAATGGCAGGGGAGAAGGGCATTGATGATCTCTCATGGATCTAAATCACATGAACCCTTGATCCTTTCATCCAGGGGCATCCATACCCCTTCACATTCACTCATGCCAGGGGCCCTTCCTATCGGTCCAGGTGCCCAAAGGCACCGTTATTATTTGTAAGTTACCAAACTTGGTATTTAAGCACCGGCCACAAAATTAATCATATGTATGCTCTCAGCCAGATTTCAAATGAAGCCCCTGGAGACATGTGGGAAATTAATTTATTAAAAAGCAATAGCCTGATAATACAAACTAGATAGAAGAAATGAATATGTTCAAAATCTTATAAAACAGTTGGCAATCACATAATAGAGCACTCACTGTCAATTTAGTGGCTTGTCTTATTATACTCGGCAAATAGGAGTAAAATGGTGTATTATTCATGAACCAACATGCTTTAATTACTTTTGGAGAACATTTATTTTTCAAATCTAGTATGTGTTACATTTGTCTATAAATGCAGTCCATTTTGCAAATCTCATTTTCCTTCCTTCTATATACTCAGCCCCAAACCAAGAATGCTATTTCTGTTCACATAGATGGGACTAAGTACAATGTGTTGGAATGGGAAAACAGAGAAAGACCAAAAAAAAAAAATGAGGCCCAGAATCAGAAGCAGAGCTATACTTTGGATGGATTGACCAGGGCTTTGCTTAGGGGCACTAAATTTGGAGGGGCTTATAGCAATTGAACCAACATGACCTAGTTAGTAATGTAAATTATTTTAAATAGAAAGCTATCACATGCCCTGTTCTACAACCTTCTAATGGATTTTCCATTGCTTGTTTCTGTTTCCCCTTTCTCCCCTTAAGACAGTATCTTAGGCCCCTCCTTCAACTGGTGACTCATTTCATGTTGGTTGGCCTGGTTACAAAAAGTCCTTGTTATGGCTCTGGTCAGGGGATTTTATTTTGACTCGCAATTCTCTTACTAAGTAACTACCTGTGACCACAGACAAGTCCTTTCTAAGTCTCTGTGCCTTGGTTTCCCCACAGGTATAATGAGGGAAGGCATTGGATTAGCTATTCTCTGGTTGGGTTTAGCTCTAAAACCTATGATCTTGTCTTTTCCAGATGATGAGTGTCAATTGTTTCTCCACTTAAAATCAGAAATGAGACCAATCCAAACTCTGAGCCCATCCTGTTAAGTCCCCAGTGAGGGTCAGCGGCCAAAAAGGCTTAAAATCAGATTGAGTATTTGTCTTTGACCTCATTTCTCTGGTGCTGCAAATCTAAAAAACATTCCCTTCCCCCTCCCTTGGCCCCCCAGCAGGGTCCAGATTTCTTAATAATGCTGATAGGTTGGTTAAAAACAGGAGCCCTCCTCAGCTGACTTCCCTGGAAGTGTTATGAAACACAAGGTCAGTTAAACTCTATGGCCCATTTCAATTAAAATGTTTTCCCAGATTTATAAATAATAAACCAATCTTGCTTATAATCACAGATAACCCCCTTCCTTCTCCTCCTGAGGGTCACATTGTCACCCACGTTTGTTGTTGCAGGCTGTTGATCTCTATGCACTGAGATAAAACAGGTCCGTAAAATAAGAAGACAGAGAAATACAATTAAAGTATAAATCTTTTACATCCATTAACATTTAGGGTCCATTAGATGGCTCTATCCAGGGCTAAATAAAAACCTTGTAGTAGTTGCCTTGTAGTCAGAAAGGGAATGGCTTTGGTCCTATTTATTATACAAATGTGATTTAGCTTTGTAAATCTTCACTGTAATTGCTTAATAATAAGTACAACCCTCCATGATATAAGCACTGAGCACGATAGGTCTGTGGGCTTGCTTTTGGTTTGGGTTTTTTTTTTTTGTTTTCACTGGCTCTTCTTTCTTTTGTCATCTGGGTTTGCAGAGATGAGATGACAACAGGGAATCATAGAAATGGAATTTCAGAGCTGGAAAGGACCTCAGTTAGTACCTAGTCCAACTCATGCCTGAAAAGGTGTGTTGTGAAAGGATTCCTTTTCAGCTTTGGAAGGAAGGAAGGAAGGAAGGAAGGAAGGAAGGAAGGAAGGAAGGAAGGAAGGAAGGAAGGAAGGAAGGAAGGAAGGAAGGAAGGAAGGAAGGAAGGAAAGGAAGGAAGGAAGGAAGGAAGGAAGGAAGGAAGGAAGGAAGGAAGGAAGGAAGGAAGGAAGGAAGGAAGGAAGGAAGGAAGGAAGGAAGGAAGGAAGGAAAGGAAGGAAGGAAGGAAGGAAGGAAGGAAGGAAGGAAGGAAGGAAGGAAGGAAGGAAGGAAGGAAAGGAAGGAAGGAAGGAAGGAAGGAAGGAAGGAAGGAAGGAAGGAAGGAAGGAAGGAAGGAAGGAAGGAAGGAAGGAAGGAAGGAAGGAAGAATGGAAGGAAGGAAGAATGGAAGGAAGGAAGGAAGAAAGAAAGAAGGGAGGGAGGAAGGGAGGAAGGAAGGCAGGGAGAGAGAGGGAGGGAGGGAGGGAGAGAGGGAGGAAGGTCCTAGTTTGTCTCCACAGATACTAGGTAAGGTGGTGGTGGTGGTGGCAGTTCTACCTGCCTGGTCCCAGATGCCTCCTGTCGCCCCCTCTGCATGCCCCGCTAGCTACTTTGGCTGAGCCTCCTTGCCTCTCCTATAAGTAGCAATCAGTTGAAAGTTGGTGTAGATGGCAGGACCAAGCTTCCCCAGATGATGACTGTGAGGACTGATCTGGAGAACCAGCAGTCTTTGTAAGGCCTGCCATTCTTGAGGTTCTCGCCTTATCACCTCTCATGAGAGTGACTCAAATTTCCAGGCCATTTAACAGGAAATCCACTTCTTATTGTACAACAAGGGGCCTTTCTCAAAGTGAACCCACAAGGAGTGAGTTCTGAAGAGGATGCTGGGTCTCCCAGTTTTTCCCAAACTTAACTCAATAGGTCTTAGATGTGTCAACAACCAGCACTGGCTTGTTCACCATAAGCCAGAGAAATAAATCCTCAAAGAATGAAGCTAAGACTGGAGGGTCTGAAAAAGTTTGTGTTCATTTGATGCATTGGGTGATATGGGTTCTTCATAGGAATCTTGCTTTATGATCTTAAGTGTCGAACACACACACACACACACACACACACACAGAGGATGCTCTAAAAGTCTTAGCACAGTTTTTAGTTATTAAAGTATAATGCTTTTGGTATACCCAATACATAAAACACTTTATAAAACAGCATTATATACATTTTAGTTGTCATTTTTAATTTAAAAAATTAATAAAAACTATTTTTATCCCTTCTACCCCTCTCTTCTTCTTGCCATTGTGAGAAAATTATTCATAATGGGGTTTTTGGGGGGACTCAGAGACCCCCCCACACACACACACACACAGGAACTCTGGCTGGTTTTGCAGGGCCAGTTCAGAGTCAGTAGAATTGCAAAGGAAATGTAGATTGACCTTCCTGACTCCCTAAAGGAAGTTAACTTTCCTGACTGAGCCCCCAAGTCATGTCAATCAGTAGACTTTAACGTTACTGGCCAATTAGCTTGAGTCAAGGTGCAGTGACCCACCTCTACCTGAGAGAGGATAAAATCTTTGGGGAGGGGGGTTGGCCTCTTGCCTCCCCTGCTCTTCTTGATGTGCCTCTCCCTATTCTGGGGTTTTATGCTGGGCCTGGGATACTGGAAGTGGCAGCCATGGGGTCCCCACTCCATCTCTCTTTTCTATCTAAGTAGGCAGGGCTTTTGAAGCCTAATTTTGAGCAATGTGCTCTCTTTCTTTCTAACATTTAATATGCTTTAATAAATGCTTAATGCCCCAAACTGGTCCTATAGCCTGTAATTTAAAAGTATCAATATATTAGAAACCCCAGCTAAGTTTCCCTAAAACCTAGAACAGAGATAGGTACCCCCATATAATTTCAAACGACACACCATTGAAACAAAAAAGAAAAACAAAAGCTTGGTAACAAATAAGCAGAGTCAATAAAAATTCCCACATTGACCACAACCAAAAACCTAAATGTCTCAAAGTGCCCTGGGTTCATTGCCTCTCTGTTAGAGGTGTGTAGCAGATTTTGAATAGCCTAGAATTGGGGGGGGGGGGTCATCGTCTAGTCAGCTCTTAACAACAAGACCTCTTCTGTGAGGCAAACCTTGAGGTGCTTCAAGACAACTTTTAGATTTCCCCCAAGTCTGTTGTCTTCCAGGTTAGATACCCATGGTTCCTTCAAAGGGTCGTCACTTGGCACGTTCCCCTTGTCATCACAGCTGCTCCTTCTCTCCGGCTTCTCTGCCTCATTCCTACAAAGTGGTCACTCAGAGCTGTTCCCCCATCCTCAGGCAGGGTCTAAATAGGGCAGGGAGAAGCAGGACTCAACTCTCCCTCCCTCCTGGAGGTGCGTGCCTCCCTCAAAGCAGGCTAAGTTTCGACCTCAGCTCTTTTGGCCGCCACATCAATAGTGCTGAGTCAGGTGGAGCGCTGCCTACCTTGTCACTAATTCCCTGAGAAAGGGGATATTTAGAGAGACAGACAGACGGAGACAGACGGAGAGACGGAGAGAGATGGAGAGACAGAGATAGAGAGACAGATGGAGAGACAGAGACAGACAGACAGACAGACACAGAGAGAGACAGACACAGAGGGATGGAGAGAGGCAGAGACAGACAGACACGCACGCGCACACACACACACACACACACACACACAGATGCTTTCACGAGCCTGATGCCCCAGTCATACAGAATAAGCACTTGACTCCCTGAGAAATAGCATTCTCCTAATTCAGTCATCCGGTGAGCTTCGAGAATTTGGCACTTGGTGAACTGGCATTAGGGAGAAGGGAAAGAAGAGTGTTTTTGCCTTAACAACCCAAATATTTCATGTAAATGTTTCCCAAGGCACCACTTTCCCATTGGAAGTAATGGGTGGACGTTTGCAAACTGCTCCGGCATCCTCACCACAGTCAAACAATGTTCATTTGTTCCAGCTGGAACAAAAGAAACTGCCTTAAGCATTTATTAGTGCGGGGGGGGGGGGGGGAGGGGGGGAGAGAAACAAATGTTTTATTTGAATGTGCCTCAACAACTCCCCCCACCCCCATTTTTTTTGTGTTGAAAACATTTTTTTTTTAAGAAAAAAAAATAGCAAGGGGCTACTGAGACACGTCCAAATGAAACACTTGCATGCTGACACAAACATTAAAAAATACAACACTCGGTGCCTGAGAATTTCTGGGAGAGAAAATCAGATCATAGAACTTCGAGCTAAAAAGAGCTTAAGAGATTATCTAGTCCAACCATGTGATTTTACAGATAGGAAAACTGAGGCCCAGAGCGGGGAGGTGATTTTCCTAAGGTTAACTATAAGCATAAGTGGGATTTGTTTTGTTTGTTTGTTTTTGTGGGGCAATGAGGGTTAAGTGACTTGCCCAGGGTCACACAGCTAGTAAGTGTCAAATGTCTGGGGTTGGATTTCAACTCAGGTCCTCCTGAATCCAATAGTGCTACTTTATCCACTGTGCCACCTAGCTGCCCCCCATAGGTGGGATTTGAACCCAGGTCCTCTGACTTCCAATCTGGGGTGATTTCCTGGTTATCCCATAATTCTTTCTCTTTCCAAATCTACCTCCTTTTGGTTCTGTAAAGATGTGACTTCCTAACTATTCTGTCTTCTCTGGTCTTTTTGAAAATAGCCATCCAGTTTGTGGCAGATATTTCCACTTAGCTGTGGACTGGCTTGGATGACCTCAGAGGTCCCTTACAGCCCTGGGATCGGAGCTCTCATTCCACCCACCACATAACAACCTGCCCCTCACCAACCCCTTTGTCCATATTTACCCTGAGTAAGTGGTTAGTAAATGGTTGTCCAGCAAATGGATTAATTATGCAATTGATTCTTTTTCTTGTGGCTGTAAAGTTAACTGGAATCAAAATGTTTTTTTAATAGATTAACATGTTTGTTCTAAAAATTACCAGGCTGAGAAAGGCTTTGGTTAATTTAAGACTAGTCTAATTACACATTAAAGGATAAGATAACTAATTAGATGATTACAGAAGGCAAGTTCTTTACACACATGAAACATCCCTTTTAAAGCCAATCTCTTTACTGAAACACGCTTTTGGGTCAAGTATTTGTGGCCTTAATGGCAGCTCCATCTGTATGGTCAGTGTTCTCTAAAATGATTCCCTTTCACTCATTCTATGTTCCAGTCAAGTTCACAATCTTCCATCTCCCTTTTCTAAGCCTTTGCCTAGGCTGTGCCCCACATATGCTGGAAGGCATTCCTTCATTTCTGTCTCTTGAAAACCCTATCTGTCTCTCAAGTTTCAGCTCAGGTGACATCTACAGAAAGTCGTTCCTGATCCCCCAAGCTGTTAGGGTCCATCCTCTGAAATTACTTTCTATAATAAATCTTGTACTTATTTATTTGTATTCCCTCCAGTAGAATTTGAACTGCTTGACCTATTTTGTTTCTATCTTTGTGTCTTTAGCACCCAGAACAAGAGCCTACCTTGACCATCTGCATTTGGTAGACACTTAATAAAAGCTTATTCTTCACTTTGCCTGAATCTTTCCATTTTTCCCACTCAACATTTCTTAATTTTTCCAATATCCTCCTGGTTTTCAAAGTATTTTAAAATACTAGTCCAGATTCTTTTTCTCAATTAAATCCTTTCATAATCTGTGACTTCTTTTTCCCCCTAAGAATTTAATTCCCTCTGCAGGACTATAATATGAAGAGAGCTGATCAGGTCTATATTTCCAGGCTTGTTTTCCTTCCCTAAAGATTAACTTTACTAGAGTTTGGCTCCTTCTCAATCCTTTTCTTCTCATTTTCACTTTTTCTTTTTTTTCCCTTTTTTGTTTTTTAAGGACTCATATCTCATTCAATAGGGTATTTTTTTCTGTTCTCTGGAGATAGTAACGTCAGCTCTGTGAACGTGTTTTAATTCTGCCTAGCACTTCCTACTTGAATTTCATATGATATTCAGACAATGAAATTGAACTAAAAAGTCCTTTCAACTTAATTCACTATGACTTGTCTACAGAGGATATTGGACACTCAGTCAATTTGGCCCCAAACATCAGTCAAACACCCATATATATTGCCCCATAGATAACACAGTGGGTGGGTTGACTCAATTCAGTTGAATTTAAATACATAACTTTTGTTATATAAAAGCCTAGGATCTGGTGCTAGAAGAGACTTTATAGAGATCAACTTGGCTATTTTCCTCATTTTGGAGATGAGATTCAATCAGATGAAGTGACTTTGACTTACCCCAAGGTCACATAGGAAATAAATGACAGAACTGGGATTTGAACCCAGTAGCGAGATGGCCCAGTGGATAGAACCCACTGGGCCTGGGGTCAGAAAGACCTGAGTTCAAATAGAGCCTCAGATACTTACTAGTTGTGTGACCCTAGGCAAGTCACTTAACCCTGTTTGTCTCAATTTCTTCATCTGTAAAATGAGCTGGAGAAAGAAATGGCAAACCACTCTAGTATCTGCCAAGAAAACCCCAAATGGGGTCATGAAGCGTCAGAAACAACTGAAAAGCAACAACCTTAAACCACATATTTTATGTTTTTCTACCATACTACCCTGCTACATTATAGGACTTAGTTTGGTCCTGAGAGAGAATAAAATGTCCAATAACCTAAAGTCCTTGTCTTCCTTGATCTCAAATTTAGTTAAAGTATATATGTATAAACAGATAACTACACTACAAAATGGACCCGAGTGGCTGCATTGCAAAAGCCCAAAGAACTATAGACAGGGACCAGGAAGAGAGACACTTTATTCTTCTAAAGGTGAATCAATATGAAAGTATATCACCTAGCCACACTGTCCCTTGACTCATTGTTTACTCAGTATTGAGAAAAATCTAGACTGATTGAATATTACAATTCAGTTGTTGATGCTTAAAGGACTTATACTTCCATTGCTGTGGCATAAATTACCACCATTCCCCCCATTAATGAAAACACCATAGGAGCTCTGGTTTGGAAGGGACCAATCCATACCTGAACAAGAGTCCCTTCTACAACCTACCCAATGGTCATCAAGTCTTGTGATATATCTGCTGTGAGTCAACCACTTTTTTGTGGGGCAGGGGGGACAATGAGGGTTAAGTGACTTGCTCAGGGTCACATAACTAGTAAGTGTCAAGTGTCTGAGGTTGGATTTGAACTCAGGTCCTCTTGAATCCAGGGCTGGTGCTTTATCCACTGTGCTGCCTAGCTGCCCCTGAGTCAACCACTTTTTAAAATTGTTAGCTTGTATTTTAAAAATTTAAATTATAAATTAAATTTATTTAATGGATATTGTATATAAATTAAATATATATAGTATATAATTTTATTTCTTTTTAATTTTGAACTTAATCATCACCAAACATGAAAATTTCAATATACAAAGGAGAAAAAGAGTTGTTGTGAAGCCACAAACTTATGCTCTATTTTTTAAAGGGTTCTCCATTTAAACACAATAGAACAAAATTGCCATTGGATATAGGGGATAATAAAAATAATAGCAAGCATTTAAACAGTACTTTAAGGTTTGCTGAGTACTTAATATTCATCATCTCATTTCATAATAATGATGATGATGATGAAAAGAGCTAAGATTCTGAGGATGCCTTAAGGGTTTCAAAGTACCACCCCATCAAGGACAACTCTGAGCCACAGGTAGATTAGAAATCACTGCTTAATTCAGGCCCCAGACCACAGTCTGTGCGTCATCAGATGATAAACATTAACAGCATAAGAGACCATCCCACAGACCACAGGGAAGAGCCACCAGGCCCCGGACCACACTCTGAGAATCACTGACATGTTACTACTGTCAAAGAGCCTCCCCGGTCGAGAGCTTGGATTCAATTGCATCAGCAACCAACAAATAACCATCTATTAAAGTTTACTGTTACTTGAAAACAACCCTGTCCTCACATGGCCAACATTGCTCTAGGCCTGGGGTCTGCCCACATCTCCAGTTGGCAGCTCCCTATCTTCTCCATTGTCTCTAAGATGCCTCCCACATCAATGTGACACACCCTGCCCTGGAGTCAAGCCACTGGGCCTTATGCTTTGAATTACCATGTGTTTATAGGGGCTGTGGGAGACCTCCAAAAGAGAGCATCCCCAAGGCAAAGATGTACTGGCTCAAATAGCATCCTAGCTGTGTTACATGGTCTCATCACAAATATTTGTGTGGGGGAGATATGGTCCCAACAAAAACACCAAATAGCAGTCCTCAGTGGATCAATGGATCTGTCTATAGCTATAAGAGACAGAGATAGATGGATGGATGGATGGATGGATGGATAGATAGATGGATAGAAAGAAAGATAGATGATAGAAAGATAGATGGATGGATATGGATAGATAGATGACAGATAGATGATAGATAGATACATGGACAGATAGAAAGAAAGGGATGGATAGAAAAATGGATAGATAGAAAGAAAGATAGGTGATAGAAAGACGGATGGATGAATAGAGATAGATAAATACATGGACAGAGAGAAAGATGGATAGAAAATAGACTAAAGATAGATAGATGGATAGAAAAAGGTATAATATTTATATGGCTATAGAGATATAGGGCCATAGATATTGATAGGCACGTCTATGAATCTAGATAGAAATATAGAAATATAGAAAAAGACATAGATACATAGATTTAGTCATATTTATAGATTTAGTCATTTAACCATAGTTATATAGTCACATAGATAAATATATCTATACCTAAGGATAGATATAGATAAATATATATGTGTATATGTGTGTGTGTGTATGTGCGTGTATGTATAGAGATATATTCTATGGAGTCATGAGAGATTTAGATTGGGATCCCAGCTTAATAGTAATATAACCAAAAGCAAAATCACTTAGCCTCCCTGAGTCATGGTTTACTCTTGTATAAAATGGGGATAACAATTTCCATAATACTTTCCTCAAAGAGTTCTTGTGAAATTCAAATGGGATAATGTGTCTAGAGTGCTTCGCCAAACTTAAAGTGTTATATAAATGTCTGAAGTTTCACAGACGAGGAAACTGAGACCTACAGAGGGAATTATATGTGTTTGTGTGTATGTGTATGTCCCCCCCAAATATACGTAGTGTCCTAAAATTTTTATTGTAATTTTAAGAGCTTGTATGTATATAAATACATTTATATATATAAATATATGTATACACACATGTGTGCAAATGTGTATATATGCTTATACCCATGTACATACACATGTGCGTGTGTGCGTGTGTGTGTGTGTATGTGTGTTTGGCTTTCTTCACATCCCTAGAACTTAGCACAGTGCCTGGCAAACAGTAGCCCATTTAATAAAGACTAGCTGATTGACTGACATGTATGCCCATAACGATATGTACATACACACGTGTGTATATATGTATGTATACATGTGCATATATACATGTATGTATACACACATATATATTTCCACTTGGGTCTTTGTGCACAGTATATAAAATCTCTAGCTATAGCTACCTCTAGTCTCCAGGTCACCCCTTGAGCAAATCTCTTCCCTTTTCTGGGTCTCATTTACTTCTCCAGTGAAATAGCAAACATGTACGGGGGTACTTTAAGTCTGGCCAATTTATTTTCATCTGCACAATCCTATTTGATTGGGTTCTTAGAGCAATCCTATGGGGTCAGTATTATCAGAATGATTCTCTCTGCTTTTCAGAAAAGCAAACAAGGAGGGGAAGGGCCTCACCTAAAAAGTAAGTGTCAGAGATGGGAACCCAGCCCACTACAAACCCAAGGCTCCTGTTCTTTCCCTTCACCATAAGCATATGGGGGTTAGATTAAAGATCTCTTCCAGCTCTAAGGCTCTCTGCTCCAAGGTTCATGGTTCACTGTGTCTTAAGGTCCTCCCAGTTCTGACACTCTTTGATTCTCTGACTTGTGTGGGGCTACACACTTCTGGTCCAGATGAGGTACATCTGACAATTTAGTTGGCTATTTCATTCTCATCCAGCTCTCATGCCACCTCCTACAGGAAGACTTCCCGGATTAGCAGGCCTCAGAAACAACCCTCCCCTTCATCAATCTAGTATCCCATGATAGAATTATATAATAGTATGCATATTAGCCAAATAATTAAAAGTGAGAATCATCCAAAGGGGGACAGAGGAGAAAGTAAAGAGTGCAAGTAGACTTCAATACATTAATAGAGATAACACCATTATAATATTAGTAACACCCAATGACACCTATAGCACATCAAGACTTGCAAAGTGTTTTACATATACTATCTCGTTAGGCCCCAAATAGCTTAAATATAAATAACAATAATAATAGTCTTTATTTACAAATACTTTTATTAGCATTATGAAATATACAATGTTAAGATAGGACATACTCTATGATTATTATTTAATAATAATAACAAGAATATAAACATTTCCACCTTGTAGCCGAGGAAGCTAGGCTCAGAGAGATTAAGACACCTGTCCCTGGTCACACAGCTAACAGGTATCAGAGGCCAGATTTGAAGTCAAGACTTCATGACTTTGAGCTCCACACTCATCTATTACACTGTGTGTCATCTTATTAATGAAAAATCGTATAAGAGTTTGGCACAAAGGATGTCATCAGGGAGACATAAGATTGGATGTAAGATGTAAGATTGGGGAGAAAACTGGGCTGATCATTTGGGGAGAACCAGAACACCACCCCTGCAGTCAGGAAGAGTTGTGTTCAAATCTTGTCTCAAACACTTACCCTGGGCAAGTCATTTAACCCTGTTTGCCTCAGTTTCCTCATCTGTAAAATGAGCCAGAGAAGGAAATGGCAAACCACTGCAGTATCTCCACCAAGAAAACCCCAAGTGGGGTTACGAAGCTTCAGACATGAGTGAAAATGACTGAACAGCAACGAGAGCTAACCTATAGGCAGGCCTCATGCTTTGCTGGAATCCAGAGGATGTCAAGAGACAGAATGTAGAAGAATGACCGCATCCTTTGGGGGAGTTGCTGTCCCTTTAGATTTCTAAAAGGACACAGTCAAGAGGCATAGGAGATGAGAAGAGATAGCTAGGTTGTGATCTGCATCACGGTGGGGAGAACCCACATTGAGAAGAGCACAGAATCATCAAAAGATTCAAATACTCTTGTGTGTCTGTGAACTACTCTCTTACTAGATTGTGAATTCCTTAAGGGCAGGGGGTCTCTCCTACCTCAACTTTGTATCCTTCATAGTTCTAGGCCCTGTGTTGACTTGATCTGATTTGGGCACGTTGGGGTCTCCTATCTTCTACTTCTGACCTGCAAAAGTAGACTTAAAGTTCACAGTTTGATGGGAAATGAACCCCGGGTCCTCGAGTTTTGAACCATTCAGATCTATTTATATATAGATATAGTCTGGGACCAGGTCCAGAATTCCTGCTGACTGTGTTAACTGTACAATAACCTTCGTTGAGAAAACTGCTATATGCTGAAATTCCAGAAACTTGACACACCAGGTAATGTTTTATAGTTTGCTATCTTAGGCTGGTTTGAAATCCCTGCAGGTAAATAATCCCAGGACTGAAATATTGACCTTATCTTATTCTCCAGGCATCATCAGAGAGGTAGAGTGGGGCAGTGAAAAAAGAATTAAGATGCGGAGAGCGAAGAGGCAGTTTGGAGGCATGGGACCCTGGCTCTGGGGTCAGAAGACCTGGGTTCTAATCGTACCTATGATGGTGACTACCTGTGCAACCTTCGATGAATCGCTCAGTCTCTCTGGGCCTTCATCTCCTCATCAATACAATAAAGGGTTCAGACTGATTGGGCTCTTTGAGGTCTCTTCTAGCCCTGGATTTATGACCCTGTAGAGGTCTGGCTTTGCTGCTTCCTACTCATGTAGCCGAGGCTGCTTCTGGGAGAATTAGATGAGCTCGTTAATGAAGCACCAAAGTCTTATATGGATACTTCTTTGAGGGAAGGCCACACAGTCAAACTGGGAGACACCCAAGGGAGGAGTCAGTGACGACCAGGGCCAGGACTGTCATTTCCAAGTGAGGGAGCCCCTCAACTTCCTCGTCACAGTGACCAACACCTTCAAACTTGGGGAGCCCACCAGCCCCGTCACAGTGGGACAGGAACTCATACAACCAAACAAAAAGGGGGGAAAGGAAGGGAAGGAAACAAGCAACCGTATCACACCGGCTACGTGCTGTTCTAAGGGCTTTTTACAAACACGATCTCATTTGACCCTCACTACAACCCTTACAAGGTGGGTGCTATTATTGTCCTTATGTTACAGATGAGTAAACTGAGGCAAACAGGGCTTGTGACTTGCCCAGGGTCACCCTGCTAGCAAGTGTCTCTGAGGCTGGATCTGAACTCAGGCCTTCTTGACTCTCTATTGAGGCACCAGCTGGTCAAAACAAAGCTTCAGAAGAGGCTGCTCTAAAGAGATACAACCAGCGATGCCGTTAGGAAGCCTTGGGCAAGGAGCTTCTGGCCACTGGGGCAGGATGAGGGACTCCAGGAGAGTCTAGGATTTCTGCCTCCATGCTCAGGGCATCTCAAGCAGTTCCTGGGTCACAGCAGCTCAGGAAGAACTGCGTTCAAATCTGACCTCAGACACTTATGAGCTGTGTGACCCTGGGCAGGTCACTGAACCCTGCTTGCCTCAGTTTCCTCATCTGTAAAATGAGCTAGAGAAGGAAATGGCAAATGCCAAGAAAACCCCAGATGGGGCCATGAAGAACAACAACAATGAAGCTGGGGTTACACAGCCAAGGTATGTCACTTTTCTATAGGACGTAACCCTAGTTTCTCCTGATTTGGAGACAGGCTCTCTGAATCACTGCCCCTCCCCTCGAATACATCTAATAGATGCTGATTTGAACCTATAATATTTATATTAATATATTTATTTATAATATTTATGATATTTATTTTGGGTCCAATTGGATTATAATCAGAGTATCAGATAATTTTAGAACTGAAAGGGAACCTCAGAAATCATTTAGTCCAACTCCCTTATTTTACAAAAGAGGAATCTGAGGCCCAAAGACCAGGAAGCGACCCAATCCAGAGATATACACGTGTGAACTTCAGGAGGCCACACTCGAACCCAGGTCTCTTTATTCCCCAAACAACTCAGCTTCTCAGAAGGCCTTTCCAGTCTCCGCATCCTGCAGTTCACATGTCTAACATTTTCGATTATGTCAGAGATGATCTTTCCAGAATCTCTCCTGTACTTCCCGTCTCCTTTCCCTTAGCACTGACATGCCCCTTGGCGGGTTTTAGGGCTCTGCGGATTCAGTTGATAATATCTGTCTACTGGGCCATTTTCTGCTTCTTCCTCTATCTAAATCCTATTATGCTTAGCTTTGAAACATTGTGCATTCACTCCTTCTGAGGGGAGGGAAGGGGAGGAGAGGGGAGGGGAGGGAGGGAAGAGAGGGGAGGGGAGGGAGGGAAGAGATGAGGCATTTCTTCTCTTGACCTCTTCTACCTAATTCCCTGGAGATCCCTAGCATTATTGAGCTAACTCTGCGGCTTCAGGGGCTCGGTTTGGAAAGACATTCTCTTCCTTTACTTCTGATCCAAAGATTCCTAGTAGGGATTTTTTTTTTCAAATTAGCAGCAGTTTCTGTGAATCCCAATGTTCCCCAATCAAGCCCCAGTTTCTCAATAATCAATAAATATTTATTAAGTATACCCTATGTGCCAAGCACTGGGCTAAGTGGGAGTGGGAAAAATATGGGGGGAACAAAAAGAGGCAATCAAAAAAAAAAAGACTGCTCTCAGGAAACTTACAATCTAATTGGGGAAAGGTGAAGGGGGAGTCTAGCCAGGTAGGAAATTAGGAGTTGTTTGGGCTGAGGCTTCTCCTTAAATGAAGGGTTTGGAGTTCATGGCTTTACTTTCTAACCAGAAGGACAGAGGTAGTGATGAGCCAAGGCTGATGAAATCTTTGCAGGATAATGAGATTTCCCCAATGGGTACAAAATCAGAGAAGTCCCCTCAGTAGCACAACCAGGTTTCTATTTCCCCTCCCATCCTATCTCATGTTTCTGAAGCTGATGGATAGGTCTTCAGAACCCCTTTGCCTTATTTGCTTAAGAGCTGGCTACTGATTCTTCTGGTTGATCCTGGTCTTCTCACTTTATTACCTCTGAGGGTTTCTGCCTTTTTTTTGGTGGGGCAATGAGGGTTAAGTGACTTGCCCAGGGTCACACAGCTGGTGTGTGTCAAATATCTGAGGTCAGATTTGAACTCAGGTCCTCCTGAATCCAGGGCCGGTGCTTTATCCACCCAGCTACCCTAGTTTCTGCCTTTTCTGGCTTTGGGAATTGCCACCCTCTGGATCATTCTACCGGGATTCTCCCTGTAAAACTCAACCGACTATCATTTTTCCTGTGGCTATCCTCAGAATTACCAGACTTGGAGCTGGAAATGATGCTGTGAGATCACAGAGCTGGAAGGGACCTTGGAGCTAATCTAGTCCAATTGCCCCATTTAACGTATGAGGAAACTGAAGCTCAGGGAACTTAAATGATTTCCCAACTATATAAGTAACCAGGCTAGAACCCAGATCCCTCTTCTTGAGTTCTAACGCTGCATTTTCCTCCACCGTGTCCAAAAAAACCTCTCTTCATCTTGGAAGATTACTTCAGCCCCGGAAATCACACCTCAGAAGTACCATCTAATCAATGTTTGGCAAAGGGCCCTTGGGGTCCTTTCCTCTGAATGGAGGGGAAACCTCTCAGAATTTCTATTTAAGGAGGGTACCCAGGTCAACCCACTATTCATTACCCACCAGGCTCTCCTCCAGCCTTCCCCATCATGGCCCCACACTGGAACCTTCTCCCTGCCCCCTACTCCAGCTCTTTTCAGCTTCCTTTTTTTTTTTTTTAAATTGGGGTTAAGTGACTTGCCTAGGGTCACACAGCTAGTAAGTGTTAAGTGTCTGAGGTTGGATTTGAACTCAGGTACTCCTGAATCCAGGGCCAGTGCTCTATCCACTGTGTCACCTAGCTGCCCCTCAGCTTCCTTTTAATAGGTCATCTTCCCCTTTAAAATGTAAGTTCCTTGAGGGCAGGGACTACCTTTATTTCTACTTGTATTTGCATTCTCAACACTGGGCTCAGGGCCTATCCCATAGTAAGCACTTAGTAAATGCTTGTGTATTGAATGACTGATCTAGAAAAGAGTCCAGGGGGAGGGGAGGGGGAGGAGGAGGAGGAGGAGGAGGAGGAGAAGGAGTAGAAGGAAGCATAAAATGTCAGTTTGGAGGGCCCCATATAATGAGACTTCTCAGTCTTTTGTCAAATAGGAGAAGTGATTTGCCTGAGGGTGAACGGGAAGTAAGTATCAGAGCCAGGATGCAGACCAAGTGACCAGCTTCTCCAATGTCAGACTGCTTCCTTATTCTAATTCTTGCACATGGTCAACATTTCTTCCCCCAGTTTGACTTTCAAAGTCTTCTGGGTAACCCACTCTAAGGATGGGATCCTCCATTCCTGGCACACGAACCCCTTAGTCATGAAGAGTTCTGTTTTGGGTCTTATTGTACTTTCTGCAGGAGTCTGAGAATTGCTTTCCCCTCAGCATACAGGAGACCAAAGGACTCTCCAAGAACCTTCCTACTGTCCTTCCAAGACAGATCCTTCTCTTTTGAGTTCATTCGTCGGCTGGTGTTTCCACACCCAAGCACACCGGGCTAAATTCACCTAGAAGGTGGTATCAAACACCTGTTGTTTATGTTGGTTTCTAAACCACCTGTTTCCCAGGTTTTTTTTTTTTAATGTCCTTCAATTGTGTTCATATCATGAAGACACACAGCTGCAGTAATCTGTGAGAACCAGGGGCCCCGCCCCCTGCAGAGAAAGACATGAGAATCCAGGGGTGCAGAAGCACCATTAGATTTATAGAAGGACCAGAATTCCCTCAGGTCAAATTTTGGGAAAGAGAGCACTCTCTCCACCTTCTAATAGGACAACTGGCTTCCGGGAAATCCTGCCTCTTTTCAGAAAGAATAAAAACCAAGTCCACTCAATTGGTCTTAGATTTAGAGGCTCCCAGACTCTACTCATTTCTGTGCCTACAGGGACTCCAGAAAGCCTGCCTTGGTACGTCTTTTCTTTCTTTCAAAAGAAAGCTAAAATTCAATTTAGATTGCTTTTGATGTAGAAACCATAAAGTCCATGGTGTCCAACTCCCTCATTTTACAGTTGAGGAAATTGAGGCACAGAGATATTAAGTAACTTTCCCTAAGTGTCTGAAGTTGGATATGAACTCAGGTCTTCCTAACTCCAAGCCAGCCACACCACCAGCTCCCTTCAGGTATGTGCATTTCAAGATTATAATATTCTTTGAGATTTGCCAAACATATCACATACATTATTCTCCTTTGATCCTCACAAGAGCCTTGTCATCATTATTATCTCCAATTTATAGTGACTTGTCAAGTGTCACATAGCTAGTAAGGGTCTGAGGGGGGATTCAAACCCAGGTCTTCCTGAATCCATGTCCAGTGCTTTATCTACCATATCTATCAAATCTGTCTTACTTAGGTCCTTCTTATAAACAGAAGTTGTATCTGTTCCAATGACCATTTTTACAGCTGGGGAAAACAGAGGAAACTTTCATATGAGCACACAGGTGAGAAATCAAAGGGTCATAAATTTAGAGTTGGAAGGACCTGAGAAGACAACTAGCTCAACCTTCTTCTTTTATTGATGAGAAAACTAATGCCCAGTGTGGTTAATATCTTACCCAAGGTCACTCAGTTAAGGGTAAGTGACCAAGCTGGGATTAGAACTCAAGTCTTCTGATTTCCTAACCCAGGGCCCAATCTACTGTACTACATAGCTTCTCATGCTGGCATTCAAATCCAAGTCTCCTGATTAAAAAAAAGAAGAAGAAGAATGTAAAGAGCCCAGTGGCCTGCCGGTTGGCCTATAGCAGGAATTAAATCCAAAAAATCTTTCAGAAATGAGAATTGCATTTTCCAGTGGAGGGGAAACTTTGCCACCGCCCCTCCTGTTTTATTGATGCTCCCAGAGTCCATTTATTTCTGTGCCTACGGGGACCTCCGAAAGTCTGCCTTGGAATATCTTCTCTTTTTTCAAAAGAGAGCAAAACTCTAGCAGAAGCCCAGGGCCGGTGTGGGGTTATTTATTGTTGTTAATATTAGTGCAGGTTGTTAACACCAGGGCAACAAGAGGCTTGAATCCAGCCCCATAAAACATAGGCCAGACGACTGAGTTGGTTCCAAGGTTTGTCGCTTAGGGATGAGACTCGGGAACACAGGCCGGGCACTTGGTTTTCTCAGTGCAGGTGCCTCTGGCCACAGCAGCCTCTTTCTTAATCCCAGGGGCTGTGTTAACAGCAGACAAATAAAGGCAAATGAAGGCACCTGAGCAGCTATTGAGGGAGCTGACCCATTCAGTGAGATGAACTCAGTTGCTCAGGGGGGTTTATCCTGAATTTTTACCCCAGTCTCTTTGTGTCTATTCCCGCCACCTCCCTGTGCCCTCCCCTCCATTCTCCTTCCACCCCATTCCTTTATTCTTCCATCTCGGAGGGGTTGCTTGGCAGTGGAAGAAGCAGAGGCTTAGTCTCCCTTTGATGCACCTGTATCTCCTGTCCCGATCCTGGTAATGACCTCCGGTGGGCTCCCAGGAGAGGAGGAGCCACACCAGGAGGGTGGAAAGTCATTCGGCAACCAATAGCTTAATCTCAGGCCTCAACAGAGCAGCCCTTGGTCAGTTAGGCCAGGGCAGCACCCAGTGAGCTATTGCGATGTAAATGGCTGTCCCTTCGTGGCTGCTGACACCCCAACTGTCAGGAGCAGAGACCAAAGCCCATTTCCCTCAAGAATTACTGGACATCGACTCCTTTGTAGGTAGATGAGCTAACGGCTGGCATGGACATGGCTAAATTAATTGTAAAGAAAAAGGGAAAGGGAGACTTTTTTTAAAAAGTGCCAGCCCACACATAATGGTTATTTTTTTGTTGTTGTTGTTATTTTTTTTTAGGCAATGGGGGTTAAGTGACTTGCCCAGGGTCACACAGCTAGTAAGTCTCAAGTGTTTGAGGTCGGATTTGAACTCAGGTCCTCCTGAATCCAGGGCCGGTGCTTTAACCACTGCGCCATCTAGCTGCCCCCACACGTAATGGTTATGACAGAATCACAGAAGGGCTGCTAGAGCTAGAAAGGACCTCAGGGTTTACCCAGACCAGTCCTTTCCTCTTTAAAATGAAACGAAGCCATTGTGGCCCAAGAGAGGGCAGTGACTTACTCAAAGTCATATAGCTAGTGTATGAAAGGACCAAGACTTAAACTTGGCTCTTGGGATCCCAAGACTGACACCTTTGCTACAATTGCATTAAAATCATGGAAAATCATGGGATTCCAGAACTGGGAAAGTGCTTGGAAGTCCTTCGTTCCTTTGTTCCTTCCTTTCTTTCCTCCCTCCCTCCCTTCCTTCCTCCCTCCTCTCTTCCTTTCTTCCTTCCTTTCTTTCCTCCCTCCCTCCCTTCTTTCCTCCCTTCGTTCCTTCCTTCCTTCCTTCCTTCCTTCCTTCCTCCCTTCCTCCCTTCCTCCCTTCCTCCTTTCCTCCTTTCCTTCCTTCCTTCCATCTTATAAGTCTCTGATTCTCCACCCAGTTTATAACACCCAGCCTCCTCGTTTGTCTAGTTCTTTCCTTCTAATACCATACAGGCCCTAACATACCTTGTAGGCCCATAACAGGAACCAATCCCTTTGTCCATTATTCTTTTTTTTTTTTTGCAGAGCATTGGGGGTTAAGTGACTTGCCCAGGGTCACACAGCTAGTAAGTGTCAAGTGTCTGAGGCCAGATTTGAACTCAGGTCCTCCTGAATCCAGGGCCCGTGCTTTATCCACTGTGCCACCTAGCTGCCCCCTCCATTATTCTTGCAGAAGACAAATTCTTATTTTCAATCCAATCCACTTGTCTCTTTCTGCCATGCCCTCCTCATCTTGCTAATACTACATGATGTCCGTAGCTATGAAGAGAGACTGTGGCATAGTGGATAGAGCATGAGACTTGGGAGCAGGAAGGACTGAGTTTGAATCTTGCATCAGTCACTTACTGGCTGTGTGACACTGAGCAAACTCCTTAACCTTTCTGTGCCTCAGCTTCCTCACCGTAACAAAAGAATATAATAACAGCTCTTGTTTCAAAGGTGTGTTGTGAGAATCAAATGAGATACTATGTGTATCTCATTTTTTCACAAACCTTAAAGCACTAAATTGGTGGTGTTGATTCATTTTTCAGTTGTGTCCAACTCTTCATGACCCCTTTGGGGCTTTTCTTGGCAAAGATTCTGGAGTGGTTTATCATTTCCTTCTCCAGCTCATTTTTACAAATGAGGAACCTGAGGAAGAGTTAAGTGACTTGCCCAAGGTAACACAGCTAATAAGTGTCTGAGGTCAGATTTGAACCAGAGAAGAGGAATTTTCCTGAGTCCAGAGCCAGCACACTATCCACTATGACACCTATGCTAGCTCTTGTTCCTGTTGTTGAGGCTACATGATCCCACAGCTGATCTTGTGACAGGAGAATGAAGCTGTACATGATAGAGAATGGGAATTCAGCTTTCCCTTTTGAGTGTGCCTTTCTGTAAAGAAGCAGCCTTTTATTTCCATCTCAGAATATTCCTCAGGGCAAAGACTGAGTCTGGATGTGGAATGTTGGGGTTATTTGTCACCAAAGCCAGGACAAGACATTAGTGAGCCCTAGGGTGTGGTTTGAACATTGCAACACCTGACCCTCCCTTCCCCGCCTTCCCTCCCCTCCTCCCCTTCCCTCTTTGCCTCCTTCCCCGCCTTCCCTCCCCCCCCCCCAACTTCACTGGAGGCTCTCAGATGTCACTGGAAGTCATGTGATTTGACTAATCACAAAATGAACACTTATGGGCCACAAAGAACAGAGTTTTCAAGCATTAAGGCACCATGTAGTGGAGAAAGACCTGGCTTTGGAGTCATTAAAGCCAATGGGCAGCTCGAAACCCATCTTCCTGAAGTGGAGTTTGTCAAATGATCTTTGCTTAGGAAGAACAGGGTTAATCATAGCATCAAAAGGACTTAAAGATTCCTGGACTTGAAGTCAGGAAGACCTGGGTTCAACTCTTGTCTCAGATAAGTGCTCTTGCATAACCCTGGACAAGTCACTTAACCTCAATCAGTCTCTGTGCAGGTCTTAAGATGTGAGATCTAACCTGTCCAAAGTTTTGTTTTTTCCTCCTCCCTATTCTGGGGCTGAAGAACCTCCCTGACCCAAGAGGACCAACTGCTGAAATAGCATCTCACACATCTGACACTGAGCCTTGTTGGGTGGGAGGTCACAAGACTCCTGAACAGGAGGACCTTGTCAACAGGGAACAGGTGGAAGCTCAATTTCCATCACTAAGTGGAGGCTTCAACCCTTAACCTACTCGGTCCATCCTCAGAATGACGAATGTGGACAAGGAACTCCTACCTCTTTAGCTCCTGGGACCCCAGCTTGAGGGGAAGCTCCCTTAACAATCCCAGTCTTTTGTGTCCCAAAGGTTGTAGTTCAGTTTTAAACTACGAAACCTGGCTACACACGAATCCTCTGGTTTAGCCAGGATCTTCCCAAGCTACGCCCAAGTCACCCATCCCAATGAAGCTTATTATAGACCTAGGAGGGGCTTAAGAGATCAGCTTTCCCCCTACACCTGCTGCTTCTCCTCCTGACTCAACTATTTCTATCGGCGGCACCCTATTTGTCCCTCCTTCCATGGTCATAACCTTGGGGTGATCTTTGCCCGGTCCATCATTCTCACCTCTCAGAACCGGGCAGCTGCCAAATCCTGTAGGTTTCATTTCTAACTCATCTCCTGCATCTGTCCCCTTCCCTCTCTTCCCATGGCTGACACTCCAGGGAAGGCCTTCCTTACTACCCTTGCCTATGAATCCCTCTACAGAGGTCTTCCCACCTGCTCTCTCTATCTTCTGACCCTGAGCTGTTCTTGACCTTCCAAAATACTTTATCTCATTTTAGTCTTCTGCTCAAAAATCTCTGCTCATTCTCCATTGCTTCCTCTGGGCTGAAGAGAAAATACAATCCTAGGTAATCGTAACGAACAGGTTTGCATGATAAGTGCTTTACTGGGCGGATTGCAGAAATCGGGATCCTGGTATTCCCGAGCCTTCTAGAGATAGAGCCATAAAAGTGCTCCCTGTCATTCAATAAAAATATTTGTTGAGGTAGGTAGGTAGTGCAGTGGATGGAGTACCTAGCCTGGAGTCAGAAGACCTGGGTTCAAATTTAGCCTTAGAGACTTACTAGCTAAGTGACTCTGGACAAGTCAGCTAACCATTTGCCTCAGTTTCCTCATCTGTGAAATGAGCTGGAGAAAGGAATGGTAAATCGTTCCAGTATCTTTACCAAGAAAACCCCAAATGGGGTCATGGAAGAGTCAGACATAACTGAAACAACTGAACAACTATGCCTTAGGCACTCACCATGAACACAACCCCATATTAGGGTTAGGAACTGCTGGATATACAAAATTTAGATGAACCATAGTCTCTGTCCCCTCGGAGCTTAAAGTCAATCAATAAGAGGCAGCTAGGTAGCACAGTGGATAAAGCACCAGCCCTGGATTCAGGAGTACCTGAGTTCAAATCCGGCCTCAGACACTTGACACTTACTAGCTGTGTGACCCTGGGCAAGTCACTTAGCCCTCATTACCCTGGGGGTGGGGTGGGGAAGTCAAGCAATAAGGCACCATGTAGTGGAGAAAGACCTGGCTTTAGAGTCAGAGGTCCTATGAGTCTGTGATTTTAGGTGCTGAGTTCAAATCCTCACATTATTTGTGTGATGTTGCTCATGGTCCTTAACTACTCTGGGCCTCATATTCCTCATTCATGGAATGTAAATGTTGAACTAGATAATCTCTGAGCTTCCTTCCAGCTCTAATTAATAGAATCAAGTTCATATTCCTTTGGTTGGCATTCAAGGCCTCTCATAATCCGGTGTCATTTTACCTTTCTAATCTTCTCTCATATAGTTTTCCTTCTACTTGAGACAAATTGGACAATCTTCTGGACCCTCTTCACTTGGTGAACTCTCATCCACTCTTTTTTTTGGGGTGGTGGTGGTGAGGCAATTGGGGTTAAGTGACTTGCCCAGGGTCACACAGCTAGTAAGTGTCAAGTATCTGAGGCCAGATTTGAACTCAGGTCTTCCCAACTCCAGGTCCAACACTATTCACTGCGCCACCTAGCTGCCCCAACTTTATATCACAGCTATGTACTACAGGAAAACCAAACCAAACCAAACCAAAACATGAGTTCTGGAATCAGATGATCTGGGTTCAAATTCCAATTACCATTGACTTTGCCTCTGTGACCTTGGACAAATCCCTTAACTTTTCTGGTTCTCGGTATCTTCATTAGTAAAAAGGTGGGGACTTGATTGCTTCTGAGGTCCCTTCCCTCTCTAGGTCTATAATATTCTGGGTTTTTGTTGTTGTTGTTGTTTTGATGAGGCAATTGGGGTTAAGTGACTTGCCCAGGATCACACAGCTAGTAAATGTCAAATGTCTGAGGTCGGATTTGAACTCAGGTCCTCCTGACTCCAGAGCTGATACTTTATCCACTGCACCACCTAGCTGCCCCTGTCTATGATATTCTGAACTGTGTCTTCTTTCCCTTTACTAGACTGGAAGCTCTGTGAGGACATCGAGGTGAATACAGACCTAGGCCTGGAGTCAAGAGGAACATAGCTCAAATCTAGACTCAGACATTCACCTAAGCTGTGTGACTCTGGGCAAATCACTTAACCTCTGTTTGCCTCAGTTTCTTCAACTGTAAAATGGGGGTGATGATAACACCTCCCTCCCAGGGTTGTTGCGAAGATCAAATGAGATCATATTTGTAAAGTGCTTTGCATTGTGCTTGGTAAATAGTTGGTGCTATATAAATACTTATTCCTTTCCCCCTTGGGTCTTATCTAAACTTTGCATTTTCCTTAGTCCCTACCTAGCTTAGTGCTTTGGGGAAGGTAGGTGCTTAATGAAGTTGAAATGAATTTGGTTGTATTGATTGATCCTTAATGGACCCGGAGCTCTGTGAGGTTGGTTAGTGATGGAGGCTGGTGGAAAGTGGATGGTCTCTCACATTGTCCGGCACACAGTAGGCCCTCAGAAATCATTTACTGCCCAAATGGGAGGACACTTGTGAGCTTTTGATGACCCCCTCCACACTCAGGGCTTCTCTTACTCAACACAGAGAGAGCCGCCTGCTTCCCTCACGGTCCCACGTGGGGCTGGCCAAGTGACAGGTGCGGAGATGAGATCCCAGGACTATTGCTGCTGCTGCTGTGACTGTGGATGGGGAAATGATTAGGGCAGCACCCTGGCCCTAGAGGCAATTTCCTTGACACCCCCATCAGTCACCCTCAATCCGAAGGTCTGAGGCGGGCAAGAATCTCTCAGTTAAATGAACTCTCTCCTCTGGCAGTTGTGAGGGTCAGTGTGAGGCTTAGTCTCATTAAGTGGGGATCGTGGGACTGTCAGGAGTCATTCGGGGACTGTGGTAGAAAACATTCTGTACACATGTGGCGAGGACTGGAATTCCTAAGACTGAGCGGGGATTGCTCCTGAGGACTGCCTCCTTCCCCCGCCCCCTGGCTCCTTCTCTCTCCCTGCCCCCTCTATCTCTGTCTCTCCTTTCCTCCTCTTCTTTCTCTCTGTCTCCTCTCTGTCTCTCTCTCTCTCCCCCTCCCTCTCTCCTGTCTCCTCTCTGTCTCTGTCCCTCTGTCTGTCTCTGTCTCTGTCTCCTTTCTGTCCATCACTGCTCTGTCTTTCTGTTTTTCCTCTCTCTCTGTTTCGGTCTTTTACATTTAGTCTCAGTCTCAATCTCTTTTTCTTTGTCTCCCCATCCATTCTCTCTGCCTCTCTCTTTCCCTTTCTCTTTATGTCTCTTTGCTCTTCTCTCTGCTACCTTTTCTCTTTGTATCTCTGTCTTCCTCTGCCTCTGTCTCTCTTCTTTCTTTGTCTCTGTCTGTCTTTCTCTGTGTTTCTCTGTGTCTCTGTCTCTCTTTCTATCCCCCTCAGTCATGGCTTCCCTGTCTCCCTTTGTTTTTGTTTAGTCATTTCAGTCATGTCCACGTCTTCCTGACCCCTCTTGGGATTTTTTTTTTTTGGCAGAGATACTGGAATGTTTTTCCATTTTCTTCTCTAGCTCCTCTTACAACAGAGGAAACTGAGGCAACCAACGTTAAATGACTTGCCCAGGGTCACACAGCTAGTAAGTGTCTGAGGCCAGATTTGATGAGTCCTGACTCCAGATCCGGCACTCTGTCCACTGTGCCACCCAACTGCCCCTGTCTCCCTTGCCCCTAAGCTTAAACAGAGCTAGCTGACCGCTTGGACATGTTTAAAACAGATTCCTGTTGCAAGGTAGGATGGTCCTATGGACAGAGCACCAGCTCTTGTGCTAGAAGACTAAGGTTCCAATGCTGACTTGGCACCTTGCTACCTGTGTGACCATGGACAAATCATGTCATCTCCTTCAGCCTCAGTTTCATCCCCTGTAAAGTGAAGAAGTTGGACTAGATGACCTTGGAGGTCCAGATTTCTGACCCCTATGACCCTGCTTTGTTTGGGTAAAGGTTGAATTGCATCATTTCTGAATTCCTTTCCAACTCTGAGATTCCAGCCAAGAGAGTCACGTTCAAAATCCAGGCTCATCCCTAAGCAAATTGCTGTGTTGATCATCCCACTTCTAAAACAAGGGTCTCAGCAGCAGCCCCTATCCCCCTCCTAGAAGTTGGGTGGGACATGTTTCAAGAAGTAAATGACACAAAAGCATAAAATATCAGAGCAGGGGTCAGGGGGAGGATCCGAGTTCAAAGTCTGCCTCAGACACTGACTAGCTTTGTTTCCCTGAGCAAATCACTTGGCTTCTCTGTGTGCCTCAGTTTCCTCATCTGTAAAATGGTGATGATAATAATAACACCAACCTCCCAGGTAATTGTGAAGATAAAATTAGATATTTGTAAAGTGCTTTGCAATCCTTAAAGAACTATATAAATTCGAACTAACCATGATGATGATGGTAATGACGCTAGTATGATCTCTAAGACCCAGAGAGGGGAAGCAACTTACTTGAGGTCACATAGCTAGTGTGGGAGTGATATGACTTGAACCTGATTCTTTGCACTATACCACGCTTCTCTTACAGATCCCAGATGTGAAAGTGATTTAAAAAGTCAAACATGTTAAATAAATATATTGTCAGAGCCTTTGCCTGTCCCTGAGATTCAGGACTCTCCCTTTCTACATTCTCCCTCAAGAAACTCAGGGTATTGATTTCTTTGCTTGGAGCCATCTAACATGAGGTGACCTACATCAGGCAGGACAGTTATGAAATTCCACTTCTGTTTCTCTTAGTAATGTATTCCCTACCACCACCCCCAGGTGACCCACACTGGGCCCTATGTCTTCTTCCTTCCTTCTCATTTATCTTTCCCCTTCACCTGTCTCAGCAAGACTCAGAACTATTATATAAATTAGAGCCATACAAAATAATAGGAATTAGGTCTGGAAGGGTCCTTAGAGACTAACTATTCCAACCCCTTAATTTTACAAAGGAGGAAACTGAGGCACTTGCCATGGGAGATATTGTAGCTTGTCTCCTTTTTTTTTTTTTTGGTGCAGCATTGAGGGTTAAGTGACTTGCCCAGTATCACACGGCTAGTAAGTGTCAAGTGTCTGAGTCCGAATTTGAACTCAGGTCCTCCTGAATCCAGAGTTGGCTGGTGCTTTATCTACTGTGCCACTTAGCTGCTGCCCTGGCTTGTCCTCTTCTGATTGGTCCTTGCTCCCTCGACGACCCCCCCCCCCAGCCTTGCCCATCTCTCCTTGGTTCCCTTACAACTTCCTGGGCTGAACATCACCCTCTAATCACATGTGCCAAACCTTAAATTCTGGTCCGACTAAAGAACAATCAGAGTACATTTACTTTTATCCTCCCATTTTTTATCAGTTTAGCTGCCCCTTTGGTAAACCTAAAATATGGACACTTAACTCATAGGATCATGGGATTGGGAGCTGGAAGGGCCACTGATATCAGTCGGTCTGGGTCTTGCTTTTCCTCTTTTCTCAATGCAAGGGAGGAGGAGCGAGAAGGGAGACAATTTAGAACTGAAAATAAAATAAAATTAAAAAAAAAAAAGACATCAGTGACTATCGAGTCAGGTCAACAAGCATTTAAGTGACTACCAGATGCCAAGCACTATGGTAAGTCCTAGTCCAATTGATTCATTTTACAAACAAGAAAACTGAGGCAGAGAGAGAGAGAGAGAGAAAGAGAGAGAGAGAGAGAGAGAGAGAGAGAGAGAGAGAGAGAGAGAGAGAGAGAGAGGGAGAGAGAGAGAGGGAGAGAGAGAGAGGGAGAGAGAGAGAGAGAGAGAGAGAGAGAGAGAGAGAGAGAGAGAGAGAGAGGAAGCAAGCAAATCAAAGAGATAGGAACAAAGATTATTTACTCAGACCTCTTTTGCTGGGTGGGGTATGGGGGGGTAGGTCAAATGATGATGGAACATTTCATTGGTAAGGTAATGAAAACCAATCTCCCCTGGATAGCCCCAGAAAATTGCTTCTAGGTATGAGTTCCTCTAGGAGATGCTCAGTCATGAAAAGACAATGCCATTCATGGGGAGAAAACCAGCAAAAGCAGCAGTAGCAGCACTTCTGGAAGGAGACTGAGTCAGAGAGGAAACCCATCAGGCCCATTTCCTGAAAGACAGAGGCCAAGAACCACAGGAGGCTCAGGAGTTCACATGGTGGTTGTATGAAATATTTGAAATCACACAAACCTGTATTTATTTATTGAGTGAATGATGTAAAAACATTTTTTTTAAAATGCAGGGACTTAAGAAAACAGCACAAGAGGTAAGACAATTCTCTGACCTGGGAAAGAATAAGGGATCTAGAAAAGTCAGCCTGTAGGGGAAAGGAGCAAAGGAGTCTTAGATTTAGGGCCAGCTCTGCCACTACCTTGCTGGGGAATTGTGGGAAAATCATTTTTTTTTCTCCCAGCATCTCAGTTTCCTTCTTTGCAAAATGAAGAGAGAGAGGAAAACAGTAAGCCAAGTGACTATGACAATATAAAGGGAAACAATAGTCAAGAAAAAAATCAGAATGATATAAAATTACAGTGGCCAAGCTTGATTTCAGAGAAGTGAGAAAGTTCCCTATGAACTTTCCCTATGAAATTTCCCTGCTTCCCAGACATTTAGGTTTTAAGTCTAGACTCTAGATGTTGATTACAACTTGTGCTTTTAGCCTTAGTTAATACAGGAATTGGTTTGGCTGAGCCACTTTTTAAAAAATTCCCTCTTTTTTTAAAAAAAAATTGTTACAAAGGTCAGCTAGGGGCATTTACAGAGAGGAAGGAGATATAAAACCAAATAATTAATAAAAATAAGATTTTAGGGGCAGCTAGATGGCGCAGTGGATAGAGCACCGGCCCTGGAGTCAGGAGTACCTGAGTTCAAATCCAGCCTCAGACACTTAACACTTACTAGCTGTGTGATCCTGGGCAAGTCACTTAACCCCAATTGCCTCACTAAAAAACAAAAAAACAAAAAAAAAAACAAAAATAAGATTTTAAAATGCGGGGACTGGAACTAGTTAATATCAAAAGACCTGTCCAACTAGCATTTTGTGGTCTTATGTTTAAAGTGACAGATAAAAGTCTATCTCATATATCCCTCCAATCATGAGAGAAGCAGGGTAGCATAATGGAGAACAAGTTTGTCTCAGAGTTAGGAAGACCTGAGTTCGAATCCTTCCTCTTACACATAGTGACTATGTGACAACAGGCAAGTCACTTCACTTCTCAGAGACTCAGACAACTCTCTAACATTCAAGTTAAAGATTAAGTTCTGATCTGAATTTGGTGAAGGGAATTTCCAGATGGGAAGTTCACCACGCCAATGAAATCAGAGGTCATAGGTTTTGACCAATGTGTATAGGTATTTGCTGTTTTGTTCAGTCGTGTCTAACTCTTCATCATCCCATGGATCACACCACACAAATATTGTTCATGGGGTTTTCTTGGCAAAAATACTGGAGCACTTTGCCATTTCCTTCTCTAGTGAATTAAGGCAAATAGAGGTTCTTTGGAAGATTAAGTGACTTGCTCAGAGTCACACAACTAGTAAGTGTCTGAGGATGGATTTGAACTCAAGTCTTCCTGACTCCAGACTCAGTTCTCTATTCGTTGAACCATCTAGCTGCCTCATGTGTATGTATACAATAGATAATATACATATATGTGTGTGTATACATACATGCCTAAACATACATATATACATATACACATACATACATAAACACATATAGGTGGCACAGTGGATAGAGTGCTGGACCTAGAGTCAGGAAGACAGAATTTCAAATCTAGCCTCAGACCCTTGCTAGTTCTGTGACCCTGGTCAAATCACTTAACTACAGTCAGCTTCAATTTCCTCATGTGTAAAACGGAGATAATAACACTTATCTCCTGGGGTTGTTTGGAAGATAAAATGAGCTAATATTTTTGAAGCGCTTTGCAAACTTTAAGGCACTATGTAAATGCTAGCCATTAATATTATTATTATCCTATTAAAGCTCCCTTTTAAGATAGAAACTGACTCTTGCTGAAATGACTGGACATCATATGGGCTCATCATGACATCATGATTTGTAAACAGAAAGTGTTTCATAAATGTCCATTCAATTGACTTGTAAAAAAATGACCTTATAAATAAAAAAACTACCTTTCTCATTCTCTATTTCTTGGGCAGGGGGGAGATTAGGGAGAAGTTTGTGGACCTGTGATTTCATTGTTGTAGAGAACTTCCAGTGAGAAAACGGCCCCAAATGCCAATCATCAACGACTAGGCAACCTGTAGTCTTAAAGATTTGGAGTGAGGGGCACCAAGTGCCTTACTCTGCTACATGTCTATCTAGTCCATTTAGAGACCACCTAGTCAAGCTCTCTCATTTTAAAGAAGGCACCAAGGACTAGAAAAGGGAAGTGACATACCCAAGATCATATAAGGAATAAAGAGTCAAACCGAGATTTGAATCCAAGTCCTCTGACTTCAGAACCAATGCTTTCCCTCTGCTTTACCACCCTGCTTTTGTACCATACCATTATTTCTCTTCTGGTTCTAATGTGTCTATAATACACTGATACAGTGTAGACATTGTATTGGCGAGTTGCCCTGACTGAGTCTCAATTTTTCACATCTACAAAATGGGCACAAATGACACTTGCACTTTCTGTCTCACAAAGTCATTATGAAGAAAACAGTAAACTAGAAAGTACCACAGAAATTAATTTTTGTCTCCTTCCCTCATTGTTTCATGCTGGTGAGACTTTTCTCCCCAAATCTTCGTGGGAAGGGAACACGGTGTTGAGCCCACAGTAGGTGGAAAATACAGATTTGTGCTAGATGAAGATAAGAAGCATTTATCAAGTGTTTACTATGTGTCAAGAATTGTGCTGAATATTGGAGAAAGTAGGCAGGATATAACTATGACTATTTCCTAGAATCACCAGACTCATTGTTAAATGGGAACTAAGAAAGCCTCTTGTCCAGCCCCCTTGTTTTACAGATGAGGAAATTAAGTCCCATAAAAGTGAAGTGATCTGCCTCAAGTCAAATAGTAAATAACAGAAGCAGGATTTGAAACGAAGTCCTTAGGACACAAGTTCAAAGCTCTTCCCGATGTACTTAAGAGCATCTAACTGTCAGTAAAGCCTTCCTTGTATTCAAATGACATTCCTCTTTGTTAGTTTCAAAGGGAATCAGGACAGTTACATTATTAAAGAAATTTCAACAGTCATAATTCATAATATAGCCTCCCCCACCCCCAGCCTCCTCTTCTTTAAGGTGAATCATCTCTGTTCTCCTAATATCTCTTTTATCTCTTTCTAGGTCAATTTTCCCAGAAGTTTCATCATGTTGGGGGTGGAGAACCACTTTCCTCTTAAAACCATCTTTCACTTCTTACTTCCCTCTTATCTCTGGAGTACCAGAAAGGAACCTAGCACTTTGCCAAGGGTGGGACCAACTAGGGTTAACTCTCTAGGGAATGTTTGCTATAGACCGGGCACGCAGGATGTTACAAATCACTGTCTAGATAGAGAAACTTGCTTGGGTCATCATTTCAGGCCATTACTGCTTTGCAAGTGTCCATGAATGGATCCCACAAGGAGCAGAACCTGATGCACCACCACTGATTTGACTTTCCTGGATGAGAATACTAAGAAGCACCCACTTCACAGGACCAAATGAGATGAATGTATATAAAGGGCTTCACAAACCTCAAAGCATTAGCCATTATTATTGCTATCGTCTAACAATCTCCTCAAGCTGGATTTGCAAAGTCTGTTTTTTGAATGCAAGTATAACTTCAATCTGATTCTATTAAGTTTAATTTCATTAGAATTGAATCACCATTCTGACTGTCCCCATTGATTTGGATTTAGATACTGTTATTCCACACCAAGTTTCATGTCATTTTTTTTTCTTTTTTTTTTTTTTCTGCGCAATGAAGGTTAAGTGACTTGCCCAGGGTCACACAGTTAGTCAGTGTCAAGTGTCTGAGGCCGTATTTGAACTCAGGTCCTCCTGAATCTAGGGCCGGTGCTTTATCGACTGTGCCACCTAGCGGCCCCGTTTGTAAATCTGATAAGTAGGACAACTATGTCTTTATTGAAGTTATTGATAAAAGTGTTGAACCACGAAGGGTCAAGGACAGGTTCCTGGGGGCACTTTGCTACTTTCAAGTTTACTAAATCTACCTAATTGTATTGGAATTCGTAGTAAATGAGTTGGGCCCAGAAGGATTTGGGGCAAGACTGTTCATTATGACCATGGACAAAATGTATCAAATGCAAATAGGTGGGAATAGAGAGGATAAGATTAGGCATTATGAAATTTAGAAATGGAAGAGACTTCATTGCTCTTCCAGTCCATCATCTTCCCTTTATGATGAAGAAACTGAAGTCCAGAGAGGGAAAGTAATTTGCCCAAAGGTACTCAGGTAATAAGTAGCAGATACAAGTTTTGAAATTGAGGAAACAAGTCAAGGCAACGAGTGTTTCTTAAGTGCTTACTAAGTGCCAAGCTCTGGATATAGACAGAGCTGGAAGGGACCCAAGAGGGCATATTGTCTAACTCCCTTATTTTATAAGTGAGGAAGCAGAGACCCAGAGATGAAATGACTTGACCAAGATAACACAGCTTAATAAAAGACAAAATCAGGATTTGAATCCAGGTGCCTTGATTCCTAATACGATACTTTTTCCATGAGACCATTTCATTGGTGCTAGGTCACAAGGTCTACTTCATCCCTAAAAGGCGATCAAGTTGGTTAGGACCAATACATTTGTCCTTAATCCTCTTTAGCTTTTCGGGGATGAAATATATCAAGTAGTTTGATTTGGTCAAGACTTAGAGTGCAAGGAGGGGGAAGAGAATAAAATAAGGCCTGAGCCAGACTGTAAAAAGCATCAGTGTCCCCATCAGAATTTCATATTTTAGTTGATAATTGGATCCCCTAAAAATGAACCTCAAAAATATCAGTTTCCTGTAGTGTTTACTAAGAGGCATGGTCTACTGCAAGAGGTGGGGTTTGCATTCAGCCTGACACTCATGGGCTCACTGTCTCCTGCCACCCACATGGAAGATGCTATTGTAATTCTGCACAAGGTTTCCAGTCCTGCAAAGCTGACTATGATTGAGGATAAACGAACCACTCCCTTAGCCTCCTTTTTTTTTCCGATGAAGACGAAAGATTTCCCATGGTTACAGTATACCAAGCAGTGTGATTATTGGCTTCAGTCAGTGTAATTTTCTTTAAAATTCCTTTTGGTTTACATGATGTACAAAATTTCAAGCATGTGTTTTCAGGGGGTCCCCTAAGATGGCTGGTGCTCCAGATGGTCCCCACCAAAGCAAATCAATGTTGATTTTTGCCTAAAGGCACCTAGAAGGATTTGGTAACATTCAGCTCCAATGAATGAACTTGGAAATAACCACAGACCTTTTTTTAAATTTTTTTTTTTACACAGGCAGTGGGTTTGTGTTTTCCCTAAATATGACAATACTAATTAAGTAGAAGGTTTTTTAGCATCTCTTCCTGGAAAGGGATATTAAAGAATATCTCATCCAAATCTTTATTTTACAAACAAAGAAACCGAGGCCCGGAAAAGGGCAGGGGTTTGTCCAAGGAGTCACACAGAGAGTAAAAAGAACAAATCCAGACCAAGAGCCAAAGCTCTTTTCACTAGCCTACCTTGTCTCTCTTAAATGTAAAATAATGGAGGTTAAGGAGATGAGAAGTTAAAGACACAAGTCAGAAGCACTCACTTTCCGCTTGCCCGAAAAATAAACCTTGTGACAAAGTGAAGTGTGAAAAAATGCAAAGAGACTTTTCCCTCTGGGGCCTCCCAGAGACAATGAAGACAGAGCCTTGGCTGGGGGAGGGGGAGAGCTCTTTCTCTCTCCTCTGTTCCCGGGAGTCTCAGGGAACAGAGGCTATCCCAGAATCCTTGGAGCTCAGAGATAGAAGGGACCTTGGACGCTGTCTAAGCAGGTTCCTAGAGCCTGAGCTCTAATGGTTTTTTCATTCTCCCTGGCCTTTTCTCCCAGTCTGCCCTTAATAAGATCATAGGCTCATATGGAGTGGGGAGGGACCTTCAAGGGCATCTCATCCAACTCCCCCATTTTACAGAAGGGGAGATTAGTAGCTACATCCAAGGTCACACAGTTGGCAAGTAGCAAAACTAGATTTAAATTGAGGTCTTTTCCCAGATGTTGTACTTATCCTCCCAACCTTTGTTGATGAACATTCAGACTGACTGAGGGGACACTAGGAACACTGGGGGGGGGGTGTACGTAGCTCTTGGTGACAGGTGGCATTAGGAGCACTGGTATACTGCAGGGTGGCATTCTTTTTGGTAGCAGTAGGATCCAGATTGTATGGGGAGCAGGGAGAGGCCTCAGACCAGATGCCACAGTCCCCAAGGCTGGATGCTCAAGTCAATGTTTCTCTTGAGAACAACTAATTTATCAAGCGCCTACTATGTGCCAAGCACTGAGCTTTGAAGGAAACTTCCAAACCCCTGAAGATCACCTTCTGGTTAGAAAGGATGATCATGTGATCGTAGATTTAAACCTGGAAGTATCCCTAGAGACCATTCAGTCTGCCTTTTTCTTTTCATTTCATTTTTTAAAAATTAGGCTTGGCCACGATGTATTTGAATGTGGTAATAAAAGAGTGAATTGCAGGGTTTTAGCAAAGTATAGTAAGTACGGATGATCACAGGGTTGGGAGAACGAACCCTGCAAAGAAGAGTTGATCTGATGATGCAATCAAAGCCTTCGAAGACCTGAAAGCTGTAATGTAATTACTAGGAAATTGGTCCCCCGATCACTACCTGGAAAATTACGATTTTGTCATATGACTTCTGTTATACCTCTAAACCAAGGTATGTAAGGGCATAAACTATATAAAATATGTATCATGTAAATCTATATGTATAGTGACAATATGCATATGTTTACAACCCTTTGAGGTAGTGCTCTTATTATCGATTTTACAATAGAGGAAACTAAGGCAAACAGAAGTTGACTTGCCTGGGGTTACACAGCTAACAAGCATCTGGAGGATGGGGCGGGATTTGAAGCCAGAAGCTCCCAACTCTGACTCCATCCAGCATGTCATGTCTCTCTTCTGCCATTGCTGCCTTCTCCTTTTCACAGGGTTCCTGGAGAGGGTGTGGGCACACTTTCTCGTGGTTCCCTTCTGGTATGTTTTCCCTGACAGTCTGTTTCCGTGTAGTTACCAGCAGTGGGGCAGCCCTGGCTCAGCTTAGTCACATCCTCCCTGTGTCTCACCCAGAGACTGCTCTCAACTTTCACCTACATCTCAGACTCCAGGGTGTTACACGATTCCCAAGGTGTCTGCTCATCCTTGGGAAAAAAGGAAAGGTTCTGCCCCTGACCAACGAGCCTGGGCAGGGGGGCTCCCTGCACCTGGAGAGAGGGAAAACACTCCAGTGTCTGCTCATGTCTTTCAGGACTTGGACAGAACCTGTTTGATGGGTTAAGCAGCCCCCCTCACCCATGGGGTCCCATATAGTGCTCTCTGATCCTTCCTAAGTGTTGATGACTGAACCTCAGGTTTTCTTAGCTTCCTTGGCATAGAGGGAAAAGGGGAATAAGCATTTATAGAGCACGTACTATATTCCGGCACTGTATTAAGCACTTTGAAAATGTCTCATTTGATTCTCACAACAATCCTGTGAGGTAGGTGCTGTTATGATCTTCAGTTTACAGCTAAGAAAACGGAGGCAGACAGAGTGACTTGCCCAGGGTCACATAGCTAGTAAGTGAACTCCAGTCTTCCTGACTCCAGGTCTAGCACTCTTTGTACTAGCGACCTAAAAGGGGGAAAAAAGCACAGGATCTGGAGTCAGAAGACCTGGGTTTGAATCCCTCATTTGCCTCTTTTTACCTTGTGTGATTTGGCAGGAGGCAGTAATAATTCTGTCCAGTGGAAAGAGCTCTGGACTTAGGGTCTGAGCACACAGGCTTCCTTCCTCCTCCAGGTGTTTTGCTTATTACCCGTGTGACCTTGAGCATGTCACTGGACCTCACTCATTAGGCCTCAGTTTTCTTATCTACAAATTGGGATGGTGAGACTAGAAAGTCTCAAGAGACACCTTCCAGCTTCAAATCTATGATCCGAATTCTCCCTTCCTTTTCTGGGTTTCACTTCCCTCAGTCTCCAAAATGAGGGGATTGGTTGGAAGATTTCTAAAGTTACTTCCGATCCTAAATGTTGTAACCCAGTACCCCACAATCCTTTCCTGCTGACAAAGTTTTCAGATCCTTCGGAAGTGGCTGAGGAAGATTCTACTGCTAATCCGACCAGCATTTCTAGAGTGTTTTTAGGTTTGCCAAGCACTTTCTAAATATGATTTCATTTTTGCCCCACAACAACTCTGGAAGGTAGGTGTTATTACTATTGTCATTTTATAGATGAGGAAAGTAAAGCAGACAATAGTTCAGTGACTTTCCCAAGACCCCCAGCTAGAAAGTGACTGGGGCTGGATTTGAACTCAGTTCTTTCCGACTCCACCACCCAACTTCCCCCATGCCATTTAGGGGCCTTGTAGGCAAGATCTGACCCAATTGGAGAATAATAAAAACTCTATTTTTTTCTGTTTCAAGAATGAATAATAACTAACCTCCCTCTACAACACTTTAAGGCTTGTAAAGTGCCTTTTAAGTATGTTATCTCACAACAATCCTGTTATTATCCTTATTTTATAGATGAGGAAACTCATGGCAAGAGAGGTCAACTAGTTGGAAATGTGTGAGGCAAGCTCCTAATTCAGGCCCACCTGACATCAAGCTCAACATTCTATCCGCTAGCCCAGCTCCATAGCTTTACAAACAGCTTCCTTTCCCTCCTGATAGCCCTGGAACCTATTCAGTGCCAGTATTCTAAGGTCACAGAGTAGAAAGAGACCTCAAGGAATGTCTAATTTGACTCACACCTCAGTGGGAATCCTTTCTCTGATATCACTGTCTTCATTTTACAGGTGAGGAAACTGAGGCTTTCCTTGGCTTCTGAGTTTCTATCTCTGGTTCTCTGATTCTCTCATAGAAGTCAACTCCGCTAGGGTAGAGACTGTCTCACTTTTGGACCTATATCCTCAAGGCCTCGGAGGGAAGTGCCTAGCACCACAGAAAAGATAAAGCGGCAAAGCCAAGATCCTAGTCTAGCTGTCCAAATTCCAAGCCCAGCGGGCTTGGCGATGACTCCTAACCCCAACAGCCGATGGAGAGCAGGTTCAACAGTCCCCTTTGGGAGACTTGGCACAAAGAGTCCTTCGACCCTCTGGGACCATTCCTGATTCCCTCAGTTGTTATTTGCTCCCTCCCCTCCTCAATTTTGCATGTACTTGCTTATTAGCATGTGGTATGAAGGGAGTGTGATGACAAGGGAGAAAGCAAGGATTCTGGAGTCTGAAGATCTAGATCCCAATAACCAAAGCACTTGACATCCCTGCCCTTCAGGCAACAAAATGAAGAGGTTGGACAAACATGGCCTCTGATGTCCTTGCCACCTTCCATGATCCTAAGTGCTATTACTTCAGTAGAAGCCAGGGGTTATCTCACTTTTGTATATACGTGCATGTGTGTACATGCATGTGGATACATGCACGTGTGTGTCTATGTGTATATATGTGATGTGGATGTGGTATGTGTATATGTGCATGTATACATATACATATATGCACACACATGCATATACATATACACATATACCCCCCAATCCTGGCCCAGTTCTTAGCACATAGTAATCATTAACAGATGCTTAATAGATGCCAATAAATTTTCATCTTTCAGTGTGCCCCAGCAACAGGGAACAGATCAGATTTCAAAAGAGACCCCAAAGTCAGAAAACAGACCAGGAGCTTCATCTGCAGCCCCTACTGAGATTTGTTCAACTCGCTGGGCAATCAACAACCAACAAGCATTTATATGGCACTTACTACATACCTTTCTGAACATCTCTGTTTGACTAAAAAACTTCCTGCCTCTTTAGAGTTCCAAAGTCATCCTCTCTCTCTCTCTCTCTCTCTCTCTCTCTCTCTCTCTCTCTCTCTCTCTCTCTCTCTCGCTCTCTCGCTCTCTCGCTCTCTCTCTCTCTCTCTCTTTTGTTTCCCAGTTAAATTAAAAAGATCCCTGGTAGCGATCTCTCAGCTTGAGTTTGAAGAGTGGTTCTATCCCAGCAAAGCCCTTTTCCATTTGAGACCTTATTTTAATCATCTCATCAGATATTCAGCCAGGTTCCCTTATCTATCAGGGGCCAAGGAAACAGCAGCAGAGAGCCTGCATCACAGGCTCCATCCTCAGATGGGCCAACTGCCTTGATTTGTCATGAGGCCTCCCGATCCAGGGAGATAGCAGTGAATAATGGGATTGTGAGTTTCGGCACAGAAATAAGGTCACCGTGAAGAATATTGCCATTTTGAAACCTCAGTGAACTTCAGCGGCCAACATGGGATGACTGTTAATCTCTCTCTCTCTCTCTCTTTCTCTCTCTTTTTTTTTGCTCAGCTTCCTCCTCTGTGGCCTGCTACTTCAATGTGGGGACTGTCCCTCCTTCTCTGACTTCCTCTCATGCAAATAGCCTGGGTGAAGTCCAGGCCTTATTGAGAAAAACGCCACAGAAGGAAGGAACCAACACCAACCTCAACCTCACGCAGACATACTTTCTATTACATTTCCAAACCTCAAAGAGCAGAGTTTCTCCCCATTCCCAGCTTTTTAGGTAGAGCATACTTTTCATGGGTCCCCTTCTTAAAACCCTAGGGTGTGATGGAAAGAGCCAAGAGAGGTTTTGACAGTCGAGTGGGTGACCCTGGACAAATCACTTCACTTATCTAAGGCTCCTTTCTTAAAAAAAAATCAGCAAAATGGGAATACTAATCCTTGAACTATCTGTATTGGCCTCGAGGCAAGGGATGCCACAATCATAGGAGAACTGAAAACTAGTCTCCCAGAAGACAGTGGAATGGCACAGAGTCACTGTGAGCAGGCTGCTGCACGTTACTAAAAAGACATTACAAAGGAAAACCAGAATAAAGAGTGCCATCAAAGAAATATACGAAGAAGGAAAGTGGGTTGGTCCCATATTGAAAGTAATGGATAATCAATGCTTATTTGATGTCATCGTGATATCAAGAGAACTCAAGGAAGACTCATAGATTTAGAACCAGAAGGGACCTCAAAGGTCATCTAGAACCTCTCCCCCTCCCACATACACACACATACTCATTTTACAGATGAGGAAATCTAGATCTATGGAAATTAAATTATTTTATGGAGATCATATGGGTAAGGGTCTGGGGCAAGATTTGAATCCAGGTCCTCTGACTATAGTCAGTAATTCTTCCCTAGGACTATGCTTCCCCCAAGAACATTGGATGCCCCCCCACACACTTGATATGGGCAAGAGTTACACAGGATGGGTAAGCATAGACAGGTACCATTGTGCCTGTACCTACATTGATGAGATCTCAGAGTCACAGGAGTATTTGAATATTCCTTCTCTCCCAACTTTATTGAAGAAAAAATATATATGTGTATACATATAAACTATATCTATAACTATATAACTATCTATCTATCTATCTATATACACCTTATGGAGTATTAGATTTTGAGTCAGGAAGATCTGAATTCAAATCCTGCCTACAACGCTTTAGTTGTGTGACTCTGGGCACAGGGCCACTCTATGCTTTGGTTTCCCTATCTATCTATCTATCTATCTATCTATCTATCTATCTATCTATCTATCTATCTATCTATCTATCTATCTATCTATCTATCTATCTGTCTATCTGTCTATCTGTCTGTCTGTCTGTCTGTCTGTCTGTCTATCTAATCTATCTTTGCCAGCTGATCAGGGTTAAGTGACATGCAAGTGTCTGAACCTGGATTTGAACTCAGGTCCTCCTGACTCCAGGGCTGGTACTCTATACACTGTGCCACCTAGCTGCCCCTCTTCATTTTTATTTGTAAGCTGGTTATAATAACAATCTCTCTCTTGAGATAACATATGTAAAGCACTTTGAAAACCTTAAAGTACTATAGAAATGTAAATTATTACTATGGTTGGGAAACCTTCCCTTAGACAATAAATAGATTGGTTCATTTCTTCCCTTGGAAAAGCCTGAAAGACAGATGATGAACAACAGCTCTAAAGAGTTTATGGGCACTCCTGCTAGGAAGGATAGTGGACATTTATATAGCTCATTAAATTTTACAAAGCATTTTATACCATCTTGTTTGAACCTCACAAAAACCTTGTTTAGTAGGTAGTACTGTTATTATTATTATTATTATCCCTCTTTCAATGAGGGAGAAACTGAGGCCCAGAGAAGGGACAAATGTCCACACCAATTAATCTGTCAACAAGTCTTTATGATGCACCTACTATGTTTCAGATGCTGGGTTAATAGCTGGAGCTTCAAAGGCAAAAATAAAAATATTCTTGCCCTGAGGGAGCTTATAGTCTATCAGCTGATATATACTTTGTCTCCTAGTTCCAGGATCTGCTTTTAAGAAGTAGCAGATGCAGGTTTTGAGCTCCCATCGTCTGGGGCTAGTACTTTTCCCATGATATCTTTTTGAATGACCTTTCAATCTAGCCCTAAATACATCAAACAGAAGTCTCTTTTGAAGCTGTTTTCTTTCAGAGGAAAGGATGCTCATAATAGTTAACCAAAACACAGCCCTCAACAGTTATGGTATGCTTTAAAACCATTATATCATAGATAATAACCAAAGAAATGGCGCTAAAAGGAAGTGGCAGACTTGAACTAAGAAGAGGAGTTAGGGTGCTCCACCTCCAGAGAAAGACCCATCTATGGGGCTGACCAGTAGGTATCTCCCATAGGTAGAAGCCATGATCTCAAAGTGGAAAGAACATTGGCCCAGGAGTACTGACGGTCCCTTCCACCCCCAGCATTCCATGAATCATGAGCAGCAGTGGAAGGGAGAAGGGTTCCCTCTTATCTTAGGCCAGGCGCGGGGAAGGAGGACAAAGCTCTGGTTTGGTGACTTACCAGTTTCAGGGGGCTTAGAGACTCTTAGGCTAAAGGGTACTCTCTGCAGCACAATGACAGAAGATCCTAGAGGAGGGTGGTGCTGGCCAAGGATAGGTAGGACAGGACATGCGGGGTGCGGGATGGCATGGGGATGGGGGGAGCTTGGACCAATCAGCAGCAGACACATTGCCTTCATCCTATTAGAGGGAATAGTGGAGTCAAAGGTTGTTATTGTTCAGTCTTTTCAGTTGTGTCTGACTCTTTATGGCCTCATTTGGGGTCTTCTTGGCAAAGATACCAGAGGGGTTTGCCATTTCCTTCTCCAGTTTATTTTACAAGTGAAGAAACTGAGGCAAACAGGGTTAAGTGACTTGCCCAGAGTCACAGAGCTAGTAAATGTTTGAGACTGGTTTGGAACTCATGAGGCCCAGTCTTCCTGATTTCAAGCCCGGTGCTCTATCCATTGAGCCACCTAGCTTTGTTTACTTGGAGTCTAAGGACCTGTTAACAGATCTTGGCTCTGTCATTTATGACTTATATGACCTAGCATCATTCTCTGGGCTTTAGTTTCCTCATCTGTAAAATGAAAGAGTTGGACTACATGACCTATAAATAAGCTCTAAGTCTATGATCATTGTCCAATGTTCTCATTTTACAGATGGGGAAGCTGAGGCTCTGGGAAGTAAAGTCATTTGTCCAAAGTCACAGAGATATTAAGTCAGAGAGTCAGAATTTAAACCCAGATCCCTCCTTCTTCCCACTACATCTCCATACCTGAAGACTTATTTCCCCCCACCCCCAAGTGCAGAAGGAGAAGCCAGGTCCTGGTCCTTAAGAAACAAGGAGGATGTACTCTGCTAGACCTCAGTCAAGTAGAGGGGAGAAAGGAGGGAAATAGGAAGGTCCAAAAGAAACCCCGAACAGAGAGGGTGAGAAGAGCCCAAACCACTTTCATAGAGCTTTGGAGCCGGATGTCTTAGGTCTTCTGGTTTGTTTGAGAGGCAGAAGCAAAGCGTGGTCTGCCTTGGAAGAGATTTCTCTATAGCAAACATCAGAAAGACACACATACACACACATACACACATACATACACACACCCAAAACCACTTCAAGAGCAGCCCAATTTTGAAAGGTGCCACATGAAAAGTGGAGAAAACTGAAGCCCCCTTTATCCGCAGCCCAAGAGCAAAACCAGAGCAGCACTGGCTGGCCCACTTGCCAACCAATGTGCTCTCTCTGCGTGGGGGCCCCTACTTAGAGGCCTGCCAAGCCCATTCATCATGGGGCCCGGGCTGGGGCTGGGGCTGGGGCCTGGGGCCTGGGGCCCTTCATTTTATGTGCATTCAAATGCCGAGGACCAGACCACAAAGTTGCTTCCCTGCTGACTGTGGAAGGAGGCAGCCTGCAGCTGGGACCACCTGGTACCTCTTGGGTCATCAAATGCACAGGAGGGACCCCGGTGGCTTGGAGGGAAGATCTTTCCAGTTCTCAGTGATTATCAAGGCAAGCCTTGGTACTGGGAGTCAGGACCCTTGGGTTCCAGGCTTGGATCTGTCTGTGCAACCTTGAGCCAACTATGTTCCCTCCGAGTCTCTGTTTCTGCTCCTGTCCCAATTGGATTAGATCAGGAGTTCTTAATCTAGAGTTAGATTTCAAGGAGTCTGTGAACTGGTGGGGGGCGGGGAGGGGAAAGATATCTTTATTTCAATACAATTGATTCCCTTTGTAAACCCACATACATATTTTCTTCTTTTTTTTAAGTGAGGCAATTGGGGTTGTGACTTGCCCAGGGTCACACAACTAGTAAGTGTTAAGTGTCTGAGGCTGGATTTGAACTCAGGTACTCCTGACTCCAGGGCCGGTGCTCTATCTACTGCGCCACCTAGCTGCCCCTATTCTTTTAAAAACAATATTCTGAGACTGAGTTTTCACTAGACTGCCATGAGAAATTAGTCACTGAGGACCCTTCTGGCTCTGCTCTTCTATATTTTCTATATTTTCAGTTCTAAGATTCTCCATCCAAAGGTCCCTTTCATCTCTGACATTCTCCGTCCCAAGTTCTGAGGTCCCTCCTAGCCCTGGCATTCTGTGTTCTATCTTCTAAGATCCCTTCCAGTTTTAGAATTCTACAATTCTGGGAGGCACAGAAGAGTTGGCTTTAAGAGATTATGGAACTCTGAAGTAAAAACAAAACAAAATGCAAAAGAGAGTTTTCTGAGCTGGGTTGAAATAAAATGTTTTTGAAAAACACCTACAAGAGAGTCTCCACTGCAGTCATACTCATATCCCCCCTTATTTTGGACTAAAATGAGTCAGTAGTCGCTTGGATGAGCAATGCAGCAGAGCTTGTTTGGGTTCCCCATCCCCATTCACTTCGGATCCCATGGGAGCCTGGCACACAGAATTCCAGCATCCTAAACAAATGTTGAATGGAATTAAATGCAAATGAATGGAATTTCCTATCTGAGGAAAACTGTGACCTGTGCCCAAATCAAGCTGTTGACTCAAATGCTTTGATGTAACTGATCTGAGGGCATCTTCTACTTGATGATGATAAGAGTAACTTCCAGGACAATCATTCCATTCATTCATCAGACATTGATTACTTATTCATTTATGGTCCCACTATGTGCCAGGCACTATGTTAGGCACTGGAGATAGAAAGAAGAAAATACATATCCCCTGCCCTCAAAAAACTTACATTTGGAGGGGGAAAGAGGCAATATAGCATGTAACTAGATAAATACATATAAAATAGATGCAAAAAAAGAGAAAAATCATTAGTGAGGGAAGGGAGCTAACAACTGAGGGAAGGATCAGGACTAATAACAGCTCACATTCCTGTTATACCTTTTCATTCATGAAATGTTTACCACACAGCAACTTGGTGAGGGTGGATATGATATTGATGGGGCAATCAGTAGACTAGAATTTCTCAAGCTCCTTCTTTGTGCTGGACCCTATGCTAAGTGCTGGAGCTGCAAAAAAAAAAAGGCAAAAGACAGTTTCTGCTCTCATGGAGCTCAGCAGTTTAAAGGGGGAGACAGCAGCATGCAAACAATGATATACAGGTCAGGCAAGATATATACCAAATAAATTGGGGGTGATCCCTGAGGGAGAAATGGGAAAAAAAACTTTTTGTAGGAGGGGCGAACTTTAGCTGAGATTTGAAAGAAGCCAGGGGGAAGATGAGGAGGGAGAGAATTCCAGGCACAGGGACAGCAAGGAGCTCAGTGTTGTTGGATTGAGGAGTAAGTAGAGGAGAGAAAGGTATCAGAAGATTAGGATGGTAGGAAGGGACCAAGATGAAGGGCTAAAGGGTTTCACTTTAAAAGTGGAATAAAAAATACCCTTTCTTAAAAAGAAAAATATACTACCTGCCATTCTCTGATTGACCAGTCCAAAAGATAAGAGATAAAATGACATTAATTTGACATAATTTATTCTCAATCAACCAATAGTGACTATTGAGCGATGATCACTTCCTTTTCTAAGTATTGGAACTCAGTTTTTAACAAGCTGTTCTAGGATTTTATCAGGGATTGCTAGTTAGCTCCAGTGTTAGTTAGATCCATCCATCCATCCATCCATCCATCCATCCATCCATCCATCCATCCATCCATCCATCCATCCATCCATCCATCCATCCATCCATCCATCCATTTTTCCCCATTTAAAAAAAAATCCAGACAAAATATTTAAGCTTTCAGTCTTCTGGGGTTCTACCTGTTCTTTATAATATCTTAAGATTTTCTGTTTCCTTGCCTTCATCTACGAGTCCTTTCAGTGACCAGAGGTGTAATTAAATGTGGATCTGAATGTTCAAACTCATTTAAAATGACTCCCCCCCCCAACTTTAAAAACTTTTTTTAAAAATTGAAAAAACAAAAGTGTCCCAACCCCAGAGGTTGTTTTAGGAAGAAGTTATACAGCCACCAATCTTGGGCCCCAGATCGGAGGAAATAGGATGATCAGACCAGTTTGACAGTTAAAAATAGCCAAAAACCAGGGCGGCTAGGTGGCACAGTGGATAAAGCACCAGCCCTGGATTCAGGAGTACCTGAGTTCAAATCTGGCCTCAGACATTTGACACTTACTAGCTGTGTGACCCTGGGCAAGTCACTTAACCCCCCTTGCCCCGCAAAAATAAATAAATAAATCAAAATAGCCAAAAACCTTTATTTTCCCATGGTCGTATTTCCTCATCGCCAATAACTCAGGTCAACTTGATTTAATTCAATAAACGATTATTAGGCAGGGCCCTATGTTCAGTGCTGGGGTGATCCAGACTCAGAGTAAGGTAAAATATCGGTCTCACCTACATTGTCTTCCCCCCTCCATTTCCCCACTGTTAGAGTTTTAGGGGCATTCCCACAGGCTGGATGCATTTTTTTTTTTTTTGGTGAGGCAATTGGGGTTAAGTGACTTACCCAGGGTCACACAGCTAGTAAGTGTCAAATGTCTGAGGCCAGATTTGAACTCAGGTCCTCCTGAATCCAGGGCCGGTGCTTTACCCACTGAGCCACCTAGCTGCCCCTGGATGCATTTTCAATAGGCATTCTCTTCACCTTGGTGAAGAAAGGAAGGAGAGGCGGAGCCCTGTTGGTAGTCACAATGGGAGACCTCAGTTCTCTGCTGCTTTATAAACCCTATGATGTTTTTGCTCCCTGTCAGAGTAAAACTCACTATTTTACATTTGTAGAAACTCAGCTTCAGAGATGGTGACTTTTCGATAAGTCGAATGATTAGAAAATGGCAGCATTTGGATTTGATCGTAGGTGTCCTGTGTCCTGGGTCCTGGTTTTTGCCACCATGAAGACTGTGCTATGAGAATCACAGACCCTTTGAGCTGGAAGAGGAAACTGAGGTCCCCAGCAGTTAAGAGATTTGCCCAAGGTCACATAAGCAGATGGATCCTCCAGTTCCAGGGATTTCTGGGAAGCGTTTATGAAACTGTTTCAGCAAGATGTTGTACAAAGGGCACTAGACTTGGAGTCGGGCCTGGATTCCTGTTCATTGACCCTGAAAAAGTCCCTGTCCCTCTCTGTGGCTCAGTTTTCCCATATGTGAAATAAAGGGGTGGGATTAGAAGCCCCTTAAAATTCTGACATTCTGTGGTTCTTTGAAATCCCAGAGTCTGTCCTAAAATGGGAAGCCAGAGATGATGATAATTAAAGAAAGAGGGAGTGACTGGGAAGGGGACCAGAGCAGAGCTAGAGCCTTTCCTTCATCTCTTTCAGTTTCAAATGGAACTAAGGATTATTGGTCTATCTCTATTGATTGAGAAAGAAATATAAAGTGGACCACAGCCTCGGGGCTAAAGTTCCTTTGATGGCCTATTGCAGAAACAAACTGTAGGGGACGCTTCTTAGAAAGCAGTTCAATTCAATTCAATAAACTTTTATTAAGCACTTTCTATAGGTCATACCCTAGATATTTTTTATTGGGGGGAAGGTGGGAGGATCCACATCTATGACTTTGGGGCTATGGAAGCCACTTACACTGATGCCTGACAGCTCTTTTGTAATTGGAATCTTGGAGACTTGTTTAGGTATACTGATGGGTCAAGTGAATTGACCACAGCTAGTGTCAGAGGTGAAATATGACCCCAAGTCTTTCTTTTTTTAAACTTTTGCGGGGCAACAGGTGTTGTGACTTGTCCAGGGTCACATAGCTAGTAATTGTCAAGTGTCTGAGGCTGGATTTGAACTCAGGTCCTCCTGAATCCAGGGCCGGTGCTCTATCCACTGCACCACCTAGCTGCCCCCCCCCAAGTCTTTCTTACTCCAAGCTGAGCATTCTATTCACCCAATCATGTTTCTTCTGCCTTAAGTGGGATACCTGTTACATGTTAGTAAGTATTCACCTCTAGAATAAACACTGATATATATTATTTGGCCTTGCCCTCCAAGGGGTTTGTAATCAAATTGTGGCAGAAGAACAAACTATATGCCATACAAATAGATATATGTGAAAAGTTAATTGGTTAATTATGTATTACAGAGTGGGTGGGGGGAGTCATTAAGGGCTCCAGAAATAAGAAGAGACAGGTGATAGGATCCCAGGCCAAGGCAAAGGACAAACAAAATGTAGACCATTAAAGGGGAAAGTGGTATCTTTCAACGGGAATACCCTAGCTTTGTGTATTCATTAGCTCCCCATTACTGGTGTGGAGATAAATATCATAGCCACTTTCCCTGGCACAATAGGAGAATGTATAGAGAATGATGTACTCTTCATCCAGAATGGCAAATCTATCAGCTTCCGAGGAGGGGGCGGGGGCGGGGGAGGGAAGAGATGAAAGCTCTTTCCAAAGTGATTTCTCTCTATTGCGATCTGCCAGCTTCCTTTTCTATCAAACTATTATCTCAACCAAGTGCTGGGGCTGAATCTTGTATTCAGGTCTGTTAAGTGCCTACTTTTTCAAAACAGAGCTGCTATTATTTCAGAAGTAATGTGTCTCTGTGTCATTGGCCGGGTCCACATTGATTTCTTGCAAGCACACACACACAAAATGCACTGGTGGTTACAACCTAATTAAGTGGCAGGCTCAGGTCTTGGGAGGCATGAGTGACTAGGAACTTGGCAAGCTGCACCGGTGAAAGTGCTAAATCCAGAGTGGGCCGTGCCTCTGAGGGGGATGTCTATGTCTGGGATGTGATTTGGGGGGACCAGAAAGCAATGACTGAACTAAATATGCCCCCCTGTTGTATTCATGATGGTGTCTTCAGACATTGGAGTGATTGTGGATGGTGGTAGGGGTGGTGGTGGTAATCCTTAGTATAGAGCCTGGCATAGAGTAGGGGCTTTAATAAATGCTATTGACTAATAATCACAACACCAAAGGAAAAGGGCTGCCCTGGGAGTTCTTGAGATCCCTGTCACAGATGTCCAAGTGGATGTTGGACGACTTGTGAAGTGTGCTACAGAGGGTAATTCTATATCAACTATATTGGATTAAATGGCTTTCGACATCCCTTGAGACATTTTGGTGCAATGGAAAAACACTGACCTTGAAACCTCCAGGATCTGAGTTCAAAACCCAGCTGTCTTATTTACTATCTTTATGACCTTGGGTGAGTGACTTAATCTTTCTGGGCCTCAGTTTCCTCGTCTGTTAAAATGAGGAGGTGGAATAGGTGATCTCTAAGGTTCTTGCAGCTCTTAATTTATGATCCAATCATCCTTCCAACTCTTAGAGCTTGTGAGTCTAAGATAAAATTATGGGAGGAACAGTGGGGTATCCTTGTGTGCAGAGGTCATTTAGCTTCTCATACCCAGCCCAGTACTTGCTTAGAGTAGTTGCTTAATAAATGCTTCTTGGATGAATGAATGAGTGGATGAATGCAGTTGGAGACCCCGGGTAGCTCAAGGACAGAGGGACACCTGGGGAAGGTTAACGTTTGGAAAAAGGAGGGTATGGAGAAGAAAGACAACCTAACTCTCTCCATATTGCCCAACACCGATCGTCGCAGAAATTCCCAACCTTGGGTTCCTCTTTGCAAACCAGGCTGTGACTGAGGAAGGCTTTTGTTTCATCTCCACACTTAAATACCAGTTTCAGCGCCTTCAAAGAAAACCAAAAGACTTTTTTTTTTTTGCATTGCAGTTCATTCTTAAAGAAAGGTCAATATGAATCAAACTGATCTGGAAGAGGCTATAAATACCATGATGGTCGGAGGTGGGGGGTGGCGGAAGGAAAGTGTTTCTAGCGACGACGTCCATGAGGAGTCTGATTCCTGTCACCTTAATTCATTGGCTCCACAGCATTTCTTGTTTGCAATAATGTGAGGCATTTAGCATGGAAACTGGAACATTGCCCAAATGATAAGCCCTCAGACTAAACTTGTGAAAGTAATTTTCAGTAATCTTTAAGAGGAAAAATTACATTTATGGAGTGTGGGGGGGTGCATCTTATTTTATTGTGATTTGGAGCCCGGGACTGCATGCAGATGGGGCCTCGGATACCCTTGGATATGAATAAATCTGGGGAAAGGTGTGTGGGTGGGTGGGGGGCAGGGTGGGGGATGATAACATGACTCCATGGGAAATATTAATCAATTCTCTTCCAAATGTGACTAAAGAAAAGATCTGGAGATGATCACACATTAGTCTCTGTGGATTATCACACAAACAAAATGGGTCACAGTTTGGTAACATTTTAAGGTTTACAAAGCATTTTTCCTCCTAGTGGTACCTTGTGGACATTGTGGTCTGGGGTGAAACTATTATTATTCCCATTTTATAGATGAGGAAACTGAGGTTCAGAGAGGTGAACTGATTTACGGGAAGCAGCTGGAACAGTGGAAAAGGTACTATGCTACTGAACTGGGAGTTTGAACCACCACTTTGACACTCCCTGTGTAACCTTGAGCAAATCATTTAATCTTTTGGGGCCTCAGTTTTCCAGTCTGTAAAATGAGGGGATTGGACTTTTCTACCTTCTACCTATGATCTATAGACTTGCATAGGGTCATGCAACTTGTAAGAGGTGAGGATGAGACTGGACCCAGACATCCTCACCACAAGCCCAGTGCTGATTCTGCTCCACGAGAGGGGTTTACAGGAAGAAAACAGTCCACTTCCAATGAACAAAATAACCTGAACCTGACTTTCCCACAGAAGCAATGTGGTCAGTTCCCTGTCCAGTCCACAAATCCCTACTTAATCCAGAAAGTTCTTGTACATTTTCAATGTAAAATTATCAAACACATGCAAAATGATGATTGGATTTAGGGCTGAAAGAATCCTAAAAGATCATCCTAATCCAATTTCCTCATTTTATATATGGAGAAACTGAGGCACAGGGAATGGAAGAGGTCTGTCCAATGTCACACAGTGGCAGTTAATGGCAAAGTCTGGTCCTTTGACTCTAGACCCAGTGTTCATTTTACCACATTACCATTGGTGTCAGAGCTGGAGAGGAGACAGGGAGGGGAAAGAAAGGGGGGGGGAGGGGGTGAAGAGGGAAGGAAAGAGGAGGGAAAGGGACTGATTTGACCTACATCATAATGCTGGTAAATGGTTTGGTCAAGGTTTGGACCCAGGTCTCTTGCTTTCATGTGCAGTGGGTTTGTGGGTAAGAAGCAGGACTGTGGAAGCCCAGAGCAGTGAGGGAGACAAGGGAAGGAGAGAGAAAGGAGGGGGAGGAGAGAAGCAGGAGATTTTTCCTGAGGTAATTGGGGAAGAATTGTAAGGGGAAAGAGAAAGGGGTTAGGCAGAATGTGTGTGGACCTGTGAGAAAGAGAATGCCTGAGGTGAAAAGACAGGAAAAGAAGGAAGCATGACAGGTGCCCGATATGATTGTGTATTCTAGTTATCTGTCCATCAGTACTTATATCTTGGACAGACAGTGCAGGTGGTCACTGAGACGGGCCCAGAACACAAAAGGAGGAGGAGGAGGAGGAGGAGGAGAGCTCCCTGGACTGCCTCTGGGAAACTGGGAAAGTGCTTTTCTCAACACCCAAGTCTCTGCCTGAAACAAAGGAACATCCTTTGGTAACACCATTCACTGTTTTTTCAGTGATTCGATTCAATTCTATTTGATTTGATTCACATTAATTGCGAACTATACAAAAGGCACCATGGCCAATTCTGGGCAATAAGGACAAAATACAGGAGTAGTCTCTGCCCTTTGGGGGGGTGGGTTATGATCTTCTGGGGTTATATAGATGCAAGTCATGGAACAACACAGTCCCCGAAGTATTAAAGCTGTGCTTCACTCAAAGGATAAGGAGAGGCTCATAGTGGACCCAGGAGAAACTGAGGCACAGGGAATGGAAGAGACCTGTCCAAGATCACACAGTGGCAGTTAATGGCAAAGCCTGATCCTTTGACTTCAGTATATTACCAGTTAAGAACAGGATAGAATTAGAGAAAAAGATATGATTAGAGAGAAATGTATGTGGCTGGAAAAGGAGATGTATCAGTTAGGTAATAAAAACAAGAATGGCTCCCATGCTCCATTGATGGAGATAGATGCATAGATAGATAGATATAGGTAGATAGATAGGATAGATGGATGGACAAGATGAACAGAGATATAGATTATAGATAGATAGGTAGATAGATAATAGGTAGATAGATGGGAGAGATGGATAGACAAAATGAACAGACATATAGATGATAGATAGATAGATAGATAGATAGATAGATAGATAGATAGATAGATAGATAGATAGATAGATAGAGGGCTAGATGTTTGGAAGGATGGATAGATGGATAGAAAAATTTCAATTTCCTTCCTTAAACCTGGCAACGAGAACAGAATACAACCAAAATATTCCTGCTCTGCTCTGACCAGCATGGTGGGTCTACCACCTCCCTCATCTGGGATACCCTTCAGATCAAGCAGAGAACATAGGTCAGGATAATGCCACAGGGTACCTCAGAGCATCCTTGAGGAAGTTGAGGGGGAGGGGGAGGCTTTGCATAAACACTGGCTGGTATCGATGGTGTGATGCAATGGGAAGGAGTCCTGGATTGAAAGTCATAGTATCCCTAGTGCAAATCTCACTTCAGTTAATTACTACCCACAGGACCCTGGGCACTAACCTCACTGGGACTGTTTTCTCATCCAATCAAGCTATTCAAGCTTACAACTGCACTGAGACTTTGGGATACCTAGTACAATGAGGAAGGTTGGACTGAATGACCTCCAAGGTTACTTTTTATCCCACATCAATAGTCCTTTGTTATATGGGACATTTGCAAATTAGGATAGAAAGGGGCTTGTATATAGGAAGAAAGAGGGCAACTTTGTCTAATTCAAGAATGTGGTGGTGAGGCATTTGGATATCTGCAATGATGGAGGAAGTGCTCACACTGATGAAATATTTAAGGTTTTGAAGTATGGGATTGATAGAGTGAAAAATCGCCAGTGAAGCTCTGCCAACTGCTGTTTGCTTATTGAGAGACTCAGTTTTTCCATCTATAAAATGGCAATAAAATAACGCCTGACAGGGTTGTTATGAAAAAAGTGCTTTGTAAACTGGAAAGTGATATGGGAATGAGCACTGTTATTATTGTCTTTGCTGTTGTCATTGAATGTTGATAAAATTAGGCTTGTGACAGAGGGGAATGACTAGCAGGGAGAAGACTGACTGCTCTGTGAATAATAATGGTCTCCAAACAAATGTCCAGGGCAGCTGGGTGGTACAGTGGATAGAGCACTGGGTCTGGGGTCAGGAAGACCTGATTTCAGATACTTACCTGCTGTGTGACCCTGGGCAAGTCACTTAACCCTGTTTGCCTCAGTTTCCTCATCTACAAAATGAACTGGAGAAGGAAATTACAAAGCACTCCAGTATCTTTGCCAAGAAAATCCCAAATGGGGTCACAAAGACTTGGATGTGATTGAAACCAAGGAACAACAACACGTGTAACTTTATGCTATAGATGGCTTCTGACAAAGATATAGAAGCTAAATGTCCATTAATCACAAGTCATTTTAAGAATGACCTTGAGAAGCTCAGTTCAAGGCACTTTGGAGTGTCTCCTTTTGTAAAGCAAACATTGTTAGTGTAGAGTGAGAGCTTAGTAAACATCTTGAATTGTTGAATGAGTTGAATGTACCTACAGCTTCCAAGGTCTTTTCCCACTCTGGGGCTTCAGGTTTTCTCATCTGTAAAATGAGGGGATAGGATGTTCTCCAAGGTCCTTTCTGGTTTTTAGGTACTATCCTCTCTCATCCCTGACTTCCACCCAACACCATTTCTACTACCAACACGCTACCCAACACTCCACCTCCTTGGCTATCATCTTAGATTTAGGGCTAAAAGGGACCTCAGACGCTATCTAATCCATCCCCTTCAATTCACAGATGAAGGAGGGAAGGTGAATGACTTGCCCAAAGTCTTCTGGGTAGTAAGCACCACAGGTGCGATTTGAGTCCCAGATTCCATTGTCTTTCTGCCCTGTCTTGTTGCCTTCATTCTAAGGTATTCCTAGCAAAGTCAACATGAATATTTAAAAAAAATTAAAAACATAGGCATTCCTTCAAAATTACAACAATGAGAGAAAAGATAAATGTTGACTAAGCAGCCAGCTGTGTATGGCTTTTTTATTTTTCCCTCTCCTTTAATCCTTTGGTTTCTTGGAGGGGGAAAATAAACCACCCTACCGCCACCCACCCCAATGGCTTGTTATGCAAGAGCTGGCCATGCAAAGGAAGCTGCCTTCTCTCTTTCTAAATATACATTTTGCAAGAGAGCAAGAGAGGAGAGTGCCCTCTTTCCTTCTCTGTGAAAGCCTTTATAAAGGGAAGTATCAAATTCAGTTGTCCAAGGGTACCTCTTATTGGTTTATGTCACGCAGACAAAGCCTTGTTGGCTACCACAGACTTCATTTTTAACATCTGCGATTCATCTAAAGTGATCAGAATAGCTCACATTTCTATTGTGCCCCAAGGTTTGCAGGAGGGCATTCCTCATAGCCACCCCAGGGGGTGGGGTGGGAGTGGTGAGGATTGCAAGAATTATGATACCCATTTTATAGAGGTGAAAATTGAGGTTTAGTGACCCCTAGGATGTTACATGATGAATCATTGTCAGGGCCCGAAGGGATACCTGGTCTCTTAAGACACCAAGCCCAGGTCTGGTACCATTTAGCAACTTCCTGTACTATGCTGATCTCATCGGATGCTCTCCTGGGTGATGTCCTCTACTAAAGCATTGTGTCTGGTACACTGAGGGACCATTAAACAGAGCAGAGATGTATTGAGGCAGAAACAAATATACTGTTCGATCCTTTCACAGGGTTCATCTCTTGTTATTTCATAAAACAAGGACCTGACCCAGAAAGATTAAGGGGGTGGGGGTGGTCAAAGAAAGGGGTATCTCATAGGCCCTCAGTACTAAAAAGGCTGGTGTGTGACTTTGCTCTGTCAAACTTTCCATTCAAACTTTGGTTTTTTCAGGGATGGAAAATTTTGCTTCAGGGTAAAACTTGGCACAACAAGGTCTCAAAGTGAGAGCAAACATCTCCACCATTCCCTCCCCCTCCCCCCAACACATTATCTCTCTCTCTCTCTCTCTCTCTCTCTCTCTCTCTCTCTCTCTCTCTCTCTCGCTCTCTCTCGCTCTCTCTCGCTCTCTCTCGCTCTCTCTCTCTCCCTCCCTTCCTCCCTCCCTCTCCCTCCCCCCCTCTGTCTCTCTCTTACACACACACACACACACACACACACACACACACACATGATCTAAGTAGAGGGGAAAAATCATCCTTGGCCAGCACCCCAGTGCCTGCTTGCCTGGATTGTCACTGAAAATGGTGTCTCTGCACTCAGGCTGCAGGTATTTAACAATGAGGTATAAATAGATGTTCACGAGATCACATGTGAATGCAAATATATCAACCAACCCCAGAGCTGAAAATAGTTATTTACTATTTGGCTTGAATAGTGGCCCAGAAACCCACACACACCTATTACATGCCCATTTAAATTCCTTAACATTTCCTGACCCATTTGCATTTCTTAACGGCTCGGCCAAACATGATGGCATGTGTCTGCCCTCAATGGCAGTTTTTAAAGAACTACTTGGGGTTTGAGACAAGTTGAGCATGGCCCTGTTTCTTGGCCCGTCTGAGCCTTGGTTTCCTTTTCTGTAAACTGGGAATAACAGTACTATAACTAGCATTTTCATAGAAAGGTGTTAAAGGGCTATAGAAGGCTCAAGACAATCATTGGGTCATAGATTTGGAGGGAGGGGGGAAATCCTCAGAGGTCATTTAATTTAATGTAATTTATTTTACAGATTAGGGAATAGAGGCCTAGAGAGGTTAAATGACTTACCTACAGTAACATGGGCAATGAGAAGAAGAACAATGATTTGAATTTAGGTTTCCTGACCAGCATTTCTTCCATGATGCCATCCAATATTGTGGTACATACCACACACACACACATAGCCTGTCACACCCAATAAGAGGGAAAATAGGAGGTCCAGTGAATAGATTGCTGGACTTGTAGTCAGGACGACCTGATTTCAAATCCTGCCTCAGACACTTATTAACTGGGTGATCCTAGAACCATTCTTAGCTTCAGTTTCTTCATCTATAAAATGGGAATAATAATAGACCCCACCTCACATTGTTCTTATGAGGATCAAAATGAGATAAAATTGGTAAGGTGCTCTGCAAGCTTTAAAGATACAAATGATCACTATTAGTAATGATAATAGCTCTCATTTCTGTGACTTTTCAGGTTTCCCAGAGATGTGAGTTAAATAGATTTCTTTTTGAGGAAATTTTGTTGCAGAAAGAGGAAGTTCTTGGCTTAGGGTTATATAGTTAGGAAGTGCCAGGTTTCCTGACTCCTAAATTCAGCACTCCTTCCATCACAGCATACTACTATCTGTTCTACACACACATACTTATGCACAGAGTACATTTACATAGTCATATAGATATACATACATTCACATAAAACAAGCATACATTCAGAGGTTTTTGTTGGAACAAGAACACATCATCCAGCTCAACTGCCTCATTTTACACTTGGGGAGACCGAGTGCTCTCTTGCCTTTCATGTATGCTTTCTTTCTTTTATTATTATTATTATTTTTCAGCAAGAATGCCTGATCTGTGAAATGACTATGGATGGCTAATTAACTGGCCTGTTTACTCTCACCTAGGTTAAAAATAACAAAAAAACAACAATAGGAACTGAATTCTAATCCTCCCATAATTCCAAATCTGATGCTCCACAATCATGCCATGCTATTTCTCACATATACACACACCACAGACATATATGTAATATATACCCCAGTCATGTGCACAAAATCACACACAACACTTCCGCATGTATGCATACACACATGTACATATATTCACACACATGTATACACGCACATACATATCTGCATACTCTAATTTCTCCATAATTCCCTTCTTGGCCCTCCACTGAAAACTTTGCAAAACAGCAAGAACAATGCTAGGAGTAACCGGTTCCTTCTGTGTCATTTCAGCAGGTTGTTGAATAAGGGGAGGGGGAGGAATAGTCAACCTTTAGGAACTGCTTCACTGCTCTCTGTGTATGCTTGCTTTTAATTTTTTTTCCAATGGCAGCCCAAATCTGTGAAATTACTGAGGGTGGTTAATTAGGCATTAAGGCCTGTATTCTCCTGCAGTTTCAATTGGCTATGGTGCTGTCTTTCACTTCCTGTGAGGCAGCTTTGCAATGAGCTGTTAGACACCTGCCATGCTCCAAACCCAGCTGCTTCTGCACAGGGGAGAGCAGTAGGGCAACCAGGGGATCCCGGGCTTAGAGGGGAAGGAGCCATGGTATATTAATGCAAGAGGTTGCATTTCTCTACAATTGAACTCTGTGAGATGTTTCTGTCTGGAGCAGATGCAAGTCCACAATCGCGTCCTGGCCCTAGGTATTTAGCCATGGACTGCTTGCTTGATGGTGGCAGATCGGGGTTCTCCACCTCCATGAATCCCAAATCTTCAATACAAAAGCCTAGGCCTTAAGCCCTCATGGTCTGGAAGGTATCTTTACTGGGCAGGATCAAGTTTGTCAGAACCATTTGGTGCATTCAGTTCCTTGGGGATGCTTTAATGTTACCTTCAGCAAGATTAGACAGAATAAGTTTTGTGTGAGAGGCACTCACTTTGAGTTTGCATCTCATGAGAGAGAACATTGGTAGACTTTAAAAAAGTCCTCAGCTGTGCTTTCACAAAGAAAGTCTATAGATAATTTACATTACTGCTTCTACCCATCAGCAAAATTTGGCTAGTTCTGGCCAGTCTTCAGCTTTGCCAGAGACAAATACTGGACCTTTGTCTAGAGAAATTCTAACCTTCTTGAGAATATACATTTACAGAAGACAAACTGCCGATAGCCATTATAAGACAGGTTCCCAAGGAGACACAACAAAATCACATAAAATGATGGTCAGGAAAGGCAAAGGATTTTTGGTGAAGCTCTAAATGACCTCCATATGTGCTAAAGACATAGCAATAATGCTGAAAATACCTCCTTTGTACTCCTAGCAGAAGAGGGTATATCAATCACATGATCACCAGCAAAAGAATCCTCCTTTTACCTCTTTTGGCAAATTTTATTCCTTAGCTGGAAATTGAACACATAGGAGAGAAGTGGGACATCAGGAAGGCTAATGTGCTGGCCTATAGTTATAAAGCCATATGTCAGAGCCGAGACTTGAACACAAATCTTCTGATTCTGATCTAGTAAGTCAAGAAGTCAGTAGGAATTTAGTAAGTACTATGTGTGCTAGGCACTGTGGATTGTGCAATGAACCTAGAGCTAGGAATCCTAGAGTTTAAATGCAGTCTTAGATAGTGTGACCCTGGGCAAGTCATTTCACCCTCTTTGCCTCAGTTTCCTCACCTATAAAATGAACTGGAGAAGGAAATGGCAAACTGCTCCAGTATCTTTGCCAAGAAAATCCTCAAATGGGAGTCATGAAGAGTTAGACATGAGGGAAATTACTGAAATATTATATATACAATGCTTTCCCATAAACCAGTAGGACGTTTCTCTGTGGTCTTGGTGGTACCATTTATGGCATTTCCACCAGATTGGACTCATGCTCAAGTCTTTCCCTCTTGAAAGCCCTTTTGGTCTAAGCAGAGGTGCTTTAATTTCTCCCTCCAACCTCCTGCTTCAATAAATGCTCAGGAGACTAAACTATGGCAGAGGTTCACTGACACAGCTACACAGGGGAAAAGAAACATGGCCCACTAAGCTACATATTCCAGTGCAATTTGAATCAATAGTCTTTTGTTTTTGTTGTCCAGTCATTCAATTGTGTTTGAATCTTCATGACCCTGTGGACCATACTGTCCGTGGGGCTACTAGAGTGGTTAGGTATTTCCTTCTCCAGTGGATTAAGGCAAATATTGGGCAAGTGACTTGCCCAAGGTTACATAGCTGGTGATTGTCTGAGTCTGGATTAGAACTCGGGTCTTCCTGACTCCAGTTCTAGCACTCTATCCACTGAACTATCTAGCTGCCCATGTCTTTTATTAAGTGCCTATTCATTATGTGCTTGTTGTTGTTGTTTAGTCATTTCTGTCATGTTCAACCATTGTGAACCCCTTTGGAGTTTTCTTTCCAAAGATATCAGAGTGGTTTGCTTCAGCAAGTGAAATAACATATAAACAAGTGACTTGCCGAGGTCACATAGCTAGTAAGTGTCTGAGGCCAGATTTGAACTCATGTCCTCCTCACTCCAAGTTCAGCGCTAACTAGCTACCACTATTAAGTGCTAGGTTCTATGTTATGCTGATAATACAGAGATGAAGAAAAAAAATTTAAAAAATCCTAAATCTCCCAAAGGCCCTGCCCTCAGAGAGCTTCCATTCTTTCAAGAGGGAAAACAATCTGTTGACATGTATGTCGAAATAAAAATACTGGAAATAAATACAAAGTACTTTTGGGGAAGGGGGAAATTCAGGGAAGGCTTTGCAGGAGGTTAAATTTGACTAGAAGCTTGAAGGGAGCTAGGAATTCCAAGGTCCAAGGATGAGGAATAAGAGTAGCCCAGGCATGGGGACAACCTGGATAAAACTGAAGAAGGCAGACTATAGAATATCATGTAATTTTGGCTGGCAGGTTAAGGGGACTAAATTGTTAACACCAAATAGAGGGGCATGAATTTTATTCTGCGCGCGCGCGCGTGTGTGTGTGTGTGTGTGTGTGTGTGTGTGTGTGTGTGTGTGAGAGAGAGAGAGAGAGAGAGAGAGAGAGAGAGAGAGAGAGAGAGAGAGAGAGAGAGAGAGAGATTCTTCACAATGAAAGTTATCCCCTTAAAACTGCCAATGAGAATAACATTGCTGCCTGGTCCTTCCACCCTAACCTAGCAGGTCCCCTCTGCACATCAGACCCTAATACTCCTATTCTGCTCCACAGAACAAACTTGGGGGAATGTCTGTACCTGTGTTAGACTTGGCAATGTCCAAATTCTATTCCCTTCTAGATTTCCTTTACCTGCTGTACCCCTATAAGAGCTTATAAACTGGGATCTGGGAATTTGTTTGAAAGAAAATTGCATTTCTGCAGAATTGGTTTCTGTTGTAATCCAATGCCTAGAAGTTTAAATAGCTTGACCAAGGTCACTCAGGACATAAGCAACAATATTCCAACCTGTGTCCTTTAGCATCCAAGCCAGCTATCTCTATCTCAATTGTGTCCCCTTAGCCATCTTGTCCTTCTGATAGCCAATAGGGGGAAAATTCCTGACTGGACTTGGGCTTGGTCTTAAGATGTGCTTTCTTGTTTCTTGTCTGGAGCAGGGGCCATTTTGAGTTCTGACCTGAAATGAATTTCCTTTTAGTCAAAGAGTTTGCAAGATCCAAGTTTCCAGCTTTGTGCCCTCTGAAACATCATGATGAAATACACCACTTCACAATCACAGCTCTCAGGCTTCACAATGACCCTTCAGAGGAATAAGATCTCCATATACAACATAGTACCTCAAAGAGCTCTTAATGATGCATTTAGGCAAAAGGGTTTTCCTTGGGGTGTTATTTGAGCAATAAAGGCAGAAGGGAGTCTTTCTGGGATTGGAGTCAGCAGGACCTGGTTCCAGATTCTGCTGTTGGCACTTAGTCACTGTGGGATTCTGGGAAAATCAGTCAGTTTCAGCCAACTTTGTAGGACTTATCTCCTGTGTCATCTTGGGCTGGAGGTTATCTGTGTTTGGCACTGAGACTGGAGTTCCCATATTGACAAAACGACACAACTCTATACATTTGTGTGTTCTCTGAGAGTGGAATAATATAGATCCTGGCAGCCACAGAATATGAAGAAATCTATGGGAAGGCCCCCAGCATATTGTATAGACACCATTTGTGGAGTATGTTTAGCAGAAAACAGGAAAGGGTCATACATAAACAGGACGAGAAGGCATAGATGTACTTTACTTTATCTCATGGGACATTATTTTAGTCCAAGAGAAAGGTAGATAGGTCTAAGAGCACCAGAATATTCATCCTCAGAATGTGGCCACCAAGAATAGAGTAGATATTTGGATCCCTTTCATTGTAAACAGTGAAAAAGAACAGCTTTGATTGGTTCAATGGCCCAAATCAATATACCCTATCTTCCATAGAGAATCGGAGAATTTTAATACAGAAGAGCTTTTAGAGGTCATTTAATAGAAGATAAGCTCCTTAAAAGCAACAATTATTTAATTTTTTTTATTCTAAACTAACCCTAGTAGGTGCTTAATAAATGCTTGTTGATTGACTAATTTATTGATTGATTGATCTAGTCTGACTCCTTGCTTGCTTGATTAATCCTTACTTTAATATCCCTAGCAAAAGGACCATTCAATCCTTGCTTGAACACCTATTAGAAGAGAGGTCAAGGTAAAAGTTAATAATTAAGGGAATTATACAGTTAATTATTTTCCTATGCAACTGGGATCTCATCTTTCCTTCTATTTTCAGACCAAAAATTCATGGAAAGCTCTTTATCATATTAAGCCAAAATCTGCCTCCTTATAGCCTGTCCTTGTTTTCCTTCCTCTAAACTTTTAGCTTTTTTTAAAAAAGCCTTTCAGATACAAAGTGTCAATCATGCCCTCCTTTATTCATCTCTATATGAAGATGAAACATTCCTAGTTGCTTCTTATGGCTTGGTTTCCATCTTTGTTGCCCCATTCTGGACACTTTCTAGTTTGTCAATGTCCTTGTTAATGTGAAATTCCTTTAACTGAACCCGACATGCCCAGGTATCTTTTGACTAGGGCATGGGGGCACGGAAGCCTCCTTTGGTATGAATGCATTTTCTTGGGTTGCCAGATCATACCGCTAGCTCCTACTAAACTTTCCATCTACTGAAACCCTCAGGTCTTTTTTTTTTTTTTTTAATGACCAGTTGCTGGACAAATCTCTCCCATTATCTCTATAGGCACTTGGCTTTTTAGCCAACCTCACGACTTTATAGTTCCTGGAATCAAAGACTCTCTGAGTTGTAGGGAACCTCAGGGATCCTCTGGTCCAACTTAAACCTGAAGAGAATCCTCTCAATCATCACCAATGAGTTGTTTTCCTCCTAAGGGCAGAAGCTCTTAACCTGGGATTTGTGAACTTAAAAAAAAAAAAAAAATTAGGAGGGGACCTTTTCAATATAATTGGTTTCTTTTGTAATCCTTTCTATTTCAAATTTTGTATTAAGACATTATTCTGGGGCAGCTAGGTGGCACAGTAGATAAAAGCACCGGCCCTGGATTCAGTAGTACCTGAGTTCAAATCCGGCCTCAGAAACTTGACACTTACTAGCTGTGTGACCCTGGGCAAGTCATTTAACCCCCATTGCCCCACAAAAGAAAACATTATTCTGACAAGGGATCTGTAGCTATTACCTGCTTGCTAAAGTGGTCCATGACACACAAAAAAGAACCTCTCTATTAGGGTCGGCAAGGTTTCTGTATGCCTTGTCAGCACCCCCCCCCCCTTTTGAACAGCTTTAATTGTTGGGAAGCATTTTCCCTCCTTCTACTGATCTGCACATTCCCTCTCTACACTGCCCATTCACTGCTCCTAGTCCTGTGTTCAAGGATGAAGCAAACCAAGTGTAATCCCTATTTATTTAAAACTCTATTAATAATTTTTGTCTGCTTAGATTTGGCTTGTGGCTTCAATCCGTCAAGAATAATGCAGATCCAAATTCTGCCCTATAGAATTCTATAGAATTTCCCTCCCAACTGTAAAGTCCATACAAAATATTTAAACCATGACTTTATCTTCATCACTGATAATAACTTTCACCTGAATACAATGACAACTGTTCAACAGCTTATTATTCATTATTGTAAAATTATTTTGATTTTCATAATAAGCCAATAGAGACGCACGATTCATATAACAAAGTCAAAAGATCTTATAACTAGGTTAGAAGGGACCACAATGGTCATGGGGTCCCATTCCTCTGATTCTTCATATGAGGAAACTGAGGCACACAGAAGTTAGTGACTTATCTAGGTGACTCAGCTAGTGAGTATCTGAGGCAGAATCTAAAGGTGGGTCTTCCTATCAACTATTCTGCGCAGTCTTTTCAGGTTTCCAGAAGATCAGAAAGTAATCTAGAGTCCAGCTAGAAAACAGTCACCAGACTTGTCTTCCCATGCGGTGTTATATCCTTCTTCTTTCTCCTTTCCCTTGGCTTGGCCATGCTGAGCCCAGATTTACTGGGTGAGGAGAGGGAGACTGAATAAGCAGTGGTCAAGGAAGCACAGACTTTAGAGTTGAAAGGGACTTCTAGCACAATCCCCATATTTTACAAATGAGGAAACTGAGGCCCTGAGAGGTCATGTGACCCAAAGCCACATAGGTACCAGGGCCAAGATTTAAACTCAAGCCCTCTAACTCTAAATCCAGTGCCACAAAGTAAGCTCAGAAGAATGGCATGCTTCCAAGCATCATTCTACATATCCAGCCGCTTGGGTAATTCTTTAGAAAAAGAGAAAAGAAATGAAGACATGGGGGCTGGAGTGTGGGGGAAGGAAGGTTTTTATCTTTATCAGAGAATGTGATCAGACAATTTCAGTATTGAGTCCTCTGCGAGGGGCAGGTCATTCTCTAGATGAGGCCCTACCGAGAGATTTTCCCCACAGATTTTCTGTAATAAGCTGAGATTTGGTGATTGTGTGAGACCGAGGCAGATCTATGGGGTAATGGAGAGTCCATCACAATCTACCTGCTCTTTGGAAATTCTGAAGGGACCGGATACTGGGCACATGGTAACCTCTTGGCTCCTTCCGGGATAAAGCTAGAGTGAAGATGGGGGTGGGGCGGGGTCAGCTGAATCTGAGGAGCACATGGGGCATCTCATAGTGCAGTTAATAAAAACTCTATTCATGACTTTACTTTTCCTGAATGTCCTCTAGTCCCCTTTTTATCTTATGAATTGAATGGAATAACAATAAACATGATCTCTAACATAAAAACAAAACCAAAAATACTACCCACAGCCACCCAAGGCTCCAACGGACTCAGGGAGAGGTAGCCTGACACAGTGTAAAGAACCCTGGCCAAGGCATCTATATAGTGCCTTAAGGTTTACAAGCTTCCTCCCACATAGGATCACATTTGACCATTCTGATGACCATGTAGGTAGGCACTATAGGTGTTATTATTATCTGCATTTTACAAAGGTGCAGGGAAGTGACTCAACCACACTCACATTGATGGACTGTCAGAGGCAGGATTTGAAGTCTTCTTGACTTCATGTTGAAGCCTCTATCAACGGAGTCAAGAGACCTGGGCTTGAGACTCAGGTTGGGAGGCCACCTCCCCTCTCCTGCCTCAGTTTCTTCATCTGTTAGAAAGTAAACTTTTTGTGGGTAGAGATTGTTTCATTCTTTGCACTTGTACTCCCAGAGGCAGAAGTGCCCAATAAATACCTCCTGACTGAGTAATTGATTTGCAAAATGCTCACTCCTTCCAGTCCTAATGGACTATATCCTTTGTTCTAAGGGTCCCCTCACTCCTGACATTCAGTGCCCCAAGGGTCCTTCTAACGTGGATGCTCTGTGTTTCCTTCCCATTGGGAATAATAATAACATTTTCTTAGGTCTTCTATGGGCAGCTAGGTGGCAGAGCAGATAGAGTGCTTGGCCAGGAGTCAAGAAGACTCATCTCTGTGAGTTCAAATCTGGCCTCAGACACTCACTCTGTGACTCTGGGCAAATCACTTTACCCTCAGTTTCCTCAACTGAGAAATGAGCTAGAGAAGGAAATGGCAAATCACTCCCGTATCTTTGCCAAGAAAACCCCAAATGGGGTCACAAAAAGATGAACATGACTGAAAAATGAGTCGTTGTCAACAACAACAACAACAACAGCAACGACAAGAAGGATTTCTATGAACTCAGCATTTGGGGAGATAGAAAGGTAAATGAGGCTTGGTTCCTGCCCTTAAGGAATTTACAGTCTCACAGTGGGGCTTATGACCCATAGCCCCCTAACCATAAAACACAACAATACTGATTATAATAGTAGCTCCCATTACTATAGCTAGTGATGACTGCTATAAAAATAGGTAGCATTTATATAACACCTTATAGCTTGCAGAGTATTTTATATATGTTATCTCATTGAAGATATCTCCATGAATGCTATTACCATTCCCATTTTATAGATATGGACATTGAGGCTGAAAAAGGTTAAGTGATGTGCCCAGGGTTGTATGGGTCAGACAAGTCTATCTGACAATATTCTATATACCACACCACCATCATTATAAGGTTCTTTAAGATTTGCAAGAACATTTTTCTCCTGGTCACTCTGTGATGTAAAAAGTCCAAGTCTAATTATGCCCATTTTATAGATGAGGAAACAAACTCAGAATGGCCCAACGTCTAGCAGCCATTAAATACCAAGTCTAGTTTGGGTGGTGGGCCTCTGTCCCAGTGTCCAGAACTCTATCATCTACACCACACCTTAAAAGATGAGGCCCTTGAACAGAAGAAGTCCAAAGGAGGCAAAGGATGATTCCCCACTTAGGCAGCACAGGAAGTTCTCATGGAGGAAATGGGATTTGAGTTAGGTCTGGAAGGGGGCTTCCAAATCCCTGACAAAAGCAAGCCTCAAAATCAGTGGACTTTTCTTGAAGCTTTTTATCCTGTGTTTGCTAACTCTTTGCAGTTCAAAGTCCCCCAAGTTGGACTGACTCTGAATTTTATCTATTCTGGCCAAATTACAATTGACCACAGGCTCTGGTTTATTTCATGCACACCCCAAGGACACAAAGAGAAACCTCAGGCCTGGGTGAGGGATGAAGTAAAAGGGAAACACAGGAATTGCATTCCCGTTCTCCTCACATCCAAATAATAAAAATTATCCTTTGCAATTTCCCCCAAGTAGGAGTGGGTGCCAAGGTTGGGAACTTTCCCACCTGTGGGTTTTTTGTGTGTTTTTTGGGGGGATGATGGTGTGGGGGGGCGTTGTTGGGATTCCATGGAGGCCACTTTTATTGCTTTATATCAAAAGGTCTTACCTGAGGAGAGATAATGCAAATCCCCTTTTTGGGGATTGAAAGGGGGAAGGGCTCCACTGATTATTTCCCAGGCTTCGGCCTCAGCAAGACCAAGATCACTTTTCAGTGACCTAGGATCACTTTCATTCCATTTGAAAGCTGGCTCTTCCTTCTTCTTTATTAATAACTCCTGCCATTTATATGTGTCATATATATATTCATATACATGCATGTATATGTATATAGACATTTTCATCCATATACACACTTATCCATACATCTATATATCCATAAGCATATACACAAACTACACACACACACACACACACACACGCACACACACACACATATATATATATACACACACATACATATATATATGCACATACACACATGTGTAAAACCATGGTCTGACTATTCTGTTTTGGTTTTCACTGAATCAGCCAATATGAATTGACTGAGCTGAGCAGCCATTTTTTGGTAGGTGCATATAAGCCCTTTCCTTCTCTGAAAAATGGAGATAATAATGTTTATACCACCTCCCTCATTGGTCCCTTCGAGGGACATGTTTAACCAACCCCAAAGCACAATAAGACTGAAAGTTGTTATGCTTGCTCAAGATTTCGTAGTGAAGTGACACTGTCATTTTCTGTTCAAGCTTGGAGAGACCTCAGTGCAGGGCTTATTAACCTGAGATCTGTGAACTTATTTTGTCGTTAAAATTTTGATAACTTGGGCAGCTAGGTGGCACAGTGGATAAAACACTGGCCCTGGATTCAGGAGGAACTGAGTTCAAATCTGGCCTCAGACACTTGACACTTACTAGCTGTGTGACCCTGGGCAAGTCATTTAACTCTCATTGCCCTGCAAAAAAAATTTTTTTTTTAAATTGATAACTGTATTTCAATATAATTCATTCCCTTGGTAATCCCAGGCATTTTATCTTATTCTTTTAAAACCAGTTCTGAGGAGGGGCCCATGGGCTTTACCAGACTGTCAAAGGGAGCCACAACATAAAAACAGGTTAAGAACTAATGCTTTGGAGATAAGTAGAGATAATCTAGTAATAATAATGGCTAGCATTTATATAGTATTTACTATGCGCTAGGCACTATGCTAAGTGATTTATAAAAAAAATCTCATTTGTTCCTCAAAACAACCTTGTGAGGTAGGTGCTGTTATTCTTGTTTTGCAACCGAGGAAACTAGTCTGAAAGTGCTTAAGTGACTTGTCAAGGGTCACACAGCTAGTAAGAGTCTGAGGCTAGGTTTAACCTCAGGTCTTCCTGGCTGTGGGGCCTGACCCACTATCCATCGCACCACCAGGTTTCCTAGTTCAACACCCCTCATTTTATATATGATAAAACTCAGGTCCAGAGAGGTGAACTAACCTGACTTACCTAAGGTCACACAAGTAGTAAGTCTGAAACCCATTACATCATACCCTCTTCCCTATTTGTAGAGATGAGAAAGCTCCTTCCCCAACTTTGCTTGCAAGCGCCTGTTTATCCAAAGATGTTGTAATATAAACCTGTTTTGCTACCCAAATATTGCTACCCAGGATACTTCATTTTACATGAACCCCGAAGAAGCCAGGGGTTAACTAAAGGCAGATATAAATGTAAATTGGACAGAGACCCCAATCCCTGCCTAAATGTTAAGAATTTTCCTAACTGGGAGCTCAGAGCCATTGTGACTGAACTCATAATTGTCTGAAATAAACTCTCTAAGCTGAAGAGGAGGGAACCACAAGGATTTGGGGAGACATTATATTTCTTCTTAGGCTTTATACAAGCTAGTTATTATTATAACAAGGTGCTACAATCTTATCCAGACTCATCTTGGTAGAAGGAAGGGACCCTGGTGCTCAGGGGCCAGGCAGAGCTGCACTGGAAGCAAGTGCTTAGGAGGAAGACTGTTGTGGCTTTGTGCTCATTCACAATTCCCAGCCAGGGGGATCCTTCAGCAGTGATGGAGGAGCTCGGTGTTTCAGTCTATCTGTCACTGCCTGGCTGTTTGACTGTGCATACAAGGAGCTGACGGGCAATATCACTCAAAGGCAACAAGTCCTGCTACAAAAAGCAAGTGGCAGCAATTTGTAGCCTGAATGTGGCCACTGAATCACTCACTGGCTTTCCCCTGCTTTTCTCCACATGGACCAAGTCGAGAAATCCGAACAAATATTTGACTTTTTTTTCCCCTGTACTTTTACACAGTCCTGTTTAGACTGGATTCTGCTTAATGGGGGACCTTTGCCCTTTCGTTAAAAGCTGTGACTAGAAAATCCCACCTCCTATTAATGAGGGTTTTGTTCATTATCTAGGGAAAGCTTTGCCCTCCACTCCTGCAGTCCAAGGCTTTGTCTTCCAGGCCAAAACCAAGGGATGGAGGGGGGGAAAACAGCCAATCCCAGGCTCCAGTCTCATTTCCGGCTCCATTAAGACAACAAAGACCCTAAAGGCTGGGCTCAGCAATGCCACAAAGTGGGGTGGGCAGGGACAGAGAGGGAGACAGAAGGAGGAAAACCAGGCAATCAACTGTACTTTTCATCATTATCTTTTAGTGCCGCTGTCAAAAACCTAAATGCCTTTTGAATATCAAAATCAGTACTTTGGGTTTGTAGGGCCATTTGGGGGAACCGCAATATGCTGTTTCTACTATAAAACAAGGCAATTATCAGTGAAAAGTTCTCTTCCAATACCTCTTCATGGCATGAAGTTGACCCTGAGTTCCTGACAGCTATTCCAGCAGAACATGATGCCATCAAAGCCCACCCTTACCACGCTGGAAAATCTTCAGCTACAGGCCCAGTGAAGGCTTCTACATTTGTTGGCAGAGGATTCCAAGTGTGTAACTAGGGTGGGGCAATCAGACTTCTTCCCTACGGTATCAAATTTAGAGGGTCCTGGATTCTGAGGGCACCAATAGCACTTACAGTCCTTTATCAGCATAGAAACAGCAGAGCTTAGTACCTAATTAGTAAGAAAAATTCATTAAAATAGAAGACTATCAGATGATGCACAGGGGTGGACTCCTCCCCAGTCTCCTGGGGTCCTGTCCTCTCTCACCCCTATTGTGCTATCCCTTTTATGGTACTTTCCCTTGGAGTAATTTTTTGACCCTTACTCTGGGTACAAAATTTCTTAGGACACTGAAGATTAAGAGGATAAGGGAAGGGGCAGCTAGGTGGCTCAGTGGATAAAGCACCGGCCCTGGATTCAGGAGTACCTGAGTTCAAATCCGGCCTCAGACACTTGACACTTACTAGCTGTGTGACCCTGGGCAAGTCACTTAACCCTCATTGCCCTGCAAAAAACAAAAAAAAGAGGATAAGGGAAGGGATTAGCATTTATTTATCACCTACTATGGGGCAGACCATGCTAAATGCTCATCACCTGAGGGATTCTTTGGCTATAGCAACCCATTAAACAGATATGTGGATGTTCCCTTCACTGGCACGGTTTGTAACTATCTTCAGCTTCTTCCCCTGAGCCGTGCTCCCATGTCTTTTCATAATCTTTTTGACTGGCCACTAGAGACCTTGGCTAGTTTGGTTTCCTTTTTTCTTCTGTATCTTAGAGGATCAATGTCACCTTTAGGCTGCCCAACTCTGGTCCCTCTTTTTGCTACATGTCCAGTATGCCTCCTTTTCCAAACACCCATGTCCTTGAGGGTCCCTTTCACACTCACAGGTCATCACCGGCTACAAGCACAGCCTGCTTACATTCACTGCGTGTCTCCATTACCCTTTGGGTCACCTGCAATTTTGATTCCTTAGTGATTATGGTGTTCCATGATTCATAGTCATAGAGAATTAGGACCTTCAGTATTTTTTTAAAAAGGTGAGTTTTTGTGGCCCATCTGTTTGTAGGTGACACTGCATTGAATAAAAGAATGAAAAATACAAAATCCCTAAGTCCTGTCCTCTACTCCCTCCCCTTCTTCTGCCACAACAATGCTTGAGTGGGGACAAAGAGGGCAGACAATGCTAAGCAGCATACTTTTTTTTTTTTTAGTGAGGCAATTGGGGTTAAGTGACTTGCCCAGGGTCACACAGCTAGTAAGTGTTACGTGTCTGAGTCTGGATTTGAACTCAGGTACTTCTGACTCCAGGACCGGTGCTCTATCCACTGTGCCACCTTGCTGCCCTCATCAGACTCTTTTTAGATGTGCAAACAATGGATCCAATTTCATGGACAAGTCCCTACTATTCTCAAGGCACTGAAATGGTCACTGGAGATAAAAGGCAAAAATAAAGTCCCTGTCTTCAAGCATCTTAAATTCTACTGGAGATGGGATGGGGTTGTGTAGGCAGGTAATCCAGATGAGTTAATAGTGCTAATGCTAATGATGATGCTAATAACTGGCATTTATGTGGTTCTTTAATATTGGCAAAGCACCTTTACAGATATCTCATTTGACCCTCACAATACCCCTGGGAGGTAGGTACTATTATCCTCCCAGTTTTACAGATGAGGAAACTGCAGCAAACAGGGGTTAAATGACTCACTCAAAGTGATAACAACTAGTCAATGTGTGAGGCTAGATTTGAACTCCTTATTCAAAGTCCAGCATGCTACGCACCATGCCATGTAGATGCTTCTAATTATAGTAAAAATAGTCAAAGAATAATCTATCAACTGGTTTGAGGCATCTAGGTGGTATCGTAGATAGAGTGACAGACCTGGAATCAGAAAGACATCTTCCTGAGTTCAAACCCAGCCTCAGACACTTTTAAGCTGTGTAACCCTGGGCAAGTCACTTAACCCTGTTTGCCTTAGTTTCCTCTTCTGTAAAATGAGCTGGAGAAGGAAATGGCAAACCACCCCAGTATCTCTACCAAGAAAACCACAAATGGGGTCACAAAGACTCAGATATGACTAAAAAATGGCTGAACAGCAACAATCCACTGGTTCCTTGGGTATAGCTACTAGTGGGAGAAAGGGGGTGTCAGTACTTGATCTATGCTTCAAAGGAAGTTAGGGATTTAAGAGATAGTGATGTGGAGGGCATGCATTACAGGTCCTAGGAAACAGCCCAGGCAGAGTCCTAGAAGCAGGAGAGCCCATGCATGGGGAAATAGGTCAGTTTAACTGAAATGAGAGTTCATGGAAGGTTGTAATATGAAATAACACTATTTCACATTACAAAGGTGGATGAAAGTATGACTTTGTTTTTCATCCTAGAGGCAATAGAAAACTATGCTACATTTTGGGAGTGACATGGCCAAATTGATGTTTTAGGAATAGCGATTTTTAAACTATGCTTATTATAAGATCATAGCTCATAGAATCATTTTATGGTTGAGAAAGCTGAAGCCCAGAGAGTTCAAATTACTTGGCCAAGGTCACACAGGGAATAAGTAAAGTGACTGGGATATTTTTTAAGCAATCAGAATTAAGTGACTTGTGCAGGGTCACATAACTAGTAAGAGGCTGGATTTGAACTCAGGTCCTCCTGACACCAGGGCTCTATCTGCTATGTCACTTAGCTGCCCCAATAATTGGGATTTAAATTCAAGTTCTTTTACTCCAAATTAAGCATGATTTCCACTATCTCACATCACATCTGTCACACTGACTTGTGGGTCACTCTGGCTAAACAAAATTGTCATTTGATGCCTAACCTCTCCTTATTGGATTGCGAACTGTCTGAAAGGAACCTTAGAAATCATCTCTTCCAGTACTGTCTCTCAATCTAAAAATAAAGTTTCAGTTCCTAAAACAGAAAAAAGAATTTATAAAAGCTGGGCTTTTGTTGTTTGATTTTTTAAGAGAAGGTAGTATTCAAAATTCTACTGAAACTTGGTATTCTCTTATTTGGGTTTGTGTTTTAGTCAGCACCCTCATGATTTAGACTTCTCAATTATAGATTTAGGTCCCCTGAAATGAAAAACGAAACCTGAGAGTTCTTACAAAACAGGAAGAAAAATCTTTAGGAAATCTCTGGTGTTGACCTTTTGTAGATGACATAGTGAATGGATCATTTCATTGGGTAAACTGGTATTGGGTGTGTGCTATGGCCCCAGTAAGCAATGGTGTGTCCCCATGGGTTGTTTAAATGCATGGAGCTACGGTAATTTCTATGAAAATAGTGCCCTTCTTCCTGTCCCCTCTGATCTGCTCCTGTACCCAAGAGGGATAATCATTTAATATTCAAGAAACAGGGGAAGCTAGGTGGTACAGTGGATAAAGCACTTGACCTGGAGTCAGGAGGACCTGACCTCAGACATTTGACAAGTATTAACTGTGTGACCCTGGGAAAGTCACTTAATACCAATTGCCTTGCAAAAACAAAACAAAAACAAAAACACCCCTCCCCCCAGAAATAAAGGGAGGAATCCCTTGGTCGAGGAGGGTGTTGAGTAGCAGCAGTGGTGCAGGAATTCAGGTCATCAGAGGAATGTCCAAAAATAAGAGGTACAGGATAACTTCTTTAAATCATTGGCCATCCATCAGCATGGAGGCAGAGCTGCAGATGACTTTAGTGTCAAAGTCTACTCCCTACCCTTCTTAGAAAAAGAGATGATGCTTCAAGATCCTAGAATCAGAGCCTTTAGAATTAGAAGGGGGGGCAGCTAGATGGCGCAGTGGTAAAGCACCGGCCCTGAATTCAGGAGTACCTGAGTTCAAATCCGGCCTCAGACACTTGACACTTACTAGCTGTGTGACCCTGGGCAAGTCACTTAACCCCCATTGCCCAGCAAAAAAAAAAAAGCAAAAAAAAAAAAAAAAAGAACTAGAAGGGAATATACCAACCACGCCAGTTTTATAGCTGAAGAAACTGAAGCTGATAAAGATTAAGTGACTTGCCTAGGCACACACACAGCTAATGAGTGTCTAAGGCTGGATTAGAACTCAGGCCATCCTGAACTCCAAGGCTGTTGCTCTCTTGGACAAGCCACCTAGAAGTTCAAAGCACAAATAAAAATAGGTCTGTTTTCCTCTTGGGCTAACGATGGTTGACAATTAGCTAAAATTATCTCTCTTACTTTTATACCATTTAGATGGTGTCACAGGCAGGCATAGGTAGCACCCTAACTAGAGTGCTGAACTGGGCGGGGGGTGGTGGTGGTGGTGGTGGTAGTGTGTGTGTGTGTGTGTGTGTGTGTCAAGAAAGACCTGGGTTCAAATGCTGACTCTAACGCTTGCTAGCTGGTGTAGCCCTAGATGAATCACTTGGCCTCTCAGCCTCATTTTCCTCATCTGTAAAATGGGCATAAATAATAATAGCATCTATCTCCCAGAATTCTTGTGAGGCTTAAATGAAATATTTGTAAAGCATTTAGCACAGTGCCTGGCACATAGGAGGTCCTATTCTTATTCCAACCTATCATCATCAACATCATGGTTAATATCATCCTTAAAGCATGAAATAAACAATAGTTATGGTCATCATTCATCACTTTCATGACCATCACCACCACCACGATCATCACCACCAGCAGTGGGCAATGCACCTGTCACACAATTTCCAAAATGCACAGGCCTAACTATATCACTCCTATGATTAAAAAAATCTGACTCCAACCTACCTTCCCAGCATTAGTCCACATTACCCCCCTTTCCGTCAAACTGAACTTTGGGCTGTTCTAGTATCTTGTCCTGTCCTCTTGAGCCTCCAAGAATTCCCATGCAGGAAGTTCACTTAACTTGAAAGCTTCCCCTTTACATTTTCTCTTGTTGAAAACTTTCTTGCTTCAAGGCTTCCTCCTCCACCATTAAGTTTTCCCTGATGCCCTATGGAGAAGTGGGCCGTCCTCTCCTCAATTTTTCCTAGAGCTTTTTGTCTAGATTTCTCCTTTTCCCTATCACCTCGTTATACTTAATTGTGGCCCTGTCATATCCCATATCCCCTCCATCCCAGCTTCTCCCCTAAAAGATTATAAAGTCTTTGAGGGAAGTAGCAATGCGGTTTTTCCTTGTTAACTCCCTATTGCTAAACACGGGGCCTTGAGCCTAATAGGTAGAACCGAGCGGAATTTGATGACCAGCCCGTTTGATTGCCGCTGCACCAGAGCCCCAGGTGCCCATTCAAACAGGGGAGGACAGTGGCGGAGAAAGGAGTTAAATTGTTGGTTTTTAATGAGTTCAAACTTATGTCTTGAGTGGCCCCGAAAGCAGTCGGGAAAGTGACACGGGAAGAACTCGATTTTGACTCAGGCTAGTTAGTTCTCCCAGCTTCCAGAGAGAAATGGTCCGCTGGAACGCTTCCTTCTTTGGAGAAAAGCTTTTAATTAAGGGAACTACCAGAGGCTACCGGGAGAAGTGGCTGCCTGAAAAGGGTCCCATTGTATGTCACTCTTCATCACGGCGCTGGAAGACTGGACTTGCGGGGCCGCCGACAGAACGGCTGAGCCATGGCCGGAATCAGCTTCAATTCCTAACGTTCTACCCTCTCCCTCCCCTCCCCTGTAGCGGAACAGCGTCCTCCTCTTAATTGGCAGACCCACTGGATCCTGGCTACATCGTTCTATTCATTCGGCCTCAATTATAACTTCTCCACCGAACACCTCCCTAAGTAAAAATGACCCACATTGGTTTAACGCCTGCCGAAAAGTTTTGTAATGAATGTGCTTTCCGTGTTCTCAGCTGTAAACAGCAGAAATCCGCCTTCGGGCGCTTCACTAGACCTTTTATCCATACTCAGGAAAAAGAATTGATTGATTTTGAAGTTAAACGTCGGCATCTGCTGTTATTCAAAACCAGGACCTTGGATCCGCTCATCCTCCATGCTTTCAGCCCAACCACCAGTGTGCGGCAAATGAAGACAAGCTGTTGTCAAATGAGAAATGCAAAATAGTCAATCTGTTTGTCTGTTTAATGTAACTGGGAACAGAAGCTCCTAAAAACGCTACCATTCGGCACTGTCAGATGGGAGACGCTCTCCGCCAAACGAAAGCCTAATGACCCGTTTTACTTGGGCACACTGGAGTTAGTCCTAATGGTGTTTTCCATATGCACTTCAACATGCTTTTATCTGAAACTGCAAATGGCATGATTTTCTCTCTAGCACAGGCGTGTAATCTCTGGGTGTGGGTTGGTGTGTGTGTGTGTGTGTGTGTGTGTGTGTGTGTGTGTGTGTGTATTTTCTCTCTCCTCTGGTTACCACGAAGGAATGCTGATGTTCAAAGCATCTCTAAGACTGCAGTAGCATATTGCTCAGGCATCTGACGCTCATCTTCTCTCTACACCTGTCATTGGGCCGTATTAAAGGGAAAAAATCAAGTCATTAACCATGATAGATATGTTTTTAATAAGTAAGTGTTGTGCCTCGCCAGGCAGATAAATAGTGAGGCTTTAAGATATCTTCAGAGCCTGGCCCACGATTATAGCAGGAAGTTAAAGATGCTTGAGGCTCTTCAAAGAGTACGCAGCTGGGAGAGATGTGGTCTTCCAGAATTACCCAGGCTGCACTTCTTTAAGTTTTTTTTTTCCCCCTTTCCTTCTCCCTACTCTGGGTGATGCTAATTTGTGGTTTACTTCTGGAAGTTACTCCCTGTCTAAGTCTTGTAAGGCTGCTAACTATGGGCTAGGGTACAAGTCCTTAAGAAAGTCTAATCATAACAATGATACAATTTTGCTCTGGAAGTGAGACCTTAAATCGTGGAGGTCAGGGGTTTTTAATATTTTTTTTGTGTGTGTGTGCATTGGTTCCATTTGGCAATCTGGTGAATACAAAACGGATTCCTTCACAGAACAGTGTTTTTCGATGCATGAAATAAACTATAGAACATTACAAAAGGAGTTGAGCCTGGGGCAGCTAGGTGGCACAGTGGATAAAGCACGGGTCCTGGATTCAGGAGGACTTGAGTTCAAATTTGGCCTCAGACATTTGACACTTACTAGCTGTGTGACTCTGGGCAAGTCACTTAACCCTCGTTGCCCTGCACAAAAAAAAAAAAAAAAGAATCAATCCTGTGAGTGAATAAAGAATTGGACTTGGATACAGGAAGACCTAAGTTTGGTAGCTAGGATACAAATCCAGACCTTCTGATCTTAAATCCAGTGTCCAACCTTCCTTAGGAGTGGTGTTTCCTCTTCTCCATCACCCCTTATCTTTCCAAAGTAGTTGAAAACTAGTGTTTTTTGGAGGGGAGGGGATATGATAGGGCCAGGCTGCTGATTTAATCTGGGTAGGGAATTCTCAGTGAGGAAATTCATTCTACCCATGCAGATGTGTACTTGCTCTGTATCTTATCCTCTTAAGCAGTTGTTTAGGTTTACTGAGAGGTTGGATAACTTGTCTACAGCCACATAGCAAGAAGAAGTGTCAGAACAGAGATCTTTCCTCACTCTAAGATGGGTCTTTTACCAGTGGGCTGCACTGCCTCTCATTTTCCATAAAATGAGCAACTCAATTCAATTCAATTCTGGTCAATTAAATATAGCACCTTCAATCAAGGAGTGTACATTGTACTGGGGGGAAAACAATGCACACAAATATATTTATATATGCATACTTATGTACGTATAATTATATACAGCATAACTACAAAGTCATTTCTGGGGTTCGAGGGCAGCTCTAACAATTGGGAAGGTGTATTTGGAGCAATGAGTATTTACAAATACCCCCTCTCTCCTGGGGATACAAACATGAAAACTGTCTTGCAGGGACAGGAGAATGTGTTTCCTCAGAGCGGGAGGCTGTTGTCACAGTCATGTTCTGCATTGTCCATATCAACTGACCTCGAAGTTCAAGCAGACCTAGTCCTTCCTCAATATACTTCCTGTTTCAAAGGCAAGATAGGCTTGTGTGCTCATAAAGGCACCTCAAGAGGCCTCTTGGAATTGAAAAGGCTCTTCCAAAGCTGTATTTGGATAAAATAAGTGGAAAAATGGAGAACAAACATATGGCTTAAATTTCCTTTCAACAGAAAACCACGTTTGGGAATTTATTTACAGGCCTAAAGGCTTAATACTGATTTGTTCAAGTGTGCACTATGTGTATGTGCACACACTTGACCCTTCTATACAAGAAGAACCTGAACAGAGCGAAATTGACTTGCTAGTGGGCCAAAAGTATTGAAGTGCCCACCAGTAGAAAGTCCAGTGGTCAGGCCCTCCCAAGCACAATGTCCTTGGACAGTCCTTAATGTCAATTGTGGACCCCTCTTCTCCTACGTGGGAAGAGTTTTTCTTCTGACAGATTCCATCAAGCAGCAGTCAACGAGCATTTACTAAGCACCACCACTACCAGCAACAACAATTAAGCACCTACAATGTATCAGAAACTACTGCTACTATGACAGGGCTAATAGAACATTCTAGTCATTCTCACATTGATAAAATAAAGAATAATAGCTCATAGTTTCACACTACTTTGAGATATACAAAGCAATTGCCTTAGAAGTATCCTGTGAAGCAGACAATACGTGTATGTTTATGGCCATTCTACAAAGACAGAAAGCAAAGTATCTCAGAGAGGTTTCGTGTCATAAAGCAAATAATTGTTGGAGGCAAGAATTGAACCCATGCCTTTTCATTTCTACCTTGGTGTTCCTTCCATTGCACCACACAGCTTCTAATACTGGATTATCCCATGCATTCTACTAGCCTTTTTTTTTTTTTTTTTCAGGGCAGTGAGGGTTAAGTGACTTGCCCAGGGTCACATAGCTAGTGTCAAGTGTCTGAGGCTGGATTTGAACTCAGGTCCTCCTGAATCCAAGGCCAGTGTTTTATCCACTGAGCCAACTAGCTGCCCCCTCTACAAGACTTTTAATATTTGCGAGCACAAATATGTTTTAATTCTTCAAAGACATGTAATTGCTTGATTGTGGATATTCCCTCCACCAGTACAATCACAAGCCCTTTATACTGGAGTGTCTTTAAAGTGTCTTTGGAAGGGGATTTTATCACACTGTGGTCATGCTGGTGATGAGCCTCTCTCTCTCTCTCTCTGGGCAATGAGGGGTAAGTGACTTGCCCAAGGTCACACAACTAGTATGTGTCAAATGTCTGAGACAGGATTTAAACTCAGGTTCTCCTGAATCCCGGGCCGGTGCTTTATCCACTGCTCCAGATAAGCCTCTCTTAAATGAGCTGGGCTAGTCCTCAGATCTCAGGGCATAATGTGTTTGAGGGCCCTTAGGTGACACTTTTCCAGTTTTGTAGGGCTTGCCAGGACTTGTACACAATTGCCTGGGCTTTGAGAGTCATAGACCACCATTGTACCAGGATGAACCACCAGAGGAGGTCATTAGCAGAGGATGACATATGCATGTGCATGCACTTTAATATATTGTGCAAATATGCATATATACACATACGCATGTATGTGTGGATGGATGGATGGATGGATAGATAGATAGATGGCAGATTGGAATCTGTGATTCTATGGATGTAGGAACTCCCAATTATATATGTGGTTACTTTCTCTGCAACTGACCATGTTGGCAAATTACATAGAACAACAATTCTCAGTATTTTTTTGGCCTCAAGACCACCCTCCACTCCCTTTATTACTCTTTAAAATTATTGAGGAGTCCCCCAAAGAGCTTTTGTTTATATGAGTTATATCTATTGATATTTACCATATTAAAGATTAAAAATATTAGAATTATTATGAAAAATCATTTTGACTCTATTCCCCCCATGAAAGGGTCTCAGAGAACTCTAGGGGCCCAAGGGCCACACTTTAAGTAAGTTTTAGGATACTGAGAGTTTCTCTGAATGGCCAAAGTCAGGGTGTTCCAGAGACAGGACTTGAATATTGCTGTTTATGGGGTTTCTAGGTTAGTTCATTTTGCCATGTTGCATCACCTTTACATCCCCCCCCCCCCCCCCCCCCCCGCCAAACACGAGTTCAAATTCTACCTCTGACACTATCTGTATAAGTACTTAACTTTTCCAAACCTCAATCTTCTCATCTGGAAGATGGGGATATAAAAAAAAAAGATTCAGGTTCATTGTGAAGCTCCAATATGAGGGTGTGTAAAGTGCTTTGCAAACTTTAAAGTGCTATTTCACACACACACACACACACACACACACACACACACACACACACACACACACACACACACACTGGTATAGTGGCCCCAAAGGCTTTGTGCAGTTTTAAGCTAAGTAAAGCTTAAACTGTACATTTACATACTCAAGGGCTGAAATTTATAGAGTACTTTAAGATCTGCAAAGCACTTTCATAAACTGTTATAATTCGACAGATACAATAACCTCCTGGAGTTGCTACTTGTAGTAGCTTCATTTTATAGAAAAAGAAACTGAGACTTAGGGAGGTTGTGACATTCTGGTCTAGCCATCTGTCCATATACACCATCCATTCAGCTGCTCCTTAAATGTATGTGACACTGTGTAGCATTGTGGATCAAGGACTGCCTCAGAGTCAGAGTCAGGAGAAGGGGTATGACTTCAAAAGTCACTTAATCTCTTGGTGCCCCAGGCATGCCAAGACCAGGGCACAGCGTTGCCAATGATATACATTGGAAGGAGTTTGCTCATCAGGAGTTCCCTTCATCAGTGAAAGCATAGGTCCAATTCCCCAGCCCCCATTCCCCTCAGCCCACCTCCCTCCCAAATTACCCACACATTTTAAATCTTACTTTCACTGAGCTCTCGGGGATTTGTTTTGACTCTTGATCAGGTACGTAACTCGTTTAACCATTTACAGTTTTCTAAAATTTCTCACGGCTAGAAGCAGCTCTTTATGGTTCCTAAGCCCAGGGACAAAGGGAACAAAGGAGGATCATGGGAAAGGGGGGTGGGGGCAGGTGTTTTCTGCATAAGGATAAAGAGGATCAGGAAAGACAGCTCTTTAAACATCCAGGCAGCACAGGACTAGGAGAAAGCGGGTGGGGGAGGATTTTTGGTATGCACCCTACAAAGCATTTGGTACTGGTTTAAAAAAAAAAAGTGTTCGAAGCAATGATCAACCAGGTTTCCAGAGGACCAGCGACGGACGGAGAATTGCTGCTCACTTCCTGCCAGAGAGATGATGGACTCAAGATGTAGAATGAGACATACATTTTTCGACATGGCCAATGTAGGAATTTGTTTTGCTTGACTATGCATATTTATCTCAAGGGTTTTGTTTTTCTTTTCTTTCTTTTTTTCTTTCTCAGCGGGGTAGGAAGAGAAAACAAATGCTTGTTAATTGAAAAAAAATTAAAAAGAAAGGAAAAAAGAGAGGTCGATCAGTGGAACAGGTTACCAGGCAGACAACCTGCAGAAGAGGCACCCCTCCCCCACTTTGGGAATTTGATTTCAGAGCAAAAGCGCAGCCCCAAATCTTCCTTCCCTTGTCCATTGCACCGCCTCCCTTCAAGAGGAGGGGGAAGAAGAAAAGAAACCCCCAGAAAATGGTGGTTTCCCTGCGACAGCCCCCTGAGCAGCGTTGCCTTGCAGCTGCCGGAATGATACTTGGCCTCTGAATAATAAATAGGGAATTTCTCGCCGCCCTAGCTCATTAATGAGCACTAATTCAGAGCTGATGGCGCACTGTTCAGCAATTTAAGCAATGTAGACAATGAAGGTTTTCCACTCTGGTACAAAGAGTGACCTACAGAATCTCGTGGAATGAGTAATTACCGCTAATATCCATTTCAGCTTGTATAGAACACCCAATAAAATAAGGTCATGGCAACAGGCAAGGAGCCCATCCGGGCCGGCGGCGCGTCCTCGCCGCCGGGGACAGTCACCCCTGGGCAGGTGAACGCTGTCCGCTATTAGCCGGGCTCGGCCATGAAGGAGCATCCCTGTCGGAGCGGGCAGGCGAGGGAGGAAGCGAGCGGGGCCGTGACTGCTCAGCCGTGGAAAGGGGCCGGCGCTGCGAGGGGAGAGGCGGGGTGCTGCAAGAGAGAAAGAGGAGATGGAGCCGCAGGAGGAGGGCTCAGGTGCCCTGGGCCTGTCTGACCCGGGCCCAGCTGCGGGCCCAGCACGGACAGAGCAGCTCTCCCATGCTGCCTCTCTCTGGGCTCCGGGTGACTGACTGAGGGCTTCCGCACGATGCTAAATTTTCCAAAGGCCAGTTGGGCATATATGTACGGGCCAGAGCAAAAAAAATGCTAAGGCAAAAATACAAAATAAAGGAGGCCCCCTTCTCTAGGTTGGCATCCAGGCTCCTTGCTTCTTACCTATGTGACCTCGGGCCAGTCATTTAACCTCAGTCAAATAAGGCTTCAATTTCCTCACTTGTAAAATGAGGGATTGGCTTAGATCAGGGGTTTTCACCTTTTTTTTTTTGTATCATTGATTCCTTTGTGAAGCCTCCAGGCCTCTGCTCAGGATAATATTTTTAAATGCACAAAATACAAAGGAAACCAAAGGTTAATGAAAATAAAAATGTATGTTCTTCTCCTCTTCCCCCAACCCCATCCAACTTCATGGATCTCTTGAAATCTACCAGGACCTGAGGTTAAAACCCTCTGGAGGAAATGAAATCTCATGTCCTTTCCAACTCTAAAACCATGATGCTCCTCATCTTTCTTAATATGTCAGCAGGAAAATAAACTGCTTTGGCTTCTGTAGATTGTCTTCCATGCCACGGGGCTAGCAAGCCCTCTCCAATAGTTCTAGAATTCCTCAAATGTCACATATGAAGGATGGCTGAGCTCTGCTCCCCAAACTCTCTTCTCCACAAAAGGGGATTCTGAAAATCGGATACTTCTTGTCCAGTCTCTGCATTTATTTCTGGAAGGGGGTCTGAGGTTTCATCTAGTCCAGCTGCTATGTGTGACACAGGTGGAAACCAAAGTTCAGGGAAGGACAATGATCTTCCCAAGATCACCTAGGTTGTAATAGCGGACCTGGAATTTGAATGCAGGACTCCTGATCTCAGATCTAATACTCTTTCCACAACATCACTTTTAAGAGCTATAGAAAAGCCAGTTGTTTTCATTAAACGGTGTGTCTGAGGTCACACAGATAGCAGAGCCAGAATTTGAACCCAGGTCTGATGATTCCACAAAGCAGTGATTTGTCTACTATCCCCAGTGGCCTTCTTTGTTTTCACTCAGTGGAAACATGATGAAAAGCTCAAATGAATTAGCATTTTGATGAAGAGCAGTAGGAGGCTTTGGGGCTCTGAGCTTACCTTGTTCTTATATCAGATGAGCCATGTATGGATGGCAGGTCAATCACACACATACCCAGGGTAGAGAGTTAACTTAAAATGGCTTCTGATTGGGGTTGCAATATTGGGTGCCTCCTAAGATGGAGGGACCCACTGGGGTACTAAACAAGATAGCCAAGGATATCCCCCAGAGGCCTCCAAACGGGGTTGTTTTGTAAGAAGGTCAGGACTTCTGCTTTCGGGCCTTGCTTAAAATAACATGTCAGCAACTTTTCTCGTGATATTAGAAGCACTTCAAGTTCCAGGGCCTTTTGGAAACCAGAAGTGAACACACCCACCTCCTTCCCTCCCATCCCTCCCCCCCCCCCCATATACACAAGCACACACACACATCCCAGAAATTTGATGAGTAACACATAGAAGAAATATTAATATTTTAGAATAACATCTATTCACAGGCATTGCTTTCTTGGAAAAAAAATCACTGGCTTTAGTCCAACAATGGGTTAATGTTTTAAAGTATCAGCTGAATTGCAAAAGAAATAATAATTTACATTTCTAAAACACTCAACAATTTTTAAAGGCCTTTCCTTACCAACAATCCTGTAACACAGGAGGATCGGAGAAGTAAAATAACTTGCTCATAGTCACACAGCTTGTATATCATTGATCTGTTATTTTAAATCAAGCCCTGATTCAAGACCCTGAAAAATATCCTTTGAGGGAATCCATGGACCTAGGGGTTCTTAACTATTGGACTAGATGAGATCTCAGATCTCTTCTAGCTGTAAAATCTCTGATCCTCTTCATTTTTTTTTTTAATCATCAGTGGTAAAAGAAGCCACCTTGGAATCTGTGGATTCCCTTTATTGCCTGGGGACTAGCAAGTCCTCTTTAATATTTCTAGGATTCCTCAAAATCTGAACCCTGTTCCCCAAATAATCTTCCCAAAAAATGGCATTCAGAAATTCTGGTGTTCTTTGAGCCACATTGGTTCTCCAAAGATCAAACTGGTAACTTACTGATTTTTTTTTTTTTTAGTGAGGCAATTGGGGTTAAGTGACTTGCCCAGGGCCACACAGCTAGTAAGTGTTAAGTGTCTGAGGCCGGATTTGAACTCAGGTACTCCAGACTCCAGGGCTGGTGCTCTATCCACTGTGCCATCTAGCTGCCCCCACTTACTGATTTTTAAAAATAACCAATTCCTTAATTAACCTTCTCTTCTCTGACACATCCAAACATAGGCTTTTGTGTCTGTGCTAGAGATTGATGTAACTTGGCACCATAGAAGGAGGAATGCAATACAGTAGAGGTTGGGTGACCCCCTGGGAAAAGATGTCATAGAAGAAGGGTTCTCTCCTTTCTGTGTCATGGACCCCCTTGGCAAGCTAGTGAAGCCTGTGGACCATAAATCCATAAAATAAAATACGTAGGGTTGCAAAGGAAACAAATTACATTGAAGTATTGAAATAAGTTATCAAAGTATTAAAAAAAAACAAAACAAGTTCATCTAGGTTATGAACCCTTGTCGGAGAGAGATTTATGCTTCAGCTGGAGGTCAGACTTAATGTCCTTCAAGGTCCTGTCTAGTTCAGGGATTATTTGTCTCAATATGCCAACATCCTTGTGAGATGGGCTGAAAGCTCCAATGGGCCTGTGATGAGAAACTTAGCAAAATAAAAAGCCTTGCCACCCTCCCCACCCTGGCTCCCAGCAATGTGAGGATAAAGAGCAGGACCTCTCCTGCTAAGGTTCACCCTTATATGTGAAATTAGAGATTTGGAGCTGGGCAGGACTTTATAGGTAGTGGACTTCACCTTGATGGAAATAAAAAGAGAAGCCTGGAGTTATTAAATGACATGTCTAGGGTCTCATAGCTAGTCTGAGGCTGGATTAGAGTCCAGGTCTTCCTCACTCCAAGTCCACTACAGCAGGTCCAGGTTTGCTTTTGAATCAAGTCGAATCAAGCCAAACCAATGGGCATTTATTAAGTACTTACCATGTGCTAGAGACCATGCTAAACACTAGGAATACAACTACAAATAACAAGAAAGATAACCAGGGGAAGATGATACATAAAGGGAATAACAGGGAAGGGAAGGGAAGATTGTAAGGCATAATGGAGAAAGAAGTCTAGGGTGACTTTCTTTTCCTTTCCTTTCTTTTTTTCTTTTTTTCTTTTTTTCTTCCCTTCCCTTCCCTTCCCTTCCCTTCCCTTCCCTTCCCTTCCCTTCCCTTCCCTTCCCTTCCCTTCCCTTCCCTTCCCTTCCCTTCCCTTCCCTTCCCTTCCCTTCCCTTCCCTTCCCTTCCCTTCCCTTCCCTTCCCTTCCCTTCCCTTCCCTTCCCTTCCCTTCCCTTCCCTTCCCTTCCCTTCCCTTCCCTTCCCTTCCCTTCCCTTCCCTTCCCTTCCCTTCCCTTCCCTTCCCTTCCTTCTCTTCCCTTCCCTTCCCTTCCTTCCCCTAAATCTCATTGTTTACTTCAATTCATCAAAGATCGGTAATTTCCTTGAGGCCAATTTATCATCTGTTGTACCCCTTCCCAAAACCATAATGGAGGTTGGATGACTGCGGCTTTTCTATGTGTAACTGCTCACTCTGACTTGAGAACATTTTGTTCCCTATGTGTGTGTCTTGGTTTCCTGCATATGCTGGCACAAGAGGAGTTGTGAGGATGAGAATGGATTGTTTCCAGGGCCACCAAAGTGGACCCCAGCACCGCTGACCCAATCGACTTTGGCTGTCTCAATGATCAATGTGGATCACTGCCGCCAATTGATTGTACAGGGATCCACATTGATCATTTAAGAAGACAGCAAGGATCAGCTCAGCTGGGCCACAGTTTCCTTGGCTCTTGGCCTCAAAGACACCATGCCAGCGAGGAATCCAAGCTTTTGGTGGGGAGGGAACTACTGCAAACATCCTCTTGGCTTAGACAGGGGGAGATTTCTTCAGAAAGTGATTATTTCATGTGTCTGGTTCCTCCTCACTGAGCATCTTATACAATCTCAATGTACTTTTTTTGTACACAAACTCCCCAGTGAGACAGGGGAGAATAGGGATAAAGCAAGGGGAATGTTTGACAAGAAAGGACAAAGAGGGAGAGGGAGGGGGAAAAGCCTTCCAAAACTCCTTTTCAGACCCTTTTTGTTGAATGACTTAATTCTTTCAGTGATGCTAGTGAAGACCAGCCCTTTGCAAAACACTGAAGCTGGTGAAGTGTGTCATTGCTGCTTTCCCATCTTCCCTTTCCAGCAATTTCTGTGGCCTCTGGGGCCAAGGGTCTTGCCCTCAGTTGATGACCAACTCACCCCAGGTAAAAATGTTGGTCATTAGTGCTTTAGACAAAAACACTCTAGCAAAAGGACACAAACATTTTCATAGTGTGTCTCTTGAAGGTCACGGCCCTTGGAATGACATAGGTGGAAGGAATGTTAGAACACAGAATGTAGATTGTCAGAGTGGGAAGAGACTGTAGAACAAAGAATATTAGGGAAAATCATCTTGGCAATCATCTCCCCCACTCCTGATTTTACAAAAGCCCTCAGGACCCAGAGGAGTGAATTCTAATGGTGTAATTTCAGGCATCAAGCTCTGCAGTGGCAGTGGAGGGAGAGGGTACTATGAAGTTGGGGGTATCACATCTGAAGTCCTTGAAATCACTCCACATGAAAGATTTCACTTAGTCAATCTTTTTGGAGGCCAGCCCTCTTATTGGTGCTTGTAAGACATTGGTGGCCATTAACAAAAGTCAGAGTCTCTTTTCTGAGCCTTGATTGAGTACCTGTGTTCAAATCTTCCCTCTGCCTGTTGACCTTCAGAGAGTCCGTTTCCCTATCTGAGCCTTATTTTATTTATTTTAAAAATGAGGTGGTTAGACTAGAAGCTTTCTGAGGGCTCTTCTAGCTCTAAAGCTCTGGTTCTGTCAATATCAGAATGCAAGGACCAGAAGAAGATTGACTTGGTTCCTCCAGGTCTCTCTCTGCCCAGTTCTCCCTTGTGGTTGGCTGAGAAGACTATACTCTGGCCCACAGTGGGTCACTAGGGTAAGCCTTCACCCAGGTCCAGGGAAGATGTTTTTGTCAGAAGTAGACTTTTTTTTTTTTTAGTGAGGCGATTGGGGTTAAGTGACTTGCCCAGGGTCACACAGCTAGTAAGTGTTAAGTGTCTGAGGCCAGATCTGAACCCAGGTACTCCTGATTCCAGGGCCGGTGCTCTATCCACTGCGCCACCTAGCTGCTCCAATAAATTTATAATCATATGTGCTATATGAATTTCTAATTATTTCTTTTTTTTGGAGGGGGGGACAATGAGGGTTAAGTGACTTGCCCAGAGTCACACAGCTAGTAAGTGTCAAGTGTCTGAGGCTGAATTTGAACTCCAGTCCTCCTGAATCCAGGGCCAGTGCTTTATCCGCTGTGCCACTTAGCTGCCCCCAGATAGTAGACTTTCCAAGTCCCATCTTCTTCCTTCATCTTCTAGAGACAGAGGCATAAAAGAATTCTCTTTTATAGATCTAGCAGTTAGGATAGCTGTTGGCACTTATTAAGATTTGAATAATTTCCCCCATTTATTCCATTTTATTTAACAGCCCTGTGAGGCGGAGCATACAAATACTATTATTCCCATTTTACACATGTGGAAACTGAGGGTAAGGCGGCATTACAAGGGAGGTAGTGAAAAAGCTAGTATTTCTTGGACAGGTTTCAAACCTGTCTCTTAGAACAAAACACTTTCTGCTATGCCCATACCTGCCTTTCATTAAAAAAAAGAACATAGAAGGGATTTCAGGATTTTTGCTCACTTTAGGGAATAATCTGAGATAATACACAGGGATTGGACCTCTGGCACATGGAGATGGATGGGAGAGAGAAGGAAAGGCTCAGCGCCCATGAAAGGGTCTTCTGGATCATCCCTGCCTGCCTACCATTTCCCAGATGTGCTGCCCCTGACTCCCAGTCCCCACCTCCAGCCAAGGCTGCACCTTCCTCAGGTTTTGACCCTTGACAAGGGGAAACTTGCAAATTGTCAGTACCAGACCTCAATACTATTCAAAGCACCTCAGACTCATGATTGACTAAGCAGCCACTGTACAAAGCACTAGATTCAAATTGCTCTTTTACATTTCTGTCAGGATGAGTGCGTGGCACTCCCAATAATTCAAACCTTTAAGATCGTCAGTGGTGTAAAGGGCAGCATGGTGTGTACCAGAGGCATCAGCTGTGCCATCCACAGGCTGCAGGCAGCCCACAATGCTCCTGGGTACTGCCTGAGCCAGATTAAATTGGGATTGGGAAACATTTAACAAAATAAAAATATAACAAGACACAGATAATATTACATTTTAAAACTAAGTCAATATACAGCCTCCAGGGATCTTTATGTACAGATTAGCGGCCCCCATTTCTATCTGAGTTTGATGTTCCTGGTATATGAGTCAAGTCAACAAGCATTTACTAAGTGCCTATTATTCAGCTGGTCCAGCTGTGTCGCTTCTTTGACCTCATTTGGGGTTTTCTTAGCAAAGACACTGGAGTGTTTGCCATTTCCTTCTCTGGCTCATTTTACAGATGAGGAAACTGAGGCAAACCAGGTTAAGTGACTTGCCCAGGGTCACACAGCTAGTAATTGTCTGAGGCCATATTTGCATTCAGAAAGATGAATCTTTCTCTTACCAGGCCCAGGTCTATCCACTGAGACACCAAGATGCTCCTTATTAAATTCCTACTATGTGCCAAATACAGAGCTATTGAGAGACTTGCATTCTTAAATCATGGAACCTGGCTCTTTCTCTTTTACAATCTCTCACTACATGTGTGACTTTGTCCTTTAACCTCTCCAGACTGACTTCCTTGTAAAGACCACATGAGATAGAGAATGTGTGTGAAAGTGATTTGAAACCAGTAAAGTATATGTATGTTTATACATATATGTGTGTGCATGTGTATATATTATATGTGTGTATGTATATGTATTTATACTTATGTATATAGAGAGACTTGTATACCCATATGCATGTTACATATAATTTATATGTGTGTATACATGTAATGTATGTGTGTGTATATATATATATATATATATAAAATATGTCATCTATTACTAACACTATTGTTAAGCTCCTTTAAAAAATAGGCCAAGCTTTGCAACTCATTACTTGTGTGACCTTGGACAAGTAACTTGAGTTCTCTGATCCATGAGAGGAGGGAGGTTAGCCTGGATGCCTTTGGAGACCCTTCCTACCTCCACTCTAAAATCTCTGATCCCGGATCTTTTAAAGTATGTCATTGTATGGAAAAGATTTCTACATCTTTCCATGCTCACTGTTAGGCTTGGATGTTTCCTAGGGAGGACACAAGAGTGTTTGTACCTCATTAAAGGCAAGGTAAGGGATTTGTCATTTATTCTGCATGTAACAAGGAGCTACTAATGGCTTTTGAGCAAAGGGAATGATAGGACTGTGCTCAGGCATGTTTCTAGGATGGTACCTCCTGGCACTTAACTTTGGTCAGCTAGTTGAAGATGAGTCAGTTAATTTCATCAGCTTTGTCAGATTGCCAGTTTTGCATATATTGCCCCCCACCTCCTGAGTGGAAGTTCTACTTTTCTTTTTCTTTCTTTTTTTTTTTTGCGAGGCAATTGGGGTGAAGTGACTTGCCCAGGGTCACACAGCTAGTAAGTGTCAAGTGTCTGAGGCCAAATTTGAACTCAGGTCCTCCTGAATCCAGGGCTGGTGCTCTATCCACTGCACCACCTAGCTGCCCCAAGTTCTACTTTTCTTAAGGCTCATTTTAATTTTCCTGACTTTGGTGAAGTGTTTCATGTAAAGATTCAACATATGCATGTGCATTTGTATATATTTATATATGTACATATAGTATATATGTGTAAATATATACATGTGTACACACAATCTCTATGGTCTATTTGTTATCCAGTCATTTCACTCATGTCCAACTCTTGGTGACCTCATTTAGAGTTTTCTTGGCAAAAATGTGGGGAGCTATTTCCTTTTCCACCTCATGTTACAGATGAGGAAACTGAGGCAAAGAGGGTTAAGTGACTTGCTCAGGACCACATAGCTAGTAAATGTCTGAGGTCATATTTGAACTCAGGAAGATGAGTCTTTCTGACTCCAGGCCTGGATGGATACATTTATATGTAATATAGTATATACAATGGTATGCTACATACATAAATATACACACACATATACATGCACACATGCATGCATACACACCTACATACTATTCAAATTGTTTCTACAAAGTAAATTGTTTTATGCTGAACTTTGAAGCAAGGCTTGGCACTAGAGCTTATCGGGTCTAAGATTTAGAACTGAAAGGGACCCGAGAGATCCTGCAGAGGTCACCGCCTGCTCTGTCATTTTACAGATGAAGAAAATAAGGTTAAATAGATGGGGAAAAGTAGAGAATGCTGGACTTTGGTTCAGGAAGATGAGTTCAAATACAGCCTTAGTCACTTACTCGCTGCGTGATCCTGGGCGAGTCACTTAAACTCTCTCAGCCTTAGTTTCTTCATCTGTAAAATGAGGATAATAATAGTACCTACCTCACAGGGTTGTTGTAAGGATCAAATGAGATGAATATAAGTCAAGGGCTTTGAAAACCTAAAAGTGTTTTACAAGTTTATGCTATGAAGCTGATGCTGGTGATGACAGTCAAACCATTTACCCAAGGTGACTCACACATTCAATAATAGAGTCAGCATCCAAGCCCAAGTTTCTTGCCTCCAGACACAGCACGTATTCTGTGGCACAAAACCGGTTCCCCCCCAAAATGCTTTCCTTGGATTTCTGTGTCTTCTGTGTTGTCTTGGAGTAGGTCACAGAGTGCAAGCTTTGGAATTAGAACTGGATTCGCAGCCCAACGATGACACTGACAAGCTGTGTTACCCTGGGCAGGCCAGTTACCTTCCCAGAGCCTCAATGTCCTCATCTCTAATTTGGGCACAATACCTGCAACTCACACACGACCTCTTTCCCAAGGTGGGACACAAGGCAAGAGCTCTGGTAACCTCAAAACTCTATGGAAAAATGCGAGTGGTTCTGTTCTGAAATTTAAGAATGATCATAAAATCTACTGGAAAACGTACTTTGTTGAACTGTTCCCCCCTTCTTTCTGCACTGGGCCCCTCCCGATCCCTCTCATGCTGCCACATGGAGATGGTCTAGAGGCCAGTGAAAAAAATAATTCTGGTAACTGTCCACAAGGGAAAAAGAATTTAGAGCCTGTTTATAAATGTGCTCCCTGCTCTAAACCTGGGCCATAAATTAATGGCTCATTGGCATATTCTCCTACCAGGCAGGCATTTGGTGTGGCTGATGCCTTGGAAAAGAACCTTAATAGGAAACTGACTGAAAAGAAGTTGGGGGGCCTGGGGGTGGGAGGGAGGGAGGAAGGAGGGGATTTTTGAGGCAGCTAGTTGGTACAGTCAATAGAGAACAGGACTCGGAGTTAGCAAGACCTGAGTTCAAATCCTGTCTCAGAAATTTACCAGCTGTGATCTGCAGGACAAGTCACTTAACCCTCTCTTAGCCTTTCCCCTTTGTCAGAGTTGTACAAGGAACTCTGCCCCCCCACCTCCTCCAACAAAATGGGGGAAAAATCTCTGCTGCTGTATTCCCTCTAAGAGCTTAGGAAATTGGCTAATAATGCAAATATCCTGGGGTTAATAGTCTGGTGACATAACTGTAACTTATACTCTGGCTTAAAGGACATCCTCTGTCACATGGGTAGAAGTGAGCTGTGGTCAGTTAGCTGAATAGAGGGATAAATATCCAAAGTGATGAACTTGCTGATGCAGGAATTAAGAAAACCTGGGAAATCATTTCCTTCTGGCTCTCTTCCCTCCCATACAGCTTGGAAGGAAGACAAGACAAGGTATGGTGGATAGACAGTTAGTCTCATCAGGAAGACTTCAGTTAAGGTCCTACCTTTGCATTGGCTGTGTGACCTGCATAGCTCATTAACCTGTGAGAGCCACGGGTGATGCTCCAATTCCAGGAGCTAGAAAATAATCGCTGACCTGAATGGGTAGGGGGGTAGTTTGCTCTGTCCTTGATGAGTTGTGTCTGAAAAATTCTTTATCTCATATAAAAATATTGACCCTGTTGACCAATGTTCCGTTGGTGAGCCCATCAATCAATCCATAAGCATTTATTAATGCTGCCTACTATTTGCCGAGTACTGTGCCAGGCACTGATAATATGAAGACCAAGATGGCATTGTCAATAAAGAAGTGGTCCCAGAACAGGAAGACCCAGGTTCAAGTCTTACCTGGGAAGCACCCTGCTTGTGTGACTCTGGGAGTCACTTCTCCCAGTATTCCAGGCCAGCCTCTGAGACTATAATTTGCAAAGAAGACATTGGCCTGCATTAGATTAGGGAGTTTCTCACCAGAAGCTCCCTCACATGGGTGAAATAACAGGTTTGGTTTAAAACACATGGAATCTACTTGGGAACATGCAGTTTAGGGCATGTTTGCAAATAGTTTGGCCATGCTCTTGTGCACAATTCTCCCTTTGGTCCCTGGTTCCAAGGCTGCAGTATTTGCAAAGGCTCCAATCATGGTGGGTGTGGTGGGAAAACATATGTGGGAAGCCAATAACCAGGAAGAAAATCTAATCAGGAGTAGTGGGGATCCAGAGTCTTTAGGCATAACAGCATTGGAAAAGTAAATAGATCAGAAACATTCAGAATGTGTGGAAAGAGCGCTAGCTTTAGACCTTGAAGACCTGGGTTTGAGCCCCAGCCTGGTACTTATTTAATGCTCGTGTGACCCTGGGCAAATAAATCCTTTCCCCTCTCTTCTCAGTTTTCACATCTATAAAATGAAAGAGCTGGACTAGGTCATGTTTGTTGTTGGTGGTGGTTTTTTTCTTTTTTTTTGTGGGGCTATGGGAATTAAGTGACTTACCCAGGGTCACACAGCTAGTAAGTGTCAAGTGTCTGAGGCTGGATTTGAACTCAGGTCCTCCTGAATCCAGGGCCGGTGCTCTATCCACTGTGCCACCTAGCTGCCCCTAGGTCACGGGTTCTTAACCATTGTTGTATATTGTGTATTCCTTTGGCAATCTAGTGAAACCCATCTATCCCTCTCAGAATGTTTTTAAATGCTTAAAATAAAAATACATAGGTGTACAATATCAAGTTGACTCAATAAACATTTATTAAGTACCTACTATGTGACAGACACACTGTACTAAGAGCTGAGGATACAACAAGAAAGGCAAAAACATTGCCTACTCACAAGGAGCTCATAATCCAACGGGAAGATAACATGCAGAAAGCTATTATATACAAAGAAGATCTATGGCCTCTATCTCTATCTGTCTCTATCATCTCTGTCTCTACTTCTATCCATATCTCTGTCTCTCTCTCAATCCATCCATCTATCCACAGTATAAATTGGAGATAATCACAGAGGTAGGGCCCTAGCATTAAGGGGCACTAGGAAAGGCTTTTTACACGAGGTGAATTTTTAGCTGATTCTTGTGGGAAGATAAAGAAACCAATTATATTAGATATAATTATTATATGTATTTTTTTAAAGCAAGTTTATGGACCTGCAGGTTAAGAACCCCTGGCAGATGACCTCAGCTATTAAGTTCAAGAGCCACATCAGTTTTGTGCAATACCATCAAGAAGAGCCCTGAGCTGGTAGTCAGGGGCTCCAGCCTCAGCCTTGCCACTGGACAGTTGTGTGACCAGAGGCAAGGCACATCATATCTTTGGGTCTCCTTTTTCTTCCTCTCTAAAATGAACAGTCAACTGAAGTCAACAAAGATTTATTAGGCATGTTCTATGTGAAGTGTTTGGCTCTCTCTGCTCCTTTCTCGCTCTCTAAGCCTCTGGGACTCTCTGGATCTGTGAAAACATTAGCTTTCCAGGGCTATTCAAACTTCTCTTGTTAATTCATTGCTGTCACAAAGAGCCCATGGTTGGGGCTCCCGATGGCTGGAAAGCTGGGATTGGTTGAGGGGATGGGCTAAAAATATGATAAACTGGCAGTCAGGTGAGCAGTGGGCACAGAGGCCCCACTGGGCCACCCCCATACTTGGTAATATGCTTGATTGTTTCTTGGTTGGGAACTGAAATCCACCATCATTGTTCTGAATGTGTCTCGGTGTTTTTCTTTTACTCTGGATGATATTTTCGCTCCTTTCAGACTTCTTCCAGCTATGGGGTGGGGTTATATTATCTTTGGGAAACTGCAGATCCCAAACTCAGGCTCCTGAAAGAAAAGTTATTGCCTTGAGCAACCCCTGGTTGGCTTCCAAGGAGTCTTGTCAAATTATTTAAATACTGAATTGGGATATTATTGAAGTTGGTACCAAGTTAGTCTTGGCAGCAGTAACTGTGCCCTGGCAGGTGCTGAGTCGGGGAACTTTTACTGCTGTGGTTGGTTGTAGCTACAGCTAAAGACATTTTCAGAAGGCGTGCATGCATGTGCATAGACATGCTGACATGCGCAGGTCCATGTGTCCTCACAATTTGCACGTCCCATGCCTCAAGAATGCATTTGGGGAAAAACTTATATTTGGATTTCTATTAAGAGTTCATTCTTGTCCACAATGTTCTGATATAATTCTGGTGCCAGGTTGATGATCTTTCAATTACTCAGTAAACAAGCATTTGTTAAGTACCTACTATATGCTGGGCACTATATGAGGGCCTGGGGCCTGGTCTGTATAGTTGTGCTCAAGAAAAAAGCAACTGCAAACTCTGTCCCTCACAATGATAGCCTGGAGAAGATCCTCCCAAGCTCCCAGAGTTGGAGGATACCGGTTCAAATTCTGAGTCTATCATTCATTCATTCATTCATTCATTCATTCATTCATTCATTCATTCATTTATCTATCTATCTATCTATTTATTTATTTTTCTGGAGCAATGAGGGTTAAGTGACTTGCCCAGGGTCACACAGCTAGTAAGTGTCAAGTGTCTGAGTCCGGATTTGAACTCAGGTCCTCCTGAATCCAGGGCCAGTGCTTTCTCCACTGTGCCACCTAGCTGCCCCCGAATCTATTATTTATTAATCAGAGTCATAACTACCAATCTTGGTGCCTGGGGCTTACACACCATGAAATGTATCCAGGACAAGGAACAGGAAAAGTCCCTTTGTACCAACATTTTTAAAAAGACAAATTGAGGTTAGTGGTTTTAGGTGAGACCTCAAGGAGAGACTTTGGACCACAGGTTCAGAGAGGTCCTGGGACACTGGCCCCCACAAACAAGGGAACTCAGTTACTGCTCATAGTTGTTGCTTGGGAAGTCACTCCTGAGAGAGATTAGGTCAGGGCCTGCCAGGGAGGAACCTGGAGGGCAAGGGTGGAGGGGACCATGATTTTGTAATTTTCTACTTTAATTATTCCTGTTAATGAAGTGCTACATTAAATTATTTCTACTCCCTGAAGAGGTAGGTACAAGTTCTATCAGTGCCCTCCAAATTTTGACGCCCTAAGGCATGACTCTGTTATTATGTCAATTAATTGGTCAGTCAGTCAATAGACATTTATGAAGCACCTACTATGTGTCAGGTGCAATGGTAAGCACTGGAGATATAAAAAGAGTAAAAGGGGGGGCAGCTAGGTGGCGCAGTGGATAAAGCACCAGCCCTGGATTCAGGAGGACCCGAGTTCAAATGTGGCCTCAGACACTTGATACTTACTAGCTGAGTGACCCTGGGCAAGTCACTTAACCCTCATTGCCCCCCCCAAAAGAAAAGAATTAAGAGGGGTTGAGAAAGGCTTTCTATGAAAGATGGGATTTTAGTTGGGACTTAAATGAAGGCAGAGAAGCCAATAGGTGGAGATGAAGAGGGAGAGTTTCCAGTCTTGGGGAAATCCCTAGATCTAAGAAACAGAAGGTTTTTTTAATCTTGTGGAACAGTAGGGAGGGCACTTGGCTTTACTGTCCTCATCTTTAGGAGACAGTGTGGTCTACTGGATAGAGAGCTAGACATGGAGTTGGGAGGATCTGGGTTTGAGTCTTACCTCAGACACTGTCTGTGACGACTTTGGGTAAGTCTCTCTCTCTCTCTCTCTCTCTCTCTCTCTCTCTCTCTCTCTCTCTCTCTCTCTCCCTTGGGACAATGAGGGTTAAGTGACTTGCCCAGGGTCACACAACTTGTAAGTGTCAAGTGACTAAGGCCAGATTTGAAGTCAGCAGTGATCTAACCACTGCGCCACCTAGTTGTGTGCCTTGGGTAAGTCTCTTAACTTGTCTCAGCTTCAATTTCTCTATCCATCAAATGGGGATGATAATAGCATCCACCTCCCAGGTTTGCTATGGGGATCAAATGAAATAATATACATAAATTACTTTGGAAACTTTAAAGCTTTTATAATTATCTGTAAAATGTTGGATTTAAACCTTTATGATATCATCTGATCCTAAATCCTATGAGCCTATTCCCCATGACCAGGTTTTCTGTTTGTTTTCTTTCAAATATCTCTAGTTTCACATCTCTACTCTAGAAAATGACATTTAGCCCTCTATCTCCCTCATATTTTTTCATTTCAAATAGGAGAAAACAGAATCTTTGGCAGCCCCTCTCCATGATCTAGAATCAGGTCCAATTCTGAAGTCACTTAACTTTTTGAGATTCATTTAAGATGCCTGGGCATCTGACCACAAGACCAAAATTGAAAGGTATCTTCTTGCCGAAGCTGTCCATTTTAGTAAATGACATGAAATGTCTCCCTCCTTTAATGAGTCACGAGGGGCAGCTAGGTGGTGCAGTGGATAGAGCACTGGCCCTGGATTCAGGAGTACCTGAGTTCAAATCTGACCTCAGACACTTAACACTTACTAGCTGTGTGACCCTGGGCAAGTCACTTAAACCCAATTGCCTCACTAAAAAAAATAAAATAAAATAAAAAAATGAGTCACTATGGAGATGAGGGCTGGGGAGCTGATGCTTAGGGATGGAGCCCCTAGGCCAGTAGAGACCAAGACCTTTCTCTGGCCCTGCTCTCTGAACAGAAGGATGTGTCATTGCAACTTCAAGATTCAGTCTCACAGCATAAAGTCAAAGATTTTCTCTTCTGGTCTTTCCCCCATGTTTTTCTTTGGCTTCATTTCATCCTATGACTTTAAGCCAGACCCCAGTGGAGATCAACAAACATGAACCATTTTCTTGATGAAAACCACTGTGCAAAGTACTAAGGGATACACATTTTAATAAGACAGGCTCCCTATCCTTATGGTGCTCCCAGTGGGCAGTGGGGATAGAAGGTCATCGATGTGGAGGCAGAAAGGGCCATAGGGAGATTTGGTTCAACCTCTGTCATTATACAGATGAGGGAAGTGGGCTGCATGCATGTGAAGTGTCTTGTGGGTAGTAGGTGGCAGAGCCATGAACCAAGGTCCTTTGACTGCAAATCCAGCCAACTTTCTTTTGTACCAAATGGCACACAGATATGTCTAATGTGCATGCTTTCTTAGAAAGGGCCCTGCACTAGGGAGTCAGATTTGGGTTCAATCCTGTTCATGCCACTGAGGAAGAGAACAAAGTCCGTGATTACTCCAGTCCTTTTCAGCCCTCTATATGATTCTATGATTACTGAATTAGGGACAGGCCAGTCAAGGTATTAGGAAAGAAATGTTTTCAATGGGATGGGAATAGGTATAGAGATGAGGGGCAGCTAGGTGGTGTAGTGGACAGAGCATCAGGCCTGGAGTCAGGAAGACTCATCTTCTCAAGTTCCAATCCAGTCTCAGACAATTACTAGCTATGTGACCCTGGGCAAGTCATTTAACCCTGTTTGCCTCAGTTTCCTTATCTGTAAAGTGAGATGGATAAGGAAATGGCAGACCACCCCAGTATCTTTACCAAGAAAATCCCAAATGGGATCATGAAGAGTTGGACATGACTGAAAAGTGACTGAATAACATAAGAGATGAGAGATGGATGACTTTGTGAAACATGTAGCACTCTAGTTGATCTTCAAAGAATAATTTAGCAGGGGAAGAAACGAGGAGAGTATTCTAGGCATAGGGAGGGGTGGCACAGGTAGGAAGGTGGGAAAGTGTAGGGTATATCTAGGGGGCGGGGGAAGAGTAATTCAGTCTGCTGAAAGCATAGAGTGAATGGACAGGAGGGGAAAGATACAAGATAAGGCCAGAAAATTTGGATGACACCAAATCATGGAGAGCATTGCCTGCCTTCCACTGAGCTACTATAAAATCCTTAAAATGCCATAAATTTTATGAGCGTACGAAGAAGTCAGTGTTTCTGCTAGTGGAAAAAGAACTGCTGGGTTAGAAAATGTCCTCCTTAATTAGCATATGTCAATCAAAATTCAAATGTGCGCCCAAAGGGAGAGTCAAATGAAAGATATAATTTTGCCCCATCTTTGCAAGTCTTTGCCACATCTAATGATGCTCCCTGCTGGGAGGTGGGCAAGGAGAATAGACTCAACTATAGAGACTACTGTGTCCAGCCGGGAATGTCATGTACATCTCTTCAGTGGTAGCATAGTATAATAGCTTGCTTACATCCGCCATGAATCTTTTCATTACCACTTAGGACATTTGCAGTTTTAGACCAGAAACTAAAAGGGTAAATCAAATGTGCATCCTTTAGAACCTAAATAACCTCATAATATAGGCCATTAGACCCGGGATCTAATAATCCTCCTCATATCTCTACCATGCTGATATCACAGATCTAGGACCAGAAAGAAACTCAGAGCCCATTGAGTTCAACTTCCTAATCTGCAAAATGGGGACAATAATCGCACCTACCTCCCAATGTTGTTGTGAGAATACAAAGAGATCATATTAATCAAACACCTTGCAAACATTACATTGCTATGTAAATGCTAGTCATTATGTCATCATCATCATTGCTATATAGCAGCAAGATGGAATACAACTGCAATAGAATTAAAAATGAGTATCACCTAGAGGGCAAGGGCAAGGTATATGGTAGATGTCAGTAGCTACAACAACAAAAAAAACAATGAGAAACTGAAGATCAGGAATAAAGGAAGTCATCAAGGAATGATGTGATAGGAAGGGAAGATGGGCGGCTCATTTGGCAAGAAGGAGGGAAGACAGGTAGATAGCCAGAGAACATCCATGATATCTTCCAGATGTCAGGAGAAAATCACCAAGGCCTCCAGTCCCTTGGTGGTGAACTTATGGGAGAGTATGGGACAAGAATGACCAAGAATAGGCAGGCATGGATGGGTTATGCTCTTCATCATTGGTGGGAACTCCCTGAATGGTGAGATCAGAGATCCATTTGAGTATCAAATGGTACTCGAGTAGAATATTTTACTTTACTTTAAAGTAAAAATGATATTTGTTTTGAAATATTTTATATTTTCTTTATATTTACTTATCTCTGCATGTGTCCCAGCCCCATATCCCCATGTCCAATATATAAGTTCTTAGAGAGTGAGGATTATTTTCATTTGGGAATTTGTGTGCTTAAGTGCCTACCACAGAGTGTTTCATATAGTAGGAGCTTATTAAATGTCTGTTGAACTGAATTGTATTGAAATGATGATAATAATAATAATAGCAAACATTTATATGCCAGATAACAGGTTAAGTATTCCACAAGTATTATCTGTCTCTCTCTCTCTCTCTCTTTTTTTTTTTGGTTGGGCAATGAGGGTTAAGTGACTTGCCCAGGGTCACACAGCTAGTAAGTGTCAAGTGTCTGAGGCCGGATTTGAATTCAGGTCCTCCTGACTCCAGGGCCAGTGCTCTATCCACTGCACCATCTAGCTGCCCCTCTACAAGTATTATCTCATTTGATCCTCACAACAACCCTGGGAGGTAGGTGCTATTTTTATCCCCATTTTACAGATGAGGAAACTGAGGCAAGAAGTGATTGAGTGACTTTTTCAGGGTCACACAGCTAGTATGGATCTGGGGTTAGATTTGAATGCAGGTCTTCCTGATTGCAGGTCCAGCTCTCTATCCACAGCACTATCTAGCCATGCCCTATTTAAGGAGACTTCTGGCAATACCTCCATCCTTACTTGGAAGCACCACAATCCTATTAGGAGATGCCCAAGTTGAAAGCCCAGAAAATGAATAGATAAAAGAACAATGGCTAATTAAGATGAACTTTAAGGTGTAGAATTTAATTAATTTGATCTTTATGTGAAATATTTCTAATTGAAATAAACTTTTAAAGTGCTACGGATCAATGCCTCAGACTATTTGTAAAACTCAAAATAAAAGGCTCCCATCCAAGGCGGCAGGAGAACAAACAGGATTTTTGCTTGAGGCCTAAATTATTGTAAACTTTCAGCCTCCTGGTCCTGAACACAACTTGTCCTTTTAAGTGATAAGAGATACCAGTGTTCCGGGGGACCTGGGAAAGCTACAGCGTTTTGGTTTTTGTTATTGTTATTGAACAAAACACCTGACTTTTAAAAATTTCTCCTTTACATTCTGAAAATATAAATTCCTATCATTCAAGACCTTGTTGAAATGAGAGAGATCAAAATTTAAACATGCATGCCCAGGGGCAGCTAGGTGGTGCAGTGGATAGAGCACTGGTCCTGGAGTCAGGAGGACCTGGGTTCAAATCCGGTCTCGGACACTTAACACTTACTAGCTGTGTGACCCTGGGCAAGTCACTTAACCCCAATTGCCTCACTAAAAAAAAAAACAAAGAAAAAAAAACCATGCATGCCCATCCACAGCTCAGCATCTCTTGAACCATTGAGCACGTGTCACTCTCTCCAAAGCTTGTATCGATGTTGTAGCCGGAAGGGACTTTGGAGGTCATTGATTACAACCTCCTCATTTTATAGATAAGAAAACCAAAGCCTAGGGAGGTGTCTGAGGTCACACAGGTACTATGTAGAAGAGCTGGGATGATATCTAGGCCCTCAGCTAAAAATTCAGGGCTCAGAAATAATGAGATATCAATGAGCTTTGCAAACCTTAAAGTATGATATAAAAGCTAGTCACATCATCACTATTTTTTTTTTTTTTTTTTGCGGGGCAATGGGGGTTAAGTGACTTGCCCAGGGTCACACAGCTAGTAAGTGTCAAGTGTCGGAGGCAGGATTTGAACTCAGGTACTCCTGAATCCAGGGCCGGTGCTTTATCCACTGCGCCACCTAGCTGCCCCACACATCATCACTATTATTAAACATTTCCAATAATTCATTGTCAACAACCACCCCACCAATTATTTAATTAATAATAAATAATAAATAAAATTAATTAAATTATAATGATGAGCATAGCAATAATAATAATAAATAATTATAAGGAGGTTAGTTCCACCCTACCACATTGATAGGGAAGTGTGTTTGGATCATTTTTTTCCTTAATTGGTTCCCATTTTTCTTAACTATCTAACAGAGATGAATTTCCAATCAATCAACAAGTTTTTTTTTAAGTGTCTACTATGTGCTTGACACTGTGCTAGAGTGTGGCTGGGGAGAACTGGAAAGGCCTCATGCAGAAGAAGGCCCTTGAACCGAGTTTTGAAGGAATCCAAGTATTTCAAAGGCCAAAGATGAGGAGGGAGCGTATTCCAGAGATGAGGAATAGTCAAATCAAAGACACAGAGGTAGAAAATGAAGTACCCTGTGAGAAGAACAGCAAGGCCATTTTTGTTAGGCCATAGAAAGCATGGAAGGTTAGTAAAGCCTAAGAAATCTAGAAAGATAGGATCGGGCCAGGTTGTGAAAGGCACAATATGTCAGACTGAGCTTCATTCTTGTAATTAAATGACTGGTGTGATTGTGAAAGACATCGTTCAATTCTCACACCCTGTGACATTTATAGTGTAAGTGTTATAGAATAAACATGGTTTGATGATTAGAGAGTTGACCTCAAAGCCAAGTGCTTCTAATGCATATTGACAAAGTGACCTTGGGTAAGTCACTTTATTTCTCACCACACTAGGCAAATCTCTAAGACCTAAGTTGCAGATCAGGTGACAACTTGCATTGGAAGATGGAGTTTCTTCAGCTGAGGGTTCTTCAAACTAATAATAATCCAGTCTCCAGCCCTTATGGATAAAGAAAATGAGGCACAGAGAAGGAACTTGACTTGCCAAAGGTCACAAGACCAGGAAGTATCTCTAGTCCTCTGTCCATTGTATTATACCACATTGCCTCAGAGGCCTTATATGTGAACGTGCATCCACTCTGTGCTCCCAGGCCACTGCTGAGGCTGGAACTTTGCAAAGGCCTGTGGCAAATGGTGCTGCTTTTCTTTTTTCTCTATTACTTTGTAATCTGGTGGTTCATGACTCCTTGCTGAGGAATCCATAGGGGGCATGGTGGCTAATTGGAAGGTATTCTGCCTTCCTCTAGTATGTATCTAGGATGAGAAAAAGAACCTGCTGAGAATCATCAAGTTCCCCGACTCCTACAGATTCTGATGATTCATGTGGGGATGAAAGATTACACCCAGAAGAAAACCACATGCATATATGTATAATACACGTATGTGTATATATATGTATGTACATGTACATGCATGTGTTTATGTGTATAAAATATATAAATAAATGTGTGTATATGTATATATATATGTATGTGTATGTGTGTGTGTATATATAAATATATGGTTAGAGTGCTGAACCCAGAGAGAGAAAAATCTTTGTTCAAATCCAGCCTTAGACACTAACTAGATTTGTGACCCTGGGAAAGTCACTTAACCTCTGTTTGCCTTAATTTGAAGAGGAAACAGCAAACCACTCCATCTTTGCCAAGAAAACCTCCTGGACAGTACTGATATGCCATGGTCTCTGGGGTCACAAAGAGTTAGACATGATAGAACGACTGAACAACAACAAAAAGAATGTGTATGTGGCACTTAAGTTTTAAAGGAACTTAAAAAAATTTATTTTATTTTATTATTATTTTTTTGTGTGGGGCAATGAGGGTTAAGTGACCTGCCCAGGGTCACACAGCTAGTAAGTGTCAAGTGTCTGAGACCAGATTTGAATTCACGTTCTCCTGACTCCAGGGCTGGTGCTCTATTCACTGAGCCACCTAGCTGCCCTTAACATTTTTCTTAAAGGTTAATCATAGACGAGAAAGGACCTTAAGGGCAACTAGGTGGTGCAGTGGATAAAGCACCAGCCCTGGAGTCAGGAGAATGTGAATTCAAATCTGGTCTCAGACACTTGACACTTACTAGCTGTGTGACCCTGGGCAAGTCACTTAATCCCAATTGCCTCACCAAAAGAAAAAAAAAAGTGTTAGATGGAGTAGATGTTATTATTGGTCCCATCATCAACTGATGAAAATGAGATACAGAAGTTAGCACTTGTCCAGGTTAATTCAGTAAATAATTAGCAGAGCTGGACTTTGAACCTATATTTACTGAGTTCCCTGAGCAGATTTTCCCCATGACATCACATGTGCTCTCCTTACACTTTTTTTTTTTTGTTTTGTTTTTTTTAGTGAGGCAATTGGGGTTAAGTGACTTGCCCAAGATCACATAGCTAGTAAGTGTTAAATGTCTGAGGCCGGATTTGAACCCAGGTACTCCTGACTCCAGGGCCAGTGCTCTATCCACTGCACCACCTAGCTGCCCCTCTCCTTACACTTTTAAGGGGCATTTGCAAAAGGCATCCTCTTTGTCAATCTGTGTTTCCCAAATTTTTAGTCAAGGCTTAGAGATCTGGGATGTGGTCCTTTGGGAATGGAAGCTTCTACCTTTTTTTTTTTGTTTGTTTGTTTTTTGGGTGGGTCAATGAAGGTTAAGTGACTTGTCCAGGGTCACACAGCTAGTAATGTCAAGTTTCTGAGGCCAGATTTGAACTCAGGTCCTCCTGAATCCAGGGCTGGGTTTTATCTACTGTGGCCCCCCCCCCCCGCTTTTTTTGATGACTCTTCATTATCCCATCTTTGTTTTGAACAATTGGACTAGGAAATAAATCAGATAACTCTAACCCTGAACAGTCAGAATTGGTCACCTCCTCCCTTCTCACCTCATGCACACACACTCAAAAATAGACTATACATAATCTAGAAAAATGAAGCTCTTGAATGGAAACCCAAAGAGTTTGAGTGTGGGCATGATAGAAAAAGGAACTGGTTCTGGGGGAATTGCTCCCAGAATACAGAGAAGGCTTGTGGAAGAGACACTTGTTCTCAGGATCTAAAGTGGGAACCTTAGGTGAGGTCTCCTAGGTGATAAGATTGGCTTCATTGGGCAATGACTTCCTCTTGCTTTGGAGGCATATCTCAAGGAGAGTAGCTGTATAATGTACTAGAGTTGGCATAAAGTGTGTGTGTGTATCTGTGTGTGAGAGAGAGGTGGGGGGAGAGGCTGAAAGGAAGGAAGGAAGGAAGGAGAGAAAAGGAAGGAGAGAGGGGAAAGAGGGGGGAGGGAGAGAGGAGAGAGACAAAGAGGAGAGATACAGAGGGAAGGATGAGGAGGAGAGGAAGAGGAGGAGGAGGAGGAGGATGATGAGAGAGAGAGATAGAGAGAGAGAGGTGTTTTGGTGGGGGGGGGGGCGGGGAGAGGTAGGATGGGAAGAATTGTATAAGAGACCTTTCCTTGACAAGAAATTGAAGATTGGTGTTGTCTGGGCAAACGTGTACTGGGTGGGATAGTCTCTTGGGTCTTGGGCAAGTCATCTTCTCTCTCTAGGCTTCAGGGTTCCTCCCCATTCTTGTGTAAAATGGGATAGTGGAGGAAAAGAGTCTGAATCCTGGCTCTGCTCCTTATAGCCAGTGTGACTTTGGGCAAATCACTCTTCCCCTCCTCTACCCCCTCTTCTGTCCCCCCACCCGGCCTCAGTTTCTTCCTTTCTGTAAGGGAGGAGGTGTCCTACCTGGTCCCTAAAGCCCCTTCTAGCACTGACATCCTATGCTCTTAGGGCACCTCCATTTCTGACAGTCTGTGTTCTGTGGCTTAAGGTTGCTCCCTGCTCCTGCTTTCTTTGATTTAAGGAATGGCATTCTTGATTTGGACCTCCTATATCCCAAGGACTTCCCCAGATCACATATTCCATGTCCTGTTTCCCAAGAGTCCGTCCGACCCTAAGCATGTTTCAAAGGTTCTCCCAGATTAAATGTTCTGTGTCCTACCTATGTGTTTCGAGGCCTCTTCTGGCTTGGACTTTCTGGGCTAGCAGTTCTCCTCTATAAGATACTCTGTGTCTCATGTTCTCAGGGCTTTTTGGATCTTGATTCATGGATCTAGGAAAAACCAGAATCCCACCAGTTTGGGGGTCTGGGGATAGAAAAGTTCTTAGCATGGGCCCTTGTGTAGAGAACACATCACCTTTCCTTGATTCATAGCCAGATCCTTGATGAAAAGGGAGGGCAGGGATTGGGGAGGCTAATGCTTTTCAGAGCCTGGGAACCAGCAAGCTGCTGCATCAGTCATCTCCAGGCCCTGCGCATGAACTAAGACCCAGCATCACGGAGCCCCAAGAAGGCAAGTTGTCATAGTGACTTGGAAACTTTTCTTGCATTTGATATAGATCCCTTTGGCTTTGCAAGGAAAAACAGGTAGCAAGCGTTTAGGAAAGTAATATTCTTTTAATTTTGTTTTTGTTTTTGTGGGGCAATGAGGGTTAAGTGACTTGCCCAGGGTCACACAGCTAGTAAGTGTCAAGTGTCTGAGGTTGGATTTGAACTCAGGTCCTCCTGAATCCAGGGCCAGTACTTTATCCACTGTGCCACCTAGCTGCCCCTGGAAAGTAATATTCTTAAAGCACTATGTAAGTAAAATGGAGTCCTTTGAAGAATAATTCCACTCTTCATTGCTCCAGCGGCCCCTAAGCTGACTAGCAGCCAGGAAGTTTGCCTTTCTCTATGGCCAGTTTCTGTGTAGCCAAATGCATCCAAGTCACATGCTGCCAATATGTTCAGGGATTGAGGACATATTTGGATCCACATCCCGGCACCTCCATCACTGTGTTTGTCTTCGGTCTCCCCTTCCTTGCTTACCCCCTTCCTGCTCCTCAGCCTCAGCTCAGAAACAGGAATCACTCCTCCTCCCCTTTGGTGAAATTTTCACTTTACTTCCCTAATCTGGGTACTTCTTCTTACTGAGGAAATGGCTTTTGGATACTGAGCTAGGCCTGGCAAAAACATCAGGGCATATTAGGTTAGAGGAAAACTTATTTCCCTCTCTTGGCTGAAATAGTGGCTGAAATGAGAGTTGATTGACCTTGGAAACCAAATTTCTCCTGGTAGAGAGCAGGGGCTGCATGCAAGGAATGGCTGGATAAGTGGGCAGAACCTACCCAATAGCATTCTGCTCCTGGGCCTGGGCAGAAAGCACTCTGTGAAGTGAGCTCCTGTACCCTGACTCAGTAGTCTAGAATTCCAGGGCAGCTAGGTGGCATAGTGGATAGAGCACTGGCCCTGAAGTCAGGAGGACCTGAGTTCAAATTTGGCCTCAGACACTTAATACTTACTAGCTGTGTGACCCTAAGCAAGTCACTTAACCCCAATTGCCTCACCAAAAAAAAAATAGTAGTCTAGAATTCCCTCTCTCTCTGTGGGCCTTAGTTTCCTCCTTCGTAAAATGAGAGGATTGGCCTTGATGAGTTTGACATTCAATGCTCTTAGCTCCCTTTAAGCTCTATGACTTCTCTTCTTCTCCTCTCCAAATTTATTAATTAAATGCAAAGTTAACATTATTTAAGGTTTCTTTGAGGGTGGGGCATGAAGGGTTGTCTAAACTTAATAATTGTACTTTCACATTTTTTTAAAGCCCTATCTAGTTTACATTACAGCCAAACAGTGAATGACTTGCAAAATCCCCTGGATATTTTTGTCTTATACAATGTCAAGTATCCAACCAGATGTTTGGCACCTCAGAGACCAAACATCTGGGCAACTGATTGAACTTTAAACTTTTTACCATCGATTTTTGTCTCAGCTTACAATCTGAGAGAACATGTGACCCAGGAATAAAACAGGGTGCCCTAATTATATGGTAGAGTGTGTCCATAGCTGACAGGAGTCCCTTTACCTGTCCCAGGTGAACCCAGTTCCTTATTGGGTGACAGTTGTCTGACCCCTGAAGGATGCAGCAAGGCAAAACTGTCTACAAGCTCTGTCTTTGTATCCTAGCACCTTGTGTAGTCCGTCACACAGCAGGTGCTTAATAAATACTCGTTTGCTTGATTGAGTCAAATAACCTTAGAGCTAAGCACAACTTTTGAGATCATAGGGCTATTCTAATCCTTACCCAAACATCCTACAGCCTCTCTGACAATTGGCTGCCTAGTGCTTACTTGAAGACTTCCAGTGATGAAGAATTCATTACCTGTCCAAAAAACCACCTCTTCCTGAATTCAAATCTGACCTCAGACACTTACTAGCTGTGTGATGCTGGACAGGTCACTTAACCCTTTTTGCCTCAGTTTCCCCATCTGTAAAATGAGCTGGAGAAGGAAATGGCAAAGTATATTGGCCAAGGAAGTCCCAAATGGGGTCCCAACTGAAAGAGCTGGACAACAACAACAATAGTTAGGAAGTTTTTCTTTCCATAAAGCCAGAATTTATCTCTTTCTGTGACTTCTGCTTGTTGATCCCAGTTCTGTCCTCTGGGGCCAAAGAGAACAAGTCTTCCTTCCGCGTGAGAGCTTTTCAAATATCTGAAGCCAGCCATCCCAGGCTTTTTAACGCTTCTTTTCTCCATACTTAAAACCCCAGCTCCTTCAGCGGATCCTCATGTTGCTCAATCACTCCCAGCTCCTGTTCCTAACTGGTGGTTAGGAAATCGAACTTAATATTCCACCTATTGTTGTTGCTTGTTCTTCGTTCTTGAATAGGACCATGACATTGGGATGATGTCATGACCTGCAGTGAATTGGATTTAAGTGAGGGAGGGTTTTGCAACGTGACCAACTTCATTCTTTCCTCCAGAACCATCTGGGTCCAGTGGTGAGATATACATCAGGATGACTGGAGATGGCCCTAGATGTTTAAGGTAATTGGGGCAAAGTGACTTGTCCAGGGTCACACGGCTGGTAAGTGTCTGAGATGATATTTGAACTCAGGTCCTTCCAACCTCATGGCCAGTGCCCTAACCATCATGCCATTCCAGCTATGGAATGATCAAGAGAGAAGATAGTGCATTCTAATCAGCCTCATTCTGTACCCTGGCATCTCTTACTGCAATCTAAGATAGTTAATCAAAGTATGTGTGGGAATGTATTCACTTCTGTGGTTGTCACGATACAATGTTAGCTCCTAGTGAACTTTGAGACTGCTAATATCCTACATGGTTATTAAGTAGTCATGCATGGCTCCTTTTGGCTTGTGCCATTGATTGTCTGGACCCAAGTAGAAGATTTTGCATTGGGGCGGGTAGGTGGCGCAGTGGATAAAGCACCGGCCCTGGATTCAGGAGTACCTGAATTCAAATCTGACCTCAGATACTTGACACTTACTAGCTGTGTGACCCTGGGCAAGTCACTTAACCCCCATTGCCCCGCAAAAAAAAAAAAAAAAGATTTTGCATTTCTCTCTCTGGCAGTTTATTCTAAGGGGAGTAAAAAGTCCTCCTGACGTGAATAGGTAAGATCTTGATGGCTACTACAAGGGTTCTGGCATCTGGGGAGATGAGTTTAGTTTTCCATTGGATTTCCAGGATAGAGACAAGTCAGAGATGGATCAGAATGAAAGTGAAATGCAGGAGAGGGAAAGACCTTTGACTTTGAGGTCCTCAGGCATGCACTCGGACTCAATAGTATATGCGTGAAGATCAGGTGATCACAGAGAGAGAGCCTCTGTTTACACTGTAAACCGAGGATGATCAATGAGCTCTTAACATAGTCCCCAGGACGTAATGGTGGATTAATAAGTACCAATTAACTGACAGCTATTTGACTCACAGAAGAAAACCAGCTGCAAGAGTTGCAAGGGAAACTCAAAACTTGTTTCCGCCCTCAGGAATACTTTATTTTTTCCCCAAATAATAAACATTTTTATTTAAAGTTTTGAGTTCCAAATTCTATCCCTAAACTCAATATATATATATATATATATGTATGTATATATATATTTGCAGGGCAATGAAGTTTAAGTGACTTGCCCAGGATCACACAGCTAGTAAGTGTCACGTGTTTGAAGCCAGATTTGAACTCAGGTCCTCCTGTATCCAGGGCCCGTGCTTTATCTACTACACCACCTAGCTTCCCCTCCCCCCCCCCGAAAATCTTTATTTTAAAAGGAATTACAAGGAAGAAAGTGTCTAGTTTAATCTATGAGGTATCTCAGTTTTCCTTTTAGTCAACTTAGCAAATCAACACCTGCTTCAAATTCATGGGATTTGGTCCAGCTACATAGACAGACCTAATATGTACCTAAGGAGGGTAAGGAAGCTGAAAATAGATGCAGATAGTCTTCTGTGTTTGAATACCCATACCTGTAATTAAGGACATCAAGAAGGATGTCTGGATGCTACTTTTTCCTGCTAACCTCTGTATACATAGACAATTTACATTCTGACAAGAAAAGAAAACCTTTCTATGAAGGGGCAAGTTTTGTTTGAAATGGAAATACCAATTTGACTTGCTATGGCATTTGCTAAAGATAATAAAATCTTCTGAGTTGCATATATCCTCTCAAAGAAAGGTTGTGTTCTCCCCCTTATTTCAGTATGACTAGTATAGTGAATTAAGATTTGAAAAAGTCCTTTAACAATAACTCCCATTTCTATAGTAATTTTAAAAAATCAAGTGTGAGAGACCAAGTAAGTGTTTTCTCCATTTTTTTTTTTGGTGGGGCAATGGAGGTTAAGTGACTTGCCCAGGGTCACACAGCTAGTAAGTGTCAAGCATCTGAGGCCAGATTTGAACTCAGGTACTACTGAATCCAGGGCTGGTGCTTTATCCACTGCTCCACCTAGCTGCCCCTCTCCATTTTTGAAAAAAAAAAAGGGGGTGAGGGGGATGAGACCCAGAAAGTGGAAGTTTCTTGCCCAACATCACACAGTTCCCAAATGTCCAAATGGATTTAAAATCAGTTGTCTGGACTCCAAGGGAAGGACTCTTCCCTTCATAACTGCTTCAATGTATCTATGTATCTATATATCTATCTATCTAGGCTATATTTCAAAAGCTTATCCATAAACTGGTTGCTTGGAACTAAGGATGATTTGCCCCCACTGAAATATGGCATGCCAGGGTCCTAGGTGAGGCCCCTAATGCCCTGTATCAATAGGAGTCAGAGGACTCCTTTCTGATGCCAATTTTGCTACTTCATAGCTATGGGACCTTGGGCAAATAAATTTATCTTTCTCAGACAAATATAAAATAAGGGAGTTTGCCTGAATTACTTCTAAGATCCCTGCCATTTATTATTTATTCTATTTTTGGTGGCAATCAGGAGTTAAGTGACTTGCACAGGCTCACACAGCTAGGAAGCATCCAGAGGCCAGATTTGAATCTATGTCCTTCTGACTCCAGGGTCGGTGCTCTATCTACTTCACCACCTAGCTGCCTCTTCCCATTTATCTGTTTTGAAGTTTTATTTTTTTTGTGTGTCACATTACATTAAAAAGGTTTTGTTTTGTGTTACAACATGACCTTTTAGACATTACTCCCACTTCATGAGAGGTCTCTTATAACAAAGGAAAACAGTTAAGGAAAAGGAATAATACAGTGACCTTATGGGAAAGTGAATGTCTCATTTTACCCCTCTTGTACGCCCACCTCTCGATTGTGTTTAAATGAATGGAAATCTATTTTCTCTCCCTCTCACCCCCACCCCAGTGAAAGCCTAATACCACTATGGAACTGAGCATCAAAGAAAGCAATGTTTTGAGGGGAAAATGTTCAGAGTTCAGGCGTTCAGATTCCAACTTGGGTAGGAGGCCAGGACAATGTGTGCCCCTGAGACAGCCCAAGGGCTGATGGGAAAGTGAGGTGCCAGGGGTGGGTCAGTGAGGACTGCCAGGGCAGCCTGACAATACAATTTCCCGAGGCCACTTCTTCTTGAGCTGGGAAACCAGCTCTCTTGACTACAAATCTTGCTCTTGGGTCCCCAGATATTGGATGGCTTGTGTCCCTTTTCATGGTCACCATCTATCATGCCTTCCTTGAATGTTGTCTCCCTCATTCTTGTTTCTGGAGCAAGCCCCCAACTCTTTTGGGGGCTTTGTTTTGTTTTGTTTTTGAGGGGCAATGAGAATTAGGTGACTTGCCCCGGGTCACACAGCTAGTAAGTGTCAAGTGTCTGAGGCCAGACTTGAACTCAGGTCCTCCTGAATTCAGGGCTGGTGCTCTATCCACTGCACCACCTAGCTTCCCCTTTTGGGGGCTTTCTTATGGATTTGACCACTAGTGAAAATAGGGCAGTGAAGTGGCACAGTGGATAGAGTGCTGGACCTGGAGTCAGGAAGACTCATCTTCATGAGTTCAGATACTTACTAGCCGTGTGACCCTGGGCAAGTCATTTAACCTTGTTTGCCTCAGTTCCTCATCTGTTAAATGACAAAGAGAAGGAAATGGCAAACCACTCCAGTATCTTTACCAAGAAAATGCCAAACAGGATCACAAAGAGTTAGACAATTGGAGAAAAAATAAAAGCCTAAACAACAACAAAATAGAAAACAGACAAAATATCATAGATCCACAGAAGTTTCTTCCTGTTTCACTTAGACCTTGGAAGGAAAGCCAAAAGTACACATACCTAGTGGATAATGGGGAGCAAGGGACTGTGGATTGTGGGCAAGCAAGCCACTATGGCAGCTGTGATCAGCTCCTGCTAAGCCCTGAAGTCAGGACTGAAGCAAGACCAGTCTCCAGCTCAGAGGGATCTCCTGACTCGGGATGTTCCCTAAAAATTCATTACAGGAGCCTAGGTGGTGCCTGGGGTGGGAGAAGTGAGGAGATGTCACTAGGGACTGGGGGATGTCGGAGTTGGGGGGAGTGGAAGGAAGTGTCTGCTTGAAACAAACTATGAAGCACGTCAGTTTTTTCTTTAGCCAACTCAGCAAATCAACTCATATTCCAAAGAATGAGTTCTAGGGGAGTGATCCTGGGGAATTATCCCTCTCTTCCCTTTCCTTTTTTCTCTCCTGTTCTACCCTATCCATTCAACCCCCTTCCTTTTGAATTGAATTGAATTCAACAAGCATTTATTATTTGCCTACTAAAGGCCAGAAACTGCACTAGGCACAGAGACAAAAATTAAATAGTCCCTGCCTTCAAACAGCTTACATTCTTATAAACACCACATACAAGATATTTAAACACAGATATAGGCGAAGTAAATACAAAGTAACTTGTGTGTGTGTGTGTGTGTGTGTGTGTGTGTGTGTGTGTTTATGGGGAGGAGTGTTAACACCTGGGGGACAGGAAGAGGAAATGCATGAAGGGAGGTAGCACTTGACCTGACCCTTGAGCTGAGAAGGCTGGGGGGAGGCAGGCTACATAGATTTGGGTATCAACTACCTAGTAATGAAGCATATGACAAGAAGCATTGTTAAGTGCCTACTATGTGCCAGGCATTGAAGATACAAAGAAAAAAGTGACATACCCCCGCCACAAGGAGTTTACATTTTAAAGGAGTCCATGCCACAAAGATGTCACAAAGGAAGGAGATCGAGGGTCAAATGCTGTGGGTGCTCTTGTAACCCTGAATCTTTGCTAACCCTTTTTTTCTTTGCTATCGCTTTGCTAACCCATTCAAAATGCTACCTGGACAGCAAGTAATGCACTCCGCATTGACCCCCTCCACACCTGCAAACAAAGAAGGGTCATTCTCTGTACCCACTCTGTGCTTTGCCCATTGAGCCCACCGGTGGCAGTTTCCCATGTTCTTGTCCCCTCTCCAGAATTCAGCAGACATTTCCATGTCACCAGCTCTCCCTCACCTCCACAGTCCCTCATAGTGCCCCCACAGTCTCAGCCATACTAATGCTTCTCCACATTTCAGTAGTGATGGTACACATTTCTCTAGAAAAACATATTCAGAGAGGGAAGACACGGCTTATCTGCCCAACCAGCCGTCCCCGTCCATCCACCCTCCACCAAAATCCTGGCTCAGCTACTTACTATATGAGCTACCCTGGGCAAATCACTTAACCTCTCTGGGCCTGCAAAATGAGGGGGATTGGGCAAGATCATCTCTAAAGTCCCTACTTGCGCTAGACCCCACGGAGCCGACGAGCCCCCGGTGCCCTGCTTGCCAAAACCCCTTTCATAAGGCATGAATCTGGTGTGAACTTTCCACTGTGTTAATAAAGGAGAGATGATGCCCTAGGATGGGTCTGTCTTCTACATTCATCTTCATAAACCTTAACTAATGAAATTGCTTTGTCCCTAATAATTAGCAACTAGTGCTAATTTATGGCAGCTGGTGTTTGGGGGAGTCATTTTTAATTCATGATGCTGTGAAATCTGGGGAGAGTATATAGCCTTTTTTTCTTCTATATTTCCTCCTTTTAAAATTGCATTTAGAAGTTCCAGGGGCCATGGAGTGAGTCTTCAGCTGTGCATTTATTTCCACAGTGCTTTCCTGGGCCAGTTACGACCTGTTAAAGGGAATGGTGGTTGAGAGGTCTTCACATTCTTGAATGTTTACATTGGGGAGCCTAAGTGGACTAGGTAAGGGGAGGGGAGATGAAAGTAGACTAGCATTCCAGAAGTTGACCCCATCTACCCTTGTTCCAATGCCTGTGTGTGTGTGTGGGGGGGGATACAGAAGATTATGTGAACAATACCCCTGCCTGCTGGGAGTTTACAATCTAGCTATAACAAGAATTTAGGGTAGCTTTCTCTAGGGCTTTAAAGCTTGCAAAGGGTTCTCCTGACAGCAACCTGGTGAGGCAGATAGTACAAGCCCCATCATTCCCATTTTACAGATGAGAAATTTAAGCTCAGAGGGGTTACATGATTTGTCCAGAACCGCAGTCACTCCGTGTCAGTCCAGATTTTCTAAGTCCATTGCTCTTTCCATACAACACCACAGAAGGATCATCAGACCACAGACTGAGAAGTGGGTGGTTGAAACAGAAGTGATCATCCAGTCCAACTCCTCATTTCATAGATAATAACAGTAGCTAACATTTATATAAGCACTCAATGGCTCACAAAGCACCTTACTCAGATGAGGAAATGGAAGGCTGAAGAGATGAAGAAACTGACTTGCTCAAGGTCACACAAATAGTGCCAGAGATGGGAACTGACCTGAAGTCCTTTAACTCCCAAACCAGAATGCTCTGCACAACCTGGATCTGCCTCCAGCACCTTATCACCAACTTTGGGATACCTTTGTATTCTTTCACAGTTAGATATCCCGATGTGATCACATTTCTTGTCTATGAACACTTGATATGAAAATGTGAAGACATTTAGCTTCTTTTTTGGGGGGGTGGGGTGAGGGAGGATTTGACTGCACTAAGGGAAAGAGGGAGTTGTGCTACTGAAGTGACATTGTCACATAGTCAAAAAAGCCCTGAAGTCAGAGTCAGGAGATCTGGATTTCTCTCCTGGGTTAAGTAGCTTTAGACCTTGAAGTCTCACTTTCCTCATCTGGAGGAAAGTCATATATGACTCTTTGTGACCCCATCTGGGGTCTTCTTGGCAAAGATACTGAAGCAGTTTGCCCTTTCCTTCTCCAGCTTATTCTACAGATAAGGAAACTGAGGCAAACGGACTTATCCAGGGTCACACAGATAATAGCTGCCCTGGAAAATAGGGATAATCATCTTTATACTACCTACTTTCCCAAGATCTTTGTGTGAAAAGTGCTTTGTGAATATCCCAGGGCTATAGAAAATAGAAGTCAATCATGATGATCATTAATGCTACCTACGAGGGTGGGTGTTTTGAGAATTATCCAAAGTCATTGCCAGGGATATTTGAAGTAGTGAATACAGGAGCTCAAAGGTAATTGGTTTGGCAGAAGTCTAGATGATTGAAGGGCCAACTCCCTTTCATGATTGAACAAAAGAACTGTGAAGATACTCTTGTCTTTGGAGAAGGAGGAGGAAGAAGAAAAGACTTGGATGGAATGAATGCATTTATTAAACTGGATCAGTTGTTGTAAAGAGTTGATTTTAGACAGTTTAACAAAATGTAGTCACTGGGGGTACCTGGGATGTGGGGATGGCTTTCTCATGTCAAACCCTTGTTGTAATCACAGAAGTGAGAAAGGGATTCTAGTCCATCATGGGATGGGAAGAAATTCTAGTGTTGAGAGGATAAAGCCTCCATCTAGCTCTTAGGCAGCTCTGAGCATAACCCCTTTGAAGGGAAGACACTTTTCTGAAGAGTCTCTCAGGGAAGAGATTAGACAGCTTCTTTGGCACAATTCATTAAAGTGCTTAATTAAACTTACTATCAGGAAGTTCTACCAGGAGTCTATTACAAAGCACTTCAGCTTTAACCAATGTCCAGTGACTCTTTTCCTTTCCCAAATAAAATGAAAAAGAGCTTATTATTCTTTATAATTTATTATGAAAAAGAGTCTATTATTCTTTCACAAAATACCATAGAAGTATAGTCATGGTTTCTCATTCTTTCCCATGTCCTATGCTCCACTCCCCAAAAGAACCTTCATCCTGACTCACAGGGTCAGTAGGAGGGAATAGAATCATCTAGGGAACCATCATGCTAGGCTGGACTGGCCTCCCCACCCTGTGACTAAATATTACCTGCTTAGTTGATTAACACTGACAAGATCTCAGGCCCAGACCATAACAGTACGATAGATTAGAAACACCTGGATTGTATTTTTTTAAACAATGCCCAACTTCCTGGGACCTCCAGAAGGAGGAAGGGGATCTATGCAATGTCATTAATTTGAAGTTGATTTTGTCTACCCGCTGTGTGACTCTGGCCAATCCTTTTGCCCTCTCTGGGACTCAGTTTCCTTTTCTGTCATCCAAAGGAGTTAGATAGGATGATGTCTCAGATCCCTTCAACTTCCAATATTCTCTGATTTAACTGCTGGAAATTAGCAAGGAATCATCACAGCTAGTGTCTGAAAATAAGAGACAAAATGAAACCCCACCAAATACATAATAGGATGGAGGAGATGAGCCAGCAGCCATGACTAGGATGTGCACCAAGTGATGACAAGATTAATGGATCTCTTTCCCAATCTGAGACATGAAGGTTGTAATTAATTGAATTAGGAGTAAACCCCGGGCTGAACTATGTCATTCTGACTGCTACAGTTCAGGCCTGGTAGGGAGAAATGCATACAATACAATTGTAATTGGCTGCGTGGCTGTTTTTATTTTTTTTTAATAAAAATGACTTGGAGCTTAAAATCAACTTTAAAGAGGAAGCAAAAATAGGAACAAAATGAAGGACAAGGGGTTTAGTGATTGATGGGCAAAAGCTTAAAGCCAGCTCCCAAGTGAAGGATGTCTCTACGTAAATCTAAGAGTATAAGGTCTCCCAATAGAATGTAAGCCCCTTGAGGGCAGAGAGTACTTGGCATTTGTCTCTGTTTTCCTAGTACCTTGAAAACAGAAGGTATAGGGAATGGAGGTTTTTTTTTTTCAGAGTAATGAGGGTTAAGTGACTTGCCCAGGGTCACACACCTAATAAGTATCAAGTATCTGAGGCTGGATTTGAACTCAGGTCCTCCTGAATCCAAGGCTAGTGCTTTATCCACTGTGCCACCTAGCTGCCCAGGAATGGAGTTTTGATTTTACTCATATAGGGACTTTCTGGATGAGGAAACTCATTTCAATGTAGGTCAGTGCCTTCTAACCAAGAGCACCAAGCGGTTATGTGACTTGACCTAGGTCACACAGTATGTGACAAAGGTCTTCCTAGCTTGGAAGCATGCATTCTAAAGCCCCTGCTGCCTTTCATTAAACATTTCATAAATAGAGGGCTAGACTGAGCTGGGAAGTCCTGAGTTTGAATCTTCCTCAGATTTGTACCAGCTGTGGGACTCTAGGCAAGTCACATCAGTCTCTTCATCTTTAAATGGGGGGTAAAAATAGTATCTACCTCCCAGGGTTGTTGTGAAGATCAAATGAGATAATATTTGTTAAGCACTTTGCAAGTCTCAATGTGTTCAATAAATGCTGTTATTATCGAATTGAGTATCTGCTTGACATCTCTCACTGTAACAGCTTTTTATCCTTCATATTAAAATTTAACAAACATTTATGAAGTGCCTACTGTTTTCAGGTAGAGCACCCATGCTGGGGGGAAGTTAACTAAGCATGTTCTGTTCTCCTGTGGAGTTCACAGGCTAGTAGAAGATATGAAACACATAAACATAGAGCCCTGCTTTAGAGTAACACATAGATGTGAACTTGAGAAGTACCCAGCGATCAGCAAAGTCAGAGGTGAAAAATAAGCAGGAAAGATCAGGGAAGTCCCCCTGGAGGAACTGGCTTTAGTGCTGAACTTTGAAGGCTAGGTAGGAATTCACCAGCTGAAGAAGGGGAGAGAGGACAGGACAGCCTGTATGGTATATATTTGAGAACAGAGGCACTGAACATGTGAGCAGCAGGCACAAAGGGAACACAGAGTAGTGCAGTTTGCCTGAAGTGCATGATATAAAGAGAAAGATAAAGCTGGAAAGGTAGTATAGTGCTGGACTGTGGAGAGCCTTGAATGATGAGCAAAGGAAGCTGACTTTCACTCATTGACAGTAAGGTCTCCCTGGAAATTTTAGATCAGAAGAGAGACAGGAAACAGATTTCTGCAATTAGGGAGATTAATCTGGGAGTGGAGCCTGGAAGGAAGAGCAGTGAAGACAGGACTAATCAGATGTCATTTTAGAGAGAATGTCATGCAAAGAAACTGATATGATTTAGTGAAAAGGAATTATGATTTGGAGGGATTTTGCAACAAGGGTTTCTTATAAAATAAAGGTTTAATGCACTCTGTAGTACAGGCAGTATGGTGTGGGGGAAAGAGTATAGATTGTGGAATCAGAAGAGCGAGGCTCGAATCTCAGCCTACTAACTGCTGAGGATATATAGTTTTATATATTACCATTTCATAGGATTAATAATTGGGAAAACACTTAAAAAGCGATTTGGAATCATAGGACCTTGAATGTGGGCTCTATATGACTTAAAACAAGGAATTTCCTTTTTCTGGACCTTGGCTTAATTATCTGTAAAATAAGAGGGTTGGACAAAATTTCCAGGGTCCCTCTCAGCTGAAACTCCTATAATATATGGCAAAAGGGTTTTAGATTTGCTTTTTGAGGCAATAGGGTTAAATGAATTATCCAGGGTCACACAAAGGGTTTTTTTTTTTTTAAGTGAGGCAATTGGGGTTAAGTGACTTGCCCAGGGTCACACAGCTAGTAAGTGTTAAGTGTCTGAGGTCGGATTTGAACTCAGGTACTCCTGATTCCAGGACCGGTGCTCTATCCACTGCGCCACCTAGCTGCCCCAAAGGGTTTTTTTTAAAGCATAAAACCTTATGTAAATATGATACTGATTATAAGGATTATACTGATGGAAATATTTAGACCTTTCTCTATTCAGTCACTCTGATAGTTAAATGAAAGTATGTTCGAGATCTGAACAAATAGAATTCAAAGGGTTAGAACTTAGGTTCAATGAATCGTTGAGGCTCAGGGATTCCCTAGTAGAGGGATTTTTTTTGTTTTTTTGTTTTTGTGAGGCAACTGGGGTTAAGTGACTTGCCTGGGGTCACACAGCTAGTAAGTGTCAAGTGTCTGAGGCTGGATTTGAACTCAGGTCTTTCCTGACTCCAGGGCCAGTGTTCTATCTACTGCACCTCGCTGCCCCCCAGTAGAGGTTTTTTTTTAGTGGGGCAATTGGGGTTAAGTGACTTGCCCAGGGTCACACAGCTAGTAAGTGTTAAGTGTCTGAGGCTGGATTTGAACTCAGATACTCCTGACTCCAGGGCCAGTGTTCTATCCACTGTGCCACCTAGCTGCCACACTAGTAGAGTTTTAAGGGCTCATGGAAATCATCTCATTGAGCCCCTTCCTTTCACAGAGGATGAAATTAAGGGAAGTGACTTATCAAAGGTCACAAAGCTAAGAGGAGCAGAGCCAGTATTCAAGCACTTCATTCAGTACTCGGATCCTTGATTCAAACCCAATTCTAGTGTTCTTTCCACTAGAACACAGACTCTTGGCCTGCATTCACTCAGTCATATGTACTTAGAGAACCTCCAGGTTCTACTCCCCATCTAAGGGAAACCTAGCCATCAGGAAAGGATTTAATGACCATGTCATTGTCATTTGGTCCTATCCCTCTTTGTGACCCCATATGGGGTTTTCTTGGCAAAGATACCGGAGTGATTTGCCATTTGCTTCTCCAGCTCATTTTACAGATGAGGAAACTGAGGCAAACAGGGTTAAGTGACTTGCTCAGGGTCACACAGCTAGTAAGTGTCTGCAGCCAGATTTGAACTCAGGTCTTCCTGACTCTGGGCCCAGCATTCTAACCACTGTACCACCTAGCTGCCCCTTAATGACCATGTTAACCTTTTTTTTTTTTTTTTAGTGAGGCAATTGAGGTTAAGTGACTTGCCCAGGATCACACAGCTAGTAAGTCTTAAGTGTCTGAGGCTGGATTTGAACTCAGGTACTCCTGACTCCAGGGCTGGTGCTCTATCCACTGCGCCACCTAGCTGCCCCCATGTTAACCTTTAAAAATAATATAACCAAGGCCTTTCTTCTCCTGCCTCTTATACTTATTCTTTTAAGATGCTTATCTTCATTCAGTTTTCTTCCCCATACCTTTTCTTCCATAGTTGGGAAGTGGGGTGGGTGAGGCAGTGGAGTGGTGCTCTGTATCCATTATTGACACTTAGCTGGGGACCAAACAGAGATGTTCTGGAGACCAATGGATCAGCAATATGAGTGGACGATGGGGAGAGGTCCCTCCTAAGGACATCTGCCAATGCTGCTTCCTGTTATTTTTCTACTGGGACCTGCAGACGGGGGTGGAGTCTAATCACAGCGATCATAGCTAACATTTATATATTGCTGCTAGATTTGCAAAACACTTTACATGTATATGAATTCATTTATTCCTCACAATAAGGCTATGAGTCCTGGTGAGCAGCTGCAGCGTTTGTGGGGAGAGGATAGGATGAGGATGTCCAGATGTGGGCCCCGGGAAGGTGTCTGGTTAGTTCCTCAGCAGGGAAGCTTACAGTCTATCACAGAAGCTCAGAAGTGTGTGCAATGTGATCAACTTCAGAGAACTCACATCAGCAGGGAGGGGATAGATATCATCCCCATTTGCAGAAGCCTAGCAAAATGAGGGAGCAGCTGCCCAGAGAGGTTAAGTAGTTGGTTCAATGTCACACAGCAGGTATAGATGACAGTGCTGAGAACACAGCCCCCTCATCCTAGATTTCTACTCCAGGGGACTCTTTTCTAGGCTATCCTGCTTCCTACCTTAGCCTACACATCCCGGATTTATGATTTTTGTTTTTCTTTTTTCCTTTATAAGCTAGTGAGGATTTTTCTCTTTTGCCAATTTGGTTAGAGGGTAGGGGACTGACTGATGGACACACAAGCTAATGAGCTCAGGAGTTATCTTGGCTCTGATTTATTTACATCTTCCATAAATCACATTTATTGAGTGCCTGGGGTGTGCATGGAGTTGTGATGGGTCCCACACATTAAAGCAAGAGAAAATAAACATTGCAGACGCTTGTTGTATAATGTAGACTACTTAAATATCCAAAGGCATGAAATAAATCATCACACTGTTGGGAAATGGACTCTCTCTCTCTCTCTTTTCTTTTTTTTTCTCTCTCTCTCTCTCTCCCTCCCCCTCTCTCTTCTCTCTCTCTTCCTTCCCCTCTCTCCTTTCTCTCCTCTCCCTCTCTCTTCTCTTTCTTCTTCCTCTTTCTCTCTTTCACTTCCATCCTTCCTTCTCTCTTTCCTCTCTTTCTCTCTTCATATCCTCTCTTTCTCCCTTCCTCTTTCCCTCCTCTTCCTCTCGCTTCTCTTTTCTCTCCCTCCTTATCTTTCTCTCATTATTTCCCCTTCTGCCCCTCCCTTTCTCTGTCCTCTCTGTCCCTCTCTCCTCTATCCCTCTCTCTTCTCTCTCTTCTTTCATCCCTCTCTCTTTACCTCTTTCTCTCTCTATTCTTTCTTCTCTCTTTCCCCTCTCCCTTACCCTCTTCTCTCCCTCCTCTCCTTCCTTTCTCTTTTTCATTTTTCTCCTCGCCTGTCCTCTCCTGTCCTGTCCTCTCTCTCTCTCTCTCTCTCTCTCTCTCTCTCTCTCTCTCTCTCTCTCTCTCTCTCTCTCCTCTCCTTCCCTCTTTTCCCTTTCCTCCCCCCTCCTCTTCCTTGGAACTTAAAGTCTTAGATGGGGGCCTAGATTGAACTCAGATGCAGGATTTGAACTCAGGGTTTTTATTTTCCCCCTGACATGGAGGGCCATTCTCTATCTATCCAGTACACCATGTTGCCTCAATTATTTCGCTCTTCATGGCTTGCAAAGTCTTTTCTTTTCCTCTCAACAACCTTGCCAGTATATGATATAGGAATTATTAGCCCCATTGTACAGATGAGGAATTGAAAGCTCTGACAAGTTGCACAACTTGTCTGTGGGCACAAAGCAAGTTAATGGGGCAAGTGGGATTTCAACCCAGCCTCTAGACTTCAGCTTTAGTGCTCTTCCACTCCTTCCCCTACTCTGTGATTCAAGGTCTTCATTTACTTAGTGGTTCTTCTTTTCCATTATCCCACTGTATCTCAGAGCTTGGGATACATAGTTGCCTCAGGCCAAATGGCCAGGCCTCCAGTCTTTGGACTCCTTCTGAAGGGCTCTCTGCCCTACAGGATGCTGCTTGGCTAGAATGTAAATCCCCTGAGTTGCAGAGGCTGCTTTCTAGTAGGTCCTTAACTCTGCGAATGCCTGTTAATTGACGGAATTTAAGGCAGCATTGTTACAAGGTTATTATTGGACTTCTGATAAAGTCCCCCCATCAATGCCTCACTGAAGACTGGAGAGTGCTAGCTCTGGCAGCTTCAGCGGCCCTGGGAAGGCTTTCTGAGGACAGATAGGGGCTGTTCAGTTTTGAAATGGAAGAACTTGCTAAATAATAGCAGTTAGAACTTGGCATGACTCTTTTTAAAGAGTCTGCTTTTTGTCCAAAAAGCTAATCTTGTTAGTGACTGGCTGATTAAAAGGTTCTCCTAAAGACCTCCAAGAAATGCGGTTCTTTGCAAATTGTACTTTGTCTCTTTTCCATAAAGAAAGCGTAAAAACCAAAAGATCCTATAGATATAGTGAGATAGCCGGATGATAGATTTTTCCCCCCACATAGTTCTTATTCTTTCACTTAATTCCTCCTGCCATGCTTATGTGCATAAGGAATTCCTGGCTCTCAGAGTTTCCCTCAAAGATGGAAGGGCTTTGAGTATAGTCCAGAAATGGACTATAGCGTGCCTGTCTTCTGAGCACCAGCCTACCTCTGGGAAAACTGGCATAGTGATTGGAGTGATGGAATTCAAGTTAGGAAGGCCTGAGTGCAAATTTAGACTCTGATACTTACTAGTTGTATGACCCTAAACAAGTCATTGAACCTCTGCCTCAGTTTCCTCATTTGTCAAATGAAGATAAAAGCAATTACCTCACAGGGTTGTTGTGACAATCAAATGAGAACATAAGTAAAGCTCTTTGCCAACCTTAAAGTGCTATGTAAATGCCTCTTTCTATTATTTTTATCATTATTATTTTCCACAAAGAAAAGCATTAAGATGGGAGGGAAGCCAAATATTTGCATTAATTGTGTATATATCTATCTGGTTAAAAATTACATCCATGTTGTACATTTGGTATATATCTTATATAGACTTATTTAGCCCCATGTTGTTCTCCCCTCTCCCAAACAGAATGTAGCTTTTTTTTTTTTTTGCAGGGCAATAAGGGTTAAGTGACTTGCCAAGGGTCACACAGCTAGTAAGTGTCAAGTGTCTGAGGCTGAATTTGAACTCAGGTCCTCCTGAATCCAGGGCCAGTGCTTTATCCACTGTGTCACCTAGCTGCCCCCTAGAATGTAGCCTTTTTGAGTGCAGACACTGGGCTTTGTATTTTAGTCTTTATATTTCCAGCACCTAGCACAACTTGTGACATTTACAAGGAATGCTTTTGGGGGCTATTGGTAGGCTCATTAACAGAAAGCTGGCCTTCAGAAACAGCATCTTTTTTTATACAAGGTGAAGAATGTTTCAGGTATAGCAACACAAACACAGTCTGTTGGATGGGCTAGAGAGACCCTAATCAGTATTAGTGGAGAAAGAGCACACATTGGAAAAAATAACAATTCTCTAAAATATTGGAGAGAGGGAAGTGAATAGGGAAACTCCTGTGATGAGAAACCCCCCTACCAAAGCTAGTGAGTAACTGTTTTCCAGTTCACACAACCAGTGAATATCAGAGGTAGGACTTGAACCCAGGTCTTCCTGAGTATGAGATCAGATGATGATGATCATAATCATAGCAGCTAACATTTCTATAGTGCATAAGATTTAAAAAGCACTTTACAAATATAATCTCATTTTGGAGCTAGATGCAATCACTACCCTTATTTTACAGATGAGGAAACTGAGGCAGACAGAAGTTAAGTGCCTTGCCCAAGGTCACACAGCTAGTAAGCATTTGAGACTGGATTCTAACTCAGGTCTTCCCAACTCCAAGTCCAGTGTTCTATCAACTGCATTACCTAGCTGTCTCCTATTTCTATCTGTTAAGCCACACTGACTCTCAAATTGATTTTTTTTTTTTTGGCGGGGCAATTGGGGTTAAGTGACTTGCCCAGGGTCACACAGCTAGTAAGTGTCAAGTATCTGATGCTGGATTTGAACTCAGGTCCTCCTGAATCTAGGGCAGGTGCTTTATTTTTTATTTTTTTTTAATTTAAATTTTATTTTAGTGGGGCAATGAGGGTTAAGTGACTTGCCCAGGGTCACACAGCTAGTAAGTGTTAAGTGTCTGAGGCCGGATTTGAACTCAGGTACTACTGAATCCAGAGCCGGCGCTTTATACACTGCGCCACCTAGCTGCCCCTCAAAGTAAATATATTGTTCAGGTCATGCTCCAGCATTTCCCAAGGTTGAGTGGAATGGCCTCTTTTTTGTAAATTTAAGTTTTGCCCTTTCATGAAGGACCCCTTAGTGCCCCCCTCTTCCTCATGTAAGGCATAGATTCTAATATCTGGCAGAATCACAGAATTTTAGAGTTGGAAGAGATTTCAGAGGTCATTTAGCATCCAATCCAGATGTGATCAAGGATCCCTTCATTATCAATAAGTAGTCACCCAACTTCCACTTGAAGACTTCCAGCAAGTCAAGCTCACTACCAACACAACCCATTCTACTTTGCTACCAATTTAAAGGCTAGCCAACCCCCCTTTTCCTTATTTTTTCATTGAAACCTCTTTCTGGTAACTCCCATCTGGTGTTCCTAATTCTGCCTTGTGGGGCCACAGGGAAAATCCATCCTCTTCTCCACAGTAGTTCTTCAGATACTGGAAGACAATAGTCACATTCTCCTAAATCTTATCTTCTTTAACATTTCCTTGGGGGTACTTACTCCCTCCACTGACCTGGAGAGCAACCCCTCCACATCTGAGAAGATGATTTTATGAATTGTTCTGGCCAGAGTATTCACACTTTTTTGGTGTGGAGCCTCTTCCACATTTCATCGAGATGACAGATGGAGTCCATCTCCAGGAGCATGATCAAAGCCTTCTCAGCTTTTTGTACTTAGTAGAGGTCAGTTAGCCCATGGACACAGCATCTGAGAACTCCAGAGTTCCTGTACATGGCAAGCATTGGAGAAGGACCTGAGTGGAGAACCATCCAGAGCTATATAATTTAAGGTTAGAAGAGATCATGGTAGCCGAAGTCAAACCCATACCCCCAAAGCTATCCTCACTATGACATAATCCAGCCCTTGCTTTGAAGAGCCCCAAGGAGAGGGTACCCACCACCTCCCAAGTCAGTCCATTCTATTTTTAGACAGCTATAATTATTAGAAAGGTTTCCCCCCCTGATATTGAGCCTACATTTTCCTTTCATTCATTTCTCTTGGTCCTACTCTATGGGACCAATCAGAACAAAACTAATCCTTCTTCCACAGGAAAGGTTTTCAAATAATTAAATACTATCACCATGTATTTCCTGCATTTTCTCTTCTTCATAATATACATCTCCAGCTCCTTAAAGCTTCCCTCATATGACAGACCCAAGGCCCTTTACTACCCTGATTGCTCTCCTCTTAAGATTCTCCAGTTCATCAATGTTCCTCTTAAAGCATAGAAGAAGAAAAAAAAAACCCAATAGACTCCCTCCCCCTCTAATTTTTCATACTTTCCTTTTATGGAGAACAGATGAACTACAATTTGGAGATGATTGCCTCTCTCAGGGGTCTTTGGGAGAACCTTTTAATAATCAGTCAGTCACTAACAAGATTAGTTCTTTGGGCCAAAAAGCAGGATGGATCCTTTTTTCCACCCTTCCCTTGAAAAGACCCGTGCCAAGTTCCAATCGCCATTATTTAGCAAGTTCTTCAATTTAAAAAGTTACCATCCACTAACCCTCCTTGTGAAGCTGTCAGTTGTAGAGAAATGGAAAACGGCCAACTGATTAGTTTTGATGGGCTGCAGCATGGAAGGCTAGTCTGTCACTAAAATGTCTGTTCATCCCATTAACCAAATGACTATGGGGAACGCCAGCCAAGTGCAACACTTAGTGGATGGGCAGCTCCTAGGAGGTCAGTGCAGGGAGGAGGTTGGGGGGGGGGTTGATCTAATGGCTGCGCCTCCCTCCCAGTCCTTCAGTCTGGGAGCCTAGAGTATACTGTTCAGGGAGGTTGGGGGAGGTATCAAAGGTAGCAGCAATATCTGGGTCTCAAAGAAATCTTAGTGTGGTGCTTGAATGGGCATTCTTTCCCCCTCTCTATTTTGAGAGCAGTGATTACATGCCAACTGTGTACAACCTCTACTTTAACGCCTCACTTGCAGCTTGGAGGTGAGCCTGGTTTCTTGAAGACTACCACAGTAGAGTGCAGGCTTTGGAAAGTCCTAGAAAGCAGAAGGATGGACCCAAGGGGGGCTAGTTGAGGATCTAGCTAAGTCTGTCCTCCTCCTCAATCATATAGTCATAAGATTATTTACACAAAGTGAAGAGTTAGAGCTGGAAGGACCTACAGCATTTCTAGTGTTCATTAAGTACCCACTTAGCCTAGCTAAGTTCCTTGAGGCTTATCACTGACTTGGTCTCCAGTGAATTTTTCAGCCATAGAAATTCTCGAAAATCATATGCTAAGTGGAAAAGGGTTTGGGGTCTTTATCAGTGGAGGAAATACTGACAGGAAGTAAAGAAGCACATGTGTTTGAAGAACACTGCGCTAAATGATGGGAAAGATATAAATAAAGTTTAGGTAAGATCTAGTCCCTTCCCTTACGGAGCATACACTCTAATATGAAGACATGGTATATTTGATTCAAGTGCAATTCAATTCAACTAGGAGGTATTAGATACCTGCTGAATGCAGATCTCTTCATTAAGGCCCAGGAGAGAGAAGTCTAGAAAAGACAGGATCCCTGCCCTCATGGAGTTTACAGTCTAGTTTGGGAATAAAATCACATACACACCATTTATTATTAATTAAGTGCATTGGGGAGGGGTGAAGGAAGATTCATGAGGTTGAACAAGGAGGCAAAGTTTATTTTCTAGTGTTCAATACCAGGTATACTCTTAGCCTAGTAGAATGCTCCTTGCTGTTGCTTCATCATTTGGGTCTGTGTCCTGGTGTTTCCTTGCTAAGCGCATTTATCTGGTGGGCTATAACTAGGCCAAGAGGACCTTTCTTGCCCGTGGGCATACCCTGACAGATCCTCAGCTAATCTTAGCCACTCCATGTGTATAATACTTTAGGAAATTTTTCTAAAATTCTAAAAGTTCAATAATGTATCGCTGCTCTTCTTAACTAGGAGGTTTGTATCCAACTTGACCACATTCTTAATCCTAGAATGGCACCTCCAGAATACCCACCTAGGATCTGCATAGCTTGTACCTATGTCCTCATTTGCCAAGAGTCCCTATTTACCATCATGTGAAATGTGAAATTGTCACAATGAACTCACTTCTTCCCTCCCCCCACAACTAAATTCTCATAATGGATCACCTGGGGGGGAAAAACCCAGAATTTCTTCTATTTCTTTACTTTTATGACAGACTTTTAGTCCTTCTTTTGAATTATCAATTATTATTGCAATTATGTCAGTGTGTTCAGGGAGGTGAGGAAGCTGATTTGTGAAGCAGGGAGACTTAGGGTGGCCACTAGTGTCTCTCCCATTTATAGGTAGCAGTAGAAGCAGACAGTGCCCAGGCGACTGGGTTAATGTTTCACAGACTGATGCTTTATACTTTAGCTGTATCGCTGAGTGTTTTGGAAGATGGGAGAGCAAGAGACCACAGTTAGACCTTCATGGAGCAGAGAAGTACATCTCACAGGTGGGGGGGGGCTGATATATTTCCCTGTATTTATGTTATTTTCTTCTTTACGGTCTGTGCCCTTCTCTAAAGTCTAATGCCTTGGGCTGCTCTATAAACTGCCTGAGGTCTAAGGCAGAGGAAATAAAGGGATAGGCAGTGAGGAAGCTGTGCTTCAAGATCAGTGTCAGTTATATCCTGAACATTTTTTAAGTGAACCTGTTGTGGGACCCCAGTAGTCAGAGGGAGCAGTACCCCAACATGTGATGATCTTAACCAAATATTTCCTGTGGGGAGATCAAGACTGTCTCTACATATAACCACTTCAACTATTTCATCTGTGTTTGTTGTTGTTCTTCAGTCATTTACTTGTATCTGACTCTTTGTGACCCCATTTAGGGTTTTTTGGCTGTTGTTGCAAAGATAATAGAGTGATTTGCCATTTCCTTCTCCAGATTGTCTTACAGATGAGGAAACCGAGGTAAACAGGGTTAAGTGATTTGCCCAAGGTCACATGGTTATTAAGTGTTTAGGCTTGGATTTGAATTCAGGTCTTCCTGACTTTAGATCCAGCACTACAGCCATCATGCCACCTAGCTGCCTCTCAGTTATTAATTGTTTAAAAAATGGTCATATTATTGATTCATAGGATGACTCAATTTACATGGAATGAGAAGAGGCCAGAGAGACCATGTAAAGAGAGACTCTTTCATTTTACACACAAGGAAACTAAGGTGGGAGAGGAGGCATGACATATGTACACAAAGTCACATAGAAAGTTAATGGTGGAGGTGAGATAGGAACCTCAGTCCTCTGCCCCTAAGTCCAGTGTGCTTTTTCGTAAACCATACTGACTCCTGGTTAATTTGTCCAAAATGGCGGAACCAATTATATATCTATACAGAGCTTGAAGCACAGTTCCTTAAGGTGTGTCATAAACACATAAGGGTTTAAATCACATAAGTGATTGTAACAATGAATGAAACCATTTTTACATAGGCAAACATTGCTGTAGCTGTGTCATTTGCTTTAGCCAAGACACCAAAGAGATCCCTCACCAGGGATGTGTCTAGAACCTTAGTGTAACAATTGAAAAATTTCTGGTCAAGGTCACTGAGACAAGTAAATGCCAGTTTTTTGATCAATAATCTTTAAAATGTTAGCTGGATTATGTCTCTACTGGGTTATTTATTACCGGGTTTCTGCCTGCTCCAAACAGGACGTTAGACTTTCCTGCCTTTGGCAATGTCTGAAAAGTCTTAAATGTTTCATTGACTTTGAGTTCCCTTTAATAGGTCAGGTGTAGTGACACACAAAGCAACTGGGGTGCAACTCCCAGAGCAAAAGGGAGAGAGATATGCCTGCTCAGCAAAATGAATCTGGTGCTTGCCTTGACGTCAGCTATCCAACCTTTGCAAAAGGAAATCTTTTCTCATCAGTCCCTGATCTGTGCCTCCCACTCATCCCTCCATGCCCCTTCAAACCACAGAATGGATCCATACTCAACAGATTTAAAATACCCACATTCACTTAAATAGTATTTCCACACAGTAACCCAACAGTATTTGTTGGAGGATTGGTCAAGTCAGGCCCTTAGTTTCTCTGACCTGGGGGGAGATAACACCATGAAACTGACATCTCTTAAGGCACTTTCCTGTTCTTCAATTCAATCCTTCCCTTTCACACTTAAAGATTAACCACATTGATCCCTCCCCAGGTCTTGGCATGTCACTCTCCTAATCAAAAATCTTCAGTTGCTCCCTGTTGCTTCTGGGGAAACAACAACAACAACAACAACAACCATGATGATGACGATGACGACGATGATGATGATAGACTCCTTAGCCTGGTGTTCAAGGCTCACTCTAACCTACTTTATATAATTGAATAGCAACCTACTTTTTAAGTCTTGCTTCATACTATACTCTTTCATGTACCCTGAGCCCTTTATCATAGAATCACAAAATCTACCAGATGAAAGAGAACTCAGTTGATTTCTAATCTAACCTATACCTGAGTAAAAAAATATCCTCTATGCCAGTGGTATCAAACTCAAATGGAAACAGGGGCACTAACCTGCACATTAAGGATGCCCATGTATGCTGTTGACTTAGTTATGTTGACTTAGTTTTGAAATGTGATGTTATTTGTATTTTATTGTGATTTATTTATTTTTTGTTTTATTTACCTATTTATTCATTCATTTATTTATCTATTTATTCATTCATTTATTAATCAATCAATCAACCAATTAATTAATTAATTAAGTTTATTTTAATATGGTTTGGGTCATATTCAGGAGTGTGTCCCATAAGCCATGTACTTGATAACTCTGTCCTGCAGCATTCCCAACAAGACGCTAAATCTACATCTGGTGACCACCCATTCCTTTTTGGGATAGCTCCAATTGTTAGAAAGATTTATTTTCCACTGAGCTGAAATCTTCCTGCCTATAACATCCCCCTATAGATCCTAGTTCTGTCCCCTGGGGCCAAGCAGACTAAGTTTCATCCTTTGCCTCACCATTTTTTTTTTTTGACATTTGAGGTTGAAAGTCTTCTACTTTGACAATTATAGATATCAGCCCCTGAATGTTGTTCTTTTAACTAATGTGGTTCCATTTATCACTGATTGCTATCACTTAACATGATCAAAGATGAAGATAATACAAAATGAGAACACACCCATTTTATAGACATAAAAACTGAGGCTCACAGAGCTTACTCTGATGCCCCCCCCCCATCTTAGGCAATCACCATATAATTTCATTCTTTAATACAAAGAAGATCTCATAGTCATTAAAAGAGAAAATCCAAGGACAGGAAGAATAGATGCATGAGGAAAAGAAAATTAAGGTCATTCTCTGCTGAATCAATTAGGAAAGTCCTTCCTTTCTTCCTTCTGTCCTTTCTTCCTCCTTCCCTCCCTCCCTCCTTCCCTGCCCCACTTCTTTCTTTCTTTCTTTCTTTCTTTCTTTCTTTCTTTCTTTCTTTCTTTCTTTCTTTCTTTCTTTCTTTCTTTCTTTCTTTCCTTCCTTCTTTCCTTTCTCCCTTCTTCTCTCCCTCTCTCCCTCCCTACCTTCCTCCTGCCCTCTCTTTCTGTCTCTCTCTGTTGCTGTCTCTCACCTACTATATGCCAGTACTGTGCTAGGTGTTAGGTATATAATACAAAGGTGATATAGTACCTGCCCTCAAAGAGAGGACATTTTACAGGATGAAGACAAATAAGTAAATAGAAGATCCCAAAATACAGTAATGGGGGGGCATTAACACCAGGGGAAATCAGGAGCTGAAATATAAGCTGAGCCTTGAAAGGAGTGAGGGGCTCCAAGAAGCAGAATAAAGGAAGGAGATATTCCAGGAATCTAGGGCAGCTTGTACAAAGGCATTACTGCTGGAGATGGAATGTTGTATCCTGGGAACAGAAAGCAGGCCAATTGATTGGAGCATAGATTGTGTGAAGGGTAAGAATGTGGGATCAGTATGGAAAAAATAAGCTGGAACCAGATTGTGAAGGGCTTCCAACAATAAACTAATGAGTTCATAGTTTTTCAGAAGGTAATGGGGAAGCTTTTCGAACAGAGGAGTAACGTGCTTAGACCTCTAAGAATATCAGTTTGGAAGCTTGTGGATGGATTAGAAAGGGAAGAGACTGGATAGAGGGAGACAATATGGATGGCTCTTGCAATAGTTGAGGTGAGAGGGCTTTGGCAAGATCGACTACGGTATAAGTAGAAAGATGGGAAATATATGGAGGAAGAAGAATCAACATGGATTGACAACTGACTGGATATTGACTGTCTATATTCGGTGAGAGTAGAGTTGAAGTTGATTCCTAGATTGTGGATCTGGGTGACTGGAAGAATGTGGGTATCCTTGGGAGGAATGAGGATGGTAGAAGGAGAGATGGGCTTATGGGGGAAAAGCACTACATTGTTTTGAACATGTAGAGCTTGCCATATTGAATGGCAAAATTCATTTTTCATATTGGAAGCCAGAGAAGGCAGTGTGGTATAGTGGGAAGACTGTTAGATATGGAGCCAGAAACACATGATGTAAATCTCCTATCTGATAGTTATGCTCTTTGAACTTCAGTTTCCTTATCTGAAAAATGGGAAAAGCAATAGCAAGCCTTCCCAAATCACAGTGTTATTGAAAGTAAAGGGGCTTTTTTATAAACCTTATAGTGATGTAGAAATGGGAATTATCATCATTGTCATCATCGCTGTCATTGACATTGTGCTCAACATCAGCATAGTAGCAGGTGACCTCTGAGGTCCCTTTTAACTCTGAGAATCAGTCAACCAATCAATCACTAAATATTCATCAAATTTCTTCAATATGCCAGGCAGTGTGCTAAGTGCTGGGGATACAAAAAGAGGCAAAAGATAGGTCCTGCCCTCAAGGAATTTATAATCAAATGGATCTACCTGAAGGAGGGCAAGTGGTTGAAAAATGTGATCCTCAATAGAGGTCGACATAATTTTGACTCTTTTTTGGGACATGGCAAACCTTCTCCTCCTTGTCTTCCTCTCAGCCCCCAGCATGAACAATGTTTCTGTTATGCCTGCAATGGGCAGAGGCAGAAATAGGTCCCGGCTGTGTTGGAACAACAAACACATCAAGTTCCATCTGCATTTCTGTGTTTATGAAAAAAGGGAACTAGCCTACTATGGGGGTGGGTGGAATTCACCAAACAGAAAGAGAATGGACAGGTATTTGGCAAGTTTTCATTTCTTGGCCACATAATTCTCTGCCAGCTGTGCGTCTTTTTAAGAAAAAAAAAATGAGGGGGGGGGGAGCTACAGTGCCTGACAAAACACTCCCAACAGCTGGCTTTCTAGGGGAAAGGCCAGCTCATTGTTAAGGCAGGCTTCCTTCCACTTTCCTCCTCTTCTGTGGAAATAGTCCTGCAGAGTTATGCTCAGGCATATAAGGGAGTAGATAAAGGCGAGAGAGAGAGAGAGAGAGAGAGAGAGAGAGAGAGAGAGAGAGAGAGAGAGAGAGGTGTATGGCTAGCACTTCACTGACATCAAAGCATGCGATCTTAGTAAGACTTTGCATGAGGCAGGCTGACATTGGCCAATGTCCCATTCTGTGTTTCCCCCTCTCTGTGGGGTTACTTGGCATACCCCAAGCTTAGCATCACAGTTTCACAATTCCTGCTTCAAACTCTGAAGGTGTTTACCTAGAGAAATCTTTGGCTTTATCCCAGCCCAGCATTTGATTTGGGGACCCTTGCAGATCCTGGTTTGGCCTCTACCCTTTCACCCCTTGTGGATTCTCTCCTTTCAACCTTGTGAATTGCCCACAATCATCCACATGCTGGCCTTATCCCTGAGCAGATGGAGACTGAACAAACATCTGAATGCCCAGACTAGGGTTTCTGCACCATCCACACCTTTGGTCCAAAAGAGTCCTGAGGTGTTCACATGCCCACTTAAGGCAATGTGATTTAGTGGAAAGATCACCTGCATTTTATTTCAAAGGATACAGGCTTAAATGCTATTTCTGTTATACTATATCATACATATATATGTTTATATGTATGTATGTATATATATATATATATATACATAAATACACACACATACACGACTATCATACTGTCAGTATGACCTTGGATGAGTCATTTCCCTCCTCAAGCCTCAATCAACTCACTTGGACTAGATGATCTCTAAGGTCCAAAATAGCTCCAGGTCCTTTTCTTTGTCAATTTTAGACTGGCTAGCTAATGCAAAGGATCACATTTTTCAACTACTTGTACAAAGTACAAAAAATAAAAAGTATCAAAGTGTATTTTTTAAATGCCCAAAGAGAACCTGCCCACTTACTCCATTTTAATTGGTATCTGTAACTTTTGTCCTCTGCACCACTGGAATCTGGCTTTCCTGATGCCACTCTTGACCTTCCACAAACCAGCCAGAGAACAAAAGCAGGAGAAAGACAGTGTCGGAGAGAGACTCAGAGAAGGGCTTAGAAATGGCACCCTGGCTGTTTAGCTGGTCTGGGGGCTCTCTAGTCATTAACAAAGTTAGCGTGGCTCCTGGCCATAGGATTCAACCCCACTCCCATGCTATTCCCCCATGTTCCTAGCCATCACCCTTTCCAAGCCGCCAGCCTTCATCCGAAGGCAGCAGAAAATGGGGGCCGTTGGCTTTTCCCATTAAAACAAGATCGACAAAACCAAGGGGAACTGCTGATCTGGGCCACGCTGGAGAGAAGGCCCCATTTTTAAATGAAGGAAAGAGGAAAATACAATATTTTTTTATATTGTCCTTTCAAGGATGCCTCTATTTGCATAGCGTGATCCTCTTCTTTTGTATAGCGCTAACATTAGTGTGACCTTTTCCTACTAATTGGAAAATCTTACGGAAATAAACCCTGTCAGAAAATGAGAAGTGACTCCCCTTTTGGATGGCCAAACGACCTCAGAGGGGGAAAGAAGTTCTGAATTTCTGTTCCTTTTGCACACACTGCAAAATCTTTATTACTTCGGAGAGCCTTGAAGCTCAGTAATGCCCCTCCAGTGCAAAGAGGAGTAAATAAATTTCTTCTTATGACCACTTTGGAGAAACACACAACCAGATTTACTCAGCAGGGATAGATACTGGACAAGATAATGAAGAGAGAATAAGAATATGATAGGGGTTTACAGCCTCTTCTGTCTCTTTAAAGTGTTTTAATCCTTCAGAAACAGGATATCGGGTCCATTTCCTTAAAGATACAGTATCCCTTCTGGGACGAGTAATGTTATAAAAAGCTAAGATGTACCATCTATCTCGCAATATTGATTGGCACTTTAGTGTGATAAAAGGGGTTGAACCTGAAGGGGAAAAGAGGAAAAAAGGTAAGCGGGAATTACTCTTTGAAGAATTGAAAGCGTCCCTATCATATCAGGTCAAACTTCAGTTATTAATGTGCGTGTGGACCTGCCGAACAAAATGGCATTTCTGGGCATACGTCGCCCAGCTCTCTGCACTTTCAGGGATAATAGATTCCTAGGTGTTGGGATGTTGTTGTCATTAAAAAAAAAGCAATTAATTAATTCCTTGTGACTCGATACTGCTCATGCCATGCTATGTCTTTTCGGCATATGGCCAAATTGGACCAGACTGGTCCACATTCCCCGACCTGGGCTGGCCCGGCACCTCTGCAGTGCAGTGGAGAGAAGCCTGGATTTGGTGGCAGAAGGCTTGGGTTTGAATCTTTGCTCTGCTATTTTGATGTGTGCTAGTTTCTTATTGACTTGGGCAAATCACTTCCCTATTTCCTGTCACCGGTACCATCCCTTATAAAATAAGGAGACTGTACCCCATGATCCCTAATATCTTGCCCATCTCCAAATCCTCTCATTCTATATGCCCTGCATCTAATCCCGATCCATGCTCAGTAAAAGAGCTCAATATACCAGCCTCACCTCTTTCTAGGGTATTTAAATGGCAGCTCTTAAGTGCACTGGACACCCAGTTGTTTCCCTTGCGCCATAGCCAACGACTGTCATGCCCTGCATACATAAACTGGTTTGGAGAAACACAAATAAAGGATGGATTCCCTTAAACTAGCCAGCCACTTGTTTAAAAAAAAACAAACCACCTGAACTCATCTGGAATTTTTATATCCCACTAGGCATGTGTGCAGGGGCACTACTTGACTGAAGAAGAAAGAGGAGAAAAAGCTCAAAGGGGAGAGTGTGAAAAGCGAGGAGGGAGTGGAAGGAAGCTGAATGCTAAGCCTCCTCCAAGATAAGGGTTGTCCCATACATTACAGTACTTAGCCTGAGGACAGCTGACTCACCCAAGAGACAGGCATCCATCCCTGCTCTAAGGGCTGCTCAGCCTTCTTGCTCAGAGGAGTTGGGGCAAACATGATTTAGAGGATGCATAGAAAGACAGGAGGTTGTACAACATCTGTTAGTCCACATCTGTTGGCGGCTGCATCCACACAGGCGAGCTCCTGTGGCAAGCTGAGATGGAGAGTTCTTCAACACTGGCTGCCAGCCTAGGGAGGAAGGGAGGCTATCCACACTTGTCCTTGCAGGGAAGATGGGAAAGGAGGCCCTAGTTATGCCCTAGGTCAAGGATCTGAAAGAGAACCTGGAAGCCAATTACTTTAGTGTAAGTGACTTATCTGAAATATTTCTCTAGCTACAAAATGGGGATAACAACAGCACCAGGGAGATATAGAAGGGAGGATAGAATGAGATAGTTGTTTTTCAAGTACTTTCCAAACCTTCCAGTGCTACATAAAGGCCAGCCTTTACCATCCTCCTCATTCCCCCACAATTATCATCCCATACAGAAATTAAGGACCAGAGAGCCTTAGTTTGACTTGCTTAAGGTCAATCAGAGAGTATGTGAAAGAAGCAGGATTTGAAACTAGCTCCTCTGACTCAAAATCCAGTCCTTTTTCTACTCTAACATCATTCTTCCCTCATAGAACAAACTAAGTAAATAAAGGATTTTTTAAAAAAAATCTACTTCAAGATGTCTCTTACTAAAAAATAGGGATTGAGGCTGGTAGTAATAATACTATGGCTGACATTTTAAAATCACTTTAAGGCACAAAAACCACTTTACAGATGTTATCTTCTTTGATAACGATGAGATAGATCCTATCTTATCTCCATTTTACAGCTGAGGAATTGGAGACTCAGAGAGGGCAAGTGACTTGTCCAGGGACACAGAGCCAATAAATACCTGACACATATTTCCAACTCATATCTTCCTGACTGAGCTCTCTACATCAGAGCTGGAATGTTTGGGAAAGAATCTTTTAGTCTAAACAAGAGACAGAATCCTTAACTGATGTCTCTCCCTAATGCTGCTATCAAATCAGCTTCAGCATCAAGAAGAGGTTTGGGGTTGGACCCCACTTAAAGTAGCTAAGGAGAGACCAGCAAGAATTGATGTCAGCCTAGTGTATACTAGGTTTTTGATATTAACATATACTTGCATGATTCTTTAAGATGGGTAAAGCAAGTTAAGTACAGTATGTATCAAAAATGTTAGTGGACAGGGCAGCTAGGTGGCACAGTGGATAGAGCACTGGCTGTGGAGTCAGGAGGACCTGAGTTCAAATCCGGCCTCAGACACTTAACCCTTACTAGCTGTGTGACCTTGGGCAAGTCACTTAACCCCAATTGCCTCACCAAAAACAAAACAAAACAAAAACAAACAAACAAACAAAAATGTTAGTGGTCTTTTCAGCTCTAAAAGGGGCATGGGCTGCCTTTTTGGTAGCTCTACATCACTTGAGTACATCTGGTGGAGACTAGATAACTTCCTGTGGCCACGTTGGAAAGGAGATTCCTGGTCCAGGGTGGGTTGGACTCTGGCTTCTTTGGTCCCTTGCTTAGTTCTGAGAATCTAGGAAGTTAAGCATGTCTCCTCACAGAATCCTAGAATCTTGGGATTTAAGAGGCCCCCATGGCTAATCTAATCCAAGTCGTACGCATAAAGGACTTCTGGATAACTTTAATTGTTAAAAAAAATTTGTTTTATTGTATTTTATTTTTTCTACATCAAGCCTAAATCTGTGTCTTTTGACTCCCATATTATTGTTGCTGGGCCTATCCTCTGTTGCCGAGCAGAAATAGTCTGATCTCTCTTCCATATGACAAACTTTCAAGTACTTGAAGGGCACTTTCGTGACCCCTTCCACCCCACCCAGGTTTTAACTTCTTATTTGTGAGATGCCTTTTTATGTGGGGCAGTCTCAGAAATAGATGCTGACTTATGATTTCTGCATTTGTTCTGCTGGGGCCCAGATGGTAGAAGTGGTAGGGGAAAGGGAGGAAGGGGAGGGAGAGATTTCCACTGAAATAGGATCTAAAGCTGAGCTGTACAAAGGTGGAAGGATCTGTCTCAGGGAAGCTTCTCCTTCCTTTGGAGATCTTTGAATAGAGGCTAGATGACCTTGTCAGGAATGTTGTATAGGGGATCACTGTTTAGGTATGAGTTGGACTAAGGACCCCTCAAATCCCTTCCAGAGTCCAAATTCTATGACTAGAAAGACTTTCCATTGAAGCATCCAAACTGTGTAGCTGGAGCCCATAGACCAGGTGGAAGGGAGACCCAGTATGTTTATGCTAGGTTGAGAAAGCAGCATGAGTGGAATTGGAAACATGGGGAAGAGGCTAAGTGACCTTCCTAAGAGGGTGGAGGTCAAACTGTGGGCCTCTGACACCAGAGTGAAGGCTAGTTCTCAGAATCCTTATAGGTAAAAAAAAATAGTTAGTCATAGTATCCTCTATCCAATGGCCTATCATAGCAAGCAAGCAAACAAACAAACAACAACAAAAATTCCATCCCCCCCCAAAAAACCCTCCAAACAAACAAATCCTGAAATATGTACTTGACCTTTCTTAAATTCTGTTTGCTCATCTATAAAATGGGCACAATCATATTTGTACTTCTCCTTAGTGCTGTCATGCAGCCACACAGAGAGAAATCAGGATCAATAGGAAGAAGTTACGGGGAGATGGATTTAGGCTCAAGTTAGGGGGGAAGATTTCCTATCAATCAGGGCTATTCCAAAGTGGAATGGGTGACTTGGAAAGTGGTGGGTTTTCCTTCATAGGTCTTCAAGTACAGGCTTGTTGACATCTTATCAGGCATGTTGTCAAGCCAGAGAGGATTCTTGTTCAGTTCCTGTATGGACTAGATGATTTCTGGGGTCCCTCCCAAACCTGAAATTCTGTGGTTAGAAAATTTGCGGGTTGTTGGATGGACCGGCTGTCCTAGGATCAGATCTAGGATATAAAAATCTCATACTGATCCCCCAAACCATTTAAATAATTTATATGCTTCACTGGGGCCATGTCACTGTTCTTCTTGGGGTCCTGTCACATCACAGACCAATTCTAAGTTCTTACCCAACATTCAGACCTTCCTATGGGTAGGCATCTTCAACTACCATGCTTCTTTATTCCTTTTTTTTTGTGTGCATATGTGTGAGGCAATTGGGGTTAAGTGACTTGCCCAGGGTCACACAGCTAGTAAGTGTCAAGTGTCTGAGGCCAGATTTGAACTCAGGTCCTCCTGACTCCAGGGCCGGTGCTCTATTTATTGTGCCACATAGCTGTCCCTTCTTCATTCCTTTTGATGCTCCCTTCTGTATTTTTCTTCCAGTTGTCCCACTTCAACCTCCAAACCTTACTTCACACCATCCTTCTGTTCTCTCCTTCCCATCACTCAACTAGCACCCTAAAATCCTGCCTCTTCCAGGAAGCCTTCCTGATCTCCTTGCTTGACCAGAAGTGAGTCGACAGCTTCCTCTTTCTGGAAATTACTACTCTCTCCATTCTCCACCTCAGCTGTATAATTACCTTCACTCTTCTACTATGATGCACTTAACCTTGACCTCGGTAGGATGTAAATGTTTTCCGGTCCATTTATGTGGTGGTTTGAAGTTTGCATTCTTTGGTCCGTTCTTTGTAGTTGTGTTCCAGTCAAACTTAACTAGCCAGAGTTGACAAACATCCATCACAAACTTCTAAAGGCCAAGGTGGAGGCCGGGGGTGATAGAATTCTGTCCATGCAGAAATTTAGCCCAGCTTAGGACAAAATAGTGCTGGGTTCAGATACAGGCTCCTTTGGGTTAAATACCAGCTCTGGCCCTAGAGAGAGTTTGTGACAGTAGGATAACAGCATCTTAGATATAGAAGAGAAGGGGCTTCAGAGACAATCTAGTCCTACCCTCTTCAGTTTATAGATAAGGAAACTAAGGCCCAGAGAGGCAGAGTGAGGGACTCAACTAAGGCAACATTGAGAGTAAGCATGAGATGCGGGAGTTCAATTCAAGTCCTCAGACTCTAGAACCACTGTTAAGTCTCAGATTCCTTGTTTGTAAAATAGACATAATAATTGCACCTCCTTCCCCAATGAGCTGATATGGGGGGAATCCACCCCCAAAAAATCAAATCCTGGTTAAACTATCCTTTCTTTAACCCAGTTTTCTCATTGGCAAAGCGGGATAATCATGTTTGTATCCCTTGTTTCACAGTCCTATGAACTATCTTAATTTCTATATTGGATGTAATCTAAATTTACTCATTGTTTAGGTTTTGATGGCTTAGAATGAATGTAAATAACATTTGTTCTCTGTTCTGAAACTTTGAGGGTCTTCTCCTCCCAGACTGATTTTTCATGTGATGATAAACTAGGCCCATCTTTGGTCTCAATTCTTCCCTACCCCCTAATCATTGAATGGGTGTTGCCTCAGACAAACAGAGACCTGGGAAAAACCTTAATTTAGAAAGTTCAAGGTCACCCACTGCATTCCCAGCCATCTTCACTCTTGACCTTTGTCCTGCTACTGGACTTCAATGATTCTGGAGGAGAGAGTGAGGCTAGTGACTTTGTACAGTTCTGCCTCACTTAAATCCAATTAATAGCCAAGTCAAGACATCACCTTCATGATGTCATTGGTCCTCTTCAAAAATGAAGGACAAAAACAACATTTATAGGTGAATTCTCTTATAAGTCTCCTATACCTGCCTCACTTAACAAAGTTACATTTTAGGGAAATAGAATCTAGAATGTTATCATTTGTGAGGGGGAAGGAACCAATGAAATAATCTAGACCAACTTTTTCATTTTCTTGAGGGGTAAGTTAAAGCCCAGAAAGAAGATGGGACTGGCCCAATGGTCTACAATAAAGCAGAGCTAGAATTGAAGCTCAGGTGTGGCTCAATAGTTATACTCCCAGTCAGGCAGCCCCTAGTCCATCAGTGTAGTAACATGGAAAGATCACTGATTTTGGAGTCAGGGATCCAGGTTCGAAATCTGACATTTACTGACTTTGATTGAGGCTTTGGTCATCACTCAGCCTCCCTTGGCCTTAGTTCCCTCTTCTGTAAGAAATGAGAAATTTAGGGGGCAGCTACATGGTGCAGTAGACAAAGCACAAGCCCTAGATTCAGGAGGAACTGGGTTCAAATCTGACCTCAGACACTTGACACTTATTAGCTGTGTGATCCTGGGCAAGTCACTTAACCCCCATTGCCCCACAAAAAAAGAAAAAGAAAAGAAAAGAAAAGAGAAATTTGGCCTGGGTGGCCTCTGAGGTCTCCTTGTTCTCTATAGTCCCATGATCTCATTCCCATGCCTAGCCATCAGGATGCTTGAGAATGGGGCTTTGGGTGGGGGTAGTTCTGCCACTCTTCCAGTGACGCCCTGAACTGGCAGCAGCACCATCCGTCACAGAGAGTTTCTTGCTAAGCTGAAATGTCACTTTTAAAAGGACGGGGGAAGAGCTCACTATTTATTCCTTGTCTTTGAGACTTGACAACATTCCCTGTGGGTTCATCTTTCTCCTTCTCCATTTAGCAAGGACTGGATGTCTTCATCCTGGGAGCTTTGCAGAGGCTAAATTATAGTCCTCCCTGCCTTTGGCATTCTCCTCCTCCTCCTCCTCCTCCTCCTCCTCCTCCCCCTCCCCCTCCTCCTCCTTCTCCTTCTTCTCTGTCTCTGTGTTTCTGTCTTTGTCTCTGTCTTTATCTTTCTGTGTTTCTCTGTGTCTGTCTGGCTCTCTCTATCTCTGTCTCTCTGTCTCTGTCTCTTTCACACACACACACACACATACACACACACACACACACACACACAGGAGGATGCCTGGATCAACTGGGTAAATACCATGTGACAGAAAGTCTCTGACACAGAGCAGCCAGGAGAAGCCATCTGCAAAAGCTAAACAATAAACTCTTGCTGGAGGTCTTTGGGAGGGAAGGAGGAGTTTATTATGGTCCTCATTCAAGGTTTTATTCGAGCAGCTTCATTTAATGACACAATACTGCCAAACCGTAAGCACCATAATTGTGTTCTCATGATCATGCCATTTCACATAATCCACCCCTACCCCCAACTACTTCTAAAGTCTTTTTTTCCCAACTGACATTTTTCATCAGCTGTTATCACATGAACTCCCAATATAATGGACAGCTCCTAGAAAAGAAAGAGTTTATAGTCTAAGAATACCCACAAGCCTAGATATAAATGTATGGTCCATAGAGTAAACTCTGGTTTTCTAATTTCTAGAGGTAGTATAGAGGATAGAGGGCTGGACTTGGAGGTCAGGAAGACCTGAGTTCAAATTCTGCTTCAATGACTTACCAGATCAGTGATTCTGGGCAAATCTTTTAATCTCTCAGCTTCGGTTTTCATCATCTGGAAAATGAGGGGTTTGGGCTCAGTGACCTCTAAGGTCTCTTTCACCTCTAAAGCTAAGTTTCTATGATAAGGCAGGATAGTGTAGTAGAAAGAGCCCTAGACCTGAATTCAGAAGTACAGGGTTCTATGGAAATGTTTTACATGATTGCACATGTATACACTATATTAGATTGCTTACTGTCTTGGGGAAGGGGGAGAGGAGGGAGGGAGGGATAGAATTCGGAACTCAAAAATTAAAAAAAAATGTTTAAAATTGTTTTAACATGTAACTAGGGAAAAACAAATATTGTTAAAAATAGATAGGATTACAATAGAAACCATTAAAAAAAAGTATAGGGTTCAATCCTGGCTCTTCTAGATACTAGTGTTGGGACTTTGGATAACAAGCTCCTCCCTTTCGCAAGGCCTCAGTTTCCCTGTCTATAAAATGAGGAAGTGGGACTAGATAATCTGTAATTCAGATCGAAGAAGATGCGAGTCTAAAAATTTACTGGACTGTGAATGTAAAGAGTCAAAATTACAAGTGTGACTTCTATTGGGGAAAGACTTCTAATAGTCAATCTACTTTTGCCAACACTCTTTACACATTCCTCTGGTGCAATTCAACTAATTCACAGTGGCCACCCGGCACGTAAGGCAGTGTGACCACAGAAGAATGAACGGCTTCCTGATAGGCTTATCATGGGGAAGGGGAGATAAATTTGCTCTCCTCTATCCTAGAGGGCAAAAATAGGAGTGAGTAGGGAGTGCTGGTCAAAGGGGAGGGGGTGTAGAGAGGTAGATTTCAGTTCTATCTTACAAGGAGTGGTATTCCCATTGCTTTGGCTAACTTGCTCTGCATGAGGCATATAAGGCAGGGCTGGCTCTGATTGGCCAGCAGTAGTGAAAGACTGGACCACTGGTACTAGGATCCGGTTTCTTGGTGGAAGTGACACCTTTTTGAGAGGCTGTGAAAAGTGACAGAATCACAAGATGTACTGCCAACATGGAGTTGGGCTGGGGTGAGAGGGGTATAAGCTTTTCTGAAAGCTTTAGATTCAAGGACTTACACTAGAAACATGCACTGAATGCTGGAAACAGAGAACCTGAGTTTGAATTCAGACTCTTGCCACTTACTAGATTGTGTGACCTTGGACAAGTCACTTCTCCGTTAGGAGTCTCAGTTTCTTCATCTCTCAAACAGAGATAGTGATAGCATTATTACATTACTAATAATAGTAGGTGATGGATAGATCACTGAGCCTGATGTCAGGAAAACCTGAGTTCAAATCTGGTATCAGACACTTACTAGCTGTGTGACCCTGGGCAAGTGACTAAACCTCTATCTGCCTCAGTTTTCTTACTTCTAAAATGGGTATAGTAAAAGCTCCTACTTCTAGGGTTCTTGCGAAGACCAAATGCTATGCTATTGGGTAGTTAATAAATGCTTGTTTTCTTCCTTCCAATAAACATCATACTTTCTACCTCATAGGGTTGTTATAAGGAGCAAACAAAACCATAATTTTAGTAAATAACTTTGTAACTAGAAAGTGATATTTTAGGTATATTATTTGCCATTAAGAAGACAGTGTAGGCATGCCTTAGGTCTTTGGTGTTCAGCAGATGTGATATCACACATGTGCAGTAATAGACAACAGATGCAAACTTGGCTTTTGCACTGGTACCTACAAATTAGCAAGAAATTTAGACCCCTAAAGACCCAGGGGAAGGCCTCCAGTGCACCAGATGGGATCCTCTGTAGAGAACTTAGGGACAATAGGCCAAAAACCATGCTGGTTAGATGAAAAAAAAGACAGAAGGGCTGCAATCTATGTCTGTGAAGGAATGTCCACATTTGGAAAACCACACAGTTACCAATTATCCAAGTACTAGAAATCAAATTCTTCACTGATATGTTGACTCTGATTTTGTCAAAGCTCCAAGTGTTCCGTTCCTTCCAGAAGTGATTTGTTGACATTTGCCACACTTATTCTAGGATCTTCTAACATCCAGCAAGGATTCTGTCTATTCCCACTGAAGCTTTCTCATAACCCTTTATTAAACATGGAGTCTGGGGACCTAGGTTCAAATCCCACCTCTGATTCTTGTTACCTGTATGACCTGGGGCAGGTGACTCATTCTCCCTGAGCCTTTGTTCCCCCCCCCCAATAGACTGAGGGGTTTGGACCAAATGACATCCGAATCCCCTTATATCTTTAATTCTCTAGTCTTAGGATTCGCTAGAGCATATACTCAGCCATTGAGAGTCCAAGGTCACATAGCAAATGATGAATGAATGGTTACAGGAACTAAAAGAACACTTTGAGGTCACACTAAGGGCTTAAAGAAGCTTTTCTTTGTCAGTCATAATCCTATTATCTTTGAGAGAATGTGGAACCATTCTAAGTTCATAGAATGCTGCAGTTAAGGGAGAAACAGACTAATTTTGGAGAGCTGGGTTCGAGTCCTGGCTTCATCACTAACTGACTGTGTGACCTTGGATGTGTCAGTTTCCTTCTCTTTGGCTTCAGTCTCATCATCTATAAAGTGAGGAGGAGTTGGACTATATGATCTCTGAGGTTCTTTCTGGCTCTGACATTCTACAAATCTTTGAATTAGTTTCTCACAGTGATGGGTACTAGGATATTTTACACCCATGACCACCCAAATTACTCAGGCCACCCACACATTCTTCTGGGGACCTAGCCAAATTTCTGGGAATTATATTCTGTTGACTAACTTTCCACCATGCAATCAATAGCAAATGCTAAGGAGGAGGCTTCTGGGGTGCTGGCATGTGTAGACCTTATTTCCCAATGGAGAACTGATCTTGGGAACAGGGAGGTGTCCTATGTATGGGACAATTGGTTCTTGCCATCTAGAGGAGGGTATCCATGTTTTCTGGTGCTTGGATCAGTGAGAAAGAAAATTACACCTTCAAAATCAAATGGGAATTTAGTGTCTCCTTGTAAAAAAAATCCAAGTATGTTCATTGTAAATATGTATGTGTACATGTGCATGTGTCTGTTGCAAAAGACAGACACAAAGAAATACAGAGAGATGGGGCAGTTAAGTGGCACAGTGGATAAAGCACCAGCCCTGGATTCAGGAGGACTTGAGTTCAAATCTGACCTCAGACACTTGACATTTACTAGCTGTGTGACCTTGGGCAAGTCACTTAACCCTAAATGCCTCACCAAAAAAAAAAGAAGAGAGAGAGAGAGACTGAGATGGAGATAGACAAAGTCAGAGAGAAGCAAGAAGGAGAGAAATAAGAAAAATAAAAAGGAAGAAAAGCAGGGAGAGAAGACAGAGAAAATAGGAAGAACAGGAAGAAGAGGGAGGAGAATGAGAAGGGAAGGGAAAGGAAAAAAGATTAAGGAAAAGAGCAGGGGAAAGAAAAGGGGTAAGAGAAACAGAGACAGAGGATAAAGGAAGGGGTGGCGGAGGAGGGAGGAGAGAAATTCAGTTACAGAAAGGAGAGTGGTATTGGGTTATGGGGAAAGAAGGGAGGGAGAGAAAGAGAGGAGAAGAAAAAAGAGAGAGGAAGAGAGAAAAAGGGGATGAGAGAGACAGAAAGATATAGACAGACACAGAGACACAGAGACAGAAAGAGAAAGAGGGGAGGGGAGGGAGGGAGGGAGACTTGACAAAACAAAATGTGTTCAGGAAACAATCAGAATTTGTTACATAACATTTTTTTTTAAACCAAAGTTGGCTCAACTATCAAAGGTTTCTCTTTTCTTGAAAAGATTATTCTTATTTCCCCCTCTCAACCACTTTAACAGTGCTTAACAGATACAGAGTGTATCTTTCTGAAGAATCCTGATAGAGATGCTTGCAAAGGTTGGCAGCAAGTGTAGCCATCTTCCTCATATTTCACAACTTCCCCTGCTGGAAAACCTGTCCCATATTCTTCATCTCTGGCTTATGTTTGTGTTTAGGGAGTTGAGTTAATAGTAAAGAAGGTAGAGCTGGTGAAGGCTCAGACATTGTGCAGAAGTGGGGGACCAGGGGCAGCTAGGTGGCACAGTGGATAGAGCACCGGCCCTGGAGTCAGGAGTACCTGAGTTCAAATCTGGTCTCAGACACTTGACACTTACTAGGTGTGTGACCCTGGGCAAGTCACTTAACCACAATTGCCTCACTAAAAAAAAAAAAAAGAAGTGGGGGACCAGGCTGAATGCTGGGCCAGCCCACAAGGGGAAGGAGTAGGAAGATGACTGGAGAGAAGATACCTCATTTTATATAAGCCTTCCCTCCCTGTTGCTAAGGACTTTTCCTTAAAACTCAGGAAAAATCTAGAATGATAGGATCTCATTGCTGGAAGGGACATCAAGTGGTCATTTGGTCCCATAAGTACTGGAGAAGAAATGCCCTCTATAATATTTCAAGTAAAGGTTATCTTGGATCCTCTGGAAGTCCTCCAGAAATGGAGAAGTGACTACCTCCCCAATGGTGATATGCATCCTCTGGCATTCACAGAATGTTCTGGAGTGTTTCAAGTAAGTCTGGAGATTCTCCAAAGGTCATAGTGTTAAAGAAGAAAAAAACAGAGGGTCAGAAGTTAAAGAGCACAATGTTAGACTTTGAGCAAAGAAGACCTGAGTTCAAATCCTATCTCAGAGACTTACTGTGTAACCTTGGGGAAGTCACTTAACTTTCATCTGCTCCATTTTCCTTGTCTATAAAGTGGGGATAACAATAATAATATGTAACTATATGTAATAATTATATAATATGTAGTATAATATGACCCCAGGGTTATGATGATAAAATGAGATTTTATAAACATATACACATGCATATACATACACACATAATTTGAAAGCTTTAAAGCACTATACAAATATTAGCTGATATAGAATTGCCCTCCTGACCTGCTTAATATGTCCTCAGCATCCAACCACTATGCTAAGGATTACAGAACCTCACAGGTGGAAGGTATCGCCAATATCCACAAAGCTCCTTGTACCTGTACAGGAATTCCCTACTCTGTGTGCCTGATAAGTGCCTTCTGCCTCACTCAAAAACCTTTAGTGAAGAGGTGGCACTAACTTACAAGGCATTCACCTTTGCCTAATGCTTTCTAGTGACATCAAATAAGCATATCACTTTAAATTCATTTCAACAAGCAATTATTAAGCCCCTACTAATTTTGTGCCAGGAGTTAAGTTAGACTCTGCAGATACAAAGATAATAATAAATTACACAATCCTTGCCCTAAAAGACCTTATAGTTGAATAGGGAAGGGAGGCACGGGGCACATAAACAATATATATGAGACCAGGTAGAATGAATCTGGACATAGAAGAGATTCAAAGTACTTTAGAGGTATTTCAAGATGGAAATGTTGCTCCCATTTTTGGGAGTGGGTTGGTGGGAGGGGAATCAGGGAAGATTTCATAGAGAATATGATGCCTGACCTAGAAAGGAAGAATATTCCAATAGGTGGGGGAAAATAGAAAGCTAGTTTCATGGATGGGCTTCAGTCTATGTGAATGCACAGATTTGCGAGAAGGATGAGATCTGGGAAAAGTGAGTCATCCCATTCACCTAGAGCACTGAATGTCTAAAGAGGAGGACTATGAAATATTGCTGAGATGATCTTTTAGAGTCAGATTCAGGAGGGTTCTAAATGACAAGGGGCCACTAGTTGGCAAATTGGATAGAAGTCTGGGCTTGGAATCAGGAAGATTCATCTTCCTGAGTTCAAATACAGCCTCAGACACTTACTAGATGTATGACCCTGGGCAAGTCACTTACTCTGGTTTGCTTCAGTTTCCTCATTTGTAAAATGAGCTGGGGAAGGAAATAGCAAACCACATCAGTATGAAGAGGCAGTGAGTGACTCACATGAGCTCTCCCCAAACCACCTCCAAATACCTTTAAATAATGCCATAAGACAATTCCTAGAGCAGCAGAATCCACAAAAGATAGGGTGAAATAATTTTCCAGCCACAGACTACTTAGAAGGTAAACAGGAAAGGTCTGTTGCACCTGGGTGAGAGTGGAGTGTAGTCCAGTGCAGGCCATGCCAGTGCATCCCAGCAAACTAGCAGCAGGCCTTTGGAGCCACTGAATCTGCAGTGCAGTAGCTGCTTCCAGAGCTCTTAGCCCTTAGACAGTAAGGGGGTTGAACAACTGGTCAGAAGGAGATCACAGGGGTCTCTTTGCTAGCACTTGGGGCAGGACTCTGTTGATTTGCCTATACTTGGATCCAGGTCACAGTCCCAGGTGGCAGTCCCAGGGCAAAGGGGAACACTGGCACACCAGAGCTTGTGGCCACAGTGGAGAGTGGAACCTTTCTCAAAGTTCCAGGGCAGAAAAGAGGACTTATGGTCTCTCACAGACCATAGCATGGGCCAGGAGAGTAATAAACACACCTCTCTTTAGATCATACCACCTTGGAAGAACTGAAAACTTACAGGTCCCTAGAAGTATCTCTGAAAACAGCTGCACAAAATCCCTGAAGCTTGGGTTAGTACATTCTTCACCTTGGAAGCAGAGCCCTACTTTAACAAAGTTAAAAGTCAAGAAGTAGGCTGGGGGAAATGAGCAAACAACAGAAAAATGTTCTGACCATAGAAAGTTACTGTGCTTACTAGGAAGATCAAAACACACTCAGAAAAAGATAACAAAATCAAAGCTCCTATATCCAAAGCCTCCAAGAAAAATATGAATTGGTCTCAGGCCACGGAAGAGCTCCAAAAGGATTTTGAAAATCAAATAAGAAAGGTAAAGGAAAACCCCTCAAAAATAAAGTTAAAAAGCATTCTTCAATCTGTATTCAGACATTATAAGTTCTTTCTCTGGGGATGGATAGTCTTTTTTATCATAAGTCCTTCAGAGTTGTCTTGGATCATTGTATTGCTGACAATAGCTAAGTCATTCCCAGCTGACTATCTTACAATATTGCTGTTACTTTGTACATAGTACATTTCATTTTGTATCAGCTCATGTAAGTCTTTCCAGGTTTTTCTGAGCGCATCCTGCTCATCATTTCTTAGAGCACAAAAGTATTCCATCAAGATCACAATTTGTTCAGCCATTCATTCACCAATTGATGGTCATCCTCTCAATTTCTAATTCCTTGTCACCAGAAAAGAGCTGTTATAAATATTTTTGTACATATAGGTCCTTTTCATTTTTATTTTTTCTCTCTTTTTGCATACAGACCTAGTAGTGGTATTGCTAGGTCAAAGAGTATGCATAGTTTTATAGCCCTTAGGGCATAGCTACAAATTGCTCTACAGAATGGTTAAATTAGTTCACAACTCCACCAGTAATGCATTAATGTTTCATTCCTCCCATCCCCTCCAATATTTGTCATTTTCCTCTTCTGTCCTATTGGCTGATCTAATAGGTATGAGGTAGTACCTCAGAATTGTTTTGATTTTCATCTCTCCAATCAATTCTTATAATAGTAAGGTTTACTCACTCTCCATCCCCCCCCTTCCTCTACACTGTAAAAGCTTTTCTTTCCTCTTTTATGTGAGATAATTTATTCCACTCCACCTTTCCCTTTCTCTTTCTCCCAGTGCATTCCTCTCTCACCCCTTAATTTTATTTTTTTAGATATCATCCTTTTATATTCAACCTGTGCCCTCTGTCTATAAACACTCTTTCCAACTGCCCTAATAATGAGAAAGTTCCTATGAGTTACAAGTATCATCTTCCCATGTAGGAATGTAAACAGTTTAAGCTTATTAAATCCCTTATGATTTCCCTTACCTGTTTACCTGTTTATGCTTTTCTTGAGTCATATTGGATGATCAAATTTTCTATTCAGCTCTGTTCTTTTCATCAGAAATGGTTGTAAGTCCTCTCTTTTATGCAATGTCCAAAATTAGAGATATTTCAAGGAGTGGTGGATTTCAGGAGGAACACATTAAGTTTGGTTTGGGGCATGCCAAATTTGATATGCCAGTGGATCATCATGATGGAGCTGTCGACAGACCATTGCTACTGGAGCTCAAGGGAGAGACTTTAGCTGGAGCAAAAGATCCTTTCTGGAATGTTCTTAGTAAGCAATCCTTAAACCAAAGCTGCTAAGTTCTGAAGGAGAATGACTTTTATTATCAATAGCAGCAGTAGTAGCAACAAATACTCCTCTGCAACACTGAAACCCAAAGCATGCAATATTTGAACTATTTTGTAAGGATTACAAAGTGATTTTTACCTAACAGTTTCAGGAGGTAGGAAGTGTGATATTATTATTTTCATTTTACAGATGAGACAACTATTTCTCTGAAAGGGTAAATGACCTGTCCAGGATGACACAGCCAGCAAGAATTGGAACCAGGGGGCAGCTAGGTGGTGTAGTGGATAGAGCACTGGCCCTGGATTCAGGAGGACCTCAGTTCAAATCCGGCCTCAGACCCTTGACACTTACCAGCTATGTGATCCTGGGCAAGTCACTTAACCCCAATTGCCTCACCAAAAAAAAAAAAAAAAAAGAATAAAAAAGAAAAAAAGAAAGAAAGAAAGAAAGCATTGGAACCAAGATTTGAACCCAAGTCCTCTGACTCCAAATCCAGAGTTCCTTCTACTACTCCAGGCTATATTCTTTTGGGGAGACAACATCATCTTAAAAGCATGGTTTCCCATCCCCAAATTCCTGTATCTCCTTATCTGAAGAAACGCTCTTAGTGCTGTCTTCTTCTATTGGGGGTTTAAGGTTTATAAAGAACTTTCCTGTTTTTACTCCTGTATTATTCCAATTTTTCAGATGACGATGCTGAGGTTCAGAGAGTGAACAACTTGCCATAGTTCACACAGGTAGGAAGTGCCACCACTGGGATTTGAACCCAGGCTTCATTATTCCTTAGTCTATCACTCTACCTGCTGTATGTTTTGCTACTTAGGTCTGTTGGATGAAATGAAATGATATCTATTTGGTCAAGATGCAGACTGGGGGTGATAGGAAAACCTAGTTTCCCCTCTGCCCAAGGATTCTGATACTGGCATCGACCCACAGGTTTACAGATGTTCTGTTTAGAAATCATTTTAGGGTTAGAAGAGAGATAAGGGGTCATCCTATCTGGCACCCTGATTTTACAAATGAGGAAACTGGTCTAGATCTCCAGAGGGCTCTGCCCAAAGCCATCATTGCTTGAACCCAGGTCCTCTTGGTCCAGAGCTCTCCCCTGTAGGCTGCTCCCATGACTTTGGCTCCTCTGGGGTTAAACTGCACTTGGCCGGGAGAGCTGAACTGGACCCTTTTGGCAGGAGGACAAACCTGTGTGGCGCTGAATGCCTGCCTGACACCACATGAAGGAATGTGAATTGTCAATTTGTTGACAGTGTCATGTTCTTGCTCCTAGTGTCTCTTAGCTATTTGGATAGGACTCAAGACAGCACATTTCCCAGGCTCTGCTTCTTCACATTACAGCCCTGAACACCCAAGGAAAAGCAGGACCCACTGCCTTCCCCCCCACCACAGACATATAAGCTGTTTGTTTTTCAAATACCAGCATTGTTATTAGAGCTGGGGGAGCTGGGGGATCGGACCAAGGGATCCGGCTGGGTCTCCAAAGACAGATTTAGATCCTCCCAGCAGGCTTCAGGACACTGACCCGAACCTTAAGAGGGCAATTCTCTGGGATCTCTGGCTGGGTGTCACAGTGACAGCCGTCAGACTTCCAGGGACAAGAAAAAGACAGGCAGTTCCCCACTAGGCCCTCCCCTTTTTTGAGCTGCTTCCAAGCTGAGATTATTTTTATTTTAATCTAATACTCCAACAAGTTTCAGAATAAAATAAAACATGCCAATGGATTTATGATTTTGTTGAAGCGGGTATTCAGATTGTAAGTTGTGCATATTCAACCTTCCTGGGCTACTCTCCTATGTTATCTCCCCATAAATTTGACACTGGGGTTCCATCTCACGGGCTGGGGACCTTCCTCACATTCTTCTGACATCCTGCTGATCCTGCGGGTGTGCACCAGTTGTCCCTCGCTTAGGCTAGGTGACCAGCCCATCTATTTTCTGGTTGTTCATTTTGCTGATGACATCTTTCACACCATTTGTTCTGCATAACTACTTATTTGTAACATGCCATAATCTGTTCACACCCTCTGGGTGTCTCTTCATTGCCCTTTGGGTAATCCTAACTTTCAGCTCTTTGGCGATGGCCAGTGTTCCCATGATTCACAGCCATACAACACCACCAAGAGAGTTGGGGAATTTAAAAAGATTTTGTTTTTGCAGAGCAAGTATGATGCTGAGCACAACAATTCACATGCCCCTAAATGTTATAGAGCGCTTTTCTTATAACTGTCCTGTGAGATGTGAGAAGTAATGTTATATATCTATATCTATATTTATCTTTCTCTTCTCTCTATATCTCTCTCTCTATCTATCTATCTAGAGATTGAGACTTGGCTGTCCATCTGCAATCAGGGAGAGAGTCAGTCAACCAGCATTTATTAATTTATTTTATATTTTATTTTTTGGGGCAATGAGGGTTAAGTGACTTGCCCAGGGTCACACAGCTAGTAAGTGTCAAGTGTCTGGAGTCAGATTCAAACTCAGGTCCCCCTGAATCCTGGGCCGGTGCTTTATCCACTGCTCCACCTAGCTGCCCCTTCAACAAGCATTTATTAAGCACCAACTTTATACCAGGCTGAGGAGGCCCAAATGGCCCCAAATAGTCTTGTTTATTAAGGAGCTCACAGTCTAACTGGGGGGAGACATGCAAACAGCTATGCACATTAAAGACATATCTGGGATAACCTGGTTTCATAGCCAGTGATTTAATAACTGTGTGACTCTAGGCAAGTCACCTCTCTCTCGGCCTCCTCAGAAAAGAAGGGGAATTGAAAATGAGGAAGTCAGGTTTCATGGGATCTTTAAATATAGGAATAGGATTCAATGTATCTGTATACACATTTTAGAAATGAGGAAACAGGCTCAAGGAAGTTAAGGGATTTGTCTGGGATCACATAGCCAGTCAATTTGAATCATCGGTCACTACCCAGGTAAGTGAAACCCACCCTCCTCATTTGGAATCCCCTTCCTTTAAGAGGAGGCCAAAGAGAGGTGACCATGCACAAATCATGAGTGTGAGGCCTGCAGGGATCCTTATGGATGGTTTGGTGGCTCATGTTTCTATCTGAGCTTGATGCCAGTGTCTAGCACCCACATTTACAGAGGGGGAAACTGAGATCCAGGGAGGGGAATTCAGTTTTCCAAGGTCCTGTGGGTCATAAGGAGAACAGGCTAGGACTTAAATCCAGGCTGTAAAGATCATAGGTCTAGAGCTGGAAAGAACCTTAGAGGTCGTCTAGTTAAACTCTCATTTTATAAATAAGGAAACTCAGGCCCAGTGAAGTTAAGCAATTTGTCCAAAGTTACAAATGGTGAGGTGGGATTTTAACTGCTGTCCTCCATCCCTCTTTCCACTGAGCTACTAGCTCCTCTGATGCTAAGTCCTGTACATATATATACACACACACACACACTCTCTGAAGGAACACTTCTTTCATCCAATGTTTATATATACACACACATACATATACACATACATATATACAACATATATGTATACATGCACACATATGTATATATGTAGGAAACCCAGTGTTTATACAAATTTATATATACAAATCCAGTGTCTATATCTATCTATACATGTGTATACATATATAGATTTACACACTGGATTTTATATATCTATATGGATATTAGGTTATGCAGATATTTAGACATAACATTCAATATATAGTACACATGTGTGTAACATATATTACATATAGCCATGATTATATATTTATGTATATGTGTGGTATGTATTATATAGAGATATAATAAGTGATGTATACATATATTTACACACTAGGTTTTATATGCATGTGTATATGTATATATATGTAAGCACTGGATTATATCTATATCTATATCTATATGAATACTGGGTTATGTGTGTAAATATATACATACATAGCACACAATATATAGTACACACATAACATGTATTACATCTATTTATATGTACACATTTATGTTTATATAGCATACATATTATATAGGTATATTATATGTGATATATTTCCTATACCATATGCCATGCTGCTTTTAAATCCAATATTCTGCATTAGATCCTGTGATTCCATGGCCTCTCTCCCTCCCCCGACCCCTGCAGTGTGCCAGCCTGCTTAAGGAACTCCGATGCTTCATAGACAATCACCTTGTGTGTGCCCTCCTCCTTACTCGCTCAAAGTCAGTGAATGTGACACTGGCTCTTACTTGTGCTCTGCTTCCTAGACACATTGACTCCATTAGGAAAAGAGAGAGACATGCCAAGGTCCAGAATGAGTCCAAAATTTCCCACCCATCCATCCAAGCTTCCTGCTTTGCATCCCATTTCAACCAATTGTCTTGCTCAGGGGTATAATGGGGCTGAGCCCAGCAAATGAGGTGGCAACAGCCATGTCTCCCTGCTGGGAGGGAGCATTGAGGGGAGAGGGAGAGGCTATGCCCAGGGGCTTTCTTTGTAGTAATTTTCAACCCTGTGGATGATTTTAGCACACGTCTGCATTTTATCATTCTGACCCAAGAGAGGGGCCTCCTCTAAGGGCTGAGTGAGCAAAGGTCCCCCTTTATGCCCCACATTTCGAGGGAGAGAATGCATTCATTCAGGGTAAGCCATGGCATGCAGAGTTCTGTCCAGAATTAAGGTCCAGGGCTCCTCATGGTTGACCTCCCAAAGACTAAGAGATGAGAGGTTGTAAGATGGAAAAGGTATTAGACTCAGAGCACCTGTGTTCGAGTTCTATCTTTGCCACTGACTACTTATGTGTCTTTGGTCAATTCACTTTCCTTCTTTGCTAGTCACTTTCAGCCTAAAAAACAAGGGGCTTAAATGCCCTTCCAGCTTTCACATCCCAGGTTCCAAAGTTCCTTTTAGATCTGATATTCTATATTCTGAAGCCCTTTCCAGCTGTCATTCTGTGTTCTATGCACCATTTCAGCTCTGACATTCTGTGGGCTGCAGTCCCTCTCATCTCTGATATTCTATGATTCTAATTGGGGTTTTGGCTAACCAGAGAGAGATGCCTGGGGATGTTCACTTTTATAGGGCCCAGAGCAAAAGCATCCACTTCCAGGCTCCTCAAAGTAACCTTATACCAGAACCCTTTTGGCTGACAGGGTTGAGGCTCAAAGCAGTCACCATGTCTCCAGTTCCAGCATCTCATTCTTGAGGCATGGCAGGGCATGTACAAATGATCTCTGTTCTGAGCTATCTTGCCTTTATTAAAAGAACCCCAAGAGAAAATTAGGCTTAAAGTGACACCTACTAGGTGGCTCAGTGGAGAGAACGCTGGACTTGGAGAACTGAATTCAAGTCCTGCCTCAGATACTTACTGGCTGAGTGACCTAGGGCAAGTCACTTTCTTAGCCTCAGTTTCCTCACCTGTATAATGGGAGTGATAATAGCACTTTTTAAATAGGATTGTTGTGAGGCTCAAATGAGATAACACTTGTAGAATGCCTGGAAAACCTTAAAGGGAAATAATCTAATATAGAATTCACTGGAATGGAGTGGAATAGAATAGAATGGAATGGAATGGGATAGAAATAGAATAGAAGAGAAAAGAAGAGAAGAGAAGAGAAGAGAAGAGAAGAGAAGAGAAGAGAAGAGAAGAGAAGAGAAGAGAAGAGAAGAGAAGAGAAGAGAAGAGAAGAGAAGAGAAGAGAATAAGAGTACAGTAGAGAATAGAATAGAATAGAATAAGAGTACAGTAGAGAATAGAATAGAACAGAATGGAATAGAACAGAACAGAACAGAGGAGAAGAGAAGAGAAGAGAAGAGAAGAGAAGAGAAGAGAAGAGAAGAGAAGAGAAGAGAAGAGAAGAGAAGTGGATGGAATAGAACAGAACAGAACAGAATAATAACGTATGGTATGGTATGGTATGGTATACCATACTATACCATACCATACTATACTATGTAACATAACTGTATTGTATAGCATATAATATAATTTTATGTAATATAGCTATTATCGTACCATGTCGACATGTCATGTATAATATTACAGGTTATAACATGATACAATATGATATATAATAGGATATTATAACATATTGGCATAGTATATAATATTGTTATAATATAAAATAAAGAATACAAACTATTTTAACAGGTGGCATATTATAATATGTACAAAATTATGCATTATAATATATTGTGATATGATGTATAATAAATACAAGGTATTGATGTAACATATGTGGCATGTTATATATAATATTGTGCTATATGATGTACTGTTGTATGATATAGACAAGCAATTATTATGAGATATTGACATACTAGAATGTTCATATTAAATAATATAATGATATAATGAATACAAGCTATTACTGTGACATATGTAGCATACTATAATATGTATAATGTTATATGTTACAATTTGATATGATATAAGCTACATGCAGCATTAATAAAATAAAAGAGAAAAACACTCCAAAAGACTCTGCTCATGATACACAAAAATCTGCAGTGACTTGTCACAAATCTAGTTTCAGAGTGAGAATCTGAACCCAAGCCTTATCACTCCTAAATCCAGTGTTCTCCATACCCCACCTCCCCATTATAAGATGCTACTGCTTCCATCCAAGGTATATGCAGGAAAGGAAATCAGGGGCCAGGCAGAAGCTTGCTAGGAAGTAGGCAGGTGAAATGCTTTGGATCCTTTCCTTCTTTTAGAAGGGACTGATGATGCTCAAATAAAGTGTTGAAGTTTGATTAGTAATAAGAACATGGAAGCTTAACCTCTAACATTTAACTCTCTTCTCCGGATCGAATTACTGATCTCTATCTGGTGAGCCAGGCCTGGCAGTCAGCTCGGGACGCTACACCTTTCGAAGAGCTGTCAATCTTTGTCAGTGTCTCTGCACAATGGGTCTGAATAGCTCTTTTTAAAGGACCGTGTCACCTTTATATAGAAATGGAGTTTGAACGCCATATTGATTTTTTCCCAGGCACATATTTGGTCCTGTTTTTCTCTCTCCCAGTGAAGTCCTCTGCTCTGGCTGTTCTGGGTGCCACATTTAAGGGTGGCTTTGGATGGGATGGACTGCATCCAGGAGAAAGAGACCGGATAGGGAAGGAAACTGGAAGCCATTAAATATAAGGAATAGTTGAATGAGCTGGGTATGTTTAGCCAATAGAAGAAAAGCATTAAGATTGGGGAGGAAGGGAAGTTAGGGGCACGGCAGCTGTCTTCAGATATCTAAAGGGTTGTCATGTTGAAAGGGATAAGATGTATTTCTTTCCTCACTCTCTTCTTTGAATAATCATTAAGTAACTACTGTGTTCAGAGCACTGTGTTAGACAGCAAGAGACTCTCCTTGTTCTGCCTGGCCCCGAGGCATGTAACTAAAAGTAAATGCAATGAGGATTCAGGGAAGTAGACATGAGGTTGATTTCAGAGAAAATCAAAACCAAACAAAGCATTCAAACAATTAGAGCTGACCCCTTTGAAAGTCACTGACTGGCCCCTCACTGGAGATTTTGAAGCCAAAACTAGAGTCAGTGATTCCTGTCAAGGCATGGGTTGGATCAGATAAAAATTTGTTGTTTAGTCGTTTTAATCACGTCTGACTTCATGACCCCATTTGGGATTTTCTTGGCAAAGGTACAGGAGTGGTTAGCCATTTCCTTCTCCAACTCATTTTACAGATGAGAAGACTGAGGCAAAGAGGGTTAAATGACTTGCCCAGGGTCACACAGTTAGTAAGAGTCTGAGACCAGATTTGAACTCATGAAGAGGAGTCTTTCTAACTCCAGACCCAGTGCTCTATCCACTTAGACACCCAGCTGCCCTCGTCTGAAAATAGCATCCTGCTATTCAGTATGATTAGTCATTTTGTAGGAAGTGAATAGGTGCTGCTGTTTTTCCTAAACCAAGCTTCACCATGCAGTCTTTTTCATAAATCCCAATATTCATTAGCCAATCAGAGTGGATTTATATACCCTCCAACCAAGGTATCTATTCAGATTCCTGCAAAGGGGCTTCCATTCCTTTGAGTGTTCCATGATAGCATCAAAGGTAGGTATCATACTTGCTTTTCCCTAGCAGTTGGCATAACACTAACATGCTGAAGTGTGTAAATGGGCAAAAGTAAACTGACATCCAGTGCAAGGTGTCCAGATCCTGAAAGAAGTCAGAAGTCTAAAACCAGATCTTACACTCACTTTGCTCATCTGTGAAATGGGGATGCTGGTGACTGGATGATACCAATGCCACATAGGTACTATTGAATGCTTTCCTATAGAATAATAGCACTAACAGACATTTGTATAGTAATTCATTTCACTGAGGGGAAGGGGATGTTACAGAATCAAAGCACCCAACAGATTTCTATTTTGAAGAACAACATGGGATAGCAGAAGCACAAGATTCAGGACCAGAGCTCCTAGTGATCCAGGGGAGAGAGGAATAGATTGGAGCCTCACAAATACCCTGGGACTATAATCATTATTGTCACCATTTGACAGATGAGGAAAACTGAGGCTCAGAGAAATTTAATGCCTTGCCCATGGGTCACCTGGCATGGGGTGGTGTTGGGGGGTGATAGCTGAGCTAGTAAAGTGGCCAAGGAGGATGATCAATATACAACCTCAGTGTTTCTCTCTACATGGCATTTTGGGGGCAGAACTGCTGAAAAAAAGCTCTCTGGGATGACAGGAGTGTGGAGATAGAATCAGAGGCTTTTTTGTTTTTGCTGGAAAGGACCTTGGAGGTTATTTGATTAAATCCCTTCAATGGTCAGAGGAGGAAACAGACCCAGAGATGGGAAGGGATTTAGAAGTCACATTGCTTAATCAGAAGCAGAACCAACATTTGAAAGCAAGTACTTCGACTTTAAATAGAACATCCTTTCTACAGTGGTACTCAGTGAAGTCTTGGCGATTTGACCTAGGTATTTTTATCACATTGAGCTTCTAAGTCTATATAGAAAGTCTATACAGTTCTAAGTCTATGTAGTCTTTTAAACATGACGCCTGCCTCTGCAAGTAATTATCTTAGTGAGATGCAATGGACTAGGGAGAAAAGGGAGTTGAATCGGGAGGCCCAAGATTTAGGTTCAAAAGATAGCTTTGCCAACTATCTCTGGGATCTTGGGTAAGTTTATTTTCCCCTGACAAACCTCAGTTTCCTCCTCCCCAAAACTAATGACTGAAACCCTTTTCCCTGTCCCTCTCATGGGGTTATTTCGTAGAAAGTGCTTTTTTTTTTTTTTTTTTTTTTTTTTTGCAGGGCAATGGGGGTTAAGTGACTTGCCCCGGGGTCACACAGCTAGTATGTGTCTGAGGCCAGATTTGAACTCAGGTACTCCTGAATCCAGGGTTGGTGCTTTATCCACTGCGCCACCTAGCCGCCCCCGAAAGTACTTTCTAAATCAGAATCAGCGTCAAGGACAGGGTAAAGAGTTCAAGATTTGAAACCAAGAGAACTGGGACTGAATCCTAGAATAGTACCTAAGTGACCTTTGTCAGGTCAATTCCCCTCTTTGGGCCTTTGATCTTCTAAGGTCCTTCTAAAGTTTAGAATTGGGTAAGCTCTAAAGAACTATAGAACTGTGAACTACTATGGTTTGGGAATATTCTTGTTGCCCAAGTTTCTCTAACAAAAAAAAGTTAATATTTTTCTCCCTAAGGAGGAAAAAGAAGACATTTTTTAAGGGCATTTAAGCTACACCAACTAATTAAGAGGCAACAAGGCAGAGTAATTAGAGAGCTGGCCTTGAAGATTGGAAGACCTGGGTTCAAATCCTGCCTGTAATCCATCTTGGCTGTATGACTCTGGACAAGTCCCTTAAGCTTTTAGGGTGCTAGGAAACTCTCAAAGACTGTAAGTTGCAGAGAGGTTGCTGCTCTCCATTAATAGAGAGTTTCCTCACCTGGAAGTTCCCTGTATCAATGAACTCGCCAGCCCAGTCCTCATTCCCTAAGGTACCACACTACTTTCCAGCTGCCACTCCTGACTTCCGTAAACCATTTCAAAAAGCAGCCATCAACAACCACTAGCTGGGAACAGCCGCAAATACATTTAAGATGGCCCCAAACACGGGCAAAATCACTGCTTGGCAAAAACTTGCTGACAATTGAGATGCATCAAAGGCATTTTGACAATGCTTGTGGCCACGTAGACACAGCCCAAAGCTCAGTGACATCCCCTTCCTCCTGAAGGTCCCAAAGCTGTCATCCCTCTCTAATTATTCCCTGGACATTCCTTCTTTTTTCTCCTCTCCCCCCTTTTAACATTTCAAAGTACACAGATTTTGATGTCATATAGATGCACCATCTCCTGTGCTCTGGATGAAGTTTTTGCTCTCACCCCTCTGATTTGGACTGTTCTCCTCTTCCTATCAATTGTCTCCATCGGGCCTTCTCATCTCTGCTGAAAACCTGCTTCTTTGAGGAAGTTCCCTTCCACTGACCACACTAATGATGTCCTGGTTATTGATCTGTTGTTACTTGGCTCACAGCAGTAGTCAGGCCGCACAGCCTCTCTGGGATGGGGCCCTTATTTTCTCTGCTCTGAACAGGGTGGCTGGTACCTGCAGGGAGAACTCTGGGGGTGGATCAAAACATCTGCAGACACAGGGCCCTGTTAAGCTTCCCTCCCTCTCAATTCCACCCATTTCGGTTGCCAAGACAATACAGCAGAAATTCCTTCCTTTTCCCCTCCTGAAGTGTCCCTGCTTCAAAGGACTTAGAGCTAAACCACCATCTGGAAGACAATAAGAAACCTGGAGGATTTCACTGCCTGCAGACTTCAGCCAAAGCACACAGTTCCTGGAGAGAGAGAGGGAGTGGATCAAAATCTTTTAGGTGGAGAGATTTCATGGTGCAATAGAAAGTGGGTAGGCGTTGGAATTGGAAGATTCGAGTTTGAGTCACACTTATTATTAGCATCATGGTCAGCATCTCTGGGCCTCTGTTGTTCATCAGTAAAATGGTGTTAACAGCACTGGTGCTAGATTGGATATTTCCTAAGTCTCTTCCAGTTCTAAATCCTACGATCTACCTCTCAGGGATGCTGTGAACAAAGGGCATTAATAATGGCAAAAACAAAACAAAACAAAACAAAACCCTGTAGAAATGGGGGGTGTTATTTTTTTTTCTTTCTTTTTTTCTTTCAGGGCAATGAGGGTTAAGTGACTTGCCCAGGGTCACACAGCTAGTCAGTGTCAAGTGTCTGAGGAAAGATTTGAACCCAGGTCCTCCCAAATCCAGGGCTGGTGCTTTATCCACTACCCCACCTAGCTGCCCATGTTATTTTTTGAGTCACTGTCTATGCCTATTCTTTAATTCTACAAAATCTTTTAAAGCACCTACTATGTGCAGGGCCATGTGCTAGGTGCTGAGTATATAGAAAAGAAAATGACATGACCTCTGCTCTCAAGGAACTTATAATCTAATGCCAGGATAGGGCAGCTATACAGGTAAACACACTACAAGTTAGGGCACAACGGGGGAAAAGGTTAGATCCAGATAAAGGGCAGTAGGAAAAATGAGGAATAAGTGATCATTTGGAGGTAGGGAGAATTAAGGCAGGCTTCATGGAGGAGGTGTATCCTAAGCTGAGCCATGAAGAAACAGAAGAATTCTAACAGATGGAGATCAGGAGGAAGGATGGTATAGACATGAAAAAGTCTTGTGTGCATATAGAGAGATATGAGAGGGTACCACAAGATTGAGGAACAGCTAGTTATCTTTTTGTTTTGTTTTGTTTTGTTTTTTTGGTTTGTGGGGCATTGAGGGTTAAGTGAATTGCCCAGGATGACATAGCTAGTAAATGTCAAGTGTCTGAGGCCAGATTTGAATTCAGGTCCTCCTGAATCCAAGGCTAGTGCTTTATTCACTGCGCCACCTAGCTGCCCCTAGTTATCTATTTTTGCTGGAACTTTGGGTGTACAAAGGAGAGAAGGGGAAGAAAATCTGGATGGTAGTCATATTGTGAAGGGCCTTGAACTAGGCTGCATTTTATCCTTTAGGCCAGTGATCTCCAGGCTTTTTTGATCACAAACCCTATCAAAAAAAATAGTTGAGTATATATCAACAGTATATGGATATCTAATTATGATTATTTACATATAATGTTGTACTAAGAGTATGTATATTTAATAAATCACATTCAAAATATAAATTAAAGTATGAAAAAGGAAGAACAAGAAGCATTTAATTTTAAAATTTTATTTACAAACCTTTTTTGCTCTTGATATAATTTGCTCCATTATTTTTGAAAATGTTCATTTAACATTTTGTGATTTAGCAATTTGAAGGTCTGATTCAAGTTCTCTATTTCAAAATGTGTTTTTCTTTGGTGGAAGAAGATACAGAGATTCACAGATGCAAACGGGAGAAATACATCGGTAGCCATACTTGTTGAATCAAGGTACTTATATTTCAGTCCCATCCACCAATCATGCAAAGGCTTTTGCTGAAATCTGACTAGTAAATTTCCAACTTCCTTAATGTCAAGTGGTTTGTTCTTATGAATTAACTGGAAGGCCTTGCATTGTTATATGTTGAACAAATGGGTTCAAAACCCACTAAAAACTTCATTTGGAAGATTTTCAATATGTTGAAAAAACCATGGCTATATGCTTTAAAAGGGTATAGATATCAGAGTTCTTACAGGTGACACACATCATTTTTAACAAAAGCAGCTGGATGGTACAGTGGATAGAGCACTGGGTCTAAAGTCAGGAAGACCTGAGTTCAAATTCAGCCTCAGATACTTGATAGTTTTGTGACCCTATGCAAGTACTTGACCTCTGTCTGCCTCATTTTTGCCTCTGTAAACTGGAGAATGATAATAGCACTTATCTCACAGGGTTGTTTCAAGGATCAAATGAGATGATATTTGTAAAGTGCTTGGCATAGTGCCTGACACTTAGTAGGTGGTTTGTTGTTGTTTAGTCATTTTTCAGTTGTGTCTGATTCTTTGTGACTCCATTTTGGGGTTTTCTTGGCAGAGATACTGGAGTGGTTTGCTATTTTCCTCTCCACTTTATTTTACAGATGAGGAACTGAGGCAAACAAGGTTAAGTGACTTGCCCAGGGTCACACAGCTAGTAAGTTTCTGAGGCCGAATATGAACTCAGAAAGATGAGTCTTCCTGACTCCAGGCCTGGCACTCTATTCACTTCATCACCTAACTTCTTAATAACTCCTTCCTTCCTTTCTTCCTTCTTTCCATTCCTTCCTTCCTTCCTTCCTTCCTTCCTTCCTTCCTTCCTTCCTTCCTTCCTTCCTTCCTTCCTTCCTTCCTTCCTTCCTTCCTTCCTTCCTTCCATTAGTCATAAAGTGGCTAGATTCCTGGGCCTGGAGTCAGAGTGAAAGTTCCACCACATGAAATGAGGATGGCCTGATAACATTCCCATTACTCATTTGTTCTCTTGCATGATATTCTCACATTTACACGATCCCAGTATGGTGCTTCTGTGGAATATATTTTCTAGCTCTCACTAAACTAACCCTCATAAAACAGGCAAGTGGCTTAAAAAGATTCTTCCAAAGAAATAGGTGATTAAGGACATTCCTAATGACATGGGCTCAAGCAAATGAGAAAATGGCAGCATGGACTCTTGTCCTAATCCAAGGTCTTCCTCAGCCCCATTATAAAGTAGAAATAATAACAATCTAGTTGTCAAACGTGACGAGGAGTCAGCCAAAAAATGTGAAGTCCTCAGGAAGAGTCTTTGAAATATGAGTTTGTATCTTCTGTCATTAACAATGAGCCTTGCTTAAGGTGTATATTGTGCCTCAGTATATAAGCTGCTGATATTCTGAAAACATTACCATTAGCAAGAAATTTAAAAGGAAAAGAAGGGAATGAAAGGGAAGGGAAGGGAAATAAGCATTTCTCTAGCACCTACTATGTGCTAAGCACTTTATAGATATTATCTCATCTGAGCCTCATAACAAGCCTGTGAGATGGATGTTAATATTATCTATATTTCACGGATGAGGAACTGAGGCAAAGAAGGTTAAGTGACTTGCCCAGGGTCACACAGCTAGGAAGTGTCTGAGGCCTGAGATTCAAACTCAGATCACTCTGAGTTATGCTAAATAAGATGACTGGGTAGTGAAAGCCACCTCCTCAGAGGCAAACACAGTAGAGATTAACTGCCAACATCCAAAGGAAGTCCTGTTCTCTTCATCGCTACACCTCAGGAAAGCTTGTGAGTTCATATCAGCTTCTTCATGGACTAAAAAAAATATGATGTGATGGAGTGAGCCTGTTTGTGTCAGATACCTTTCCTAATGTCTTCTTTAATTTATATGGAACATTGTGGGGGTAGCTAGGTGGCACAGCGGATAAAGTGCCAGTCAGCCCTGGATTCAGGAGGACCTGAGTTCAAATCCAGCCTCTGACACTTACTAGCTGTGTGACCCTGGGCAAGTCACTTAACCCTCATTGCCCCACCAAAAAAAAAAAAAGTAGAAGTTTAGGGCAGCTAGGTGGTGCAGTGGATAAAGCACTGGCCCTGGATTTGGGAGGACCTGAGTTCAAATCTGGCCTCAGACACTTGATACTTACTAGCTGTGTGACCCTGGCCAAATCACTTAACCCTCATTGCTCTGTCCCCTAAAATTTATATGGAACATTGCAGTGAAACAGTTTAGGATAATGGACTAAATGTTGAACTTCAAGCTGAGAAACCTGAGTTTTTCATCATGCCTCTAATACCTATGAACTGTGAGTGACTCTGGGTGAGTCATCCAACCTCTCTCTAAAACTTACCTTCCTCATGAATAACATGGGAATAATAATACCTATCATACATACCTCACAAAATTGTCAGACTCATTAAATCATGTAAGAGAAGCACTATATAAACTCGAAGGCAGTGTATTAAGGTGAAGTATTACAGGTTTTCCCAACTCTGCTCTGCTCTGATGCTTAGAACAACTCTGTGAGGCAGGCAGGGTAGGTATTTCTGACTCTATTTTACAGATAGTGACACTGAGGCCAAGAAAGAATAAATGACAGAGCCAGGAATCAGATGGACTTTCCTGGCTTTGGGTCCTGTGATCCACCATAACATGCCTCCCCTTTTGGTAATACTTCAGGTACCAATTCATGTGTGGTGACATGGCTGTGCTGTTGTGATAGAAAGTCACTGAAGCATCTTCTGCTTCCCCCACTTAAGGAAGGCCTGGCCTCTAATCTGAGCCGATGGGTCCACTTTTGAATGGGTTAGGTCTGGGAACTTTTTTTTTTTTTAACATTTTGATAACTGTATTGCTCTTGTTCAGTTGTTTCAGCCATGTTTGACTCTTCGTGGCCCACCTTGAGGTTTTCTTGGCGGAGTGGTTTGCCATTTCCTATTCCAGCTCATTTTACAGGTGAGGAAACTGAGAAAAACAAGGTTAAGTGACTGTCACCCAAGTAGTGTCTGAAGCCAGATTTGAACTTAGGAAAATGAGTTTTCTTGACCCCAGGCCTGGCAGTCTATCCGCTGAGGTCATGAAGAGTCAGACACAACTGAAACGACTGGATAACAAATATAGGGGAGCCCTCCCTATGATTAACATTATCTAAAAGTGGGTAAGGATCTATCAGAAGGTGGGTGGGGGTTTCCCCTCATTCTAGGTTTTCAAGTAAATGGTGGCTGAGCATATGCTGGGGATATGATGGAATGTTTAGATTCACATGGTCTCTTCCAAAGCTAAGATTCTGGGATTTTCTTATCTTGTGGTTCCATGGGAAAGGAAGGCATACAGGGAACCAGCCCCCTTAAAGGGAAGTCAGATCTGCTTGTAGCACTGGCGGAGCCCCAGAGGTGGGTGGTGCCAACTCACTGAGTCCTCCTCCACGGTTCTCTCCTCCTTGGTTTCTGGCAGCTTTTCCTTAACCTGCCCGGGCTGAGAACCACTGCTCCAGGGAGACAGATGCAGAATCGTTCTCAGGGGCCACACATCCTCCCAGCTCTCACACCAAATCTGGTGGTTCCCACCTACTCTTTCTCATCTTTGCAGAGATGTGCAGAGGTTACACGCGATGATATTTGAGAAGTTGACATGATTGCAGAAAGGTGTTAGAGAAGACCCTAGATTCTCAGAGTTGGAAGGGAATCCACCTAATGCCTGCCTGAAGCACAAAGCTCTTCTAAACATAGTAATCTTGGGACGTGCTGTTAGAAGGGATCTTAGAAATCTACGCCAACGTTCTAATTTGACACATGAGGAAACTGAGGTTCAGAAAGTGCATGTGACTTGACCATTATTGTGTAAGTTGTAAGGAGCAGAGCCAGATCTGAACCCCAGGCTCCTGGTGTCTTGTTCTCTCCCTCTCTCCCATTCCCAAAATAGGCATTGGTCTGTGGTTTCATGACACAAGATCATAGACTCCTATCCTTGACAAATGGTCTCTGTGTGAACATTTCCAGTGATGGTGAGGTAATTACCTAAGAAAATCGCTTTTTCATTTTTGGATAACTCTGATTGTTTGGAAGTTTTTCCTTATCTGCTTCTATGCAACACACACGCACATGCACACATGTGCACACACACAGGCACACAGGCACACACCGTTCCTAATTCTGTTCTTTTTTTTTTTTTTTAAGTGAGGCAATTGGGGTTAAGTGACTTGCCCCGGGTCACACAGCTAGTAAGCGTTAAGTGTCTGAGGCCGGATTTGAACTCGGGTACTCCTGACTCCAGAGCCGGTGCTTTATCTACTGTGCCACCTAGCTGCCCCCTTAATTCTGTTCTTTAAGAACAAGCAGAATAGTATACATTCAAATAATCTCATCATCAGCAAAAGAAAAAAAAGGGAATAAAAGAAAGTAAAAAGAAAAAAAAAGTTTAATTTCTTGGGTAGGCCCCTGGCCAAACCATCAGTATTTCTATGTAGCAGGGCAGGAAATGTAGACTGACGGAAGCAGTTTTACCTTGTCATGATGTAACATTTTTCATGTTTCCTCATCATGTTTCTTTTGAGACCTGGAGACCATCAGGGTAAGTGGAATGTTGTTAATGTTATTCCTGAACATGTTTCTGAAGTATAATCCAATTCAATTAACTTTTTGTGTGTGTGAGGCAACTGGGGTTAAATGACTTACCCAGGGTCACACAGCTAGTAAGTGTTAAGTGCCTGATGCCAGATTTGAACTCAGGTCCTCCTGAAACCAGGGCCGGTACTCTATCCACTGTGCCACCTGGCTGCCCCCCAATTCACTTATTAAATACCTACTGTGAAATTCTATGCTAGGTTATGGGATACACAGACAAAACTATACTGTCTCTGTCTTCAAAGAGCTTATGTTCTACTGGGTAGAAATAACATCCATACAGAGAAGTGAATATAGGAACATACTAAGTAAATATAAGGTAATTGAGTGAGGCAGAATACTAACACCTTGGAAAAGGTGGAGGGGGTAGCATGAAGGGCGGGGGGGTTATACTAGAAGACTTCTTGAGCTGATCCTGGGAGGGAAGGAGGGATTAGAAAACTGAGAGCTTAGATATAACCACAGAGAATAGAAGATGGAAGGGTGAATAGGACAAACAGTCAGTAAGAGAGTTAATAGTCTAACTGGTTTGGTTCTAATTGGTTGTGGAAAGAGAAATTAATTTGGGTTCAGAATGTGCTGGGAGGGGGCAGCTAGGTGGTGCAGTGGATAAAATACCAGCCCTGGATTCAGGAGGACCTGAGTTCAAATCCAACCTCAGACACTTGACACTTACTAGCTATGTGACCCTAGGCAAGTCACTTAACCCTCATTGCCCTGAAAAAACAAAAAACAAAAAACAAAAAACAAAAACAAAAAACAACAAAAAGCTGATTGTTAAATTTTCAGTGTGAGCATTTACACTTCAGAAATCAGGAAATCCTATAAACTGGGGCTTGATTTATTACTTCATTGTCTAGGCTTAAGAAAGTGATGGAAAAAACTTAATAATGCAGATTAAATGTAACATGTATTCCCTTCACTCCATCAATATGGACTATGCGTGCATGACCTGGGGTAGAGTCTTCTGAGCTCATATTGGTCTGATCAACCACAGGAGGACACGCCGTACCTTGACCCTGACATTTAGCGATGTCATTTGGGACTTCTTCGAGAACAATGGACAACAACCAACCAATTTACCAGAGAATGGATTGTTAAACATTTACTAGCACACCCCTGCCTGGATTTCAATCTTGCCACTGTTATTTACTTGCTGTTTGGCCTTGAACAAGTTACTTGCTTCCTCTCTCAGAGTCTCGGGTTCCTCCTTTACAAAATAGACTTTCAACTAGAATCTAAGGTCCCTCCTAACTTCAAATCCTATTTAAATCCTAACAAGGACCTCATAGGTTTAATATTTCATATTTCCCCACTGGTAACATTTTCTTTTCTCTGTCCCTAGAAAAAAGCTACAGTAGCTCTCCCCCCACACACACACATATTGGCAAAGGCACAGTTTCAAAAACAGAGAAGAAAAGTGTATGGTGGAGTATTTGTGAGAAAGTTCTGTAAAGATTTTCAGGACTAAAAAAAAGTCTATTGTCATCCCTTTGTAGTAGCAATGTAGTTTTACAGGATCGCAGAATTCCAGAGTCAGAAGGGACCTCAGAGGACCTGTAATCCAGTCTTCTACACAGTGTAGGAATCCCTTCCATCACAGCCCAGACAAGGATTATTATCTTGAATACCTCCCAGGGAACTCATTACTTTCCATGTAAACCCTCTGCCCTCTAAGATGGTTCTGACTGGTAGACAGTTCCTCATTATATTCAGTCAAAATCACTTTCCTTCTATTAATCATTCATTTCAACTTGAACAACATTCATGAAGAGCTTACTATATGCAAAGAAAGCACGTCTGGGGCCTAGAGAAAGAAAGATGAAACAATGACAACAGCCTTTAGCATAAAAGAGTTTACAGTCTGGTCAGATAAGACAAACAGAAGAAGCTATATGACAATTGTATTGGAGAAGTCCAAATGGTCATAGAGGATATTGGAGGAAGGAGAGAGACTTTGCAGCTGGGGGGTGGGGGGTGGATAGCAAAGTCTTCATGAAGCTCTCAAGATGGGCCTTAAAGAAAGTGAAGGGTCTCAACAGTTGAGAATGAGAGGTGAAAGGGCAGCTAGGTCCCGCAGTGGATAAAGCACTGGCCCTAGATTCAGGAGGACCTGAGTTCAAATCCAGCCTCATACTCTTGACACTAGCTGTGTGACCCTGGGAAAGTCACTGAACCCTCATTGGCCTGCCAAAACAAACAAAAACAAAAAGAAAGAAAGAAAGAAAGAAAGAAAGAAAGAAAGAAAGAAAGAAAGAAAGAAAGAAAGAAAGAAAGAAAGAAGGAAGGAAGGAAAGAAAGTGAATGGGAGGTGAAAACGCTTCAGGGATGAGAATGAGCCTGTATAAAGGTGGGAGACTGCAGGATGAAAGTAGGGGACAAGGAGACATCCAGCTTCCTCTTTTATAAAATAAGGTATTTGGGCTAGATTATCTCAAGGGTCCTTCCGAACTCTCAAACCTGTAAATGGGTTTAGTATTTCATTAATTTTCTTAGGTGACATGGTGGATAGAACACTCTAGTCATTATACCTGAATTCAAATCCAAGCCCAAATACTTACTGTTTGATCCTGGGCAAGTCACTGTTTGCGTCAGTTTCCTCAACTGTAAAGTGGGGATAATAATAGCACTTATACCTCCCAGGGTTGTTGGGAGAATCACATGAGATGGCATTTGTAAAGTGCTTAGCACAGCGACTGGTAAACAGTCGGTGGCATTTAATGAAGGTTTGCTTCTTCCTTCCTCATGTTTCCCTACTTTTAACACCTTTTCTCTGTTCCCAGGAACATGCCTTCCCCAGCAAAGTATTTGAAGAGTGAAATAAGTGGGAAAACACAAGAAAGGTAGATTGGAACCTGCTTGAATTCCTAGCTACAGAATTTGTATTTCATCCAGGAGCCAATGAAAGCTTTTGATTAGAAGGGTTATGTTAATCCCAGTTCTTCCCTCTGGGGTCAAACATCATCTAATTTCTTGGTTTCTAAGTGAAGATTCTCCAAATAGTTGAAGGTAGACATCATGTTCCCAGGCCAACCCTCCCATCTTTCATGTTGGTTACATCCATCTCTAATCTTCATAGAAAGGGCAGGTTTATATAAAGAGGTTGGCTTCCTCAAAGACACTAAAGAAATTCTGTGCTTCTTGGCCAACAACCAGACAAAGTACCCCAAAACAGCAAACTGCTACTTCACTGATATTGCCCCAAGCTTTGTTTAGTCTGACCTCTTTCTTTCTGCTCTCTATGCCCACCCAAGCAAGGCAGGTTTGAGGGCTGAAGCACTGGTGCTAATCTAGCACACAGAAAAATGAAGTGCCTGGGGAGGAAAGAAGAGAGCTGTGGTTATCTGATTTGTGTGCCTAGGGCAAGGGAAGGGAAACTCACTCTAGATGGAAGGCAGCAAGCTCCGGAATGTTGCCATTGGAAATCTCTAAATTCAGATACTCTGGTAAGTCCTGGTCAGGCTGCCCTAGTTACGTGCTGTTTTTGACATCAGAAGACCCGGCTTTGACTCCTGTTTTGATACTTAACATGATACTGTAATGCTGGTGTAAGTCATGATCAGCAGCTCTCTCAGTCTCGGGTTCTTCCTCTGTGAAATCAGGACCCCATATCCACCTGCCTTACAGAGTTGTTGGGAGGGGACCACTTTGTAAAGTGCTAGAGAAACACGGGCTTCATAATTATTGGTGGAGAACCCGAGTAGACTTACATATACTTTTTTTTTTTTTTTAGTGAGGCAATTGGGGTTAAGTGACTTGCCCAGGGTCACACAGCTAGTAAGTGTTAAGTGTCTGAGGCCGGATTTGAACTCAGGTACTCCTGATTTCAGGGCCAGTGCTTTATCCACTGCGCCACCTAGCCGCCTCAACTTACATATACTTTTAAAACTGCAACATACTATATAAATGTGAGTTGTTACTATCGTTGCTGCTGCTACTGCTGTTACTACAGATGTTACTAGTCATTATTATCCTTTTGAACTGGGTTGGTTATCTCACTGGCATAGGGAGTTCCGAGTGTGGAAATTCCTTATACCAGTAAAGAGCTGAACCCCCTTAATAACTAAGAGTCTTAAAGAATTCCCTGGGACACTCAGAAAATTAAGTGACTTGTCCAGGATTCCACAACCAGTAGATATGAGAAGTAGGACTTGAACTCAGATCTTCCTGGCTCAGAGGCCAGCTCTCTAACCTCTGAGAGTTCTCTTTCTACTTATATGTCATTGCCTCTTTATTAATTTTGTTATTATTATAATAAATATTGCCAGTATCCTCATCACCACCACCACTACCACCGCCACGTGATCATTGTCATTCTTGGCACAGTGGATAGAGTGCCAGTCTCAGACAATTACTGGGCAAGTCACTTAATCTTTCTTTGCCTCAGTTTCCCTAACTTTAAAGAGGGGATAATAGTAGCACCCACCTCCCGGGGTTGTTATGAAAATCAGATGAATTAATTATTGTAAAGCACTTAGCACAATGCCTGGCACATAGTAAGTGCTATATAAATATTAGCTATTATTATTGTCATCATCTCTCATCTTCTTTAATGGGAATTCAGATAGAAATAGTCTAGGGTTCTTGGTTCAACTCTCATCCCTGTCACTTTGTACTGTGTGGTCTTGGCACTTAGCCTTTTTAAGCCTCAGTTGATATTCTGCTATTATTCTTTTCTACTTCATGTTCTATAGATTATATAAAGGTGGCTCAGTGGATAAAGAACTAGGCTTGGAATCAGGAAGACTCCTCTTTACCAATTCAAATCTGGCTTCAGACACTTCAGTAGCTCTGTGACCCTAGGCAAGTCACCTAACCCTGTTTGCCTCTATTCGTCATTTATAAAATGAGTTGGAGAAAGAAATGCCAACAATTCCAGTATCTTTGCCAAGAAAATCCCAAATGGGGTCACAAAGAATCAGACATAACTGAAATGACTCAACAACAACATTAGGATGGAAGATTATCCTTCAGAGGCTTACTGAAAGCATCCTCAGTACAAATCCAGTAGGAGGCAGGATGAGGGAAATGATATATACCTCCTTCTGTTCCCACATGGTTTCGCCTTGCTTTGCTCAGCCTCTTTAGTTGGAAAGTTCTCATTCTAGATAGATTGGTGATTAGAAGTATTTGGTATGATGACACCTACCAGGAGCATTGTTCTGAAGTTTTTGTAGACCAATGTTATGTCAGAGTGATTGTGGCCAACTTCAGTCTGTGCTACTGTTCTGGTTCTAGTACAGTTTATTGGTTGGGTTCATAGAATATTTTGAGGTCTGCATTTGTAGTATGAAGATCTGTCATCAGTTCCTGGAAGAAAGCATAGTTCTCCTGTATAATGATCAGGCCAAGTCTCAGTAAGTCTTTAGTAGGGGTTAATTTTGTTCTTAGATTATAGGGATGTGTTATGTAGTTTATGGTTTTTCCTTACATAATCTTCATTGGTCACTAAGTCCTGGTTCATTTAGGATAATTTCTGGTGGCAATGACCTAATCTCCTCTCCTCTTTCACATAGCTCAGCTGTCTTTTTCTTTTTCTCTTGCTTCTCCTTCTTCCTCTTTTCCTCCTTCTCCTTCTCTTCCACCTCCCCTCCTCCTCCTCCTCCTCCTCCTCCTCCTCCTTTACCTTCTCTTTCTCCTTCTCCTTTCCTCTTCCTCCTTCCTGCTACTAATGCTAATACTGTTATTAATAGTAGACAAATCATATTAGTGCTGTCCACTGATACACATCCTAGCCTTACCGTACCTTCTCATATAGTATGAGTTTTGTACAAAGAGAATTTATTTAAAAGTTTTGTTGCTTTAAATTTTTCCAAATTCTGGTCAATGTTTCAGTTCTCCATTTGTCTGGTATATGTGTGGGCTAGTATGTTATGCTTTGTCTACACTGGCTATAAGGAGAGTTGGAGCAATTGTTGAGATAATTCAGGCTCCAAAAGCTCTGAATGATGACAAGGGTTTCCATTTCTCCCCTGCGATCACACTTGGCTGACCACATTTATCAGATTCACCAGGGACCTGTTCATCTCTCCACTTGGCAGTTGTGGCTACCTGATGAAATGTTCTTGAAATGGCAAGTGTAAGTTTCTTAAGTGTGAGAATCACCGCTGATGCTCCATAGTCCTCTTGATGGAGAACTGTCATCACTCTCTTCTTGATCACAGTCTCCCCTCTGCCTGGTGACAGGCTGATGGCTCCAGAGTATACCCTTCACTTGCTGATGGAGTTCTTGCCCAGGATCTCCTCAGCAATGCACTCACTCTCACACCCCATCTAACAAGGGTGGGTAGCCGCGAAGCTGATTCTGTGAGGGAGGGGTGTCAGAGGGACAGTTCTATGAGGCCCAGACCAGGCAAGTACAAGTGTAACCCTGGGGTCACTGGGTGTGAGTCCGAGGGTCACACTCACAGATTCGAATAATTAGAAATCACTTCCCCTCTCAGAGGCTCAGCTTTCTCTTCTGTAAAACAGGGGCAATAATAGATGAGACACCAATAACCGCCATCTTGGGAAATAGGATATTTCAGGGTCTACAATGTGCTTTCCTAGGAACTTAGGATCATAGCTCTTGATCTCAGAGGCTATTAAGTCCAACAACTCTTTTTATATGAAGAAATTAATTCCTAGCTGGGCTAAGTGGATTTTTCAGGGTCACTCAGGTAGCAAGTATCTTATATAAAATTTGAACCTGGGTCTTCTGACTCCAAATCAGTGTTCTTTCCATTGTACCAATTCATGGTTTCTCCTAAGGAAGAAGAGATTACTTGACTCAAGAATGGAATGAGAGACACCCTTAATCCGAACACAAGGGCCACAGCATCCCCCCACCTCCTTGACTTGGCTACTTCATTTAATGGAAAAGTATCAAAGAAAAGGACTTGAAATCTATGAAAGGAATGGGAAGGTTGATTTCTAAGATCCCTTGCAGCTCTGACATGTTCTATGTTCTGTGTTGTAAAGGGCCCTTCTAGGTCTGATATTCCATGAGTCTTTAAATCATTGAGTTTGGCCTCTTTCTCTAAGGTGTGTCTCATATTCAGGTTTAAAAGGGTTCCTGAAAGTCCTCCTTTTCTAGGAACAAGGAGGAGTGAGAGAGGAGGAGGAGGCAGGAAAGCCATGTGTCAGCCAACACATGCAAGGGATGCTCCAGTCCCTGGGAAGTGTTATGTCTGTTAGGGCTTCCAGGTAGGAGAAAACCTGAGGCTGTAGAAAGAGACGGGGTCAGATCCCAGCAGGGATACTTACTGTGTCATCTTGGGCAAATAACTCCTCTCTGAGTCTCAGTTCTCCCATCATGGAAATAGGGATAATGACTGCATTACCTACCCATGAACCTACCTTACAGAGCTGTTGTGAAGAAAGGGTTTTATAAAGCTTCAAGTGCTACAGGAACATAAGTTATGAATTATTAATACTTAACCTCACAGGTTTACGATGAAGAAAAGTATTTTGTAAATTGTAAATCACTATAGAAAGGTAAGTTATTATTAAGATAATAGATTTAGAGCCTGAAGGGACCTTAGAGGCCATTTTTCCCTACACTTTCATTTTACAGCTAAGGGATCAGAGGTCCAAAGGGCCAGACTTAGAGTCAGAAAGCCCTGAGTTCAAATACAGCCTCAGACACTTACTAGTTGTATCACTCTCTGGCAAGTCACTGAACCTTTACCTGCCTCATTTTCCTCATCTGTAAAATGGGAGTATTAATTGCACCTACCTCCCAGGGCTGTTGTAATAATAAACTGAAATATCTGCAGAGTACTTTGCAAACTGTAAAATGTTATCTCAATGTTATTACTACTACTACTACTACTATTACTACTGCTGTTGCTGCTGCTGCTGCTACTACTACTACTGTCATCTTGCCCAAGGTCAGACAATTAATGATAGAGGCAGGTTCAAACATAGCCTTCTGACTCCAAACTCAGTCTTTTCTTCCCAGGAATATAAAGTCTTTGAGAACAGGGATTGTTTTAATCTTTATATTAGTATCATAAGTATTTATACTTAGCCCAGTGCCTGGTATATAGTAGGCACTTAATAAATACTTGTTGATTGATCTATCTAATTATTTCCATGGACTCTTCCTAGGGACTGAGCTTGATTTATTCAAGGTCCTCCCACCCCAATAAACCCGCATCTAAGTATCTATTCCACTTTACCCCTTTCACTAGAAGGCTTCATAAAGTCTAGAAAGGAAAAGGTTCGAATGGATACCTCTTCTTGCTATACTAATAAGAATTCACATATACGTAACACTTTAAGATTTGCCAAGCTCTTTAAATGCATGCTCTCATTTGATCCACTAAATCCTATAAAGTGGGCACTGTTATCTTTGCCAAGAAAACCCCATATGTGGTCATGAAGATTCAGACTTAACTGAAAAAGCCACAGAAAAGGCACTGTTATCACCGTTTTTCAGATGAAAAGACTGAGGACAGGAGAAATTAAGTGACTTCTCTAGGATTTGAAAGCTGTTTGAAATGCGATTTGAACTCAGGTTTTCTCCAGCATTCTCAGATAGATCATGTAGATCTGGGGAATATAAATGGAGCCCTTCAGTTGGATCCTGCTTTGATGTTCATTAAGTTTGGGCCTAAAAGCTTCCATAGGGAATTAGATGATTTTTTTTTCCCAGGGAAATGAGAGTTGTGATTTGCCCAGGGCCACATAGCTATTAAATATCAAGTGTCTGAGGCCAAATTTGAACTCAGGTCCTTCTGAATCCGGGGCCCATGCTTTATCCACTGTGCCACCTAGCTGCCCCTAAGTTAGATGATTTTGCATGCAACATGGAAACTTTTAATGAGAGACACACTTAATCCTAACACAAGGGCCACAGCATCCCCCCACCTCCTTGACTTGGCTACTTCATTTAATGGAAAAGTATCAAAGAAAAAATGCAATCCCAGAAAGAGAAGTCTGCGGGCTTTGTTGTTCTCTTAAAAGACCCAGAACTCTGTTCTTGTGGCATTGACTGCCAAGAAAGACCAGCTAGACTAGTAAATTTGTATTTCAGTGAAGCTCAGCAGAATGGTGTATGTTGTACCATAAGTCATTCCATTAAGTAAGACAGAGAGGTACTTGAGAATGGTATATTGCCTTTATTCCTCCCGGAAGGGGAAATGTTACTTTCCAAATTCTCTAGAGCTTGTAAATACATTGAAATAATTTTGACAAAAACCCTGGCAGCTTACCGGACTAGACTTCTGAGAGGATACTCAGGAAACATGGGATAGGGCCAGAAGCTGAAACTGAGAAGGTCAACTCAAGCCATTCCTTCAATAGCTGCTCTTCTCTTCCTGAGGCCCACAATGTATACCTTGGCAACCAGCACAATGTTTAACTGGAATAGGATCCTATGGCCTACTACTCAGCCGAAGGTGAATATTATCGTACAAGGGAACTGAGCTTTGGCAAATCAGAGGTGTTTCATGCAGACCCCCATGAAAAAAAAGCATGGCTTCCCCAACAACTATCCTGGTTTGGATTATTGGTATGGCCTAATATGGACTTGAAATCAGGAGTTCAGTGCTCAATAGCTGTTAGTAAACCTCTCTGAACTTCAGTTTTCTCATTTGTAAAATAAGGCAAGTAACACCTGCCCTATCTACCTTGTAGGTGGTAGTGGGGAAGAAGAGGAAAAGAGGGGATGATGGCCGGCTAGGTGTTAGAGGATGGTGTCAAACTCAAATAGATCTCTGCCAGCCATAGATTAACTTAGAAAACCACAAATTAATATTATCTGTGTTGTATTATATAGTTGAATCTGATTCCACTTAGGAATTTTGTGGGTCCTGGTAGGGGCAGGGTGAGTTTGATACCTCTGGGTAGCAGAGAGAGTATTAGACATTAGAGGAACACCCAAGTTCAAATTCTGTTTCAGTCACATATTCCCTGGCCAAGTCACTTAACCTATCTCAGCCTCAGTTTTCTCTTCTGCAAAATGGGGATAATAATAACACCTACCTCATAGGATTGTTGTGAAAGACAAATGAGATGATATATGGAAAGTGTTTTACAAATGTTAAAGCTCTCTCGACCAGGGACACACAGCTAGTAAGTGGCAGAGATAGAATTTGAACTCAGATCTTCCGAACTCTAACACTCTATCTACCATATTATTATTTCTAACTATTTCTAGTAGTGTTCTGATCTAGTTCGACAGATAGCAAAAAAATTAAAATCACAGATACATAGCATCTGAAAGCTAGAAGGGACGATTGAGAGAGTATGATCCAGCCTGTAGACCTGAATAGAAATTCTCTCCACAATGGTGACAAAAGAGACAATTGACCCTTTAAAGTGACTGCATCCACAGCATGAGGAATGCAGATTCTTGTCTCCTTCAAGTACACTCATCCCCCAGGAGATGTCGGGTAAAAACCTACAAGTCAGGAGCCTACATGGAAAGAGGATTGGCGTCTGTGATTTCCCAACAGGTCTGAACATCAGCTGTGATGTGTGGCTGGAACAGAACTATTGTTATTGTTGGTTTTGACTGTGGGCAAATATATAGATAGATGTGCTGCTGATGGCTAGAATTAGGAGTGCAAGATGGAGCCCAATGGAGTTTTGTATGGAAAGGAGTGAGATATGACCCTATAGGCCAGAGCAGAGCCCCCATTAATCACCGAGAGCTGTGGTATTCTTTGCAATGGGAAGCCTCGGTAACTATGATTCATCCGGATAACAAAGGCTTTACAAAGATGGCTGCTGCCTGTCTAGCTGCCATAGTTGAAACTCTTTCAGAGTTCAGCAAGCTCCTGTCTCTCACCTAGGTCAGAGGAGAGTTTGGATTGTGACTTGTGGGCAATAGAAGTCTCAACTGAGGGCAACAAGGGGTATCTCTCAGGTGTGAACCAATGTTTTGTCTCCCTCAGTCCCAAGGTAGCTCTGTCAATTGGCAATGATTAGGGCATTTTCTAGGTGGGGGAAGGGTAAACTCTTCCTGGGGCAGAAGAGGAAGAGAAAGCTGAGGTCATTTGAAGTCCAGGCCAGGGTCCATTAACAGAGTAAATGAAGGGTTACTCTGATATTGAAGCATCAATCCATAGTAGGTATATTGATACCATTTAAGGAACAAAAATGCAGGGTGTGCCAAGGAGTTGATACTTGCTGCAAACTCAAGCCACTTTCCAGAAATTCATTTTATTCAGGAGGATGGGTGCCTCCTTCAGCTGCTGTTGATACCCCGTGTAGTCCCAGGAAGATTTTGCTGCCTTATGAGGACTGTGTCACCCCTTCAGAGTCATGGGACCAAAGGCCAGGCAATGTGGGTCCCTCTGCCTACCTGTACTGAGACCCTACATGTGAAATATGCGCATGGTCAGGAATTTGGTCAAAAACTGAAACAGAAATGTCCCCCATTATATCTGGATTTTGATTCTGGGAAAATTCAAATGAACAGAAAAGGCTAATTGGATTTCAAATTAAGTTTTATCACCACTAATTTGAATCTTTCTTTTTTTTTTCCTTCAAGGAGGGCCATGGGATCATGGATTTAGAAATGCAACAAACACCAGAGGTTATTGAGTCCAATAGACTTTACAGTCTTACAATAGCCTTCCTACTGATCCTCAAACACAACCCTTTATCTCACCTCTCTATGCCTTTGTTCTGCACTGCTTGTCCCTCATGCCTGGAATGCTCCATGCTTCCTTACTTCCACCTCATTTGCTTGACTTCCTTCAAGACTCAGCTCAAATCCCACCATCTTTAGAAGTTCTTACCTAACCACTAAGCTATTTCTCCTCTTCCTTCCCTGCTTCCCAATCCCAGTGCCTTCTTTTTTGAGATTTCCTTCCATTTACTCTTCATGGAGTACATTGAACTTGTGTGGCGCTTGTATGGCTCTTTACTGTGTTTCCCCCATTATAATGGGAGCTTCTGGAGGGCAGGGATGGTGTTTTTGTTTCTCTTTGTATCTCCAGCATTTGGAATAATGCCTGGAACACATCAAGTGCTTAATGTTTGTTTGCAGATTGACTGACTCCCTCTTTTAAGAGAAGAAGAAAATACATTATTACTTAGTGCGCTATGGTGATCATCACTTCTCTGCTCAAAATCCTTCATTGGCTCCTCATTGCCTTATAAACCTCTACTAACCTACTCCATACCAACTATCTAGTTCCCTTAGTGTTCCGGACAATTGGATTATTCTCCATTTCCCTTTCTTGTGGGTTATTAGTATTTAGAACTGAAAGGCACTGTACAGATCTAGTCCAACCTCCCTATTTTAAATCAAGGGAAACCAAGAAACAAGTAGGAGAAGAGATCTAACCAAGATAACATAATGGGATGGAGAGAGAGGAGGCCAAGGAGATAAGGTGATGACTCCCACAGAGTTGGGATCTGGACCCACGTTTGCCGACTCCAAATCTGATATTCCCTTTACTATAACATGATGTCAGAGGTGTATTACTTAGAGAGTTTCAAATCTGAACAGGCAAAGTCAGCTCTCCCCTGCCTCACCTCCTCCCTGGGCCCCAAGATTCTCTCTGGTGGTATATTTGGAAACAACATCCACACTAAAGGTCATGGGGTCCCAAATAGCAAGTACATCCAATCTGAAGATGAAGAACCCACTACTTGTTTCCAGGAGCACATTTGGCTATCCATGTTATTGCTACTTAATGAGGTGCTTGCAGAGGTGTGTTGGAGGAGATGCTGTGTTCTGGGCCAGGATGGTCGCTGTGTCCTTCATCCTATTCCTGATGGTCCTGTCATCACTCAAGCTTTTCATGCCCCCTTTTCCTGAATCTCTTTCCTGTTCTAACTCATAGCTCTATCTTCCTATCTAACAGCATATTTGCTGCCTTCTTTCTCCTTTCCCAGAGTGCATAGGCTGAGCTGATATCCCATGACTTTCACCTTTACTCTCACCTTGCCCTCCCCCAATTCCCTTCTCTCTCCTCTACCCTTCACTCTCACCTTGATTCTTAACCCTCAATCTCACCTTAACTTTCTCACCTCAACATAACATTTCACCAAATCTGAAGCCTCACCCTGTTTGGGACTTAGACACTCCTGTAAGTTGTACCAATTTAAGTCCCTTCAAGCCCCTTGGCAATGATTCTTTTGAAAAACCCTGAAAGCAACTTTCTCTCCCTCTGAGCTCTCTACTTACCTAAATTATGTCTATTGCTCAAAATCTCCTCCTTGAGAGAAATGATTATTTCTCTCTTGTATTAATAACCAATTACTATGGGGGAGATGCAGTATTTTATCCTTATTTCCTCGTTCTCTACTAGGTCAATTCAGCCCTTGAACAATAGGACTGATAATGAGACTGGATTTAACATTCTCTTCCTCAATCTTGTTCAGATCCCAACCAATTGGGGAAGCCCATTGTGTTCCGCTCAAGCTTGGGTGGAGGGATAGATCCTCTGTCTAGATTGCCCTAGGGTTAGGGGTGGTCTGGGAGTAAGAGTGGAATCATCAAAATCATGTCCCCTAGTCCTTCATTAGGATAGGTCCACCTTTCATTATAACATTTATTCTTCTCATTAATTATTAACCAATAAGAGTTTATTGTCATCTGTTGGGAACACCTATTTTTCCAAGGGCATATAAGTATCAATAGGCCACCATGATCTATCTTCGGTTTATGAGAGACAACCAAATGACCATCCTTTTATTAATTATTCATTAGCCATAATTAATAAAATGATTAATTACACAGAAATTATGTCTCTTGGACTTTTTATATGTCAGATCCTGGTTGTATAGCCCTCCACTATTCCTGTCCCCATCAGCCCAAGGGGTTCTCTCCTTCCTTTGTACTCAGAAGCTTCAGAATCACAAACCCTTTGGTGACTCCCCATTACCTTCCAAATAGAGTATCGACTTCTGACATTGGCTTTCAATGCCCTCTACCATCTGGCACTCACTTCTATAAGTATTTACTCCCTATCATGTGCTTTATGTTCCAGGCAAGTGGGAATATTCTGGTTGCCTCTTTCCCATTCTATTTTTACCTATTATGTATTTTAGGATCTTAGAATCTAGAGCTGAAATGGACCTTTCAGTTCATCTAATCCAAAGCCTTCATTTTTATAGAAAGGAAACTGGGGCCAAGATAGGGAAAGTAACTTACTTAGGGACATAGAACTGTTAAGTGGCAGACCTGTGATTTCAACCCAGGTTTTTGGACTCTGAGTCATTTATTCAATTAAGCACCTACTATGTTCAGATAACTGCTTTCTTCTAAGAGAAATGCAATGCTTAGATAAAACACCAACTCTACCTCAGCAAATATTTATTTGCTACTCATATGCTACTTACTGTGGTAGGCTGTAGAGGAGTGTGCCAATTATAAGTAATATATGGGCCCTATCTTTATGGAATTCACAGTCTGGTAGGGAAACAAAGTAAAGATATAGGCATTTAGAAGCATGCAGGAATGGAAATAGTTCTTGATTTGGAGTCATAAGAATTCTAATTCTTTTATTTTCCACCAGTGGATAGAACCCCAGGCCTGTAGTTCAGAAGATCAGAGTTCAAATCCAGCCTCAGATACTTCCTAACTGGGTAACTCTGGGCAACTTACTTCATCTCTGCCTCAGTGTCTTCAGCAGTAAATTGGGAATTATTATTGTACTTTGAGCTTAGAATTGTTGCAACAATAATATTTGCCAAGTTCTTAGAATAGTGCTTGGCACATAGTAGGTACTTAAGAAATTCTTCTTTTTCTCTATCACCCTGTATTATCTTGGTCAAGTCACTTCTCCTACTTATTCCCAGGTTTCCTCCGCTTTACAGTATGGAGGTTGGACTAGACCTTTAAGGTACTTTTTATCTCTAAGTCCTAGGAACCCCAAATTCATAGTAGAAAGGGGCAGGACAAGAAAGGGGGATGGAGAATAGTCCAATTTGTCTAGTACTTAGATAACATTAGGGGAGGGAAGGAAATCAAAGATGACTAGATGGTTAGTTTGGAATCACTTGGTAGAGTGATGAAGATGAAGATGAAGAGCCACTGAAGGATTTTGAGTAGAAGACTGATGATCACAGTGGTATATTAAGGAATTTACCAGGACAGGGAAGAATAGGGGAAGGAAGATGCTAAAGGGAGCCCTTTGACAAAACTCTTACAATAGTTCAGGCATAAGGTAATAAGAGCCTACTCTAATGGGATGGACTTGTAAATGGAGAGGGAGGGAGATGAGAAAAAATGTTGTAGAAGTAATTATCAACAGGACTTGTCAACTCATTGGTTATATATAAGGAGGGAGTGGCCAGAGTCAAAAATAGCTCCAAGATGGTGAACATTAGGAAGATGGTGGTGCCATCAAAAGAGATAGAGAAGTTAAGGCAAGGTAAAAGTTTCTAAAATGGAGAGATGATGAGAGCTGATAATCTGAACACTGTTAAAGAATGTACAGGCAATGGGTTCCCTTTTAAGTGATATCTCTTAGATAAATATAGGAGATTGGTTTCTTCTAAGCGACTCACCAAGTTTGTGACTGTAGGCATTTGATCTCAACCCTTTTGAGCTCCAGACTAGCCCTAGATAAACATCAGAAGGAAGAGCTCAGCCAGGCCAGGCTTAGGATCTTACAATATGGCTCCCACCGGCCTTTCTAGTCATTTCATGCTTTTGCTTTGTTTTTGTATCTCTGGCACTTAGCCTGGAAAATGTAAATGCTTCATCAACGCTGCTTGATTCATTGAATGATTTGCATTACTCCCCTTCCCTAATTCAAGTTCCAGTCACACTGGCTTCTTAGCTGTTTGCCACCCATGACATTCCATCTCTCCCCTCTGTGGCTTCGCATAAGTGGTCTGCCATGTCTGGAATGCACCCCCTCTTCACCTCTCCCTTGTAGAATCTCTAGCTTCCTTTGGAGAACAACTCACTGCCAACTCCCATGTGAATCCTTTCCCAATCTCCCTAGTTGGTTATTATCCTTCTCTTCCTCTGGAAATTTCTTTCTCTTACTTGGTATGTACTTTGCATTGACTTCCTTGAGAACATGCCACCGTCCACCCAGAAGAATGAAATCTGCTTGAAGGTAGAAGATGTTTCGTTTTTATCATTGTATCCCCAGTTCTTGGCACAGGGGAGGGGCCCAAGGAATGTTTGTGGATTTAAATTGAATTGAGCTGCACAAGGATCAAAGGGGGTTCGCTTAGAGTAAACAAGTTTATGAACCAAAGGAGCAAACACATAACTGGCAAGGAAGATTTTTTAATAATAGATGTTAAAAAATGACTCCAAATAAGAAAAATATATCCACTGAATGGGGACTCAGAGCGTAATATCTATCATTACCCGTTATATATGTCTGCTCTGAGACGCTCTACAAAAGGCCAACTTTTCTTAAAAGCATGTTAAAATATTAATAGAGATCTGAAACAGGTCTCTTGCAAGTGCTGCCAGTCTTCTCAAAGATTACATCACACTGGCAATAATGAGGAGAGAAGCTGTAATGTCTTGGAAGTGGTGACCTGAGGAGGTAGCTCGAAACCAACCGCACCGAGGCATGTGATTTGATGAGCGAGTTGGCAACAACACCAGAGGGAATCAGAGTCTGGAGAAATCTACTGCCCCATATGATGGGCGCTCAACCAGATGCTTCTGAATGATGAATGCCTGTGAATGATACACTCTTCCCCACCCGGAACCTCCACAAAGTAAGTAAAGTGAACCATCAAGACAGTCATTGGAGCATTGAGATTAGAGCTGGGAGGAACCTCAGAGACCTTTTGAGTCCAATTCCCTCCTTTTACAGGCCTAGAGAGGGGGAGGGGCATGGTCAAGGTCACACAGTTGAGCTAAAGAGATCACTGTAAACTCATGCAATGTGAGGAATGGAAGGGATTTGAGAGACCAGACAGTCTCCAAATGAGAGGGTTTGACCAGATGGTCCTGAGATTCCCCTCTGCGATCCTGTGATTTTCCCAAGGAGGAGGAAGGAACCACAGAGAAGGGAAAGGACTTGCCCAAAGTCTCACAGTTGAAGGGGGACTAGCATGAAATTCTCCTTGATTCACATTTTCTCCTCCATTACCATGCCCACTTGGGATAATTGAAACATAATCCTAGCCACTGAATGTGGTTTTTCACAGGGTCATAGGAAGTAGAGCTGGAAGAGACTTTAGAAGTCAATTAGTCTAAACCCTTCTTATGTTTAATGGATGAAGAAACTGAGACCCAGAGAGATTAACTGATTTGCCTAAGGTAACATAATCAACCAATCAATAAACATTTCTTAGGTGCCTATTACACCAGAAAATAAAACAATCCTTGCCCTCAAGTAGTTCATATTCTGTTGGAGTATGTAAAAGCACATGCAAAACATATTCCATAAACACAGATTCATTTTTGGGGGGAGGGAGGAAGACACTAGGAGCTAGGGGAAGGATCAGAAAAATCTTCTGGCAGAAGGTGATGCTTGACTTGAGTTGTGAAGGAAATAAGTGATCCTAAAAGGTGATTTTGAGGACAGAGTACATTTCAAGTATAGAAGACAATCAGGTGGAGTGTCTTGGGTGAAGAAAAATGACTAAACTAGAAAGGTGGACAGGGGCCAGGATTTCAACACCAAGCAAAAACATTTATGTTTGATCTTAGAGGTTACAGACACCTACTGTAGTTTATTCAGCAGGGGAGTGATAGAGTCAAACATGGGTTTTAGGAAAATCATTTTGGTAGTTGTGTGGAAATGGATTTGAGATGGGATAGACTTGAGGCAGGGAGACAAACTAGGAGGCTATTCCAACAGTTTGAGCTGGAGGTGATGAGGGTCATCCTACACTGGGGTGCTGGTCTCATGAGCAGAGAGAACAGGACAGATGTGAGTGATGTCATCGAGGTAGAAATGATAAATGAGTCAATTGGTTGGATATAAAGAATGACAGGGAGTGAGTTTCCTCATCTGTAAAGGGAAGAGATTTGGCTAGATGATCTTTAAGAGACTTTCCAGCTTTTAAATCCGATGATCCCGACACACTGGACGTTTTAACGTTTGTTGAATTGAATTGAACTGAATTGAAATATAAACAGTTTGTGTATTTCAATGATTAATTTCAAAGTAATGTGGTTCTTAGTGTTCTTCATTTAAAAAAAAATCTCTGCCACTTCCAACTTGATGCATTTCAATTCAATAAGTATTTATTAAGTACTAACTATATACCAGGCACTGTGCTAAGTTCTAGGGATACAAAAGAGAGACAAAAAACAGTTCCTGTCCTCAAAGAGTCACAATCTATTCATTCAACGTATATTCTGTGTACTAGGTGACTTCTATTCACATAAGTCCCTGTGCTCAGGCACTGGAAGTAGGTTTGGAACAAACAGAGAATTATAAACCATAGCCCCTGCCTTCAAGAATCATAGATCCAGAAGAGACTTTGAAGATCATTTGCTCTGACAACCTTTTTTTTCAGATGAGGAAACTGAGATTTAGAAAGGTTAAATTATGTTCTCAAGATCATATAGTTAGAAAGTAGCAGAACCAGACATTAAACCCAGGTCCTTAGACTCCAAATCCAAAACTCTTACATTTTTTTTACATGCAAAATATCTTTTACACTGTTCTGTCTCCCGCCCCCAACCTTGAGCAAATAGATTCCCTCAATAATTGCTCATCTCATCACCCACAAAGCAGTTTTCAAGTATAGAAGAAACCTTCATTTTGATTCTAAAATCAGTTGCAAATTTAGATTTTTTCATTTAGATTATAAGCTCCTTGAAGGTAAAGACTGTGTCTTTTCTCATTTGTCACCCTTGTTTCAAGCACAAGAACTTGAAGTAGGAAGAAAAATCTTGATAGGGGAATTATAGAATATGTGTTTGAATCTCTTCTCTGGTATCTACTGCATGTTGTGATCTTGTTAGTCCCTTCCTCACTCTAGCCCCTATTTTTCTCATCTGTAAAGTGAGTGGGTTGGAATGAGTGATCTTTAATGGCCCTTCCATTTCTAAAATTCTACTATCCAGATATAGGAGGTGCTATAAGTGTTTGCTGAATTGAAATGAAATAGAAATGGGGCAGCTAGGTGGTGCAGTGGATAGAGCACCAGCCCTGGAGTCAGGAGTACCTGAGTTCAAATTCGGCCTCAGACACTTAACACTTACTAGCTGTGTGACCCTGGGCAAGTCACTTAACCCCCATTGCCTCACTAAAAAAAAAAAAGAAATGAAATATGGCATGTATAATTTGATGACTAAGTCCAGGGCAATGTGGTTGATATTGTTCTCAACTTATAACAAAACCACTTTGATGCTCCCAACTTCATTCATTCAGTCATTCAATCTCATCACTGAGTAATTGCCTTGTATAAGTCTCTGTCCCCAGTACTGGGGTTTGGGGCAGTGATATATACAAATATATAAATCTTGGTCCCTTTCTTCAAGGATCATGGAATTATAAAGCTGAGAGTTACCTTTCAGGTTATTTAGTTCAAGACTCTCATTTTAAAGATGAGGAAATTGAAGCCCAGAGATGGTAAATGACCTGTCTAGGGTCACAGAACTATCATAGGAAGTGGCAGTCAGGATTTGAAGCCAGATCTTTTGACTTCCAATGCAACGTGTTTCCACAATAGGAGCTCAGAGACTGCATGAGATGCAGTTAATCTATATATTAAGGGAGAACATGTGCTTTCATATTCATCCACACCATATGTATATGTGTATCTATTTGTAGATATATGTGTGTATGAATAGATGTATACATATGATCTTAATATATAGATTAATTGCGCGCGCGCACACACACACACACACACACACACACACAAACACACACTGCAATTAATCAGTAGGTCCAGGTTGCAATAATAATTGTTCCCAGTAAGAAAAAAAAGTCAAGTGTTTTGAAAGAGAGGGGGAAAAATCTCCATAATTGGATAGTCCGTAAGAAAAGCGACATAGCAGAAGCTGTCTTGTGAGCACCTGGGCTCTGTTCCCATTATTGTACATTTGGCCCCTAGTGATATGCCCTTGTGGATACTGGAGAGAGAGCGGCCCTTGTCCTATAGATTTCTCCCTCCCTCTTCAGCTGCCTTAAAGAAGCAGTTTGGTACCATAGAAACCAAGCTGCACTTGGAGTCCTAATGAGTGACTTTGCAAAAACCACTTTAACTCCATCTTTGCATCCTCTTCTGTAAATATGGGTAAGAGCACTTGGGCTGCCTTCCCCATCCATCTGTGGTGTGACGCTGGTACTCGTTATAACCCCATGGAATCACAAGGGATCACTGACTCAAACTTGGAAGGATCACAGAGGGCACCCAGTCCTCCCTGTATCTGAGAAGGAATGAGGTCTACAATATTTTTGGAGGGTGGTTATAGAGCCTTTCTTTGAGACCTTCAGGGAAGGGAAACCTATTAACTCTTGCCTCATCTTGTTGCCCTTTCTACAACTCTAATTGTTAGTAAGGTTTTATTTTGTTTGTTTTCCCCTGTGTTGACCTGAAATCTCTGCAACTGCCACCAGTAGTTACTAGTTTTATCTACTGGGGCCAAATTGAACAATTCTTCCTTTTTTTTTTTTTTTGTGAGACAATTGGGATTAAGTGACTTGCCCAAGGTCACACAGCTAGTAAGTGTTAAGTGTCTGAGGCTAGATTTGAACTTAGGTCCTCCTGAATCCAGGGCCAGCACTTTATCCACCATGCCACCTAGGTGCCCCTCTTCTGGACTTCTTAAAGGACTATTAGAGACTTCTGGGTAAGATGGCAATGTGGTTAAGTGACTTGCCCAGGGTCACACAGCTAGTAAGAGTTTGGGTTTTTTTTGTTTGTTTTTTGCAGGGCAATGGGGGTTAAGTGACTTGCCCAGGGTCACACAGCTAGTAAGTGTTTTTTGTTGTTGTTGTTGTTTTTTGCAGGGCAATGGGGGTTAAGTGACTTGCCCAGGGTCACACAGCTAGTAAGTGTCAAGTGTCTGAGGCCGGATTTGAACTCAGGTACTCCTGAATCCAGGGCTGGCACTTTATCCACTGCGCCACCTAGCCGCCCCCTATAGCTAGTAAGTGTTAAGTGTCTGAGGCCAAATTTGAACTCAGGTCCTCCTGACTCCAAGGCCGGTGCTCTATCCACTGTGCCACCTAGCTGCCCCAATACTTCCATTTTTAGACACTTGAAGACAGTTTTTATATCCCCCTAGAGTCTCTTCCTTCCTAAAACACCCCCAACTCCTTCAAATGATAACTGTGTGACTTCATTTTCCTTTGTCATTTTAGTCTTGTTCCTCCAGACACTTTCCAAGTTATTAATGTATTTCCTAAAATGTGACACCCCAAATCAAGCATTTGGTCTGACCTGAGAAAGTGCCTCCCTAGTTCTGGATATTACTTCTTGTTGAACAGAACCCAAGATGATATTAACTATTTTGGGGGGGGGAAGAGGGGTGCTTCCATATTGAACTGTTGAGCTTCCAGTCCACTAAAACCCCAGACCTTTTTTGTTCATATTAATTATTGCTTAACTATTGTTGCCATCCTCCTGTATTCACAGAGTTGATTTTTGACCCCAAGTTTAAACCTATAAAGTATTAGAGAAATGTGAGCTGATATTTTTATTTATAGCTCATTAGCCCCAGGCAATTGATACTGAGACTGCACTGTTCCCAGGAAGAGGGAATTGAGCTCACCTCCATGGTGCTTATTTCCCTCAGAGCATCACAGGCTAGATGAGTGGGAGAGTCACAACTATTCTCTGCTCTGTAACTCTCTAGCAAACCTGATTCTCTGTCTGATTTTTCTGCTTTGGGTGTCACCTTATGTATATTGCACTATATAATGGGGAGACACAGCTTTTCTGTTGTGTGAAATAGTATTCTTCTGTATCCACACCCCCTCCTGTACTTTGCCCCCCCCCATTTTTACCCTCCCCCACCCCCCGAATAATCTCAGCACTGGGTACAAGGACTTATCTGTAATAGTCACTCAGGATATAGATGTTAAATGAATGAGTGAATTAATCAAGGTAGGAGCAGTAGAGAGAACTGTTTAAATTGAGAACAATCCCGATAACTTGTTCTGCAATTAGTCATGAAATATAATTTTACTTTATCATTTGGAAAGAATGACAATTTCATTTGGTATGTTGCTTCTTCATGAAATTGACTGAAATCCCTTCCCCTCTTGACATGGCCAAAACCAATACTGCCCCTTAGCCAAGCTTCTGGTGAGTCAGGGCACCACAGTGTTCTTAGACATCTCCAGTCATGCCGATCTAAGTGTTTCCCCTCCCCACTCCGGTTCTACTTTATGTATTGTCTTTCCTCCAGTGGAATGTAAGTTCCTTGAGGTGAGGACTGGCTAGCATGCTTTTATTTGTATGCACATAGCAAGAGCCAAATAAATGCTATGCAGTTTTCTTCCCTCCCTCCCTCCCTTCCTTCCTTCCTCCCTTCCTTCCTTCCTATTGGATCCATATATAGATCTGGACAAACCTTGAGAACCAAGAGTGCTTTTCTTCAATAATAATAGTATTGACAAGAATGGATAATTCCATAGGGCTTCACAGTTTGTAATGTATTTTAAATATATCATCTTAATTGATAATGAAATAGACCATGGACAAGAAGAGTCAGATAGGATGGGCAGGCATGGATGAGTGGTGATCTATATTATTGGACTGGAGTATTCAAACTGATGAGGTTACAGATTCATTTCAGGATCCCTCTTGGGCCTCAAACCTTGGTAAGCTGGCAATATAAGGATTTTTAGCATCATTTTCTCAAAGAGGAAAAAATTGGGATTCTGAGAAGTAGAGAGCTTTCCTGAAGTCTCCTAGTTGGTAAATATCAGTGGCAAAGCTAGAGCTCTATCCCACCCCTTCAATTTTGTGTCCTTTCCTGATCAAATCCATCCTGGTATTTGCCCTGTACTCGGCAATTTGAAACTGAAAAGATGGGCTAATATCCATGTTAACCTTTCAGTTCCCTAAACAGCAGCCTCAGATCAATGATAAGTTGAATTCATGTACATTGGGAGGCATGTATATGCTCTCTGTATGAATCATGTGATTTCCTATTAACAGTATCTCTCTTCTTACCAAGCTAATATTTCCTGTAAAGGTTTTAGGCTAATTGTGGTTTTAACAGGGGGCCCCTTCATGCCCTTCTGTGTGAGTGAACGACACAGGTCAGAAAGTCAGACGGTCAGTCTGGAAAACAGATCCATACTTCTAATGTTGCTGGCTGATTTGAAGCAGAGATAAGTGTGTTTGTGATTTGGAAGTTACTCTGGGAAAATACAGTGGGAGAGAAATTAATGCTCAAGAGAGAGGGGGCAGGCAAGCAAACTCATCCTGAAGAAAGGTTCCTGAAGAGATGGACCCCTGTAGTTTTCTTAGTGTGTTTCCAGGGAAAGAAGCAAGAAATTTCTAAATGTATACAAATGTTGTATATTTGAATTACTTATATTGATTCCCCCTCCCCCAGACTGTAGGTGCCCAGTGAGTGTGTGTGTGTGTAAAGATTCTTTCCATTTCATTGAATCAAAGAACCTCAGTACTCGACCAAACTGTGGAGAGCTTCTAGGAATGAGGTTTCTTTTTCTGGGGCTGTGAACTTTTTTTTTATCCATCCAGCGGCTTCACCAGATTGCTCAAGGGGACCGTGGCACAAAAAAAGTCAAGGACCCCTGATGTAAACCAACCCATATTTGAATAGGAATCCTCTGTGCCACATCCCTCGCAATTCATACTACTTCTGCTTGCAGACCTCCAGGGGAACTCTACCTCCTGAGGCAGTCCGTTGTACTTTTGGACAACTTGAACTGTTAGGAGTTTTTCCTCACATCAAACTAAAATCTGCCGCACTTGTAACTTCTATCCGCTAATCCCGATTCAGCCTTCTAGGTCTGTGCTGACCAAATCTGATCCTTTTTTTCACAGGATATCCCTTGAAAAAACTGAAGCCATCCTATCCCTTCCACCCCTATCAAGTTTACTCTCCCCTGAAAGCTTAATAAGTGCTCGTGCATTCCTTCATTCATTCATTCATTCCCCAGGCTAACCATTCATTGTTTCTTCAATGGATGCTCATGTGGGATGGTTTCTAGTGCTCCCTTTCATATGCCACCTTGTTCAGCTTCCTCCACATGGTCTCCATTGGGTCAATGTCCACTTAGAGTTGAATACCACATTCCAGATGTGGTCTAGCCAGGACCAAGGACAGTGAGATTGTGGTCATCTTCATTCTGGACATTATGCCTTAATTCTGACAAAGATCTTGTTGGCTTCTTTGTTTTGTTCTTTTTTTTTCCCGAGTACCATTTCACACTACTGACTCATACTCAAAAACCCTGGATTTTTTTTTTCCACATGAACTATCGTCCAGTTACACATTCTGTAATTGTGCTGTTTGGCCTGATACCCAAACCAGCTGTGACCGAACTTGGAAACACCCAAATTGAATCTTGGGAACCAGGAAAAAACAAACAAATAAAGAAGACATAAATACAAATACATACATACGCGTGCGCGCGCGCGCACACACACACACACACACACACACGAGGTGTGAGCATTCTTAGCTTTATTCACATTTGGCTCAGTTGCACACCTCTGGTAAAGGGTTCAAATCTGAAATGACACTGGATTATGGATCACTCAGATCTTCTCAGATCTCCCTCTCCTTTCCCCCCCTTCCTCCCTACTTCTCCCAGTGACTTAAGGTCATCCAAAGAAATCTCTCTTGGTAGAGATTTCTCCTTCAGCGACATCTGCCTAAGTTTGCATCTGGCTCAGAGCAGTGCAGAGAGCATCGTTGCCTGCGTGGGCTGGAAAACATACACTCTCCGGCTGATGCTTTATTTAACAGAGCTGCTTTGCAGAGGTTTCTCCATCATATTTCTTCTATGTCAAATATGAATCTCATCTTGTAATTGTTATTGATCCTGCCTGAAGAAGTTTCCTTTCTAAGACTAACCTATGTATTGGAAAGAACATAGAATAGATGACCTAATATTAGTAATAAAAAATCATATGCATTTTTAGCACTGTATGCTTTTAAAAAGCTTTCCTCGTGGCAACCTTGGAAGATAGTGAGCATGAATAGGATTTTTTCCCATTTTTTCCAGATGAGGAAATTGAGGCTTAGAGAGGCAATTTGCCCAAGAAGCATAGTAGAGTGGAAAGAATACTGATCCTAGAGTCAGAACCCCAGAATCCAAATCCCATTTCTGTGTGTGTGTGTGTGTGTGTGTGTGTGTTTGGTGGGGCAGTGAGGGTTAAGTGACTTGCCCAGGGTCACACAACTAGTAAGTGTCAAGTGTCTGAGTCCAGATTTGAACTCGGGTCCTCCTGAATCCAGGGCCGGCGCTTTATCCACTGCCCCCGAAATCCCATTTCTGATCATTACTACTGGTGTGGCCTCTGGGTAAATCATTTAACTTCACAGGGTCTCAGTTTCCCCACATGGAAAATGAGGAGGTTAGACTAGATGGCCTCGGAGGTCTTTCCCAACTCTGGCTCTGTGACCCTATGAAGGTCATGTTGCTACATAGTGGAAGGGCTGGCACTCAAACCCAGGCCTTTCTCCTCTATACCCCACTAAATGCTGTAATAGTTACATGGACTTTGTAAGGACCAAATCTTGTTGCAAAAAAATCAAATCAAAACTAAAGAAAACAAACCCAAAACCCCTATACTCTTGATTTTTGTTTATTTTTTATTTGATTTGATTTGATTTTGATTTTTGTTTATTTTTTAGCCTAGTACACTTTCTACCTTGATCAAATCCATGATAAGTCTGCTTAACTCTTGATATCATGTTGTCTCTGTAAATGGAGCCATGATATCTCAGACCAAGCTAAAGCTTATTAAGGAGGAGAAAAGCAGGTTTCTTCTACTTTTAGACAGGCCACTTATTAAAAGGCACGCATGCCTGACTGAAAGAAGATGATAGGTTGATTTTATATCAAGAGCAAAGGATCATGATGGACAGCTGGAATGATGTGCTGGTCTACTGCTATATTAGAAAAACTCCAACAGGGCTCCAACACAATTTCTATTGGGAGCTCCTTCAGGGCAGGGACTGTTTTTTGCCTTTCCGTGTATTCCCCAAACTTAGCAAAGTGACCAGAACTGAGAAGGTATTGGACATTGGGCACATTCTTTACAGAGGTTCTCCTACATAGAGACTATTAGGTGGTAGAGTGAGCCTTGAGTTAGGAAGACCTGAGTTCAAATCTAGTCTTAGACCCTGACAAGCTGTGTGACCTTGGGCAAATCATTTAATCTCTGTTTGCCTCTGTTTTCTCATCTGTAAAATGGGGGTAATAATAGCATCTACCTCCCAGGGTTCTTGTGAGGATCAAATATTTATAAAGTTCTTAGCACAATGCCTGGTGCATGGTAAATAATACAAAATGGTGGCTATTGTTATAATAATAATAATTATTATTATTATTAAGTATTTGACTTGAAGACATGAAGACTTGAATTATTTGAAATCCTTCCTCAGATACTTACTAGCTCTTTGACCCTGGGCAAGTTACTTGATTGCTCTTTACCTCAATTTCCTCATCTACAAAATGAGGATAATAATGGCTCTCACACACTGGGTCATTGGGAGGATCAAATGAGATAATGAAATGTAGTATACTTTGCAAACTCTTGAGTGCTCTGCTAATGCTCATTATTATTATTGTTGTTAGATAGGGGACAAGGATGCTGCATGATGAGAAGGTATGCAGGGGTTATAATATGCTCAAGTGGTATGATTGAAGCAAGGAGGTCAAAGAAAATTGGAAAATCATTGGAAAATCATATCCAGAAAAAAGGTCAAGGAAGAGATAAGGCCCTGGTGGTGTTGTAGCCAATTTGAATCAGCTTGTGAAAGCCAATTGGGAAATTTTCAGTGTGAGGATTTACATCTTAGAAAGTGGCAAATGCTTGATTTGTTTTCTTGATAGTCTAGACTTAAGAAAGTGATGCAGATTAAACTTAAAAATGTGTGTTCCTTGGGGCAGCCAGGTGGCACAATGGATAGAGCACGGGCCCTGGAGTCAGGAGGACCTGAGTTCAAATCTGGCCTCAGACACTTGAGACTTACTAGCTGTGTGACCCTGGGCAAGTCACTTAACCCTCATTGCCTCACCAAAAAAAATGTGTGTGCCTTTTGGAGATCTAGTTGTTTTTTAAAATAAGAAAAAAAATTTTAGCATTAACTTAAATTTTTTTTGAGTTCCAAATTCTCTCCTTCTAGCTCTCCCCTACCTATTGAGAAGCAAGGAATATGATGCCAATTATGAAATCATGTAAAACATATTTCCATATTGGTCCCATTGCAAAAAAAGCAAGAAAAATAAAGTGAAAGAACCAATTGTAAAACATTGATTATCATGCCACTGGATTATCATCCCACCACTTGGTGAAGATATAGTAATATCTAAAGATGACAAAAAGAAAACTGAATTATTGGACTTTTGTCCCACTTCTATCTTCACCACTAAGGACATTAATATTCAAGTTGGAAGGGGCGGAACTAAGACTGTCGAAAACAAAGAAAAACAAAATTGAAGTCAAAGAGAAGAAGAGATAATTCTGGTGGGGGGAGGCCTTATTCAGTCATTTCTGACTCTTTGTGCCATTTGGGGTTTTCCTGGCAGAGATACTAGAGTGGTTTGCTCTTTCCTTTTTCAGCTCATTTTACAGATGAGGAAACTGAGGCAAACAGGGTTAAGAGACTTGCTCAGGGTCAAATAGCTAGTACATGTCTAAGGTTGGATTTGAACTCAAGTCTTCCTAACTCCAGGCTTGGTGCTGTATCCACTATGTCACCTAGTTGCCTCTAATTGGAGGGGGGGTGTTTAGGGAGTGATTTAGCTTCTAATTGAAATTTTCTGAAAGAATTCTCAGATATGGTCATGAAACCACTGACATCAATCTTTGAAAAGTGATGGTAAGTGGAAGATAAAAGTTAACAAATGTTATTCCAGTGTGTAAATAAGGGGTGAGGTGGGAGAACTTCCAGAAACTGCAGACTGCTAACCTTGATGTTTGACAAAATTCTAGACTGTATTCTGAAACAGACAAGTCATGAGTGCTGGCGGAGAAAAGACGTGATCACTAGGAATCAGCATAGGTTCACTTAGAATGTCATGCAAAGTCTTAATGCTTTTTTAGGGGGGGTGGGGGGCATAATGTTTCAAGACTGATTAATCAGAGCAATGCCTGAGATAGATTTTATTTCTACTTTAGCAACATATCAGGCCAACCCTTTCACATTTTTCCAAATAAAGAGAGGTGGACTCATAGATGATCGGACCACTGTATCTGTAGAGTGTTGATTACTGGATCAATATCAACCTGGATAGAAATCTTTACCAGTAGTTAAAGGGCTATGTCCTTGACCCTGTCCTGTGTATCTTTTCCATCAATAACTGGGATGCAGACAGAAAGTATGTTTATCAACAGATATGCTGGAAGGGTATGTCGGATAAGAGAGCCAAAATCCAAAAATATCTTGATAGATTGGCAATGATGGGCCAAAACCAAAAGGATGAGATTTAACAAGGATAAATATAAAGTCCTGCATTTAGGTTTAAGAAAAATCAATTACATAAGCATCAGATGAAGGGGAATGGGCTTGACAGCAGCAGTTCATGTGAAAAAGACCTGGCAGTTTGAGTTGACCGCAAGCTCAATGAATCACCCAAGTGACATGGCATTCTTAAAAACTAACGTGACCTTCGACTGCATTAATACAAATTTAGTGCATGAAAACAAGGGAGGAAGTTGCATCCCTGTTTTCTCATGTAGTCAGATCATATTTGGAGTTCTGTGTCCAGTTTTGATAAGGTCTTGAGGAAGGATAACAGGAAGGTGAAGGATCTGGAAACTGTATCAGGGGAAATAGTTGAAGGAAGGAGGGATGTTTAGCTTGGAGAAGAGAAGACTTATGGTAGACACAATGTCTTCAAATAGCTGAAGGGTTGGCTTGTAGAAGGGGCATTTTACTTGTTCTGATTGATCTCAGGGGGCAGATGATGGAATAGTGGGCATACTGGAGTCAGCCTGCACTGAATTGTGAGAGCTGATCATTAAATTTTCAGGGTGAGCATTTATACTTTGGAAATAGGTAAATGCTACAAATCAGGGTTCGATGAGACAATAAATAGCAGCTATAATTACTAATATACTTTATTGGCTTTGCCATCACCTATTAAGATGACTATGAACAAAATAGTCCCATAATAATACCAAGCAGGTTTTGGCTAATTAGTCATCATGTGCTCAATCAATCAGAAAGGGTTTATTTGATGCCAACCAGTTGCCAGCATCATACTAAGATGTTGGAAGAGTCAAAAAGTACATTACACTGTGCCTGCCTTCAAGAAGCTTACAATCCAGTGCAGAGGAAAAGACAATTAAGTGTCACAAGCTTGCCCAACTCAGTGTCATCCAAAGGCAACAGGATCTCCATGCACCATCCTGGTGAGCTAGAGTGGTACAACCTATAGCCAAAGTGTCCTCTTCCTCCTCTTTATCTTCTTCATCTCCCATTTCTGCAGGTTTTTTTTTCAGGTTTGAAATCTATAAGTGCTCCCCACCCCCCGCCATGACCCTACAAGATAAACCATAGCAGCATCATTATCTCTGCTTTACAGCGCAGAAAACTGAGGCTCAAGGAAAGGAAGGGACTTTGCCAAGAGGTCTCCCCTCCTCCACATCTCATGCTCTCCTCAGGTCCCCAGATTGCCTCTTTGACAATGAACTTGAATGTCCCTGCTAGAAGCCTCCCTCCTCCCTCCTTAGAGATGAATTTCCAATTGTGTGGCTTGACTATGGATTGCTGAGAGACCACAGTGCAGTCAGGATCCGTTCCAGACTACAAATAGCCGCCGGACCACAAACCAAAGGACAGTCTGACATCGACACTCACCATGGCAAAGACTGCTGGCCTGTCCCCATGCCCAGGAAAAGAAGTGATCCTTTGCAGGCAAAGAAGCCCCTTCAAGTCTCCTTTGACTCCCTTTTGTCTCCAAACGTCCCCCCTCAAAGTTGATCTCCTAGCTTATTTTGTCTTCTTTTTTTATTGGAATAATCTGAAAAGATGAGAGAACATATAGCTGGAAAGGCCCTTAGAGGTCATCTAATTCCTGTTTGCACAGTGGAGATGGCTGAGGGGCAAGATGTGGATTAGCCATGGTTATAGATATTCCAGAAGAGAGTCAGGATTTGAATCCTGGTCTTCTGATTTCAAATCTTCTACATTTTTCATTGTACCATTTCACCCTTTCCATTCTTTACCACTTCAAATTTTTACAAAGTGTTTTTTTTCTTGTGAAGAAAATATTGTGAGTATTATTTTAAATAAGAAGAAACTGAAAGAGGAAAAGATTAGCCCAAGGTCACAAAGCTTATAAGGCTTCGATCTGTGTTTGAACACAGATCTCTTGCGGTTGAAAGAGAACTGGAAGATCTAGTGTTAAATACCAGCTCTGTGTGACTTTGGATAAAATCTTTCCCTAGTGTGAGACCTCAGTTTTTCCATCTGTAAATTGACAAGGTGCAAATAAAAATCACTGGCTCTGGATTAAGTTGTTTTTTTAATTCCTCTAGCAGGTAGGATGGTAGAATGGACAGAGCCCCAAACTTCAAAGCAGCATCCCTGAGTTCAAGTTCCAGTTTTATGGTTGACTACCTGGGAGACCATAGGCAGATCCCTCCTCCTCCTCCTCTAATCACTTCATTTATTTCTCTATAAAAAGTCCAGATGATCTCCAAAGTCCCTTCCAGTTTTAAATCCTTAGAAGAGTCAACCTTAGACTTTCCCTATGTCTATTAGACTCAGGTTTCCTGTGGGCAGGGATTGAGCTTTATTTCCTCTTTGGATTGCTCTCCTCCTATGCTGAGCCCACGGCTCTGTACAAATGTTTGCTGAATGAATGGATGGATATATTAAGCAATCTGGGTAATATTGCCACCTTGTTAAAAATGTATGAAGACATTTGAAAGAGAGCAGAACTTCTCTATGAATTAGGCTTGCAGCTGTGAGCCTAGATTTGATTTAAATATGTAATGTTAACACTACCTTCCTTTGTAGTTCTAGAAGAGCCTGTAAAAATAAAAAAAAAATCTTTGCCTTAATTTGTCCATCTGGAAAATGGGGAAATATAAGACAATACGGAGAAAGGGAAGCATTCCAGTTATTTACAATGGCTGTGCAAAAAAAGCTAACAGGCTCAGAGGAGGCCCTTGAGAGGTGCCGTTGTTGATTGATAATAAGATTCCTTTGAAAGAATTGGATCCATTATTGGGGTCAGAATTAACTGACTCGATGTGACTGTATCCATTCATTCTCTTTGGATTTTCCTCTCTAGGGCCTGAGTCTTAATGGTGGCCTGCTCATAGGAGGGAGGAGAAAGATAAATCAAAAAGATTTCAAACGCTGTTTTATCTTCCTTGAGAGCACACTGCTAAGTTGCTGGGTTATGATCATGAAATACTAGAGTGTTGGCCTTCTTTTATTTTTTTTTAAGTGATTAGATGATATAGTAGAAAGAGTGATAGGCAGAGAGTGAGGAAAACTAGGTTTGAATCCCAAATATGATACTTTTGAGGGAGGTGTAACACTGGACAAGTCTCAATGTTTCAGAGCCTCAGGTTCCCACCTCTAAAGTAGAGACAGTAATTCTCACAATGCCTACCTCCCTACCTCACAGGCTGTCATGTGGAACAAATCTAGAGGCATTGCACAAGCAATGAACCTCCAAGCTGGACAGGGACCTCACAGGGCATCTAGTGGACTCCATACTCAAGTGGTCACATCCCACAAAGTGGTCGTATAACTTCCACTAGAGTCACCCCACCATCTCCTGAGTCAGCCCGTTCCACATCTGGGTAGGTCTAATTATTAGGGAATTTAAATAATCATAGCTAGCATTTACATATTGCCTTAAGGTTGGCAAAACACTTTCCAAATCATGGCATTTTATCCTTACGATAACTTTGGGAGGTAGGTACTGTGATTGTTTTTCTTTTTACTGAGGTGGACACTGAGGCAAATAGCAATGAAGTGGCAGTCACATCGCTAGTAAATATCTGGATTTGAACTCAGGTCTTCTTGCCTCCAGGCCCAGCACACTAAATACTGTGTGATGAGCTGACTCAATTCTTCTTTGTATCAAACAGACCTACTAGCGAGTCCCACCCATTGCTACTGGTTTGACCTTCTGAGACCAAGCATAACATTTCTAATCCTTCTTCCCTGTGATCAAATAACTTCCATTACATAGTGATTCAAGGTTTGAAAAATGCTTTCCTCCCCACAACACATGAACCCCGTGATAATAACATTTACACTTTATAAATGGGGAAACTGAGGCTCCAAGGGATGAGGTGGCATGTCCATGACCCCATGGTTTTAGTCTAAGTCAGGTTTTCCATCTTCCCCTCTAGCCTTCTTTCCAATACATCCTGTTACTTTCTCTACCTTTAAAGATCTCTTGAATACAGTGATCACAACCCCCTATAGTTTTCTCTTTTCCAGGCTAGCAAAGTCACATTCCTTCAGTCAATCCTTGTCTGACCTGGCGTGTAGTCAGATCACCATTTTGGTTTTGCTCTTCTGGAAAGCCTTCAATTCATCACTCTCTTATAAATGAGAGTTGTCATTGTTGATGCTATTGCTGTGCTTGTTTTTTGTTGCTATTATCTGGGGTGGGGGAAGGATTACCTTGACCCTATGACCCCTGGGTCAGAGAGCAAGGACCAAGGTGAAGGAAGTCAGCTGACTTGGACATATAGAAGATCATGCTCTCCCATGTATATGTAGATGCATGAACTTTTTATTTCATATCTCATAATTTTCACTCACTACCTGGCTCAGTTATTAGGTTGAATTGCCTATTGAAAGCAGGGTCTATGCCATATCTATTTTTTCTAATGCCCCTCATCTAAGCACAAGGCCTTACATAGAGCATGCACCTGAAAAATGTTGAATGAAGCTGAGTATTTACCAAATGGTGCTAAGGAAATCATGATAATAGGTTCACCCTCAATCTTTGTCAGTTAGCTTTTCTATTCATTCATTCATTCAATCAATCTATTTATTTACTTATTTATTCATGTACTTATTTATATGTTTATCTATTTATTCATTTATTTATCTATTTATTCAATCATTCATTCATCTATCGATCCATTCATTCATCTATTTATCTATTTATCATTTATTTGTTTGTTTATATTTAGAATTTTCTCCCACTTTATATGTAAAAACCAATTGTAACATCTATTTTTAGAACTCTGTGTTCCAAATTCTCATCCTTACTCCCTATCCCCTCTTAAGAACTCAAGCAATTCAATATAAGTTATACATGTGCAGTTGTGCAAAACATAGAAAACTTTTGAAAAAGGAACTAATAACAACAACAAAATATACTTCCATCTGTATTCAGGTACCATCAGTTCTTTCTCTGTCAATGGATTGCATTTTTCATAAGTTCTTTAGAGTTGTCTTGAATCATTGCATTGCTGAATGACTTAGTGTCATTCGCAGCAGATCATCTTACAACATTGCTGTTATTTTGTATACAGTACATTTCACTTTGCATCAGCTCTTGTAAGTCTTTCCAGGTTTTTCTGATAGCATCCTGCTCATCTTTCTTTTTTATAGTAAACTACATTTATATAGTACTTTAAAGGGAAATTTCCTTACAAAACACCCATGAGGTTGATTATTGCAACAACAATAATAGCTAACATTTATATAGTACCTTATACAGGTGAGTTAGCTTTTTGACGGCAGTCCATACTCCTAGTCCTAGGTTGCTGCCACCCACATGCATGCTTCCAGACACGAGAATGACCAAGTAGAAGGTAGTGGGAAAATAAGTCAGTAGAAACCCATTCCTGCTATCAAAAACAAAGAAACAAGCAATTCAATGCAAAATCCACTATTATTCAACACTGACAAATTCAATGCATCATAAATTTAGATCTGGAAGGGACTTCTGAGAGGAACATAGTTCATTCCCCTTATTTTAAAGAAATATTTGAAAGAAATGAGGCCCAGAGAATTTATGTGACTTGGTTAGTCACACAGGCTAGTAACAACAGGGATGGAGCCACCTAGCTGAAACTGTATCTGGAGGCATATTCAGTAGAGGGATGAGATCCTACCACATGTGGAGCCATCTGAGGACAGTGTGCTCTATGCCTCCACAGGCAAGGTATAGAGGTAGAGAAACACTCCTCTGTGTAGAAGGCAAAGCATTGTTAATTATGGCTCAGAGAAGCAACACCAGAATGTGAATCTAGGTCCTCTGATTTTAAATCCATCTCTTTCCCCACAATACCTCCCTGCTATCCATCAGGAATTTATTAAACACCTACTATGCACAATCTCTCATACTGGGGGCTGGGCTACAGAGATGAGTAATACACAAAACCCGTCCTCAAAGAGTTTAGCAAGAGGACAAAAGAGACCTGTGTAGAAAAGAATGGCAGATAAGAGTGAATGATAAGTATACAAAGGAGGTGAACACGTGTCAGGAGAATTCTGAGAAGGGGAGATCTGGGGAAATCATTTGAGCTGAGCCTTGAAAAACATGATGGATTAAACTGTGTCTGTGCTTTGCCCCAACAATACTACGATTGGGCCTATACCACAAAGAGATCCAAGAAAGAGTAAAAGGGCCCATATTTACAAAATATATTCTTAGTACCTCTTTTGTTGGTCGCATAAAAAAAATCCCTGGCTTCCTTGGGATCCCAACTAAAATCCTACCTTCTTGAGGAAGCCTGTTCTGATCCTCCTTAATTCTACTGCCTTATCTCTAGTGATTGTTTCCTATTTGTCTGTCTGCCTGTCTGGATGTTCACCCACCTACCCACCCATCCATCCATCCACCCATCCATCCATCCATCCATCCATCATCCATCTGTCTATTTGTCTTCTATTTTCTATCATCTATCCATCTAGTATCATATATAGATGCACATATCTATATATCTACATGATATATGAATATATGTGTATATATACATTTATAAATGTGAATATAAATAAATATATAACTATAAATATATACATATATACACACATACATACATATAAGTTTTATACATAGATGTCTGCTTGTCATCTCTCCCATTAGACAGCAAGCTCCTTGAGAACAGGGACTATTCTCTCCCTATATCCCTAGTACTTAGTACCATTCTTGGCATACCATCAAATGCTTAATAAATGCTCATTGACTGCCTGGCAAAGAACTGGGAACTAAGAGGGGTTCCCATCAATTGGGGAATGGCTGAAAAAACTATGATATATGAATGTAATGGAATACTACTGTGCCAAAAGAAATGAAGGGCACAGTTTTAGAGGAACCTGGAAAGACTTTTGTGAACAGATGCAGAATAAAAGGAGAACAATTTATAGAGCAACAACATTGTAAAGACACATGCACTTTGGAGACAGTGAAACTGTGTGTAAATACACACAACTCTGAAAGATTTAAAGAATAATCAGGTGAACAGCCATGATTCCAGAGGAGCAATGATGAAGAATGCTCCCCATCTCTTGACAGAGGGGTGATGAAATCAGAGTACAGAAGTGATACACACTTCTGGGCATTGCTGATGGGAGAATCTCATTCGCCTTAACAATGCATATTTATGACAAAAATTATGTTTTTCTATTTTTATTTCTTAATGGGGTGGGAGAGGTAGGAAGGAGAGAAAATAAATGTTTGTTAATTGAAGAAAAATTCATTTTAAAAATGGGAAGGATTGAAAAAGGCAGGAATGGAAGTGATAGGGAAGAAGTCACTCCAGTCATAGGGAATGCTGTGACCAAAGGAACTGAGGCAGAAGAGCACAGGCTGTGATCAGGGAAAGGGGATAAATCTAGTTTGACCTGGGCATAAAAAGCAGGTAAGGGAGTGGTCTAAGATAAGGAGAGAAAGGTGGGTGGAATCATTTTGTAGAGGGCCTTGAAAATCAGACTACAAGGACTAGAATTTATTATAAAGCGTTTAAAGTGTTTTCTTACATGAACAGACAACGGAAAAGTGGGCAATGTACAATGTTAAACAGAATTTCTTAATCAGAGAATAACCGTGTAGTGTGGGGGGAAAGAACACTAGATTTGGCATGAGAAGACATGGGCTCAGATTACTTCCTATGAAATTTTACTCCCTGGAGGATGCTGGGGAAATTACTTAATGCCTCCACATCTCATTTTCCTAATCTGTCAAATGTAGGGGTTGACTCTTGATCTCCTTCTCCTTCTCAATTCTATGATTAATGATCCTTTAAGATGTGCATTACTGTATTTCTCCCTGATCTTTCTGTGTCACCTGCATTTGACAGGTGAACTCTAAAGGGGATAATATATTTGCCAATCAATCAACAGGTTGACTGACACCCACTGTGGGTGAATTAGGTACAAATTGTATACATCAAATATTCTATATAAACCTCCTCTCTGAAAGTCATTTTAGGCTCTGAAAAAGACACAGTTCATGGGAATGAATAGGAATGAATGGAATTACTGGCCAATGAAGTCCCCATTCTTAGAGTAAACTCAGATTTCTCCATCCTGGTGGATTATGGAGAAGATGGACAATATTCTCTTTCTGGATAGAATTGAACCTGTTGAAGCTTAGTGAGTCTATTCCCACCACTATCATATGTGACATGAGGCTGGTGCTCTGTGGTGACAAGAAGCCTTCTGGTTGACTGAATGATGGGAATGGAGCTTACATGCAAATGGATGCATCTATCCCTACTCTGGGATTTCGGGCATTTTTCCTTCTTCATGAAGAAAGAACTTCTGTGGAGGATAAGGGGCAGCGGAAGAGACAGGAATAGCCCTGTCCTCCATCGGCTTTGTGCTTCAAGCATGAGCCCACTCTCCTCAGGGACCTTATATATGCAAGGAACCCCTCAGATCTCAGTAAATTTCCCTTTGTAAAGGGTAGTTGTTGTTAATTGGTTGACATTGGGGAAGGGTTTTGTCAATTGCAGTATTAAAAACATCTAACTCTTCATTCTGAGGAGAGAAATAGTCATTCCCCTAGGGGCACAATGCCTGGCACATAGTAGGCACTTAATAAATGTTTATTAATTGATTGACTCTGAAAACTTCATCTGCTTGTAATGAAAAGATCCTAGGCTCTACACATCAGTGATCACCAATTCTTGTCCAACCTCTGCAGTTTAGCCTTGAGAAAACCAAGACCCAGAGAGTTAAATGTCTTGGCCAAAGTCACACAGGTGTAAGCAGTAGGTCTGATGTTCAAACCTAGCACTTTAACTCTTTCCACCATGCCACAGTGAAACATCAGTGACTTTGGAGTCAGGAGATCTGGGTTTAGATCCTCACCTCCAACACTTAACAGCTTGGTTCTTGACCTTGACTCTTGGCACTTGACCCTGGTCATTGGGTATTGGGTGTCTGCTTCCTTCTCTATAAAATGGGGAGAGGAATACTGACTTACATCATGGGATCGCTGAAAGGAAGGAAGGCGTTTTGTGAACCTTGAAGCACCAGAGAAACAGGAGTTATTTTTTAGGACTTATGATAGATCTTAATTCCATTTAACTTTTCACTGTTTAAGTGGTGGTTCTACAAAGAAGCAAAATACACACGTAATTATGTGCATGCATAATGCATTAAAATACTTTCACCAGAATTATTTGTGGTGCTTTGGTCTTGAGTGTGCTTCATAACCTTTTTCTAAAAGTTTTTATTTTGGGCCATTGGGATTTCTACATTATAGAGAAACTAAGTTGTGCAGACTTTTTTTTCCCAAGCAGACTGTCTGCTCTGAAGTGCCTTCCTTACCACAATATCACATTAGCAAGTCAAGGCTGCCCTGAGGAAAATACACCCAGTGTGCACACAAACATGTGTATGTTACTGCAGCCAGATGTATAATGGGAACTGTCTGAGAATTTATGTGAAGTTGTTTATACAGTAAACCATGGACTGAACTGCTCACTCAGGCAGTGCCGATAGAGATAAGCGTAGGTATACATAGTATATAACACAATAAAATAAAATATATATATAGTAGGTATGTACAATACATACATATCTAGTCATACATTTGTGAATACATGTATGTACATGTATGCACATGTATCCAATAGATAAAGCAATGGGCTTGTAGTCAGGAAGAACTGAGATCAAATCCAGTCTCAGATACTGTGTGATCCTGGGCAAATTACTTAATCTCTGTCTGCCTCAGTTACCTCATCTATAAAGTAGAGATAACAATAGCAGCTACCTCTCAGGGTTGTTGTGAGGATAGATGAAATAATATTTGTAAAATACTTTGCAAACCTTAAAGCAGGCAAAGATGCTTGCTATTAGGATTTTAGACTATGACATCTTTCTCACAGGAGAACATGCAAATATAATGGTAGATTGAGGGCTACCCTAGAAGTTGACTCCCAGAAGAAACTGGGTTCGAATCCTGGTCTGGCTATGTGGCCATGGCATAGTCACTCACCTTCTTAGTGCCCCAGACATTGAGTTATGTTACTAATCTGTATAAATTCCAGATGAGTTGCCAATCTTTACTCACTGGAAAAGAAAGTTTTCATAGTTCTCTTGGTTCCTAGACCAATGAAATCACAGGTCCAGACCAAAAAAAAAAAAAAAAGTATGTGTGTATCCAAAAAATAATGACTGATAACATTATAATGAGAATAAAAAAAGTTGATTCAAAAGTTTACATTTGAATCTGTAACGGTGTAAAAATAGGTAGAAACATGTCAGAGAATTCAGAATTCCTATAGATAGAAAAGGAAGTAAATAAGCATTTATATAGCACCTATTGTGTACCAGGCATCATGCTAAGTTCTTTACAAATATTGTCTAATTTGATTCTCATAATAAACCCATGCGGTAGATACTCTTATTATCCCTGTTTCACAGTTGCGGAAACCGAGGCAGACAGAGGCTGTGACTTGCCCAAGGTCACACAACTAGTAAGTGTCTGAGGCTGGATTTGAATTTGTCTTCTCCATGGACAAGCACTCTATCTACCTACCTGAATAGCAAATGGGAGGGACCTGACATATTTTATATAGCCCACAGCACTCATTTTATCAATGAGGAAACTGAGTCTAGGAAAAGGAAAACGTTTTAAGTGTTCCACAACACATTTGGAGGCTAGAAACCAAATCTTCTCATTCCCTGGCCCCTGCTTATTACCACCATGATGTTACTTTATGGGAGAGGCAGTGTGGTTGATTGGATTGGATGGAGACTTGGACTTGCAGTCAGGAAGACTTGGGTTTGAATCCAGAATTAGACGCTTACTCTATTAACTAGGTATTAGCTCAGTAATCTTTCTTGGAGCCTCAGTTTCCTCATTTGTAAAAGAAGGAAGCTGGACTTGACGTCTAAAGTACCTCCCTACTTTAAATCTGTGATCCTAGTTTTTTGTTTCCTCAAGGTGTGTGTAGGGGAAGGGTATTGGGGCGTGGGCTAGATGACCTTAAAGCTTCTACAACTCTAAATCTACGATCCTAAAATCTTGTCATTTTACACAAGAGAAAACTGAGTCTCAAGAAGGGAGAGTGACATACCAAGTTCATACAATAAGTGATGGCAGAGCTGGGCAAGAATTCAGCTCTCTTGACTCCCACCCAGCTTGTTCCACTCCATGAAACCAGAGTTTGAAGGGACCTCAAAGCCTATCTAGTCTAATCAATGTAGCCACCTCCCTTTCTCTAGTTCAGAATGAATTCTCTTAAGAATATGCTATCCCCCAGCCCCTTCTTTAACAGAGAAAATCATTCTCTCATCGGCTTAAGGAACGCATATATCAAAGAAAGTTTCATTTCACAGATGTGACTATGTGCTTTTAAAAAGAAATCAAGGGGCAGCTAGGTGGCGCAGTGGATAGAGCACCAGCCCTGGATTCAGGAGGACCTGAGTTCAAATCCGGCCTCAGACACTTGACACTTACTAGCTGTGTGATCCTGGGCAAGTCACTTAACCCCAATTGCCTCACTTTAAAAAAAAAAAAGGAATCAATTGAATTCATCTAAGCAATGGGTTAGTAACCCATAGCTTGATTGACTTCAACCCTTCTTCCCCACCCACTGGTGTGTACACACACACACACACACACACACACACACACACACACAATGCTTTGGTCTGCATTCTCATTCGCTAAACCTTCCACTTCCCCAGCAGCTCTCTTTCCATAATCAACTTCACCTTTCGATTTAATGGAAACCTACTTTTCAGTTCTGGAAATTAAGAAGAAATTTAAAACACCTTAGGTTTTTTTTTTTTAAAGAAAATGTATTGCTTTGTTGTATCAAAGCTTTTGAACTTCCTTTGTCTATCAATTTCTTTCCCTTCCTTCCTTTCTCTTCTCTATTCTTAAAATCTCTCTACACAGCTGCTTCTCTTGTTGTCTCTCCTACCTCATTCTATTATCTTCCCTCCATCCTTCTGATTCTTACCCTTCCCATTCTCTGTCCCAATTTAGCATTTTTCCTTGCTTTTTTCTCCATTCTCTCTCTCTCTCTCTCTCTCTCTCTCTCTCTCTCTCTCTCTCTCTCTCTCTCTCTCTCTCTCTCTCTCTCTCTCTCTCCCCCCTTTCTCCTCTCCCCTCCCCACCCGCTGTCTTCCAATCTCTTTCCTTTCTCCCCCCTCTCCCCATTTAATGTGTTCCCCAAATGCAGTGGTAAAAATGGTTACCATCGAAACATTTAATGGACTGGGTGAATTTGAATGTCTCTACTTGAAAGCTAGGTTTATTTTGACAATATTGCTTTTCTCCACAGTTACCCCTGACCTGCCGTATTACTCTCCGTGGATTATATTTTCACTGAGGGAGATACTTAAGCATGGGCTGGAGTAGATAAGTGATATGGTCAAATCACTACTGGCGAAGCCTGGAATTACTGACCACTTTAATAGCTCCTACTGACCTCTAAATGAAACTTCACCTTCGGTTATTAACATGTCTCTCGACTTTTATGATTTGGGAGAACATAATTTGTCACAGTTTTTATCTGCACAGAGCAAGCTTTAAGCTCTAAAAAAATGTGAGTTATCTTTTTACAACTGCTAACAATTACACATCGCAGGACAGACCACTCTGAAAACCAATTATGAAAAACCCAGCGTGGGAAGAGTATTCTGCCCGTTGAAGTTGGCTTTGGGAGTTTGAATTATAGATTTCTGAACTTTAGCCATGTAGCAGACAGCGCTCAGGAACTGGAAATGAGAAACTCAACTTTGAAATAGCTTGTAAGATCAGGGAGATAAGATAAGGGCAGAGAAATTAATTGCCCTTGTTTTGTATGATAATCTGATAGGGACCCACAGTGTTGTTCCAGGCCGGAACAAACTGGGGAGGTGGTACCTTCCATACTCAGAGAGATGAGGCTTGCCTGTGGGGCACCCACGCTGCTTTCCCCCACTATTCCTGGGCGGGTCCCCACAGCAGGGCTGGCTGTTGCTGGTAACATTCAGCAAGAGGGTTTTTCTGAGCTGATATTTTTTACCTCCCAATCCCTCAAATAGTTTAAGAAAAATAAAACATATCTGGGAGAAAACAGCTACTTAGAGTCGTGGAAAGAACACTGGATGGAGCATTCAACACTGAACTAGGAGTTGGAATCCAGGGGTTCTAATCCTATCTGCAGTCTATGACCTGTGTGAGCCCTCAGTCTCTTCTCTTTGCTATCCTCCCAGGGGCCATGAACTTGTTTTTCAAAAGCGTTTTGAAGACTGTCTTTCAACACAATTGGCTTCCTCTGTAATCCTGTGTGTTTTGTTTTGTGCATGTAAAAACATTCTGAAGAGGGGTCGGTAGGCTTCACCAGACTGTCAAAGAATCCTCGGGACAAAATAGGCAAACCCCACCCCTGACCTAGATGATCCCTGAAGCCATTGATCATCCCTTCCTGCTTTGATAGCCTATGATCTAGGGTACCACCTGCCTCTAGCATAGTGTTCTCCTGCTCTGCCGTTCTGTGGTCAATGGTCCCTTCCTGCTCCGACAATATGCATTCTCTGCTATAAGCACCGTTCTGTGTTCTGTGCTTTGAAGCTCCCTCCTACTCCAAACATTCGTTGATGCATGATCTAACATTCTGTATTCTCCATTTATGTGATGTGGTTTCAGGGCTAGGTTTTCCATTCACCTAATAATCAGTATGAGGTTGATTATGTCCCTTTCCCTGGGCATTGTTTTTTTTTTTCCAGCTAGTCTCCTAATTGTCCTCCTTGCTTTCAGTCTTTCATTCACTCAGTTAACATTTTAAAAGACCATATTAATTGCCTACTATATGCTCCCCTCTCTAAATCATAGTTTACGTAACTGTCAAATTAATCTTGTTACTTATTTGGGGGGGGGGGGCAGGGCAATGAGGGTTAAGTGACTTGCCCAAGGTCACATAGCTAGTAAGTGTCAAGTGTCTGAGGCTGGATTTGAACTCAGGTCCTCCTGACTCCAGGGCCAGTGCTTTATCCACTGTACCACCTAGCTGCCCCCCAAATTAATCTTCTTAATGTACCCATTTGACAGTGTCAGTGTCCTGGCAAAAACCTTCAGTGGTTCCCAATGGCCTTTAGGATAAAACAGAAATTCTTTAGTCTGGTGTATTTAATGCACCTCCCCACCCCATCCACTCAATGTCTCAAACCCCTCATTCTTGCTTTGTTTTACATTACTCCCTTTCTTGCTCTTGGTGTTTTAGCTAAACTGGACTACCAGCTGTTTTCTGATCTTGCTCTGCCTGTCAGGCTGTCCCTGGTGCCTGGAACACACTCCTTCCTTATCTCTGCCTTTTGAAATCCTTCTCTGTCCCTGGAACTTCAGCTCAGGTGTCATCTCTTCCAAAGGCTTTCCTGATTTTTCCCAGCTGGAAAGGATCCTCTCTTTCCCCCCCCCCTCCCCCACACACCACCTCTCTGCCTTGAATATTTCCTAGAACACTTTTGGGCACCTTACCTTTGCCCCTACCACGTTATACTACCACTCCCTTTTTCATATTTATTTCTGGCCATGTTTATGCCCCTTAATAGATGATAAATTTTATGAGATTAGGGACGGGGTCAGTTTTCACCTCTGTGTTCTGATTGTTAAGCACAGTGCCTTATACCTAGTAGGCACTTTTTAATTCATGCTTCTCTGTTCTAATTAGGATCTCACACTGTGGTTCAAGATAAAGAGCTGGCCATCTGGAGTCAGAGGACCTGGGTTCAAGTCTCAGCTTGGGTCACTTGTTGTCTGTGTGACTTTGGTGAGCTCCAGGGGTTCTTAACCTGGGGTCTACGACCTTATATTTAAAAATATTTTAATCACTTTATTTTGGTATATTTGGTTTCCTTTGTAATCATGCATATTATTCTATGTATTTAAAAAGATTATTCTGAGAAGGGGTACATAGACTTCACCAGACTATCAAAGGAAGACTTGACAAAATAGTAATAATAAATTAGCTAGCACTTATATATGTTCTTATTTTTAGTGAGGCAATTGGGGTTAAGTGACTTGCCCAGGGTCACACAGCTAGTAAGTGTTAAGTGTCTGAGGCTAGATTTGAACTCAGGTCCTCCTGACTACAGGGCCAGTGCTCTATCCACTGCGTCACCTAGCTGCCCCTATATATGCTCTTCAAAGTGTTTTACAAACATCATCTCACTTTATCGTCGTAACCACTCTGGGAGGTAGGTGCTGATATCATTCTTATTTTAAAGATGAGGAAACTGAGGCAGACAGAAATTAAGTGATCTGCCCAGGGTCACCCAGCTAGTAAGTATCTGAGGCTAAATTTGAATTCAGGTCTTCTTGACCCCAGCACTCTATTAACTGTACCACCTGGCTAAGACTCCTGTGCTGGTCCTCTCATTGTACTTATGTGGAAACTGAGGCTGAGAAGGGTGAGTTAACTTTTCTAACATCACACGGGTTAAAAAATAGCAGAGTTAGGGCACCTAGATGGCACAGTGGATAAAGCACTGGCCCTGGATTCAGGAGTACCTGAGTTCAAATCTAGCCTCAGACACTTAACACTTATTAGCTGTGTGACCCTGGGGAAGTCACTTAATCCCAATTGCCTCACCAAAAAAAAAAAAAAAAATAGCAGAGCTGTAATTCAAGCCCAGGTATTCTCCCTCCAAATCAACTCTTCTTTTCATCTTACTGGTTTGAAGTGAGCTGAATTCAATTGAATGGCATCAAATCTACAAAATGGCTGAAGCAGAACCTTCTTAGACTGGAGCACGGCTTCCTGAAGATAACGTCCAATGTGCACCCTGGGATCTTAAAAGGCTGTACACCTGCCAAGTCTCAGGCCTGATCTCCTTGCCAAGCCCAACCCTCACCCTCCATTCATTATTCATCAGCTTCTCCTGACTGTCTCTTTCCAGGGGTGGGCTGGGCGGGCAGGGAAAGTAGACACCTCCATTGGATAGGCCTCCCCTCCTCTTGCCATTGTCCAGCAAGCTCAGCCCCCTCCCTTCTTGTGCTGAAATCACACTTGAAAGACTCTCTTCCAGGAAGTTCTGCTGTTTCTCTCCTTTCCAGGACCACTGTCTGCTGCCTGAGCCCCCTGGGGACCATGTTCCCTTTGCTCCTGTCTCCCTGGCAGGAAATCTATTCCGAAAGGATGTTGATCATCTTCTTCAGCACTTACTTCCTTCTCATGATTTTGATTCAGTTACTTCTCATTATGCTCCCAATACTTTTGGCAACTTCTGTTTGCCGATGGGGAAAACAAAGACTGTCACAGTGCCTGAGACATAGCCCACAAAGCCACAGAGACGAAGGATTAGACAACCGGAGGGGCAGGAACCTTTGAGATCAGCTCATCTGATTCCCACTTTGACAGAAGAGAAATGATTTCTTTGGAGCCTGGGGTATTTTCTTTCAGGATCCAGGCCTATATACCAGGAGTGATCTGTATGATCATGAGGTCTCTACAGCTGGGGTGGGCTTGAAGGCCAAAGGATTTCAAGGTGAGCATCCTTTCTGTCAAATGCTCCTGTCATCTTTGAGTCAGGACTACAGCATCTGTGGCTCCTACGGGGGAGCTGAAATCACTGGTGTTCGATCCAGCCTCATCACCTTCCTGTGACAACCCAGAAACTCCTGTCTTTGCAGCCTGTAACATCCCTCCCCCTTACCTCCACATGCCATAGGAATATAGGGAGAACTCCAATGAGGATCAGCCACCCCTCTCCTGCTATGACAACACCCATGGTTGGAGCATCCCACATTCTGCAATATAATTTCCCCATTAGGCTGTCTTCTGTGTCTCTAGCTATCTGACCATTTTAGCATCAGGAGAAAGGACTCAATGACTATGGCTCTGGTGTGGGCTGGCCAATGCTGGGTGTATGAGAGTCAGAGAATCACATATAAAGAAAAGAGGTATACATACAAAGAGGAGAGAGATGGAGATAGAGTAGAATGTTGTGAAGAAAGATATACACAGTAAAGTGAGAATCAGAGAACAGGAGACAAAGAAATCTATGGAGAGAGACACTAAGTGAAGAATAGATAGAAAGTGACATGCATGGAAAGAAGAGTGCATGGAAAGGACAGAATGAGGAGAGAAACACACAGACAGAGAAAGAGGGGAGAGAAAGACAGAGAGAGGAAGAGAAAGAAGAGGGAAAAAAAGGGAGAGGGAAAGATGGAGGGAGGGAGAGGGTGAGGGGAGAGAGGAGAGAAAGAGAGAGAGGGAGAGGGAAAGAGAAAAACAGAGGGAGGGAGAGAGGGAAGGAGAAAGATATGGAGAAAGATATGAAGTACTTGATGTATGACAGAGAAGCGAAAAGATAAGAGAGAAGAGAAATGGGGAGAGAGGAAGGGGGGGAGATAGAGAGAGCATACCTATAGAGAGACTTAATAAAAAGAGACAGGGTCACTTTCAGGTCTAGATCCCATGCTCACACCTATTTTCTGGAGAGTCTGGAGATAAATATGAAAAGACACACACAGATGTAGAAGCAAGAGACCCAGGAAGAGACAGACAAACATACACGCAGTGACACACAGAGCAAGGAGAAAACAGGAGACATGTTGAAGCACAGAGAAGAAAAGAGAGGAGAAAAAAGGAAAGAGGAAGAGAAAAGCTTCAAAAATAGACAAACAACTAAAGGAAATTAGGAGTAGCACCGAGGGTATTTGAGTACAGTTGAAGTCTCCCTAACACTTCCTCCCACCCTGGCAGCAGAAGGGAGGCCCTTCCTGCTGGCTCTTGGGAAGCTTCCATGTGGGTGGTAAAAAGCAAGGCTAGAAAACTAAACCCAAGGAGCTAGGTGCTAAGAAGGGCATGTGGATGCTATGCTTGCCCTAGCCATCAGGGCAGTTGGCTCACTCCTCACAGGCAGAGAGACATGGTCCGGGAACCAGGTCCTGCAGGAAACAGAGGTCCCACCAATATGGTAATAATAGCATAGGAGCCCTGAGGACTCTGGGACCCTAGTGGCTGACCAATGATTGAATGAGAGTGAGGGAGCAAACCACACTGTACAATATAGAGTAATGAACTGAGCAGGTTCTACATGAGAATCGCTTCTCCAATGCAGGGAGTATACACATGGTTTAAATTAGGATTTTTTTTAACCTGCAAGAAAAGGGATAGTAAAGAGATAAGCATAGGGTATTGATCTCTTACCCTTAAATATCCTTGAAGTTCATAAATTCTAATCTTTTCATTTTAGGGGTAGCAATGGACATACTGGTCTGTGGGCCAGTCTTTGAAATATGCCCAAATTGTCTCTGCAGGCTTTCAACGCAACCACATGGAGACTTTGGGGAATTGGTTTCCAGCCATGCGTGACTCAGGGTTTGGTACTGCGTGATGATGAAAAGTCATCTAATTGGCTTTGGAGCCAGGAAAACTGATGACTCAGGAGTTGTTGATCCAGACCTGAGTGTGTACACAAAAGGGGAGATCTGCCTGTCTCTCACTCTCTTTTATAGCTACTGGGGGAAAAGTGGGTTAACTGCTTTGAGCTGGGCCCCAGATTGGGGTTGGGGAGAGGCATGATTCTTATCTCCCACTTGGCTATGGCAAAGGTGAACACATGCCTACCTCTGTCTCTGTGCTTATTCTTTCTGAATATTAGTGGAACAAGTAATCTGAGGTGGATATATCCAGGCAGCAATTATGTGAATTTGGGAGATCCAGAGGTCACACTGGTGATTGGAGTCAGCAGCCGAGTCCACTACCCAGGCATGGACCTTGCGGTCACTGTGAGATTAGAGTGGATGCTGAGTGACCCAGCTCAGGAACAGATGTGATTGGTAAGAAGCCAATGTAGTAGTCAAGTAAACTCCTTGACCCATAACTAACAGTGGATTCATCCAAGATGCCACACCCTATGTGGAGCATGTGCAGCTGAGCTGCCTATCCACTGGAGAGGTCATAGCCTTTGAGGAAGAAGTGCTGCTGAGCATCCGAATGACTTATCTATCACCAAAGACATACCCTAAGAAAACTTCATGAAAAATTTATTTGGGGAGAAAAAGACTTCTATGGCAAGGAGTAGGGAGATACTCCATTTGCCATGTGTGTTCTCTATGTATGTGCCTCATTACCATTGTACTCCAAGTTTAAATTCACTCTCCCCTAGGGCTTACAAAGAATTGTAGAATTTTAAAGAGTGATACACATGCCAGTTGTTGTGGTTGTTGCTATTATTATCTGATTCTCAGCAACTTTGTGTGTGTAAGTGAAAAATGTGCTCCCAGTTTGGACTGAATGTTTTGGACCAACTCTTCTTGCTTTGCTTTCTCTGGAAATATCTTTTCCAGGAGTCAACTCATTATTTATCAAAGGAGAACACACCCATGGGGGCTTATGAATGATGACACTAAAATCCCAAACCTTCAGGATTACTTCTAGAACCCCAAGAATATTAGTAGTCATGAACCTGGCTTATCAACGTGAATGGGAGTTGGGGAAGTGGTCTCAAAAATTATACTACATACTCTTGGAAAAAATGAGGATAAAAGGGGAATTGACTTGCCCAATGCCATGTAGGTAGTAATAGTGCCAGGATTCAAATTCAGATCTCTTGGCTACTGATCCAGTGGATGTTGCTATACAAAATTTTAACAGTTCTCCAAGAAGCTGAAACATGAGATGTAGACAAGATGACCATAATTTCATGTCAAATGTTGAAAGGAATGTGGAAAAAATTGGGGCACTAATGCACTGTTAGTGAAGTTGTAAACTAATTCACTCATTCTGGAGAGCAATTTGGACTTAGCCCCAAAGGGCTATAAAACTATGCATACCTTTTGACCCAGCAATAGCACTATTAGGTTTATATCCCAATGAGATTAAAAAAAAAAAAAGGTAAAGGACCTGCATGTACAAAATTATTTATAGCAGTTCTTTTTGTGGTGGCAAATAATTAGAAATTGAAGGGATATTCATCAATCGGGGAATGGATGAACAAATTTCGGTATATGATTGTGATAGAATAATACCATTGTGCTTAAGAAATGATGAGCGGGATGCTTTCAGAAAAACCTTCGAAGACTTACATTAACTGATTCAAAGTGAAAAGTGAAAGCAGAACCAGCAGAACATTGTACACAGTAACAGTAATATTGTACAATGACCAACTATGAATGACTTAGCTATTCTGAGCAATATAATGATCCAAGACAATTCTGAAGGACTTAGAATGAAAAATGCTATCCACCTCCAGAGAAAGAACTGATGGAATCTGAATGCAGATTGAAACATACTTTTACGACTTAAAAAAAATTATTCTTGGGTTTTTTTTTTTGGTCTGCATTTTCTTTTGCAACATGGTTCATATAGAAATGTTTTGCATGACTGCACATATATAATCTATATCAAATTGTTTGCCTTTTGGGAGACAGCTAGGTGGCACAGTGGATAAAGAACCCTCAGATTCAGGAAGACCTGAGTTCAAATCTGTCCTCAGACACTTGACATTTACTAGCTGTGTGACCCTGGGCAAGTCACTTAACCCTCATTGCCCCACCAAAACCAAAACCAAAACAAATTGCTTGCCTTCTCAAGGAGAGGGGGAGGGGAGGGAAGAAGAGAACTTGGAACTCAAAATTTAAAAAAAAGAATATTAAATTTTTTGGTTTACATGTAATAGAGGAAAAAAATGAAATAAAAATTAAATGATTAAAAACTCCATCAAAGTCCGTGTTCTTTCCACCATATCACACTGCCTATAAAGCAACTAGTTGGCATATTGAATAGAGGACTAGACTTGTAGCCAGGAAGACCTAAGGCAGAATCTTGCTTCAGACACTTAATCTGTGGGATCCTGGGCAAATCACTTAACTACATTGAGTTTCATTTTTCTTACCTGCAAAGTGGGTATAAGAACACTGACTTAGGGGCAGCTAGGTGAGCACTGGCCCTGGAGTCAGGAGGACCTGAGTTCAAATCCAGTCTCAGACACTTAACCCTTAATAGCTGTGTGACCCTGAGCAAGTCACTTAACCCCAATTGCCTCTCAAAAAAACAAAAAAGAACACTGACTTCTCAGTGTTGTTGTGAACCTTGAAAGAAATAATACATTCAAGGTGCTTTGTAAACCCCAGTGTACTAGTAAATGGTAGTCGGTATTATTCCTACAAGTCCTTTATATTGTTTTAGCATCAGAGTGTTTTTGTTAAAATCAAATAAAAAATTGACTAATAATTCAGTTTGTATAAAACATATTATTTTACATAACTTTATATAATATGCATATATATATAAACACATATTCAGGTTGTCCCAAAAGTCTTATTACAGTTTTAAGCTTTAATAACAGAAAACTATCAAGTTATTGGGTTCTCTCTCCTCCTCTTTCTTCCGTCCTTCTCTCTTGGTCTTTGTAGCCTACCTCTCTTCTCTTTTTTTCTCTCCTCCTCTGTGTGTGTGTGTGTGTGTATACATAGAGATATACTATATATACATATGTATATGCATATTATATAGATGTATGTGCAGATAGATGGAGAGAAAGATAAGATAGAGATAGAAATTAATGGAGAGGCAGCTAGGTGGCGCAATGGATAAAGCACCAGCCCTGGATTCAGGAGGACCTGAGTTCAAATCCAGTCTCAGACACTTGACACTTACTAGCTGTGTGACCCTGGGCAAGTCACTTCACCCTCCTTGCCCCACACACAAAAAAAGAAAGAAAGAAAATAAATAAATTAATGGAGAGATGAAGATAAATAAATAAATAGATGCCATATTGTGATAATGATAAACATTGGAACTTATTCCTTACCATTCCTTCCCAGAAGCTGGGCTGTTTAAAGGGAATCAAAGACCAACATACTGGGCTATATCATTGTCTCTCTGCATGTCAGTGTGCTCATGTGTAAACTACAACGACCCAACGAGACAATCCCTTAAGGACTTTCCCCCATTTTCTCTTAGCACGTGATTGTAGGATGCGGCATTGGTTCTTGGGCCTCCCCACTAGGTTGCAAATATTATGGAACATCACACACGGTTCAGTTACCAGATGCTATCGAAGGAACCCAGGTGGACTTTGGAAAGAAAACCAGCAGCTCCTTTGTATTAGTGGGAGGGCTTAGTGCTTCAGGGGTCCCCCAGCCCAGGGAGATAGGGAATCTAAGCACCCAAAGGATCATAAAGCTGGAAGAGTTCATTAAGCACTTCCCAGTGTCTTGGCCAGGTACTGGATCAAATGCTCGGGACTCCACGAAAGGCAAAAGCATAGTCTCTGCCTTCAAGCTCACATTGTAAAGGGAGAGAAAACATGTAAGCAGCTATTTGGCCGGTCTAAGTAGAAGATAAATACATGTGAGTGTGTGGGTATATATACACTTATTATACATGTGTTATATTATATATGTGTGTGTATTGTAGTATATATTATATTTATGATTACATATTATAATATATTAATATATGTATTATATATATATATACAGAGAGAGAGAGAGAGAGAGAGAATGAGACAGACACAGAGACAGACGACAGAGATGGAGACAGAGAGACAGAGACAGAGGGAGACACAGAGAGAGAGAGAGAGAGAGAGAGAGAGAGGGACCACAAGCAGTAGAGAAGGTTTGTGGAGATTTAGAGGTCATCTAGCCCAGAGTTTCTTAAACCTTTTCCACTCATGACCCTTTTTTTGCCAGAGAAATTTTTATGCAACCCCAGGTATATATAGGTGTATAACATAGGTCTACATAACATTTTTCTGTTGCCAAGTGTTTTTTGTTTTTGTTTTTGGGTGTTTTTTTTTTTTGGTGAGGCAACTGGGGTTAAGTGACTTGCCCAGGGTCACACAGCTAGCAAGTGTCAAGTGACTTAGGCCGGATTTGAACTCAGGTCCTCCTGAATCCAGGACCAGTGCTCTATCTACTGAGCCACCTAGCTGCCCCCTGTTAATGATATGTGAGATCTTTGTGATCTACGAATCTTTTTTTTTTAATTTTTTTTTTTTTGTGAGGCAATTGGGGTTAAGTGACTTGCCCAGGGCCACACAGCTAGTAAGTGTTAAGTGTCTGAGGTCGGATTTGAACTCAGGTCCTCCTGACTCCAGGGCCGGTGCTCTATCCACTGTGCCACCTAGCTGCCCCTGTTGCCAAGTGTTTTGCGACCCCCACATTCAGTCATGCAACCCCATACAAAGACTCAACACACAGTTTAAGAAGCTAGGATCTACCCTTTCTTTCCCAGATGAAAGAGCTGAGGCCCACAGAGAGAATGGGGCGGGGGAGCAGAGCTGGGACCTGAACTCAGATCCAGTGACTTCAAATGTAATGCATTTTCTACTGCTGTTATGGGAAGGGGATGACCTCAGTAGTCCCTTTCACTCATTGTTGCCCACCCTGTGTAGCAGCAGGTCTATTCTAACTCCAAGGGGGTGATCTCTGACCAGCTCATGAATGTAGGTAGGTGGGAAGATTGACAATGACCTTAGCAAATAAGAAATTGTCCCCCAAACCCTGACAGGCCCTATGCTCCCTGGGGAAGTTAGGTTGGGACTGACTATTATGAGTCTCAGTGGGCTCTAGAAATCAGCAAATGGGAGTCCAGATCAGATATTATGTAATATATTATATATAATAAGCTTAAGATGAGCTCACATATCATATCATGTCATATCACAAAATGGATCACAGCAGATCGGATCACGTATATAATAAGAGGGCTTTGAGAGTTTTATCCAGTCTGACCCCTTTCTTTTATAGCAAACCAAGGAACAGAAGGGAATGGGACAGTAGCAGAGTAAGGATTTTAATCCAGGCACTCTAACTCCAAACCCAGTGCCCTTTCTTTTTCATAATGCCATATTCCCATAGCCAAGTCCTTTAGACTCTCTTGGGTCTCAGTTTCCTCAAATGAAAAATGGGTAGAATAATACTTGTACTACTTACCTTATAGTCTTGCTGCAGGGAAATTACTTTGGAGGTGGGAGGATCAATTCACCTCCAGTCAATTTACTGTCCTCCCTCTACAGTAGAAATGTAAGTACAGGAGTGACCTGCTTTGGGCCAAATGTTGACTTTCCAAACTAACCCATGGCCAAACTCCCTGAAAAGACCCTTGGACCTTGGGGAGGTAGGGGTAGTTCTGTGTAAGCTGCCTGGGAGGCAGAGGATGAGTTTTCCTTACCTATTCCTTGGGAAGGGACAGTTGGATTGGCAAGAAGAGCAGAGCTCAGAGGTACCACTCTTCCCCTAAGCGCACTACTGCATTATTTATATTAAGTAATAGAATAGATGCTGGGCATCCATATCAGCCTGACCAGACCCTTTAAGTGGTTCTTGGCTGTGGCATTGCCCATCTTTCCTCTGATAGAAAGAAAACAAAGGTGCATCTATAGCCTTGGTGTGGCCCCAGGAGCAGAAATAAGCGACATGCAGACAAGCTGGTACTCTTGTTGGCATTCCATGGCCCCCAAACCATGGGCAGTTACCCAGACAGGAGAGATCCAGCAGGCAAAGGACTAGAGAATTCTATAAAGCTCCCTTTTGATCCAGTGAACGGTTTTGGGGGGAATGTGATGGAGGGAGGAGAGTCTAGATCTGTGATTTCATCAATGTAGGGAGTTCCCAGTTGGACATTGCCCCTAGCGATGGGTAATCTGCAATTCCTCTATTGCTCATAACCTTAGAGAATCCCCTGGGGTATTTAGAGGTTAAGTGAATTGCCCTAGGTCACACAGCTAGTATGACAGAAGGGAACTGGGCTGGACTTAAGGCCAGCTCGTTTCTATCTACCCCAGTCATGATGCCATGTTGCCTCCCTTGGATCATTTTGGCCATTCTTAATAATAACTGGTGTTTATAGAGCACATTATATTTTGTAAAGTGCTTTACAGACAATTATCTTATTTTAGCCTGACGGCCACCTCTGTGAGAGAGGCACCATTATCTTTATTTCGCAGATGAGGAAAGTGATACTCACAGAGGTTGTGACTTCTCTCTGGTCACACACTTTTAGAGTGGGGATCCAAATCCCAGTCTTATGATGTATCAGAACACTTTGAAAAGTTACATAGATACCAGTGATCATTAACTTATTCTCTTCTTTTTTCAGTGGAATTTAGATAGAAGTGGTCCTAGGGCAAGTCACTCTCCTATGATTATGATTTTTTTTTAATGGACAGGTGGAGAAATGATTACTTTTTTAGTTGTATAGGAGTATTAGTATGTGAGCTCATCTTATTATATATAATATATGATTTGGTATTATCTGATATAATATATGAATCCATCCTAAGCTTATTATATATAATATATGGTCTGATCTGATGTATTGTGATATGACATGATATGATATGTGAGCTCATCTTAATCTTATTATATATAATATCAAATCATAAATGATATAATACTAGATGATATGATATGGTACAATGTGATACAATATGAAGATATGATATAATATATTATTATACTTATAATGAACCATAGGATTGAGAACTGACAAGCTCTCATATAAATCAGAGGTTCTTAGTCTTACTCAAACCTTGGCAACTAACTTTCAGCTTTCTCCATGGGAATGAAGGGGTAGAAATGTGAGAGGAAAGGGCTTATAGTATTTTCCAGGGACAGCAGAGCTGCCACGTACCAAGAAACTCATCGTCCAAAGTCTGGTCAATGAAGAGTCCAGGGCATGTGTTGATAAGAAATGGGACTGAAATAAACATACATCTAAGGGACCCACGTTGAGCTGACTCCTGGACTGCCTTGGACTCTGAGCTAAGCAGATAAGTAGGGTTTGTTTCAAGCCTTGAAGGAAGGGTTTCTCTTTCTTCAGGAAGTGAGTGAGTGACTCAGAAGGGGCCCCTGGCCTTGAGGCCTAGCTAAACAAGAGGCACATCTCCTTCTTGGAACATATCCTAGAACATGGTGACTAGGACCTGCTAATCAATAGCCACTTTGGGACATTGAGTCTTATCCTTTCTCAATAATTTCAGTCAAAGTAGGGGATTTTTAACCCGGAGTTTGTAAACTTGCTTTAGCCTTCTCCCTTCCATATCCACATTCATCTACATCTATATTCACACTCAGATCCATATCTCTATATATGTCCACACCCATACTCATATCTCTATCAGTATCTGCATCTATAGCTATAACTATATATCGATTTTATTGCTATAGATATACATATATGTTTATATGTATAATGTGAGTATATGTATATGTGTGTGTATACACCCCCCTACACACACACACATTTGTTGTTGTTTAGTCATTCAGCTGTGTCCAACTCTTTGTGACCCCATGGACCAATACCGTCCATGGGTTTTTTTTTGGTAAAGATACTGCAGTGGTTTGCCATTTCCTTCTCCAGTGGATTAAGGCAAACAGAGGTTAAGTGGCTTAACCAAGGTCACATAGCTATTGAGTATCTAAGGCTGGATTTAAACTCGGGTCTTCCTGATTTCAGTCCCAGTGCTCCATATGTAGCTAGGTTGTTCAGTGGAATCAGGAAGATCTGAGTTCAAATCCAACTTCAGACACGCATCAGATGTTTGACCTTGGGCAAGTCACACAATACAATATACATGTGTGCATATATGCACGCATGCATGTATGTATTAGGCATGTAGCACAATGCAATGTATGTGTGCATATATGTGTTTTCATATGTATATATAAATATATACACACAGACATATACACACACACACATCCACACCATCACCATTACCACCACCCCCAACTTGTATGTATATACACATATGGATATGGATATTGATATAGATGGATGAATAGATGTATCTCCAAGTAATTGCCTTTCTTTCCAATCTATTTTATAGATTTAAAAGCATTCCGGGGAGGTGTCCAGGAGCTTCCCAGACTTCCAGGCTGTAAAACAAAGGTTAGGATCTCCTGCCTCATTAAATAGTCTCCATGTGCTATTAGGATTACTTCCTGTGATCCTGCATGCTCCATTGCTGTCTCCCTCTGGTCCTGACTGGTGGCCTGCAGGAGCCCAGGGCCCTCAAAAACTATCCCAATGGAATGTCAATTGTAGCATCACCCAGGAGCTGGCAAAACTTCAAGTGTGAGGCTGGTGCTGAACAGGCAACTGGTGAGCAGCAGATAGAGCTGGGCAAGTCTGACCTCATACATCAACGAGCCGTGTGATCCTGGGCAAGTCACTTCAACTGTGTTTGCCTCAGTCTCCTCATCCAGAAAATGGGGATGACAAGAGTTCCAACACAGAGAGTTGTTGTAAGGATCAAATGAAGTAGCCTTCCTTCCTTCCTTCCTTCCTTCCTTCCTTCCTTCCTTCCTTCCTTCCTTCCTTCCTTCCTTCCTTCCTTCCTTCCTTCCTTCCTTCCTTCCTTCCTTCCTTCCTTCCTCTCACTTTTAACACAGTGCCTGGCACATAATAAATGCTTCATTGATGTTTACTGACTGATTCTGGGTAAGTGGGATAGATGAGGGGGTAGCTAGGAGGGGGGTATAGGTAGGAATCCCTTCCCCAAATAGATAAGGGATGGCCGTGCAGAAGCTTAAGCACCTCAGGGGAGGACTTTTAGCAAGCCTAGGCATCCTTCATGGCGTAGCTCAGTGCTGGCCTTCTGCTTTCAAAGGAATCCAGCGAGTTTGTCCCTTTGCTCAGATGCATCAGCACCATAAGCACTCACAGGACTGTGACTGCCTGCCGGGGAGTTGCTGGGGTGACAATGGCAGATTCTAAAGGGGCTGGATCAGGGCTGTGGCTTTGCAGGGTAGCTGCCTTTTCATGGGGATTCTGTCCTCTCTGGGCCTCATGCCTGTGGTCCCAGATGCAGGGCTCTCAGGGATCTTTTCCTCTTCCCTTCCTGCTTCCCTTAGGCGTGTATCTCGGGGCTTACTGACCTTCTTCTCCCTGGCTAACAGACCAAGCAACTTTCTGCTCCCTAGGCCTGGAGAGAACTTTACTGTCCTTAACCTGAAGATACGATAGCATTATAACCTCAACACATCCTTAGATATGAAAATGGCTTCAATTCTTCTGCCTGAGCTTCTGCTCTCGACTCAATTCAATTGACGTATATTTCAATTCATTCTAACCCAACAAACTTTTATAAAGCAAGCACCTGCTGGAGAATCTTGTGCTGGGTGCTTGGGAGAGATCCAAAGTTCAGATAAGAATCAGTGTCTGGCCTCTTGTCTGTCACGTCTGGCTCAGTCTGTCTAGTAGAGTGGGGCTAAGGGTGGGATAGATTCAGCTGGAAATAGCAGAGCCCAGGGTTGGGTAGGGGGCCAGTTAATAAAGGATTTATTGAGATTTACTAGATGCCAGGCACTATGTTTCTCAGTGGTGATATATAAAGAGACAAAAACACATCCCTGTCCCCAAGAAACTCATAGTTTAATGAGGAAGACTGCAAGCCGGAGACTTTGTGCATACAAGATATATTATATAAATGGGAGGTGATTTGGGGGTGGAGGGAAGCACTAACAGTGTGTGTGTGTGTGTGAGATTGAGATTTGGAAAAGGCCTCCTACCAAGGCTAAGAATTGAGCTTTTTGGGGGGGGGGGGGAAGGCAATCAGGGTCATGTGACTTTCCCAGGGTCACACAGCTAGCAAATGTCCAACACTACAACTGAGTCTTAAAAGAAGCCAGGAGATGTAGATGAGGAGGGAGAGTACCTACATGGAGTGCAGGAGACTGGGATGAAGCCAGTCAAGCCTAGTTTTTTAATGGCACAGTGGGTAGGACTGGGGTGGGGTAAAGATCAAATCCCGAGCTGTCTCACAAATGCACAGTTCCTGTTCACATCTTAGCAGTATGTCACAGTCGAAAGACTGCTATTCCTAGAGTCAAGTTAGAACCATCTGCAAAATGCAGGGGCTAGGTTTGGTGGCCTCAAGATATTTCTTCTAACTCAATCTTTGACCCTATGATACTGCTCCTGACACTTCTTATCTATGTGACCCTGGTCAAGTCACTTACTCAGTTTCCTCATCTGTTAAATGGGGAAAATAAACCTTGTAGTGCTTACCTATAATCTGTGCAAAGACCAATAAAAAAAGAAGAACTTCTTGTAGAACAGAGGAACAGTCCTAAATTAGATAAGGAGTCAGCCATAGAGTCAGGAAGACCTGGGTTCAAGTCTTCTCTCTAACACATACTGGCCACGTGACCCTGGGCAAGTTATTAATCTCTCAGTGGCCTAGGCAGCCTTCTAATATTGTAACTTTTTAATTTAATTTATAGAATAAAATGGGGATTTCCATAATTTAGTATTAAGATTATAAATTGAAGAGAAGACGTTGGTGCGCATTGGCTAAAATCCTTACCAGGATTTCCTTTTCCCAGGGAAATCTCAGATCCAATCCTACCCTTCCCAAAACTATAGGATGTTTGCAGGAGGAGGGAATTAGAGATCACTGGATCCAATACCCCGGGATTGTGGAGAGAGAACTCAAGCTTTAGAGAGATTAAATGACATGGGTCGCACAGCTAGGAACTGAAGATGTTCAGTACAGTGCCTGGCATATAGTAAGCACTTAATAAGTTGATTGAGTGATTAATAAATGCCTCGATTGATTGGTTTGTATCCTTCCATGTGTAGCTCAGAGCTTGACATCGAATATTTAAAAAATGCCTGGTGGGTTTAAGTGATGACACAAAGCACAGACTGGGACTATGGAGATACCTTGTGAGGGTCCTTAAGGGCTCTGCTTTCTTCTATGAGTCTAGAATCTACAAAGTTACTTCCTGTTCTGGTGTTATTTGGCAGAGGATGAGCCTCCTGGGCAAGCCAGCCTGGCTGCACTGCTCTAGGGCAGCGGGGATGAAAGCTGATGGGGTGGTGGGCATGCATTGGTGGTGGTAGGGGAGGTTCTGGGATGCACCAAAACTTTCCCAAGCTGGCTGAGCCCATTCTGAGCATGTACTAATATGCAACCCTGGCACTGGGGATGACGCTGGTCTGGCGGTGCTATTCTTCATGCAGAACATTAAGCCAAGGTCCTGCACACTCTTGAACATTAAACATCCCATGATACCCATGAAGAAGAGCTACGGGTTTTATTAACCTCGGTGTCCTGGACACATTGCACCAAGAAAGTCATCATTAACCTACCTCCAGACTGGAGGCGGGGGCCTCCTTCCCGTCTCCGCTCTGAGAGCACCTACCTTAGGAAATGCCTTCAATAATTTACAGAAACTACCAAAATGTGACTATAAAGGATATCACTTCACCTCGAGGATGGTGATCCATAAAGATTTTGCGATAGTAAAAATTGTGCTTTGTTCTATTACAAGGCTTTTGAAAGTTTATATGGCTCTTTCTATGTTACTCTTCACAGGGAGAAAAGGCCTCGATTCCTTCAATGAGGGATGAGGAGGGAGGGAAAACAGAGTTTATTTATTCCTTAGCTCAAGCATTGTCTGTGGCTCCTCTTATACACAGAACTCCCACTGGGAAGCTTCAAAATATATCTTAACCCTAATGTTTGGTGGGAGGTTTTTTTTTTTTTTTCTGTTCTTGAAAGATTTCTTCTTCTTTTCTTCCCTAGACACCACCCACCATTATTTTAAAAATGGAAGGAGAAGTGAGATTTTGAGCTGTTCACTTTGGGAATCAGCCCAAGAAAACAGAAAGGTTATTGAGCTTGGAGCTGGAAGTCTTGGGTTCCAACTTTGTCCCCGGGACTAACTTCCTGTGTGACCTCGAACAAGTCACTTCATTTATGAAGGGCCTCAGTTTCCTTATCTATAAAATGAGAGGGTTGGACTAAATACGGCTTTGCCTTGCCATAAATCACCTGTGTCACTGGCATTTTGGGGGGCAATGCCCGTTGAGACGCTTTTCATTTGGGCCTGTTAAATAGGCTTTCAGTCAGCAGCATCATTTCTCCAACAAAGTTATTTGGGAGGTGCCCAGGCATCAAGGTGAGAGCACCGAATACCAGGAAAAGGACTCAGCATCGAATTGCTTCATAAGAATCTTTTCTTATGTGTTTAGGAATCTAGAGACAGCAGAAATAAACAAAAGACTGATTAAGTGAACGGGATTAGATTTTCCAACAGGAGAAAAAAATCCAGCCCTGGTTCTACTGAGTTGGCACTCAGTGGTGGAAAAGATAGCCTTGGCAGGAGCAACCACGTCACTTGGGTTGGAAAAGGGATCAAGTGATTGCTTTCGGAGCAGTAAGAGTTGCCTTTATTTCCAGAGAAGCGAAAAGAACACTGGGTTTGGAATCTGAGCACCTGGGTTTACATCTTGGCTCTGCTGTGTCCTACCTGTGGGCGAGTCACTGCCCCATCTGGGATTCAACTTCCTTGTCTGTAAAATGAAGAAGTTAGGCTAGCTGTTTCCTAAGGTCCCTTTTAGCTCGAAATTCTATGATCATCATAAGGAGAAATCTCAGCTGTTCTGTCCTCATCCCACACACTCAGAAAATCACCCATGAAAAGATGTGAGACCCTAAGGGTTGTGTCTAAAGCTTATTTGGCCTCCTTGACCACTTCAGCAGAGCTGTTCAGATGCAGTACCTCTGTTTCTTCCCATAACCCCCTAGACAGAATGGCATCATGGGTAGAACCTGGGCTGTAATGTCAGGAGATATGAAGCTCCCATATTTCTTAGCTATGTGACCCTGAATGAGTCAATTCTCTCTATGTCTGAGCTTATTCCCTTTCAAAATAAGCATCAGGATATTCCCGCGTCATGATATTATGTCATAATGATATTCCTATGATTGTAATTTTCATACATCACAGGGAGGAAAGTGCTTTTGCAAATCTGGAAGCATTACAGAAATGTGAGAAATTATTTATTACTTACTCATACGACCCAAGAGCTGACCCTTAAATGGTGGGGAAAGACATTGGCTTTATAAGAAATGGCAATACCCCTGAGTCCCCGTGCTGAGTTCCGTGAGGCTGGTCCTCTCACAAATCAGGACAGAAGCCTAGGACGCCGAAGCATATACCTCAGAGACTACTTAGTCCAATCTATGGTCACAAAGCATAGCAGCCCAGCAAAGGCCTGGAACAGGGAAATAACCAGGCTGACCCCAAAAGGTCCCATTTCCTATAAAGAAGAACGAGATCTTCCCCAAAGTCAGTCCTGCCCCTTCCCTGCAATGTGTGATGGCAGCTCTATACTACAAAATGGTCCATTTTCCATTTTGCTTCTTGGATTCACTCTCTTGCCCTACTACAAGAGACTGTGAAGCACATTTTCATATAACTTGGCCCTGAGCTCCATTCTTCTTTCTCCTTCTCAGCCCAAATAGCTTCTCCCTCACCCACTTTCACTACTATCCAATGTACTATGGTGCTGTACTCCTTTTTTTTCCTGGGGTAATAAGGGTTCAGTGACTTGCCCAGGGTCACACAGCTACTAAGTGTCAAGTGTCTGAGGCTGGATTTGAACTCAGGTCCTCCTGAATCTAGGACCCGTGCTCTATCTACTGCGTCACCTAGCTGCCCCATGGTGCTATATTCCTAATGATGATAATATATATTTTGGTCCAAATCTGTGATCTCATTGGTTGTAGAGAACCCTCAGTGAGGAAGCTCCTTCCATTAATGCAACTTAATGTCTTAAAGAGATGTCTAAGGGCAAAGAGAGGCTGAAGATATTTGCCCAGAGTCCCACAGACAGTAAGTCTCAGAGGTAAGACTTGAACCCAGGTCATTATGACTTCAAGGCCATCTCTCTATCCATTAAACCACAGTGCTTCTCCTGTAACAAGAATGACTAGAAGCTGATACTTTTATAACCTTAAAGTTTACAAATTGCTTTTCTTACTAACCCTGTGGGCTAGTAATCAAATGAGTAAAAAAAAAAAATTTGTAAGACATTTAGCACAATGTCTGGTACATAGTAGGTGCTTAATAAATGCTTATTTCTTCCTTCCCTTTCTTTCCCTGGAAGTGCAAGTATGATTGTCTTCATTTTATAAATGTGGAAATGGATACTCTCGAGAGAAAGGAAGCACAGAGCTAGTAATTGTTAGACATTGAATCTGAACCCAGGTCTGCTAATGGCAAGTTATTTCTGCTAAATTGGTTGACTCTCTACAGAAAGTAGGTACTCTCCAAATGTTTGTAGAATAGAATAGAAAGGAATGGAATGGAATATGGTACTAATTTATATTGGAGATGGATCTTTTTCTACACTCTCCTAAGCTCACTCAATCAGTTCTGTGACATCAAACCTAAAGGCAATTATCTCAGTGTTACACTAAGTACCCATTTAGGCTCAACCTTTAACCTGGTTCGGTGGGCTGGCACACCAATGTTCTAGAACACACCAATGTTTTAGCACACCAGGATATTCTGAAAACAGTTCTAGACCCTGAGCACATCTATGAAAGGACCTGAACCAGCTATTTGGGGTCACTAGTGAAATCAGATTTGGAAACACCTGCTTGTGATGTGGATTATTTCTGGGATGGATTAGGTAGATTCTATGTGGATTATTTCATGTGATGGATTATTTCTCAGAGCAGGTGAGTCTTAGCTTGGTGATGAATATGAAAACCGTATCAGAGGTAGATGATGACAAGTATTTTCAGGAAACTCATGGACTCGGTGTTGTCTAGATTGGGCTCTCAAGCTGCCTTGGCCATTTGGATGGTTCCTCTCCATCCATCCTGGTTATGATAACTCCTACACAGAGCTGCAAGAATGCTCTGCCTAAAGCCAAGTCTGACCATGACACTCTACAAAATCCCAAGTTTAGCATTCATGCCCATCACAATCTGACTCCAGTCTACCCTTCTAGGATTGGTAAAGATCACTCCCCTTTACAAACCCTCCATCCTAATCAAATTGGCCCATTTGTGACTCCACAAACGAGCATTTCACCTTTTAATTCCCTTCCATTTCTAAGTCTATGATTCCATGAAACAACTCCCCTAGTGAAATATCAAGTTCCTTGAGGAAAGGGATGACTTTTGCTTTGTCATCGTTATCTCCATCCCCTAGAACAGTGCCTTGCATTTACTTGGCATAAATAAATGCTTGATAGATTTTATTAGGCTGGCATGGATTGGATTGGCTCTCCTGCTTCCTATGGTAGGCATTTTTTCTCTTCCTTGGTCAAAAGATAAAGAATGAAGTGATTAATGTGGCAAGGCTAATAGACTCAATAGAGATAGAAGAGAACTTTGGGATTACTAATTTAACAGATGAGGAAACTGAGGCTTACAAAGGGCATGTGACTCACCTAAGGTAACAAAGAGGGTGATTGGCAGGGCTTAGACACAAATCAAGGTCTTCTGACTCCCTATCACCACTGCTGTCCCCACAATATCTTGGAGCCAGTAGCTCTCATCTGTCTCCTCCCTTCACTGGAGACATGTAACAGTGTAACCATTATCAAGATCAGCATGTGTCAGAACTGAGGCAGGATATCCTCATGGCTCCCTGAAAAGCCTCAGCAACTATGGATAAACAGTAAGTTGTTAGAAGAGATTCCTATAGTATTGACAGCCGCTAAGTAGCTGCTCCATTGTCTGGAAGCCACACAGGGACCTGAAACATATCTGTCTCTTTGTTTGTCAAAAGAGCTTGCCGATGCTCAGAGGACAGTGATTCCAGTGCTGGGTCCAAGACACTTAGCATCTCTTCCAGTGACCTCAAGAGGGAAGCTGTTGTGTTCAGAGAGAGGGCAAAGGGGAGTGTGCAGAATGAGGATGGAGGTAGATATCCCACCGTCCTTTGCTCTGGGCACTGCGTTCTAGAAAGGACATTGACAAGCTGGTTCATGTGCAGATGAGGGCAGTCAGGCCATTGAGAGAAGACCAGTGTGACCAGACCCTGGTCAGTTACAACCTCTCAGTGCCCTGGGCTCCTGTGTAAGGGGGGTGGGGGTGGGAAGGGAACATGCCAGGCTGAGTGCTCTACAAATATTATCTTATTTGAAGGTGAAGGAAGGAGGTATGATTAGCTTGGAAATGAGAAGACATGATTTCTGTTTTCAAGGGGTTTTTTTCCCTTTCTTTTTTTTAAAGGGTTGTCATGGGGGAAGAAGAATCAGATTTGTTCTGCTTGGTAACAGTGAGCAGAACCAGGAGCCGTAGGGGGAAGCTGCAGAGAGGCCAGTTTGGGTGAGATATAATGGAACACTTCCCATTAATAAGAATTGTATAATAATAGAAAGGGTTGCCTCATGAGGTGCTGAGTTCCCCATCACTGGAAGTCTTCAAGCCAAGGCCAGATCACCACTTGAGAGGGATCTCATAGAGGACATTTTTTTTTTCGGTGGTTGGGATATTGAATTAGAGGATCACTAGGGTCCTTTCTCATTTCTGAGAATCTTTAACTCTAAGACAGGAAGTTAGTCCCACAGAGAGTCAGTTTATCAGTAAGCATGTCTCAAGCAGGGCCCTGTGCTAAGTGCCAGTGATACAAAGAAAGACAAAAGACAGTCCCTCCTTTCAAGAACCTTACAGTGGGGGAGACAACATACAAGCAGCTATGTCCAAACAAGATATAGACAGGATACACTGGAGGTGATCAACAGAGAAAAGGCATTGGCTTTAAGGGAGACTGGGAGATTATTGAGACACCTTTCCTATGTGCATAGTGAGGAAGTCTATGGTTATGAAAACCTTGAGGCCAAAGTTCTCCCTGGCCTAGGTATGCCAGGGGTCTAAGGGGCTAGAGATTTAGACTAAATAGGAAAGGGAGGGCTGTGGGCTCTGTCTTGGTCCAAGACACACGCACTTTTACATGCATGAAAGGCAATATAATGATGTTTATTGATTGATTGATACAGTTAAGCCAGATCAGCAAGCATTCATTAAGTGCCTTCTATGTTCCAGGTGGCAGTTAGGTGGTACAGTAGATAGAACACCGGGCTTGGAATCCGGAAGTCTCTCATCTTCATGAGTTCAAATCCAGCCTCAGACCCTTATTAATTGTGTGACCCCGGGCAAGTCATTTACCTCTGTTTGCCTCAGTTTCCTCATCTATAAAATGAGCTGGAGAAGGAAATGGCAAACCACTCTAGCATTTTTGCCAAGAAAACCACAAATGGGGTCACAAAGAGTCAGACACTACTGAAATGACTGAATGGCAACAATGATAACTGCAGCATTGGTGGGCAACAACAATATGTGTCAAAAAAAGGTAAGTTTCTGCTCTTGAGAAACTCACATTCTAAGGGGGGACAACATGTAAAAAACTATTTACAAACAAGATACACACACCCATATATGTATGTGTATATAATTGGAGGTAATCAATAGGAATAATACACAGTGCAAAGAGAGGCAAGCTTACAAGATAGGAGTTCATAGTCTTAGTTGTCATACTATTTTTTTTTCTCTGTGGCTCAAAGCAAATCACGCTCAGGGCCTCAGTTTCCTCCGTTGTAAAATGAAGGATTTAGACAGAATGGTCACTAAGGTCCCTTCCAACTCTTTCCTTCTGCACATGCCCAATCATTGAAGATCATTCCTGTTTCTTGGTGGGGGTTGGGGTGGAACACAGCACCAGTTGCCAAAATCCTGTCTTTGTCACTTGCTGCCTGTGTGACTGGACAAATCATTTAACCTTTCTGAAACCGAGTTTCTTCATTGGTAAAACCGAGGAATTTGGACTACATAGCCCTGAAGGACTCTCCCAACTCTAAAACTCTAACCCAAAGACCTCTGCCAGTGAAGAACAAATTTAGATTCTAGTTTTATTTAGCCTCTTGGGCCATGTGGGCTCCCATCTCACAGCAACATCCGAACCCCAATGGTCAGAGGCAGCTCTGTCTTCATCACCACATGCTTTAAACCTGAAGAGTCGGGGCAGCTAGATGGTGCAGTGGATAGAGCACCGGCCCTGGAATCAGGATTACCTGAGTTCAAATCCGGCCTCAGACACTTAACACTTAACTAGCTGTGTGACCCTGGGCAAGTCACTTAACCCCAATTGACTCACTAAAAATAAAACAAAAAAAACCAAAAAAAAAAACCTGAAGAGTCAAGGTGGGAGGGTATCTCCTTCCATTATGGGGCCTTCCCTCTGACGGAGTCTGGTTCCCCAGATCCCACCAAAGTACTCTAGTGTAGGGCCACATACCCTGTGCCCTTGAAGCCACAATGGATTCTTTGCCCTTCCCCATTTCTCTCAACCTAGCCATTTCCTTCCTACAATTAAAGCATAACCGAGGGAATATAGGGCAGTGCCTTTGGAGTCAGGAAGGCCCAAGTTCAAGCTCAGCCTCTCATATTTAGTGGCTGTGTGACTTCAAGCAAGTCATTTAAATTCTAGTACCCCAGGAGCAGCTAGGTGGCACAGTGGATTAAGCACCAGCCCTGGATTCAGGAGGACCTGAGTTCAAATCTGACCTCAGACACTTGACACTTACTAGCTGTGTTACCCTGGGCAAGTCACTTAACCCTCATTGTCCCGCAAAAACAAAACAAAACAAAAATTCTAGTACCCCCAACAATTGTCGAAGACCCTAAGCTACTGATGAATTGTCACATAGGCAAGAGCCCACAACAGTTATGTTAACCGGGGGCCACTAATTTGTACATAAGGATCCCTGGGGGCTACAAACTGACATAGTTTTTAAATGTAATGATATCTATGTTTTATTGTATTTTTATTTATCTTATAAAATATTTCTCAATCATATTTCAATCTGTCTCTGGTTGCCCTTGGGAGTGTTCTAGGCCATGTGTGTTATATCTTTGGTCTATGCAGAGTATCAAATATGCAAAAATAACATAGTGGAAGGACCATTTCTACTGGAACTCCATTGAAAAGGATGAGCATATAATTACAACAACCAACATTTGTATGATGCTCTGAGAGTTATACAGTGCCTTCTTCAGAACAACTTAGGATGCTAGGTAGCACAGGGATTGTCATCTCCAATTTACAGATGAGGAAACTGAGACTCAGAGAAATATCATGACTTGCCAAAGGTCACACAGTGGGAATATATTAGAATTTAGTTTCGAACTCAAGTCCTCAGGCTCCCAAATCAGTATTCTTCCTATCCTACCACCTACAGTAGACTTCCTATTACACAGAGATGCTTGATATGTCCGTAGAGACCAACCTCCAGCTGACTGGATTCTGGAACTGCCTTCCATGGCCTTTTGGAGCAACCAATCAGCTGGGGCAGTGAGGTGGAAAGAGTGGAAAGAAATAAGACCTGTGTGACCCTGGGCAAGTCACTCTCTGTTTGCGTCAGTTTCCTCATCTGCTAAATGGGGGTGATAACACCTACCTCCCTTGGTTATTGTGGAGATCAAATGTGACGATAATTGTTAAATACTTAGTATGGTACCTGGCACATAATAACGGTTATATAAATTAAGCTGTTGTTGTGGTTGTTGTTGCTGTTGATATTCTTTTTTTGTTGGGGCAGCTAGGTGGCACAGTGGATAGAATGCCAGGTCTGGAGTCAGGAAGACTCCTCTTCCTGAGTTCAAATCCTGCCTCAGATACTTACTAGCTGTGTGACCCTGGGAAAGTCACATAACTCTGTTTGCCTCAGTTTCTTCATCTGTAAGAAGAGCTGGTGAAGGAAATGGCAAACCATTGCAGTATATTTGCTGAGAAAATGGGGTCATGAAGATATCAGACATAACTAAACAATAAGGACAATATCATTGTTAGTATTATTTTTAATCAATTAACCAGTAAGTAGCTGTCAGGTGATTCCTATGTGTCAGGCACTCTGCTAGAAATACAAAAGTGAACCAGACCTTGCCTTCCAGAAACTTATGTTTTACCAGTGTCAGTCATCAGCAAGCTGAGGCCCCCTCCCTCTCACCCTTTCACTGACGAGCAACCTAAGCCACTCTGCCTCCTTTCACAAGAGAAGTAAGAGAGCCTTGATCTCAGCTTCTGTGACAGCTGCCGAGAGCCCAAGAGTTACCACGGGCTGCTGTACAGATATTCATTTCGAATAAATAAAAAGCAACTGCAGAGAACATGCCCAGTGACAAAAGGCTGCCGGTTAGCTGCTCTCTGGAGCCTTCCCCCTCTGGGGCTGAATCTGAGAATACAGAGGGTGTGGAGGCAATGCTAGGCTGTATGAGGGTCTTCTTGCCTCTTTCCTTGGCTGCTAAACACTCCACAATGCAGATGTGCTAGGGTTTCATTGGAAAACAGGAATTTCCCAGTGCCCTTCTCACAGATCATAATGCTTTGAGGGTCCTCAGGAAGGCAACTAGTGTCTGCATTGCTTTGAGATCAAGAAAATGATTTTTGGGCATATTTCTCAGAATTATTGAATGCCAGAGTCGGGAGGGACCTTGGAATATGGAACACTGTATGTTGGAACTGGAAGGGATTTTAGAAGATGGGACATAGATGGCAGGTCTGGGACACAGAATGCCAATATCATTCCATTCCATTCAGAACCAGAAGGGGCTTTTATAAATTATCTAGTCCAGGGGGCCGCTAGGTGGCACAGTGGATAAAGCAACAGCCCTGGATTCAGGAGAACCTGAGCTCAAATTTGACCTCAAGACACTTGACACTTACTAGCTGAGTGACCCTGGGCAAGTCACTTAACCCTCATTGCCCCCACCAAAAAAAAAAAATTAGAAAAAAAATAATAAATTATTTAGTCCAATCCCCTCATCTTCCAGATGGGGAAACTGAGGTACAGAGCAGGAAAAGTATTTGCTCGAGATCACCAGGTTAAGTAAGGACCACAGTCCCAAAGGGAAGGCGGGCTTTTTGACCCACCATCCATCCTCCTTCTTTAGAAAGAGCAACTGATGGGGGCAGCTAGATGGCGCAGTGGTTAAAGCGCTGGCCCTGGATTCAGGAGTACCTGAGTTCAAATCCAGCCTCAGACACTTAACACTTACTAGCTGTGTGACCCTGGGCAAGTCACTTAACCCCCGTTGCCCCGCAAAAAAAAAAAAAAAAAAAAAAGAAAGAAAGAGCAACTGACTCCCAGGAGACCAAAATTCCTTGGGTCCCAAACACCAAACCCTCAACATTTTCCCAGAGGAGGTTTGTGTTGCTCCCGGGGAAAGGTGAAAGGTTTGGAGAGGAGATCTCATCTAGCCTCCCCTCCTTTCGGCCGAAGGAGGACCTTTCGGCACTCTGCAACATTAATAGAACCTAATTCTTTAATGGACTCGGTGTGCATTTCTTTCAGTGGACTGAGGTCTTTAAAAAGCCTGTGGTGAATTACACTGACATAAACCTTTTATAGGAACAATCAAATATCACTTGGTAAAATAATTAGCATAAGAATAGCCCAAAGTCAGACTGTCTGATGCAGTATGCCAAATATTGAAATGGCTCCTCCTGGTTCTTCCTTTTTTTTTTTTTTTTTTTTTGTGGGCTAGGGCAATTTTGCTCGTGCTCCTTGCAAACCTCGAAGTGCCCGGCAAATGGCCAAGCCTGACTATTTTGGTGAGACATTTATTTTATTCTCTTCCCCATGGCTGTCCAGCCCCGGCCTTGCACTGGGCTAATTGCTCTGGATCACGTGCTTTGTGTGGTGTGAGGGAGGAGAGAGGGGCAGGAAGGAGGGAGAGGATGGTGGGAGGGAATGGGAGACGGAGGAAGGAGGCAATGGAAAGGACAAGAAGGAGAGGAGAGGGGGAGAAGAGGAAGGAAAGGATGGAGAGAAAGGTGGCAGATAATGGAGGAGATAGAAAAAAACAAGAGAGAGAGAAAGAAGGTGGAAGAGGAGGAGGAGGAAGGGGAGGATAAAGGATGGTGGGAGACAAGGGAGAGGGGAGGGAAAGGAGGAAGCGGGGAGAGAATTGTAGGAGAGGAAGGAGAAAGCATGGTGGGAAGGGGGAAGAGAAAGAAGAGAAGGGAAAGGACAGAGAGAGAGAGGAGGGGGGGACTGAAGAAGGGATAGGAGAGTGAGAGAAAAGAGGGAAGGAAGAGAAAGGCCGAGAGGGAGAAGAGGAAGGGAGAGAAAGAAAGGAAAGGAAAGGAAGGAGGCAGAGGTTGACTGAAGGGCCAGGCGGGAGGAGGAGAGGAAAATAAATTACCTACACCCCTGGGGTGGGCCTAACCCAGGCTTTCTCTGGATGCAACCTCTCTACTAGCCCTCCTTGCTCCCCGGCTCCCCACCCCCAACTTCCTGCCTGGGCTTCCAAGCATTTTCTCCTGTTGTCCAAACACCAGGGGCTGGGCTGTGTTTATGTTTGCTGGATAAAAGGCATCATCACAGGAAAGGAGGGTCCCTTTAAGAGCTCTAGATAAGATGCAGTTGAAGTGCTGGGCACCTACGGGGAGAACATTGCTCGCTATGATAAAGAATCAGTGTTTTAGGCTGGAAATGTGTAAGCCTTTGAAATGGTAAATAACAGGGTTCCTCCGCAAAGGCCTTGCCCCACGGAGAATTATTCCAAAGCCCTGGGTGTTATTTACATTCCATGTGTGCATGTGTGGATAGAGGCCCAAGATAGATAATAAAGAGGTTTAACCAAAGAAACATCTCCTGCCAGGGAAGGACAGCCCGGCCTGGTGAAAAGAACAGTCCATTTGGTGGGTTGCCCTCCTTCCCCAAGCTGCCAGCCTTCAGTCCATTGTGTGTTCAGGAACTAGGGACAGAGACCAGTTGGGCCTGATTAAAACATGAGACTTCTCTCTCTGTCTCCTTTAATTTAGATGATAGATATGAAAACCGACTGAGGAAAAAAAAAACAACAACAACCAGACATTTCTCATTAGGGAAGGACAATTTTCCAAGGGATGCAGCCTTGCTGTCAGTTTAGGGGAAAAAAAGAGGCCCCATTCTCTGAATGAAATGACTTGGAATACCTGAGCTGGTGCTGCCGTCTTGGACTCACACTGGTCCAGAGATCTGCTCATTCTGGTGTGACAAAGAGAAAGAATTTTGGAACTCTCAAGGTTTCCCAATTAGGGCATGGGGACTTCTTTCAGAATGATGGGACTTAGAGCTGGAAGGGGCATTAGGAATCATCAAGTAGTTTTTTCAGTGAGGCAGTTAGGGTTAAGTGACTTGCCCAGGGTCACACAGCTAGTAAGTGTTAAGTGTCTGAGGCCGGATTTGAACTCAGGTACTCCTGACTTCAGGGCCGGTGCTCTATCCATTGCGCCACCTAGCTGCCCCCATCATCTAGTTTTATCATGCAGCACTTCACCAAGAAGAAACTGAGGCTCACAGAGAGGAAAGGGCTATGTGCCTGTGATCATATAACCAAAAGGTGGCAGAGACCAATTTTGAACTCAGGTCCAAAGACCCCAAATTCAGCACAAGGAATGCCCCTTGTAGGATAACCATCAATTGGGGAATGGCTGAACTCGTTGTGGTGTATGATTATGATGGAATACTATTGTGCTGTACGAAATGATGAAGGGTTGGGGAGAAACTAGGTGGTGCAGTGGATAAAATACCAGCCCTGGATTCAGGAGGACCTCAGACACTTGACAGTTGCTAGCTGTGTGATCCTGGGCAAGTCACTTAACCCTCATTGCCCCACCAAAGAAAAAAGAAAAAGAAATGATGAAGGGCATGGTTTCAGAAAAACCTGGGAAGACCTCTATGAACTGATGCAAGGTGAAGTGAACAGAACCAGGAGAACCTTTTCTGCAGTAACAATACTGTAATGATGATCAACTGGATCATTATGTTGACTCCTCTGATCAATATAATGCTCAAAGACAATTCCAAAGAACCTATGATGGCTGAAAAATGCTATCCACCTCTACATCATGAAGAATTTATAAACTCTCAGTGTAGACTGAAGCATACTTTTAGGGGCAGCTAGGTGGCACAATGGATAAAGCACTGGCACTGGATTCAGGAGGACCTGAGTTCAAATCCAGCCTCAGACACTTGACACTTACTAGCTGTGTGATCCTGGGCAAGTCACTTAACCGTCATTACCCCAGGGGGAAAAAATGAAGCATACTTTTTAAACTTTCTTTATTTTTCTTGTTTGTGCGCATGTATCTTCTTTTGTAACATGGCTAATATGGAATTATGTTTTTATGACTTCACATGTATAATTGATATTATATTGCTTGCTGGCACAAAGGGGTGGAGGAGAGCCGAGGAGGGAGAGAATTTGGAGCTCAAATTTTCAAAAATAATTTGAATGTTAATTTTTTAAACATATAATTAGGAAATATTTAATGAAATTTAAAAAGAAATTAAAAAAAAAAGAAAAAGCCCCTCACAGACAATTCAACCGCAGGCTTTGTAAACAAGTCAAGAAGGTTTTTTTTGGTTTGGTTTGGTTTGATTTTGTTTTCCAAGGGAAACACAATTCTTCTAGAGGCACTTGCTCACATATGGCAGTACCATCCCTGGGCTACCCACCGTATGTAAGAACACAAGGTTTTATGACTTATTGTCTGCAAGATTTATGGAGATGATCTACGACCAGCCATTTTTCATATTCTCATATCATGAGCAAACGCTTTGAGACCCAATCCCTGCTGAAGAGCTGGAGGTGTGAAGCCGTCAGATCCAGATGTGGGGAATGTGTCACCCACCACCAACACAAACTGTGTCCTTTCCCATGTTGCTGCTCTGGTTTTCTCCTTAATCAAAGGACAGGCTGTGGTAACGGCAGCGATCATTTACTTGATTAAAATGGGCTGCTCTGGAGCTATTTTGCGGTATGTTAATGAGTGCTATATCATAGACATTTATTAAATTAGATTTCATAAATGTCAGCAGTGTTTGCACAGGAAATACACAAGTCTAGATGTGGACAAAACATGGAATTAATTCCCCCCACTCCTCTAGGAACTGAGAGCCCTGTGGGGGTTAAGGTGTGCTAGGAAGGTGAGGGCAATAACTCAGGGTTCAGATGTTTAATATTAACACCAGTCGGACTGTGTGTGCTGCTTGGCCTCGAGCCCCACTGCACAGGAGCACTTGAAGACATTTAAAAGAAGGAAATAACATATCTCAGCTCTTCCTCCAAACAGTCCTTTGGCTTCCAGAGTCACAAGATTTCACCTTTCCCTTACTTTCAGATCCGCACAAATGTGCTGAGTTCTAGAAAACAAGTGACCGAGAGGAGGAAATGGAAGTTGGTAGAAAGGCTTGCTTTTGCCTTGGTACCCCAGGATTACAGAAACCTGGAATCTGCACATTGGAAGGGAGCTCGGAGCCTGGCACTCTACATCATATCCGAAGTGGAGGAGAGCTCACCACCTCCCAAGACAGCCCATTCTCCTGGGGGAAGGCGCTGATGAGGTTCTCCTTTACATCGAGCCAAAAGAAGACTCTGCAACCCTTACCCATTAGTCCTAATTCTTTCCTCTAGGGCCAAAGAGAGCAAGCCTAATAACTTTTCCACACGACTCCGTACCCCCTTTCAAATGCTTCAAGAGAGTTATCATGTCTTCCATAATTTTTCCCTTCTCCCGGCCAAACATTCCCAGTTCTTTCAATTGTTTCCCATATGATGTGATTTCAAGGTCATTGACCATCCTGATAGCCCTGCCCTGGAAGTACTCTGACTTACCAAGACCCTTCATAAAACATGGAAGTTGGGGGCGGCCAGGTGGCACAGAGGATAAAGTACCAGCCCTGGATTCAGGAGGACCTGAATTCAAATTCAGCCTCAGATACTTAACACATTAGCTGTGTGACCCTGGGCAAGTCACTTAACCCTCATTACCTCAGAAAAAACAAACAAAAAACAAAAACAAAGAAAAGAAAAAAAACATGGAAATCATAACTGAAAAGAATATCTCAGATGTAGTCTAACTTGGTCTCAGAATATTAGAAGGGCCTAAGGGATCATTCAGCCCAATGCTATGCCATTTAAGAAGGCCCGCAGTGGGTAAGTGATTAGCTTAAGTGTATGCCCACTGGTAAGTAACAGATCTGGAATTGAATACAGGTTTCCAACTTTGCAATCCAGTTTCCTTTCGCTTCAACAGACTACAAAATCAAACTTGCTTATCCCTGCTGTACATTAGCCAACTGGTAGTCATTAACCATGACAGAGAGGTGTGAGCAACTATTATAAAATACATACCTAGCAAGCTATAATTCACATTTATATTCAAACAATTCTTTGTACCCCCTGTAAGGGGCTAAAATTCTAGCTAGTCTGTCTAAAATAGCTAATGAATAGTCGCCAGTAAATTATAAGCTTTAGCAAGAGTTTAGACTTTTAGGCATTTATTAAGGAGAATAAGAATTTGGTGAAGAGAGAGAGAGAAAGGCCTAGATTCATCTATCTATCAAAGGGACAGCATATTTTTAGCTCCACTCTTCCCCAGAGTCCTCAAGAAAAAGAGCAAGAGCACCAGCCTCGCCCCCTCTTCCTCCCACAAAGAAAAGCCACATGTCCTGTCCTCAGGCGCCTTCTCCTCATGGTGGAGCTTTCCTACAGCAAGTCTCCAGCAGGTGGCGTCATTCCAATCGTTACACCCCCTAAACCCCAACTAAACATCTACTGAGGATTTTTTTTCCTAGTTAAGTTAAAAACATGACCTTGGACTATGTGTTTTACAAAATCTAATTCTAAAGATCTGGTTAGATATTTACTATGTTTACCTCTCTGTGAATAAGTAAGCACATCTATCCCCATATATTTCACCCTGAAAGCTGTTATTCTCTTTTTTTGTTTGTTTGTTTTGGTTTTTGGTTTTTTTGGTGGGGCAATGAGGGTTAAGTGACTTGCCCAGGGTCACAGAGCTAGTAAGTGTCAAGTGTCTGAGGTCGGATTTGAACTCAGGTCCTCCTGAATTCAGGGCCGGTGCTTTATCCACTGTGCCACCTAGCTGCCCCAAAACTGCTATTCTCTTAATCAGAATTGTGAAGCAGACTATAGGAAGAGGTTAGCAGCCAACATCCTGGAATCATTAGATGTAGGATTTGGAGTTTGGATCATGGAGAGCTTAGAGCCCACATACTCCAAAACCCTCATTTCACATATAGAGAAACTGGGGCATAGTGAGTTTCATTGACTCACTCAAGGTCACACAGTAGGTAGCAGAGCTTCAAGTCAGCATTTTATTGGAAGTTAACTAAGGAGAAGAAAAGCTCTCAGCCACAAGCATGACCCTGGTGAATGGAAGGAAGAGAATTGCCAGTCATTGATGAGCACACTATAAATTTCCAGATCTAGGGCTGCAGTGCCCTGACCAGTTCCCTTGTCTGCTATTTCCTCCTGTTATCTCCAAGTGTCTGTTTCTGAGGGGAGATGAAGCCAGGTTCTTTCTCTTTGAAAAGAAAATCCTAGTCCATTTTCATGAATTCCTGGACTGTCCAGGTCCAATACCCTGACGCCAAAGTTTGCCCTACAATAATGACAGGGTAAACATTGAAGAGGTTTAGAAATCAAATTATAGGCTATATAATGGGGGACCCAAGGTTAAGAGGGACAAACTTCTAAAGGCCTAGCAATCCCATCACTATTCATGTTACCCTTTAATCAGTTATCATCAGCTGAAGGATTTAAAGTTGGAAGGGATCTTCGAGGTCATTTTGTCCTTCTCTCTCATTTTACAAAGGAGAGAACTGAGGCCCACAGAGGATAAGGGACTTGCTTAAGGTCACAGGGCAAAACCATGGAAGGCCTAATGTTTTGATTCCAAATCCAGTATTCTTTCCATGAGATGGAACTACATTATCCTCTGAAAACATTCTTTCTGACACTATTCCTAGTTGGGCAAGACATTCTTTTGGTCAGCAATAGATAAAACATTTTGGGGACTATCCCTATATTATCTAGTGAGCTAAAAATAACCACTTTACAACAGCAGCATTCATTACTCAACTGTTTTGTATTTTAAAAAGTATTTTCCCAACAGTTTTTCTTAAAGGCTACCCATGGACTCAGGAGTGTGTGATAAATGTTTAACAACTAGCTCTCCACTGCCCCACTCGTTCCCCACCTTCCCCCGCCAAAAGACTTCAGGACACACTTTAAAATTTAATCTGAATTATTAGCATTTTCTCTGTCATTTTCTTGTCTAGACAATCAGCAAAACAAGAAATCCACTTCCAATTTGTAGCTTGTTTGCTGATTGCTCATGCTGAAAATTTAACAATCAGCTCCTTTGAAAGCTGGTATGAGTAGGCTCTAATGGATCTGACTGTGGTAGAGTGGAAAGAACTCTGAACACTAAGCTATCAGAAAAACTGGGTTAGGGTCATGGCCCTGACATTTATTGGCTGTTTGACATTAGGCAGGTCAGCCTTCGGCCTCAGTTTCTTTCTCTGTAAGATGAGGATTAATATTCTCATACTACCTACCTCGAAAAGCTGTTGTGTGATATAAGTGGAATGACGTAGGTAAGGGTTTTTTGAACCCCTAAATTGCCATAGAAATGGCTGCCCTTATTATTATTATGTATAATTTTTTCCTAGAAAAAAGTTCGGTTGATTTCATCAAGGCAAAAATAATACAACTTGGCAACAGTAAGAGCCAATAGAAGAGTGTTAATCCAATAATACACCTGCAGACTGGGGAGACTGCCTAGCACTTTGTGTCTGTCCTGACAGAATGCACTTGGGGAAAAGAATCAATGAGATCAATTATTTGGATGCCCAGTGTCCAGCTGCAGACCAGTGTCCTCAGAAGGCTGCAAGTACAAGTATTCTTTTATACACAGTTTTGTGAATTTCCAAAGTGAGTGAGAGGAAACCACTCTGGTAAAAGGTGTATGCTTTTGGAATCGAGTAAAGGTGAGTTAAAAATGGAGAGAGAGACAGACAGACAGAGACAGACACAGGGATCAAGACAGAGAGAAAGACAAAGAGAGACAGAGTCAGACAGATAGACAGAGTCAGACAGAGAGACAGACAGATACAGAGGGAAAGGGAGAGGGAAGGAGGGAGGGAGACACAGAGATACAAAGAAACAGAGAGAGAGGGACAGGGAGAAAAGGGGAGGAAGAGAGAGAATTGGAGACAAAGAGATACACTGGGAGAGAGATGTAAGAATGTGAGAGAAAAGGAAGGAAGGAATGGGAGGTAAAAAGAAAGAATGGAAAGAGACAGGGAGGGAGAAAGAAGAAAGACATAAAGAAGAAAGGAAGAAAGTGAGGGAGAGAGGAAGGAAGGAAGGAAAGATCTTTTTTTTTTTTTGGTGTGATACACACATAGCATAGAAATATGTCTCCCCACACAGAAAAAACATAATACCTCCCATTGACACAGTGCTCTAAGATTTGCCAGGTGGTCCCCTCACAAGAGCCTTGTGAGGTAGGGAATAAAAGTGTTATTGTCCTACTTTTACAGATGAGGGGACTGAGGCCCTAAGAGGCGTAGTGAGTCACCCATGATCACACAGCTAGGAAATGTCAGAGCCAGAGTATGAATCGAAATTTAATCTACTATCACCGGGCCAGATGTCAATAATGAAGGCCTCCTTGCTTTAGCATACTGGGAAAGAGGGACACTGAACTTGCCAGGAGCTAAGAGGACACCATCCGTCAGCACATTCTGCCAATTCAACTGGCATGGTCAAAAGGGTTCAGTATTACAACCACTGCAGTTTTTAACAGGGTCAAGAAGAGTAATGCCTCCACTAAAGTCTTTCTGTGATCCTTCCCTGTGACATGGGGATGACCCTGGATTTTCAAAAGCAGTGCCAACAGAGAGTCACATCTAGTAGGTCCAATGAGGTAAGAAAGGCTTAGAACAAGAGGCCAAAGGTCAACCAAAAGATGTACTGTTCAAGGATGGGCCCAGCCAAATTCAGATGGGGTCCTCACCAGGTAGGCCCCAGGCTGATGACTTTGTTAAAACCCAGGTCTCTGTCTCTAAATCTAGAACCAATACTGTGCCAAACATACTGGGGTTCTATGACTGACTCAGGGAGAGTTCAATATGACCTGTCTCTGCCACTGATTGATTTTGTAGCCTTGGCAAAGTGCCTTCCCTTCTCCAGGCCTCAGGATTGTCATTTAGAAAATGAGGGAGATGGAGCAGATGGGATTATCTAACTAAAGTCCCTTAGAGCAGAGGTGTCAAACAGGCAGCCCCAGGAGTCCCATTGCTAAGGCCCCAACCAGATTAAAATAAAATTGTGACATATTTAACAAAATAAATAAAAATATAAGAGCGCATATGTTCATAATAGCCACATGTTCATTTATAAGAGGACATTGACAAGAGTGACATTTGATGAGAAGGGGTTGAGAGGCTGTGCTTTTCATCAATGGAAGGAGTACTCCCATGAATGAGATCACAGATCATACAAGTATGGAATTAGGTTCATTGAGAAATTTGCCTCTTTGGATGGATATCTTAAAGAGTCATGTCATATAGTCATTCCAGCTTTTTGAGTATGGTACTGAATTTGACAAAGAAAACAATTTCGAATCCCATTATATGGCTCCTAACGTGGTTAAGATTCATTAGAATGTGACAATGCTATATTAAATGAAGACCTATTGCTTATAGCATGGCTTCTTGCCCCAGTGAGACCATTGCTTCCTTGGTTACATCCTGTCTTATTAGGTATTCATAATAAACAAAAGCCACATGATCCCTGCCACCAGCTTCCTGATTAGTTGCAAGGGAAAGTAAAAAAGAGCAGGTTTTAGCTGGTTTTGTGACCCTACATCTTACTTACAGGAAGACTCTACTAATATCTTGAAAAGTCATGCTTCAGAAACACCAGTGGTAGAGCCAAATGAGACCTAGAGAAGAAAGCAGACAAGGACTCTACTGGATCTGAGATATAAATGGTTTTATTTTGAGTTGAAGACACATTTTCTGGCCAGCTCAAAACTTTCTGGAACCCAATTTCAAATTCTTCATGGAGTCACAAAATCTAGTACAATGAAAAGAGCCATGAATTTGGGGTCAGGGACCTCTGGATTCCCATCATGACTCTACTCTAGAGTGAAGCTTCTTAAACTGTGGGTTGCCACTCCATATGGGAGTTTTTAGAAATTTAAGAAGCTGAGTTAGGATTTGAGTGAATCATTTCACTGCTTAGTCCTCAATTTCTTCATCAGTTTTTTCACCTAAAAATGAGAGTTTAGATGACCTTGAAGACAGATTTTAGCTCTGAATCTCCAGTCTTATAATCCTTTCCCTTGGTTCTATGGGTCTGGATTTGGAGAGAAATACAACAACCACACAGAAGGAGAGAAAGCTGATGCTTACCCTGATCTTTTAATTCCACGAAAACGACATTTATTAAGCACCTATTGTGTACAGAGAGCTGTTAGACACGGGGCACATATAAAAAGGTAAGCTTAGAAATAATGGCTACTCCAGGCATCCTAGTGGATGGAGGTCCTTCTGGGGATGGGGGTATTGAAGGATAGGGCCTGTGCATCTCCTTCAGCTTCCCCTTAAAATTAAAAAAAAGGAAGGTTTAACATTTACGGAAAAGAAATCTACAGATCTTTTTTTTTTTTTTTTGAGTCCTGCAACAACTGTCAGTCAGTGAACTGATTGCTTCTATATCTGGTCTCTGACTTTGGTTAGAAGTCAAAACTGAAATACACTTGACCCCTCACCTTCCCTGCTTCCTTATTGATCTCCCCCCCTCCACCCCGCATCTGAATAACTGGTTTGTGCCATCACCTCCTGCTGATTCACTCTCCTGTGCATTCTGCCCATCCAATGCTGAACTCCCTTCCCTTCCGGATGCCTTCCAATAGTAGCTCAAACCACCTCTTACCCTGATACAACTCCCCCCCATTCTGGACTTGCTTGTCACATAGCCTTTGAATTGGGTTTTAGGGGGGTTTATCTTCCCCACCACTTAGCAGCCAATGCTTTCTAAATGAGTGCCTCTTGTGGTAAGCCAACAGCCACACCAGAAAATGAAAAACAACCCACACAGAAAGCTTCCATCTCTGAAGCCAAATTTATTGGGTTGAAATGTTGGTGTATAGCCAGCTGGTACTTGGTCTCAGGCGGGTAGGAGCATGGTTTCTGAGGGGTCTCGGATCATAACCTACATATACCTTCACTGTCCCCCAGCTCTGGTTAAGCAGTATTGAGATACATCATTCTTCATTTAGATTTGAAATCTTATGTATGTATGTAGTCATAGCACTGATCAGGAATCTTCATGGGTTCTCTGTTACTCATTGAATGACATCCAGAATCCTTTGCCTAGCATTTGAAGTCCTTTACAAGCTGTCATTTTATCTCTTCCATTTTATTGGGGATTACTCTGCACCCCACACTCTACCTTCTAGGTACCTTTGCCTTTCAATATACGCTGTGATATCACAGTTTGGTACCTTTTTTCCGCAACCTTTAAAGCCCAGCTCCAATGTCCTATCTGTCTTGCCTGCTTGCTCAGACCTCCCAAAGCACTTTGTACCTCTGTAATATGCTTATGTAATATTTGGGAGTTGAGTTATTTATATTTTTGTCTTATTCTTCTACTAGATGAGGAGTTCTCTGAGGATCAGGAGTCTTAGCTAACCTTTGGAGCTTCCCCAGGGTCTAGCATAGCCTCACAGAGGATGCTTAATAAATGATTATTGAATGAATAAGTAGATTCATCTGCTGTCTCATCCTGGAACTTCCCTCAGTGACTGGGGGCTTCCTAGTCCTGGAATAGCCTCCCATTCCTGCAGCCTGCTTACCCCAGAATATCCCTTCTTCTCCTCCCATTGGTGAGAACTCTTGGAAGCCTCCATCTTGTGAAGGGTTCCAGGCCACTCTGCCTCTATTGTCCTCCTGACTTTCTGGACTTCAAAATCACTCCCCATCCCTCTACCCTCACTTTTCAGTTCCCTTTTGGGTGTTGTCTTCCTCCTTTCTAATGGGGGAAGATGCTTGAGGGCAGGGATTGTCTTTCTTTTGTCTTGAATTTCTCTCCCCAGAATTTAGCATCATTCCTGGTACATAATTAAATTCTTAATAAATCCTCCCTCCCTTCATTCCTTTTTTTCTTTCTTTCTTCCTTCCCTTTCTTCTCTTCCTTCCTTCCTTCCTCCCTCCCTCCCTTCCTTCCTCTTTCCTTCCCTCCCTTCCTTCTTTCCTTTCTTCCTATTCACATAGCACGTTTTGCAGTCTTTTTTAATTGAATAAATGCTTGGCCTTCCATTCCTGCCTAGGAACGGATGAATGGGTTGGTTCCATTTCATAAGATTTTCAATTGGGAGGAAACTTTTAGCTCCTCTAATCCAATCTCCTACATTTTATAAACGGGGAAACTGAGAGCCAGAACACAAATTAAAAGTATTTATTTAGCACTTAGTGACAAACAGTGTGCTAAGCGCTGGAGATATGGTGGAGAAGTGAGACAGGCCTGGCTTTCCAGGAGCTCACCTTTAAATGGGGGAAAACAACAGGTACAGAAGTTTCAGCTATAAGTCAGACTGAAAGGCTCCAAGGTTTTTAGGCCAAGGCCTCAAAGCAGGTGGCAATGTCTTTTCTTTTTTTTTTTTTTTTTGAGGCAATTGGGGTTAAGTGACTTGCCCAGGGTCACACAGCTAGTAAGTGCCAAGTGTCTGAGGCTGGACCTGAACTCAGGTCCTCCTGAATCCAGGGCTGGTGCTCTATCCACTGCACCACCTAGCTGCCCCCGGCAATGTCTCTTCTTTAAGGATGTCATTCCCACTGAAAAAAAAATCACATTAGTTTCTCATGTTTCCCCATCTGATAATGCCAAGGACTTTGGCAAAGAGAATCTTCTTTTCCTGGTCTTCAGTAGCTGTAGCTTTAGAAGCAGTTGCCAGACAGTATCTCCCCACATGACGGCTGTGGGGGCTGAGCAGGAAGCAGGACTGGGGATAGGGGGAGGGGATGGTCACAAACTTGGAGCTGTTTATGCAAGTTGGAATTTGAACTTGGTGCTTCTGACTCCAAATCCTGAGCTCTCCACTTCTCTAAGGCTATTGTGGATGAGTGAACCCAAACCCTGTGATTCAGCAATTTAAATCTCGCCCGGGTGGGGCTCCTGGATTGAGACCAAAACTCTTGATTTGAAAGGGCTTGGGTTCCTCTCCCTCTCCTTTGTCAGATTACACATGTCACAATCCCAGGCACCATTTTGGGCAGGCTGCCAGCTCACCTGACCACTCCCAACCTCTCTGCCTTACCTGCTGCCATTGTTTCAAGCACCTTGGAAAGCTGAATACTCATCCCCCTGCTGTTCTCGAAATTCCTCTGTGAGACTGAACCAAGCCTAGAGAGTCCACAGCACCCAAAGATGCTCAAATAGTGTTCCCAATAGAACATAAACTCGTCGAGGGCAGGGAAAATTACAGCGCTGTCTTTATCACCAGTACCTAGCACAGTTTAATAAATGCTCGTTGAATTAAATGTAGAATAGAAGAGACCTGCCTATGTTTAATATAACCAGTACTTAGCACATAGTAGGTGCTTAATAAATGCTTGTTGAATTAAATGTAGAATAGAAGAGACCTGCCTATGTTTAATATAACCAGTACTTAGCACATAGTGGGTGCTTAATAAATGCTTATTGAATTAGATACAGAATTGAAGAGGCCTATGTTTGAGTCCCATCTCTAACACCCATTAAAGAAGACGGAACAAATATTTATTTATATGACACCTACTATTTGCTAAGCACTTTACAATATTATCTCATCTGATGTCATAACAACCCTAGAAGATGATTATTATTATTTTCCCTATTTCATAGCTGAGGAAACTGAGTCTGAGTGAGGTTAAGTAACTCATTCTGGGTTACACAGCTAATAAGAGTCTGGGGCTAGAGTTGTACTCATGTCTTCTTGATTCTCAGGCCAACGCTCTAACTACTGTGCCAAATAGGTTGCCATGGACAAGTCACCCAACCCATCACTGCCGTGCTTGCCTCACAAGGGGTGCTGTAATAATCAAATCGGATGATGTAACCATAAGATGCTTCGAGGTTGGTTGCACCTTGTCATTTCTTTGGTTTAGGAAGTGTCCTATAGGGAGATGTTATTGGGGAAACTCCCTCTATCAATTCATTCTGAAACAGTTCTTGGAGTCGTCATCTTAGCGATGTGTGCTTGGGGCACACAGCCAGTCTGTGCCAGAGGTAGAGTTTGGTTTTGTTCATCCCAAGGCCAATCCCCTCTCCATTCTTCCATGCTTCTCACGGTATTACCTAAACACTCTTTAGTAAAAATAAGAGAGCACCTGATGAATTCCTCCAAAGTGTTTTTTAGAAAATCAATGACTATAAAGTCAAATTCTTAACCTTCTTCCTCCCATCCAAACTGTGGCCCCAGGTTTCCCACTAGCCCCTACAAACATGCATTAGTCCTGGGTAATTATGGAAAGCACACTGATACACTGACATGCTCCCTCCCTCCCTCTGCTCCCCTCTAAAAATGGCAGCCAGGTGAAGAAGCCCTAGATTTAGGGTCAGGACACCTGGTTTTGAACAGCCTCTCTATCTGTGGTGACCTGTAAGAGCCTGAAGAATGTATTAATTAGAAGGACCATTGTATTTGGCCAATCCAGACAGCCTGATGTCATCTACTTAAGAGAGTTGTGAGGATCAAATGAGATAATAATAATTTGCAAGCCTTGAAGGGCTGTATAAATATAAATCATCATCGCCAGCATTCTTATCATCATTGTTATCATATCTTTGTGAACTCCCAGAGATGGAGCTGACTGGACCCTAACTACCATAAGGCAAAGAATTCTTTGTCCAAGTATGCCAACATCTAGGGGAGGTGCACTACCTCTCTAAGGGGTATGCTTCATGGCTAACATCACCATTTTGCCTCCTGATTTTCCACCAGTCTCTCAGCCCAGCCACCACCCCTAGGGCCGTCACTGTTGTGCCCCAATTCTGAACCTGCCTTCCTCCCAACGTCCTGAGGCAATAAAGTCTGACCCATGAGGCCCCTGGAGACAGTGATCCCCATGAGGAAAAAGTGTAGCCCTCTAAAGAGGAAGCGAGCATCCATCCCCTAAATGTTCACCCACCTGAGCCAAGATGGCTTTTGCCGGGCCCCTGGTTCTGTGGCCATTTGAGAAGGGAGATGCTGCCTTAGAGACCCTGCAAAGGAAATGCCCTCTCTTTCTCTTCCCTAAAGAGTCCAGAGTGTGCGCAGAGCTTGGAGCTGCAGCAGTTTATGCAGATGGCTTCAAGCCTATTGGAACTAATTAAGTCTGAACCAGGAACATTAGGCTTTCTGTCTCTGGCACCATTTGAAAGGGGCTCGGGTTACATCGGGCCTGGCTTGGGGACCATCCATACCCAGCAAATGGGCTCCTCACACTGGAGAGGGCCCATAGTGGAACACGGTTACACCATTATATAATGAGTCAACACAAATATCGTTATCGCTGCTCTGATACCTGCTGGCAGAGGCTGGGGCCGGGCTCTAGCCGCTGGCTGGCCTGAATACAAGGGAGAGCTGCGGCATCGAATCGATGGAGCCAAGACCAATGCGCCTCCCTCCTCCCCTCCCTCCCTCCGCATGGGCTCGTTCCTCCCTCTGGCTCCGGCTTCCCCCCGCAGGGGTTCTGCATCCTCTGCCCGGTTCACAGGAGGCCTCCTCTCTAAGGAGAGACTCCCCTGCCTGACGCAAGTAGATTAAGCAATTTGCTTTTAATTAGTATTGCAGTCAATTCTAAACTAAGCAGTGGCGAGGAGAAGAGGCAGGCTGCCTCTTACAAGGGTACGCGGCTTCACTGCACACGCAGAATTGAGAACCTGCTGGTGGACTCACAGGGCTTCCCGTCCCCAACGCTGCAGCCCTTGCCTCATTTTTACAAGCCTCTAACTTGGATGCACCAGTTAGCAGAGGCATTGCAGGGGGTTGAGGGAGAATGGCAAAGCCTGACCCCTGGATAGTGGAGTTTCTGGAGTATAAATTATATCCAGACCGAGTATGGGGCTTCCTCTTCCTTCTCCCCCTCCTCCTGTTTCTCCTCCCCCCCCACTCCCTCCAAAAGAAGCACAGCCTGGCCCCCTAGGCTTATGTCAAACGGAAATCCCCTGCTTTCCAACTGAAGCCACAGCTACGTTGCTGCGGCAATTTGCACTTATCGCCTGGGGACACTGAGAGTCCACCAGTCAGCCAGATTGTCCCTCTGAGGTACTTTGGACCTCCCTGCCTCCCCCCACCCTGCTTTTTTGCACCTTTGCTCACACCGTTCTCTATCTGCAATATCCCCTCCCTCCCTCCCTTACTCCTCAACTGCTGAATTCCTCAAATGCATCTTTATTCAGGGACATTTTCCCATATTGTTTGTACCCTTCTGACATAGATATTTGTGCATTCTCTCTCTCTCTCTCTCTCTCTCTCTCTCTCTCTCTCTCTCTCTCTCCTTCCCTCCCTCATCTATCTATCTATAATATTAATATTATTAATAATAATAATTTTCTATCCTGTGTCCTCTATGAGGTTAGGGATTGCATCTGGCTTGAACTTTTGTATCTTCCCCAGTGCCCAGAACAGACCATGCACACAGTAGGTTCTTAATATTTTCTGAGTGAATGAGTAACTGAATGGGGAATAGCAAAGCAAACAGAAGTGGTTAATAATAATAAGCATTTATATAGTGGTTTAAACATTTACAAACAGCTTTATGTATATTTCATTCCTTCCTCACAACAACCCTGTGAGGTAAGTATTATTATTATGCCCATTTTATAGATGGAGAAAATGAGACAGAGAGGTTTAAGTGACTTGCTCAGGATCAGCCAGTAAGTGAAACAGGGTTGGGAATTTAGGTTTTCCAGACTCCAGATTCACTCAATGCCCCACCCTACCCCACCCCAACCTCCAATTCCTGGCTCTTCTGAAAACAGAGGGATGGGACTTTAAACATTAACTAATATAGCCCTTTGCCTTTCTTCCCAACACACCTTTTACATGTGAGGAAACTGAGGTTAAGAGAGGAAAGTCATTTGCCCCAAAACTCTCTAAATGATTAAGATTTCACGAACCTATGAATGAATGAACAGCTTACAGGTAGTATGAATAGCCAGAATTCAGTCTTGGGTCTTCTTTTTTTTCTTTTTTCTTTTTTTTGTGAGGCAATTGGGGTCAAGTGACTTGCCCAAGGTCACACAACTACTAAGTGTCAAGTGTCCCAGGCCAGATTTGAACTCAGGTTCTCCTGACTCCAGGGCCGGTGCTCTATCCACTGTGCCACCTATTTGCCCCAATAACCATATCTTGGGTCTTCTTGCTGCAAACCCGGTATTCTTTCCACTATTCTATATTTGTCTTCATATATTTGGGGAAGGTAGCAAGCATTTATTAAACACCTGTATAAAGCACTGTACTAAACGCTTTACAAATATCTGATTTGATCCTCACAACAACCCTAGGAGGTAGGTGCTATTATTAATTCCATTTTACAGTTAAGGAAACTGAGGTAGGCAGAGGTTAAGTGACTTGCCCAGGATCTCACAGCTAGTCCATATTGGAGTCTGGATTTGAACTCAGGTTTTCCCGATTCTATTCTTAGAGCTCTATCTACTGTGAGACCACAACATAGCGCCCCCATCAGGCACCTCCATAGAACTCCAGGTACAATCAGCAGCTCCGCCCCAGCTCAGAGCTTTGGCATGAGGCTCTTCTTCCCTTCCCGGGAAACAGCCCACTCTCTGACGTTAATTGGAAAGGAAAGAAAATCAGCAGCTTTGTTTACAATACAATTAACATCTAAATAATTTACAATGAAATAAACAGGAGCTATATACAGTGGCATAGTGAGCTCCCTTCTTAAGGCCATCTTGAAGTCACCAGATACAGTGTCACAGTGGAGTAAATGGGTCTGTTCAGTTATTCTCCCAGGCTGCTCTCTAGGCCCTGCAGTATATAACTGTGTTAACACCTTTCCCAATTTATAGGCCTTGGCTGGAAACTCTCTTTGCAGATGTTGGGTCTAACTAAACGCTTCATCCCTACTGGAAAGAGCTCTCTGCCTTCTCTTCCCACTTCAGGGCTTTGGGGTTCTTGTGGCTTTCTTTGGTGCCCCGATTTGGGGGTTTATCCCATTGTCTAACTCAGGCATCTAGCCATGACAACCATAATTAGCCAGTAGCATGCCTTCCCTGCCTTCACTCCCATCCCAGTAAAAGTGAATTCCATCCTGTAGGAGATTTTAGGCTGACTGGATTCACTTCCGAACATGCTTAGAAAATTTTAGGAGATTCACAAACCCATGGAATCTCAGGAATTGGAAGATGCCACAGAGGCCGTCTTGTCCCAGAATCCCTTCAAAAGTATTCCTAATGAGTTGTTCACCCTCTCCTTAAAGATATTAGGAGACAGTGCTTATGACCTTCAAAGATAGTCTGCTACACCTTTGGACAGTTTCAATTGTCAGGAAGTTTTTTTTCTTATATTTGGCCTTAATTGAATTCTTTCTGACTCCTCCTACCCATTGCTCCTAGTCCTGACTTCGGGTTTCAAGCAAGGCAAATGTAATTCCACTTCCATATCACAGTCTGACAAATGCTTTCATGTTTTCTGTAAATTTTGTCTTCTCCAGGCTAAACATCTCCAATTCTTTCAAACTGTTTCTTCTGCTGCCCTGCCTCACCATCCTGGTTGACTTCGTCGGGATACCCTGAAGCTTCTCAATGTCTTCCTAAATTACGACTCTAAAAACTGAACACAATCTTCCTGATGAGGTCTGACCAGGGCACAGAAGGGCAGGACTATCATAGCTCTCCTTCTGGGCGCTCTGTTTCTGTTAACAATGTCACAGTACTAGGGACACAACTGAGTTTATGATCCACCAAAATTGCTTTGACAAAGACCTAGGAGAGACTTGGGGTAGTAGGATGGGTGCTGTCCATCCACTTATAAGGAGAAGAACTGGGTTCTAGAGATCCCCCGCCATTCAGTTAGACATGCAAGTGGTTTAGATTTGAGTGATAGCTTATCCTGCTGTTTCAATAAACAGACATGATCCATAGGCAATCATGCTAAATACATAATAAAGCTGCTTTTACTACCCTCAAACAAACACCTTCTATTTGCCTGCTAACATAACTGGGAGTTCTTATGTTAGAGACAGTGTACCAAGCCTAGACTAGGAACATCATCTGGCTCTAAACTCTGTCTCTGACACTTAGTAATGTTGTATCTGTGGGAAAATCATGGTACCATATTTTTAGAGCTGGAAGGGATCTAAGATTTCATCTAGGTCAACCTCCTTCATTTTGCCAATGAGGAAACTGAGGTTTGAGGGTGTAAAGAACTTAAACACAGTCAAGCAGATAGTGGCAGAGCTGATATTTGAATGTAGATATTCTATTTCCAAACCTAGAGCTATTTTCATTGGCTATGACCTATCTAAGCCTCGATTTCCTTATCTCTAAGACGGGGATGATAATAACTGAACTAGCAAATTCACCAGGCCTGTGATGAGAAAGGTGCTTTGAAATCTTTAGAAGACTCATAGAAATATGAGCAGTCATTATGATGTTGAAATAAATTATTTTTAGTTGGGCACATGGTCAGCCAGCATGCTCAACCCAGTTGGCATAGCTATCTGTTTCCTGCATCAGAATGTTCAAAAGGCCCCAAATTGTCAGCGAACATAGGTTTTTATTTTTAATGTATTCACTCCTTTGCTCATTCATGTAACTCATGAAACAAGTACCTACTATTAGAGGATCTTGTGCTAAGTTCTAGGGGAGAAAAAAATAAGGAAACTTGTTGTCTATTAGGAACACTGAGTTAGATACATAGAAAAAAATCATAATATGAAAAAGATGGTATGTGGAAAAAGTATAAGGTGTTATGAGATCAGCTGAGGGAGAAATTATTTTCAGCCAGAGAGAATTAGGGGTGACTTCTTAGAAGAGGTCATTTGGAGTAGGGTCTCTAATAATGAGTAATTATCAACCTACCTTTTATGCAATAGGTGCCAAGTGAAGGCTTATTGTCCATCCATTCATTCATTCATTCATTCATTCATTCTTTCATCTGTATGCTTATGGAAAACTAGGATTTGAAGCTGTAAGAGACCTCAGAAGCCATATTATTCTACCCATCTCTATTTTACAGATGGGGAAACTGAGAGGGAACAGGTAGGTGGTGTACTGGATAGAATGCTGGACCTGGAGTCAGAAAGATTCATCTTCTTGAATTCAAATCTGGCCTCAGACACTGACTAGCTTCACACCCCTGAAACGAGTCACTTAACCCTGTTTGTCTCTATTTCCTCCTCTGTAAAATGAGCTGGAGAAGGAAATGGCAAACCACTCCAGTATCTTTGCCAAGAAAATCTCACATGGCTTCATGAAGAGTTGGATATGACTGAAAAATGATTGAAAAACAGAGAGGTGAAGGGAATTTACCAAAGGTAGGCTATTTCATTCCACTAACACTTATAAGGCACCTATTGTGTGCTTTATATATACTAGGCACTGGGGGAGATACCAAATTTAGATGAGACAAAATCCCCAGTTCTTGCTTGTTTTTTGCCACCCTCCTCCCTAATGAACCCATGTGACCTTTGTTTAAAAGAAAGATGGAACAGTATCTGACTTTTTGGTCCACAGTCAAAGCTAAGTCACTCTGTAGGACTCCGATCCCACCAAAGCAGGGGCTTTTGATTCTGACTTTCCATAGTCTTTATTTTTAATGAAGCCCAGGAGGCAGCTAGAACATGTAGAAACACATTCTGCCTCCCCTAGTGCTGAGCACAAGGTAGAGAACACATACTTCAATCTTTACAAAGAACTAGGATTTCATCCTTATGACCATTTCTTACACTGATGGAGGCCAGAGCCCCTCCATACTTTAAAGATTGACTTCATGAATTGCTGTGGTCCAAAAAATACCCCAAACCCTAAAATCATCCTTTTGAATTAAGCCCTCTGGTGATAAACCCCTGCATTTAACTAGTCTGGTCCTCAAATGATAGGCACTATCTATCAGGTCTATGGCATTATAGAATTCAATTTAGACCTGGATGGGGGATCAGAGATCATTTAATTGGGGCCATTTACAATCTAAGAGAGACAACATGCTGCAATGAAATGAATGCTGGGTTTGTAGTCAGAGGAACTGGGTTTGAAGCTTGGGTTGCCATTTGTTATCTGGTCAGTGAACCTCATTAGGCTTCTGTTTCCCCTTCTGTTAAATGAGGGGGGGTGGGCTAGATGACCTTTCAAACCTAACTATGCAATCCCTGACAAGTGGCTTTCTAGTCTTTTCTTGAGGATCCCACTCGACAGGCATCTTGGTGAGGCAGGGAATACTTAAGTTAATAGTTAAGAAGATTTTCCTTATCAAGACAAAGTCAAAACCATTCTAGTGTTGGGAGGATCTGTCAGAGAGAATGTTCTTGCTGTAAGAGCATATGGCTTGCTGGCAGAACTTTGTAGAATCTAGGATCCCTGCCATATTGGGTAGGCATTTTTTGTTTTGTTTTATTGGTGTCTTTTTAAAAACATCATCTTCATTTCTGAATACATCCCTCCCCACCATTTAAACAAAGAGCAAGAGAGAGAGAGAGGAAGAGAAGAAGCAAGTATTAAATATCAACTGTGTGCCAGGCACCGTGCTAAGTTCTTTACAAATCTCTTTTAATCTTGACAACTACCCTGAAAGGTAGGTGCTCTCATTTCCCTCATTTTACAGTTGAGAAAACTGAGGAAGAGAGAGGTAAGTGTCTGAGGTCAGATTTGAACTTTGGTCTTCCTAACTCTAGGTAGCACTTCATCCACTGTGCTACCTAATTGCCCCATGAGCAAGAGAACCATTTGAGATGGAGAAGGAGAGGGGGAGAAAGAGGGAGATAAGGGGGGGAGAAAGAGACAGACAGAGAGAGCCAGAGCCAGAGAGAGAGAGAGAGAGAGAGAGAGAGAGAGAGAGAGAGAGAGAGAGAGAGAGAGAGAGAGAGAGAGAGAGAGAGGAGAGAGGAGGAGGAGGAGGAGGAGGAGGAGGAGGAGGAGGGGGAAGAGGAAAGAGAGAAAAAAGAGAAAAATTTAAACAAAACATTAACTGAGTCTGACAGTCTATGCAGTGTTCCCAAAGTTCCTCCCCACTCCATAGACATTTAATAAGTCTTTGTGAATGGATGTATCAAGGATGGATTTACATCTTATGAATGAATGAATAAAGGATTAACATGACTAAGTGGAAATTGCCTTGGACTTGGGACCATGAGATTTGGGTTCAAGTTTCAGTTCTAACACTAGCTGTACAATTCTGAGAAGGTCTTTCAGCTTTGAGACTCAGTTGACCCATGTATATAACGAGAATAATAATATTAAATGATAACTAGCATTTATATAATTACTTAAGGTTTGCAAAACACTTTTATTTTTATTTTTTTGCAGGGCAATGGGGGTTAAGTGACTTGCCCAGGGTCACACAGCTAGTAAGTGTCAAGTGTCTGAGGCTGCATTTGAACTCAGGTCCTCCTAATCCAGGGCCGGTGCTTTATCCACTATGCCACCTAGCTGCCCTTGCAAAACACTTTTAAAATATTATCTCATTTGATCTTTGCATCAACCCTGGGAGGTAAATGATATTATTGCTCGCATTTTATCTATGAAGAAACTGAATCTGAGAGAGATTAGGTGACTTGCCAAGGGTCACACAGCTAGGAAATATCTGAAATAGGAATTGACCTTGGGTTTTCCTGATTCTAGGTCCAGCACTTTCTCCACTCCCTTCTCCCACTCCCACCCCTACCTTGTGCCTCTTGTTCTCTCACTGCTGCCACAGGGTCCAGAGGAAAGGTCTATGTGTGGTTTAAAGAGTTCTCTAGATGAATTGTTACCAATCCCTAGAAGGGGTCAAATCTTCCTGCCCCAACCTCTACCCAGAGTACTCCTATCAGTTCCTCCCTCCCTTTAGGCATCAAACCTCAGGGAAATCCGCATCAAGGTAAGTAAGACTTCAGCAGCAAAAACCCCCGCTTCAGTGTAGGCAATGAATTGTTAATGGTCTGAGACTGCAGAGGGAACTCAGGGCTGGGCCAGCTGGGCCACTTATCTGATGGGGAAGGTCAGAATGTGAGAGCTCGCAGGTCACAGATGAGGGAATACACCTGACCCAGCCCTTCAGCCAGGAGCTCAGTTTGTCACCAAGAAGCCCAGCTTCACACCCCCAGCCTGCTTTTACAATACCTCACTCCCTCTACCTTCCCCCACACCACACACCTGCAAAAGCCAAGGAGCAACTGGGACTCTGGGCTTTTGCCCAGACACAGGGAAATGAGTGGGGAAAAGAGTCCACATTCAATTCAATTTAATTCGAATCAATAAACAGACAGCATGGTGTGATCGAACAGGCACTAGAATTGGAGTCCAGAAGAAGTGGATTCACAACCCTCTTGAGATATTTGCTATCCCTGTGATCACAGAGAAGTCATTTAGCCTCTTAACACCTCACTGGATCTAGAGTCAGGAAGACCTGAGTTCAAATCCAGACTAATATACTCTGGTTCTGTGACCTTGGAAAAAAACAACAACAACAACAACAACAACAACAACAAAAACTTTTCTCTGCCTCAGTTTCCCCATCTGCAAAATTGGGGTAATAATGGCATCTACTTCCCAGGGTTGTTTTAAGGATCAAATGAGATAATATTTGTAAAATATTTTGTAAACCTTAAAGTGCTGCATAAATGCATAAATACCTATTATCAAGGTACCTGTTTTTATCATCATCATCATCATCCCTATTATTGAGGTCCTTTCCAGCTCTCAGTCAAGAAACATTTATTAAGCACCTACTATATGTCATGCACTGTGCTAAGTGTTAGGGATAAAAAAATATGAAGAAAAAAAAGACAGTCTTTGCCTATATTATGCCTATATTATATATCAATTATACATAAAATCATAATATATTAATTATATATAATTTCACATATCAAGTATATATATTACATATATTGGGTATTTCTTGTTTGTTGTCAATATTGTTAATATTGTCATTGTTAGTATTGTTTAAAAGTCATTTATTAAGCACCTGCTGTATACCAAACACTATGCTAAGCACTGGGGATACAAATACAAGGGGAAGAAAGACAGATCTTGCCTTTAAAAAGCTAACAATCTAAAGGAGATGACTTACGACGACGATGATGACGGTGGTGGTGGTGGTAGTGGTGGTGGTGGTGGTGGTGATGCCTCTTATTAAGATCCCTTCCAGCTCTAAATCCATGATACTTTGGACATTAAGTACCTACTGTATACAAAGCCCTGCATTCTTCTATTCATTCAAAGGTGAATAAAAAAAGGCCCTTCCCCTTCCCTTACAAAACTTATATGTGAGTTGGGGGGAGGTGGAAGGATGATATATATGCATGATAAGTTGTTGTTGTTTATCTTTTGTTCTTGAAGAGGACCATGATATCAGCCTGAATTCGATTTAAGTGAGGAAAGTCTATGCAAGGTCACCAACCTCCCTCCCTTCAGAGCCATCTGGGTCCAATGGCTAGACATAGATCAGGATGACTGCAGATGGCCCCAGATGCAGTGGGAGACCTTGACCTTTTGGGGCAAAAGAGAAAAGGGTGGAAAGTGTTTGGCTCTTTTGGTGGCATTGAAGAAGACTGGGCAATGCAATGATCAGTCATGATTCCAGAGGACCCCTGATGCACACTCCTTACCCCCTGACATGTACAGAATGGCACACACACATTTTTTTTTCAGGGCAATGAGGGTTAAGTGACTTGCCCAGGGTCACACAGCTAGTAAGTGTCAAGTGTCTGAGGCCGGATTTGAACTCAGGTTCTCCTGAATCCAGGGCCAGTGCTCTATCCACTGTGCCATCTAGCTGCCCCCCCCCATTTTTGGACATGGCCATGTGCCATAGCAGAAAGTGTTCAACTTCCTCCCTCAAGTACTTCCTGGCTACTTGGCTTTGGGTGAGTCATTTAATCTCTCAGAGTTTTGATTTTCCCCTCTGTAAGCTGTCGATGATACATACACTATAAAATCCACAGGTGTTTGTGAACATTGCACTGCCAACTTTTAGGTGCTTCTCTTTAGCATTGATGGTGGCTCTCCTGTCACAACTTGGGATCCCGCGTCTGTATCTAACCTTGAAACTAGAGAACTAAATAATTTTGATGGACACACAAGCTCGTGGCATCAAAAAACTGTTTATTGAACGCATAAAGGAGTAAGAATTGGTAACCAGTCATTCGATTTAGTTCGAGAAACCTAAATGAAGGGCGTACTATGCACCAGGCATTACAGACGCAGACGTTATAATAAAACATGTTTGGATCTCAATGAAGCAACCAACAAGCATTTATTCAACTCCTACTGTGTGTCAGCTATTATTTTCCAAGTGTTGAAAACAAGAGAGCAAAATCAAATTGGTCCCAGCCCTCAAGGAATTTATATTATGCCTATATTATATATCAATTATATATAATTATATTATATTAATTATATATAATTACATATAGCAAATATAATTGCATATCACATATAATTATATGTGATATAGAATTACATTATACGTTAATTATATATATCATTGTGATGGGAAGGCGGAGGTCACAAATTGTACATAAATAAAAATTTTGTAAAAAATACACGGAATAGGGGGCAGCTAGGTGGTGCAGTGGATAAAGCACTGGCCCTGGATTCAGGAGGACTTGAGTTCAAATCTAACCTCAGACATTTGACACTTACTAGCTGTGTGACCCTGGGCAAGTCACTTAAACCCAATTGCCTCACCAAAAAAAAAGAAAAAGAAAAAAGAAAATAGGGGTCAGCTAGGTGGTGCAGTGGATAAAGCACTGGCCTTGGATTCAGGAGGACTTGAGTTCAAATCTAGCCTCAGACATTTGACACTTACTAGCTGTGTGACCCTGGGCAAGTTACTTAACCCTTATTGTGCTGTAAAAAAAAAAATACATGAAATAAAAACACCCTTTTTTTTTTTTTTTGCAGCACAGGCAGTGTGCACTAGTACCTTGGGGAAATAAGAAAGGCATCTCGTGGGAGTTGGTGCTTGAATGTGTTTTGAAGGCAGCAAGGGGCTCCAAGAAGCAGAGATGAGGGGGGAGAGAACAGACTAATGGATGGATTTCTCTGCACTCTCCCATGAAAGATGGAGACAGAGAGAAAGGGACTTTCAAAGGCAACTTGTCAATCTGAGAATAACTATCAAGAAGGGGATTCTGGAGCTGTGGTCTATGGGCCCCATTGTGATCTGCCAGCATTCACCTGGATGGGACTGGAATCCTGCTCTCTGCCCAAGCCTCCAAACAGCCCTGTAACATGAAAACCTCTGGCCCTGTCCTAGTATCACCCAGGGGCCTGGCTTTGTAATTCTTGGCCAGGTGCCTGGGAAAGGAAACAGGAATCGTCAAAAGTGTTGCAAGACCCTTCAGAGTGGCTGATAACATTTTTTAGGATAAGAAGCTGAGGAGCACTTGGCTCCATACACCCACATACTCAAGCCATCTTTAGCTCTGAGTTTCCCAAAGAGAATGGGGTCATCCTGAAAGCAAAGCTCCCAGCTGTGGAGTTCATCCGGTGCATAGAAAGAGCCCTGGACTAAGGATAAATTGATTAGCATTTATGAAGCACCTACCAGGCTTTACAGATCGAACCTTCTCTGAACCTCAGTTTCCCAATCTGTAAAACAAAGGGCCTATATATCAGGCACTGTGTGAAGCACTGGAAACCTGAGTTCTAGTTCTGCCTTTTTCAGTGAGTCTGTGTCACCTTGAAAAGTCATTTAGAGAAGGGAAATAGGCCCACATTTCTTCCTCAGTAAAAGAGAGAAGTTGGATTTTATTATATTTAAGGTTCCTTCTAGCTCTGATATTCAACAGTCTATGTTTCAGGGTCCAATCTGCCCAGAGTACGTAGCAAAGTTGTTCAGTGGCTAAAGCACTCAGCTTGGAGCTAGAAAGACCTGAATTCAAATCCAGCCTCAGAAGCTAACTTGCTGTGGGACTTTGGGCAAGTCCCTTAACTTCTGTTGGCCTCAGCTTCTTCAATTGTAAATGGGGATAACAACAGCTCCTACCTGCCAGGGTTGTTGTGAGGATCACATGAAATAACTTGTAAATTGTTCAGCACAGTCCCTGGCAAATAATGTTTATTCTTTCCCTCCCATCCAACCTTACCCTTTTCTGATTCTATGAGTCTCACAGGAGAAATAAATCCTCATGGGCTGGACCCTGGGCTTCTCCATTTGTCTTTGACTTTCAAGGCCTGATGGGACAATGGAAAGGTTGATAGTTTTCGTGTACAGGACCTGGGTTTGAATTCAGTCTGTGCTACTTAGTAGCTGTTGGACCTTGGGCAAGTCCCCTTGTCTGTTTTTGTTTGTTTGTTTGTTTTGTTTTGTTTTTGTGGGGCAGTGAGGGTTAAGTGACTTGCCCAGTGTCACACAGCTAGTAAGTGTCAAGTGTTTGAGGCTGGATTTGAACTCAGGTCCTCCTGAATCCAGGGTCAGTGCTTTATCCACTGTGCCACCTAGCTGCACCCAAGTCCCCTTCTCTGAACCCATTTTCTAATCTGTAAAACAAAGGGGCTGAACTGGCTGGCCCCTCTGGTCCTTGACAACTCTAAACCTCTGTCTATACTGTTCCCTTCAATTGCGTTAGTTCAGAAGCTATTCTGCTTTGTCTTGGTGACCCTGAAGATTTATTTATTGAAAACACAGACTTGGGCTCACCATTGCTGAGCATCCTTCTGTACTTGGGATCTTGAGGAAATGGAGGGGGGTGGGGTGGCATGGGCCCCAAGAGACTGCATTGACTCCCTTACTCACCAAAGGGTCTGGAACTTCACCTCCCTGAGAACCCCTTCCTTTGCCAAGGCCAGTTCTGAGCCCAAACCAACACAGGGGATTAGCAAACTCCCCAGCCCTCTATGTAATTGAGGGGTGTTGACTCTCTACACTTGCTGGTCCTTTCTGCTCTCCTCCTCAATCGGCTCCAAGTTCTAAGGAAACCTAGGTTTTCCTTAGTTGGCTCCCATAAATGTAACCAATTGGAAACTATCTCAAGGTTGGCTTAAAAAACCTCACATGCAGGGAGGGACCCAGGAAGGCCTATACCTTGGGCTGAGAGATCTCAGTATTGCTTAATGCTGGAACTTCCATTCCCAGACACTGGTCATGTCTGCTTCGGAGGGAAGAAATAAGCTGAAAGCAGCTGCCAGCCTTCTCTGCCCCTGGGAAAAAACCAAGTGGGTGCCTTGGTCTGGGGTGAAGTGAGGAGAGGCAGTAGCGGTGCCAAGGGAGAGAGCCTTGAACAGACAGGCAATAAAAACAATACAAATTCATATTGCACAGAGCTTTACCAAGCACCCTGTCTAGGAATGATCTCTTTCCAGCTTTGATCACAGACCTCTCCCTATGATCATGCGGACACACCGTTGTAAATTGGGGAGTGCAAATGCTATGGTCCCATTGTAGAGAGGAGAAACCGAGGCTCACTAGGGGAAAATGATAGAGAGAGATTCCAACCCCAATCTTCTGACCAGTGCTTATTCTCCCCTCATTTTCCCGCTTGTCAAAAAGAGGGTGTTAGACTAGAATCCATTCACTAAACGAGATCTAAGGCCCTCTGTGGCACTGACATTCCCTAACTCTGCATCTCTGTGAAGTCCTATATGCCTTCTGGAAGTTAAATGGGAATAATCCCTGTCCCTGCCTCATCAGTTTAGGTTTTTGTTGCAGTTGTGGTGGTTGTTGTTTCTTTTGTTTTGTGTGGGTGGCTGGGGTGGGGGTGCAGTGGAGGCAGGGGAAGACACCTGGATTCCTGTGTTGTTTTTTTTTCATCTTTCTGGTGAGGACATTGTCTCTACCAATTGGAGCTGCAATTGTTCATTAATTTCTATCCTTAGAGCATTGCCTGGGGCCCTTCTTTCCTTCCCGGAAGGTTAAGTGATTTTTCTAAAGATAATATGACCAGTGTGTGGCAAGGGCAGAATTTGAACCTGGGTCCTCCTGATTTGGTGGCTGACTATTCACTGGCTCTACTCTCAAATACAAAAGCAGGGATCAAGAGTAGGGAGTGTTTCATTCTTTATGCTTATTTCCCTAGTGACACAGCACAGCACAGTGTCAGTGGCCTAGTAGGCGCTTAATAAATGCGTATCTATCTGTGATTGAGCAATAGTTCACAGTTGCCTCTCCAGGGGCGGTCTTGAGTAATAAATGAGATAATGTATTTGAAGAGCTATATAAAGGCCTGCGGTCGTTATTTTTTTAATCATTATTTTGCCATTTGATGAGATAAGAGGTGCCCTACCTCTCTGGGGAGCACACGGCTGGGGCCAGAGCGAGGCTGGTTTCAAAAGTCAATGCCAGGCCTTACACGACTGGGAACCCTGCTGTATCTATTTCTGGTGTTGGAATGGCATTCCCCAGGCTGGGCTCTCCAAGAGGCCGGTTCCTGTTATCAGAAGGCATGGGGGAAGGAGTGGTGGCCTTGGGGACTGGGGCACAAAGGGAGGGGGTGGGGAAGGAGAGGGAACCCACATGCAGAGCTCCAAGCTACTTTGCAGGGGGTTCCCTCAGGCATTTCTAATTAGGGGAGTTATTTCTGCCCTGCTGCAGATTATGTGGCTCCTGCACTCAGGCACTACCCATGAATCAAGTCATTATTAACTCAGCAAGTGTCAGGCCTGGTTACCAAAGCACATGGCCTGGAAACAGAGCAGTTAATACGCTGGGCGGATTAGGTGCCACTTAAACTTGCCACCACAATTAGAAACCCAGAACTTTTGAAATATTCACTGAGGCATGTGGGGGGGGAAAGGAGGCCCTAGTTGATCCACCAATGGTTCACTGGAATCCTGCCTTCTGGAATGAATTTGGCTGGTGGCCACTTAGGACTGGCAGGGGTGTCTTTGCATCAAGGGGCCTGGGGCCCCAGCACCTGATGGACTTGGCCGCTTTGGATTACGACGTGACAAGCCTACAGGGTCCCTGGCACATAACCAGCCTGCCTTTTCACCTCTGTGTTCACAGCAGGCTATGGAGGGAAAGGGAGCCTGACCCAGAGTCAAAGAGGCCCAGTCCTCGTGTTGACTCTGGGTGGGTGATCTGGACCGGTCGAGGATTTGGCTTCCGCCTTTATAAAATGGTCATGATAAACTGTGTCCTGCCTTCCTCCTGGCTGCTATGAGAGTCAAATGATGTGGTATGGGGGAAAGGTGTTGCATTAGGGAAATAATAATAAAAATAATAACTAGCATTTATATGTTGCTTTTGGGTTTGCAAAGCACTTTACATATGTTATCTCACTTGATCCTCATGATAACCCTGTAAGGTAGGTGCTGTTATTATTGTTGTTGTTGTTGTTTCCATTTTATAGTGGAGAAACTGAGTCTGTGTGGTTAAGTGACTCACCCAGGATCATACAAGTGTATCTGAACTCAGGCCTCCTGATTCCAAGTCTGGTATTCTATCCATGCCATCTAGCTGCTACTAACTACCCCGAAATAAATGCTAGCCTGACTGATTCTAAGAGGATTTATTGATTTTTAACTCTAATCCTTGGTAGTGTAGAGAATAGCCTACTGGCCTGGGAATCAGGAAGACCTGGGTTTGAATCCTATGGCAGATGTATACTCTCTCAGTCTCAGTTTCCTCATCTGTAAAATGAAGGCCTCTAGGGGGCAGTTAGGTGGCACAGTGAATAAAGCACCGGTCTTGGAGTCAGGAGGACCTGAGTTCAAATCCGGCCTCAGACACTTAACACTTACTAGCTGTGTGACCCTGGGCAAGTCACTTAACCCCAATTGCCTCACAAAAAAAAACACCATGAAGGCCTCTAAGTTTTGTTCCAAGTTTAAATCTATGGTCCTATGAATACTGGTCCTTGTTGACTAGCTAATGTGACTACAAACAAGTTATTATTCTTCCCTCAGACGACTCTACTTGTCCATGTCTAAAATGGGAGTATCTACCTTCAACTATCATGAGCAAATTCCATTGTAATCCCCACAGTGCTATTTGAGTTATATTTATTATTATTATTATTATATTATTGTAATATGATGATGGTGGCGGTGATGGAGCTAGAGAGCAGGCTTCCTCAGGGTCAAGAAGCTCTGGGTACAAGCTTACTGCTGATGGATATTAGTTGGGAGACCCTGAGCAAGTCACTTAATCTCACATTGCTCAAAATAAATCTCTAAGACCATAAGTTATTGCAGATCTGCCCTGATAGAAGGAATTTTCTCAGGGTGAGTCCCCCACCCCAGTGAAATCACAGGTCCAGGTCAAAACATTTAGGTGTCAGGAGTATTGTTATTATTTCTCAGGCCTCTGTCACTGTATCAATTCCTCCCTTCCATCTTGAAACATGTAGGCTCATGATCAGAAACATTTATGATATTTCAGATCTGGGACAGCCTAGAGCAATCTGTTTGTTGGCTTTAAAATACATCACTACAACAGATTGATGTATTTCTTTGGGGAAATCACTTGACTACTTTGGGCTGGCAGTTTACCTAGATTAACATAAAAGACACATGACTATGTCACTCCCCTGCTCAAGAAATTCCAATGTCTCCCTCTTACCTTTGAGATAAAATATAAATGCTTCTGATTGACATTTAAAACCCTTCGGGGCAACTAGGTGGTGCAGTGGATAAAGCAATGACCCTGGATTCAGGAGGACCTGAGTTCAAATCCAGCCTCAGACACTTGACACTTACTAGCTGTGTGACCCTGGGCAAGTCACTTAACCCCCATTACCCCATTTAAAAAAAAGAAAGAAAAAGAAAATGCTTTTATAAAATCTTCCCAATTGTTTGCACAACCAAGCCTAAATTACCTTGTGTTATTTTGTATGTACATATACGTTCATATACACATATGGTATTTACTTCTCTATATACATGTTGCTTTCCCCAGTAGCATGTAAGTTCTTTGAGGACAAGAATTACTTCAGCTTAGTTCTTTGTCACCAGTGACTATTCAGTGCCTGATATATAGTAAGTAGGTACTTCATAAATGCTTGCTAAATTCTGTTGGAGTAATGATACTTTCCCTTATTCATCTCATAAAGTTATTTCAAGGATTGAATGGCGTGGCGTGTAGAGAGCATGTTGGAAAGCCATACAGATGACAGTTGTAGTCAACAATTTATTATTATTATTACTGTCATTGTTGTTATATCCACAAAAATTCTACCTGAACGCTTCATCATGACATGAGAGGGAGCCTGGGCTCTAAGAGGTTCTACCAGCAAAGCATGGGCTGTAACATAGAAGTCATGGAGTCACAGGAAAACCAAGGTGGAAGGGATTTTGAGTACAATGTCAGAGAGAGAGAGAGAGAGAAAGAGAGAGAGAGAGAGAGAGAGAGAGAGAGAGAGAGAGAGAGAGAGAGAGAGAGAGAGAGAGAGAGAGAGAGAGAGAATCTATGGCCAACTTGGCTAAGTGCTGAGAAGTTCATCATCAAGTAGACCACAGGGTGATGCATCTTTTGGTATCACTGTCTTTCCAAAATCATCTACCAAGTCATGAAGGATTTGTGACCTACATGCATCAGTGGAGTGATAAACCACACGAGGAAGGTACAGGTACAGCTATTGTCATTATAGAACCCAACAATAGAAGGTACCTGTGATATGAAGACCAGTCCAGCTATGAGTGTGGGGAGGGTCACCACCAGGGAGCTGATAAAGGCTTTAGGCCACAGCCACTCATGAAACATTCTACTAAGGCAGGGAGGAGAGTTGAATTGAAATGGGTGAAATCATGGATGATTTCTGTATTCCATTCGATGAAGAAAACATGAATTTAGCACTTCCTTTGTCTATGGCCCTTGACCAGGTACTAGAGATATAAAAACAACCATAAAAACCACTGATATTGATTTTTAAAAATGATCACAGTTCTTTTAGGTTGCATAGTGTCATGGGGTGCAAAGCACCCCAGAAGTTCTCTGGGGCACACCAAGGAATCTTCTCCTTGAGAAACTAAACCAGAGGACAGATAACGCCTAGAGAGATAAGCTGAACCAAACCCGACTGAGCTAGATTCGGATTCCTACCTTCATTCTGGTCTCCCTTACCCTGGGGAGATAAATTTGGGTGTGGCTTCAGCCTTTGTGTTCTGAAGAGGGATCCTTAGCCACCCCTCACCCAATTCCCCCAGCTACCACCAGTGGGGGATGGTCCTCTATCACTAAAGGAACTTTTCACGGGCAGATGGTCCACCCCCATCAGTCCTCTATAAAAGTACCTTCCAGTCTCCTGTTCGAGGAGATTTGGTACCTCTGAGTCATGTGCTTTATGCCAAATCTCCCCATGAAAAGTCCAAGGATTTCTTTCATGGTTTCCCTCCCCCCACCCTTCCCTTCCCTTGCTCCTAAATAAACTATCACCTTATTCTAACTATGTTTTGTGTGCAAGAGGGTGTAATTCTTTAAAGAGGAATTCCTAAGAACCCCAACTCCTACCCCAACCCCGTACCCCATTTTCCCACCATATCAATAGGAACAACTCCAGTGACTTTTTTATCCTTTGATTTATCACCAAGCTCAGTAGTCATGCATGCAGCAGGTGCTCAAAAGGTGCTTTTTGGAATCTCTTTTCTCCCACACTAGAGTTTTTGCTAGAAATCGGTATTGCCAAACAGTTGATTCCATCAGTGTTCACCACTGCTCATGAAACCTGAAGTAAGTACAGTGATAATCCTTTTATATTTATATAGCTCTTTACAGTTTCCGATGTCCATTTCAACAGTCGATCAATCAACAAACATTTATTAAGCATCTATTGTGTGCCAGGCACCCACTTGATCCTTATAATACTCCTATAAAGTAGGCAAGACAGATGGTATTTTAATCTATTAAATCCCCCTTTTTAGAGGTGGAGAATCTGAGAGATAGAAAGACAATATTATAGAATCACTGGTTTTCAGGACAGGAAGGCACCTCTGGGATCCTCTGGTCCAACATGTACCTAAGTAGAAATCCCCTCCACAATATCCCTGAGAAGTGGTCATCCATACTGGGACTGAAGACCTCCAGTTTGAGGGAACTTACTTGAGGATTTATCCAGGGACATGCAGGAGGCACTGAGAGGTAAACCCGAGACAAGATGCCTCTTCACCCCTAGCTCATTGCTTTATCATTCATTGCCCAGGGATGCTTCAAGGCTCCTTCTGGGTGTGATGCCTCTGGATACATTGTTCCTGAATCCAACTCCCTTCAGAATGGTGGCCAGTGACCAAAACAGCGATTAAATGATCTGATTCTCCCATGTAAATGGATGGGAGGTTCCGCTGAAATGAGAAATCCATATAATGATGCTGAAAGGAGGAGCCCAGACTAATTGGGGATCAAACACATGGAGGGGCCAGTCATATTCAGAGACAACCACTTGACAAGAGAAATGAAATTCCCCCCCAACCAAATGTGAGCTCTAGAGTTCTAAAAGATTTTGAGCATTTGCCTTATCTTATCTTAGGAAGCAGGGAGGTGCTGGAGCCAGCTCCAATCTACTCAAGAGAGCTGGTTCTTAAATTTTTAATATCAGTATTTACACTTCAGAAATTAGTATAATCAAATCAGAGCTTGCTTTATTGTTTTATTTGTTGCCTAGGCTTAAGAATGCGATGAAGAAATGATAGTACTACGGATTATATTGAATTTAAAAGTGTGTTGGGTGTCCCCCCTCCCCAGTCCGCCCCTCCCCATCTCCTAGAGAACCAGTTGTTAACCATTTACCAGAACACCCTTGCTTAGGATCACTGAACTAGAAGAAACCTTAGAAATTATATCCTTGAATCCCCTCCTTTTACAGATAGAGAAACTGAGGCCCAAAAAAAAGGGACTGATCTCACTGATAATAAGTAGCAGATACGGGATTTGAAACTGATCTTTTGCCTTCAAATCTGGCTCTTTTCCCACCACACAAAACTGTCTCTAGTTTGTATTGAATCTGGTGATAACGATATGAAGGTTTTGGCAGGATTACTGGCCCTGTAATCTTCACTTACCATAACAAGTTGTTTCCAGATCCAGAGAGAAGTCAAGAATTGATTAATTGACTCATCCCACCTGCTAATTTTGTTTTTGCTTTGGAAGAAAATGGATATTTACTGGGGATCTTTAAAAGGTCCTTATTTGCTGAACTACTAGGCTAGGCATGTGCATTCAGAGGGGCAGAAATCCTATCTATCATCAGCTCACTTCTGATCTTGGGGAGTGAGCAGAGGGAAAACGTCTCATGTGACTTCTAGGGCTAGAACAGCACAGAAGGAACCATAGGGTTAATGATTTACAGTTGGAAGGGACCTCAGAGGCCAATCATCCAGAGGTTCCAGTGGCTGGTAGGGAACTGGGAACCCACTTTCCTTCTCCAAATCTGACTCAGGTGGCTTTTTTTAAAAGTGCCCCTAAATCTCTTGAGGTAGCTTTCTTCTAATTGCTCTTAACCATTTTGATTAGTGCACTGTGGCTGAGAATGCAAATTGGCATGGAGTCCTGTAAGACATTACTGTATCTATACCAACCCATTCTAGCCAGCAGAAGATTCTTAATAAAAACAATCAATCAGGCTTAGACTGAATTTGGCGTCCTATCTGGGCTCTTATTAAAGGGGTCTTCAATCTCCCAAAGGAAGCCATTCTTTGGACAAAGATTTGTTTAACAATACAGGTAACTCTTTGCTGTTGTTGTTCCAACATTGGGGGAGAGGGAGGGAAGGAGGGAGGGAGGGAGGAAGGGGGACCTTGTTTGTTCCTGTTTATGGATAAGCATTGCAAAAGCAGACATTTCCTTTTAAGATGTGGTGTGGGGTGATGCAGTGCTTGGGAGACAAGAACAAGATTCTGGATTTGACTGCACTTTAAAAGTTGGCTAGACATGGAAAATGTCCCTGAACCTCTCTGATCTTAACTTCTTCTGTAAAGTAGATAGATTAACATAGGCCCTCACTGACATAAGACTATTGTGAATATCGGAGGGGATATGTGTGTGTGTGTGTGACAAAGTAATTATAAAGCTTCAATTGCTACACACAATTAAGGGAATAATAAAGGCATTTGGAATTCTGCTGAGAAGGGCTGATAGGGTGTTTGGAGATGGGAAGACTGAATTAGGTACTTACAAGCTGTGTGACCCTAGCCAAATCACTTCACTTTCTTGGCCCCCAGTTTCCTTTGCTGTATACTGAGGAAATAGGATTTAATGGCCTTTAATTCCCCTTCCAACCTTAAAACTATGGTGCAATGAGAGTAATGTATGGGTTGGTACAGGGATAAGCTTGGACTCCAATACAAAGAGAATGCAAAGGAGGCCCTAGCACATCAGGAATTTGGGACAAGCTTAAAGGGAGATCTGAGTTGAGCAGGATGGGTATGGGTAGCCTAGATGCAATGTGAGAAAATATTCACATGTAGGAGATATCAGATACACCTGAAATATTCAATTCATGGTATATTGGCTCACATTTATATAATGCTTTATTAAACACTTTCCTCATAATAATCCTATGAGATAGGGAATATAAGTCTTCTTAGTCCCATTTTACAGATCAGAAAACTAAGGACCAGAGCAGTGGAACTCAAGGATGCACAAATATAAAGTAGGGAGGCCATGACTAGGATCCTGACCACCCAACTCTTAAGTCTAGTTCTGCCTCCCAAGATTGGCAAATACCCAAGGGAGAGCATGAAGAAAGATTAGCCCTATCAGGATTGATCAGGTCAATGGAGGTAGAGACTTGTGAGCCCAAAACTAAACAAAGAAGTTCCCTGTTTCATCAGAACAGAATAAGGAAGGGGCAGAAAAACATCAGGAGGAGGATGTCTCTGACTTGTCCAAAGTCACTCTTTCTAACTCATTTATTCCATCAAGAAACATTTGCATTAAGTGCCTACTATATAGGAAACTCTGGCCTGGGCTCTCTCTGATAAAACAGAGAAAGGAGCAGAGATACTCTTCCCTAGTAGGGTGAATACTACAACACAAAGAGTACATCCTGCACGCATTCGAGAGGAACACACAAGGTACTAGGAAAGTGTCCAAGCCTCACTTAGCTGCCTTGGGAGCAGATCCAAAATGTGACCACAAATCTTGGGTCAATCAGTCCTTTCAGTTTGTATAACCCTGTCATTATTCTGGATGAAAAAAATTCTTTTGGAAGAAAGAAAAGGTGCCAGGGTTGGCCTTCACATTAATTTCAGTCAAAGAACAGAAAAAGCTTGTTCAAACAATTCTTTAGGTTCAACCAATTTTTAAGGATAAAGTGGTTTAGTGGGCCTCGAATCAGAAGACCTCGGTTCAGATGCTGACTGTCATGTATCTTAGAGGAGACAGAGCTGGAAGGGATGTCAGAGATCATTTATTCTAATCCTGTTCCTTTATTTCATTCATTGATTCATTCATGTATTTATTTCTATTATCTATCTGTTCATCAATCCATCCGTCCATCATCCATCTGTCTGTCTATCTATCATTTATCATCCATCCATCCATCCATCCATCCATTCATCCATCCATCCATCCATCCATCCATCCATCCATCCATCCATCCATCCATCCATCCATCCATCCATCTATCTAACCACTATTTGCCTCAGTTTCTTTATCTGTAAAATGAGGGTAATAATACCAACTAACTCCCAGGGTTGTTGTGAAGATCAAATGAGATTTGTAAAGAGATTTGCAGGTACTGTGCTGGTCACACAGTAAGCACTATACAAATTTTATCTATTATTATCATTGTCAATCATTTAAAAATAACTATGAATTTATTGCTGCTTAGTGGTTTTTGACTCTTTATAGCTCCTTTTAGGGGTTTTCTTAGCAGAGAATACTGGAGAGGTTTGCCATTTCCTTCTCCAGCTCATTTTACAGATGAAGAAACTGGGGCAAGCAGGATTAAGTGACTTGCCATGGGTCATATAGATAGTGTCTGAGGCTGGATTTGATCTCAGATCTTCCTGACTCTAGGCCCAACACTCTATTCACTGTGCCATCTAGCTACCCTGTTAATCATTTTTAAGACTGGGTCTCCTATCTTACTCAGGCTAGAAGTGGTGCCCCTAACAGACCTGATCCCACTATTGATTGTCATGGAGTCTTTGATCTGCTCCACGTTCAGCATGGGAAAATCTGCCACACCTTAGACAGTCATATCTCCCTGCTCCCTGGGCTTTCTCACAGAGGTATCAGACTTAGAGTTTAGGCTGCTGCCACTCAGAACACTTGAGTCCAAAGTGTTCCACCCACCAGCCTTAGCCTGGCCAGTAGCAGGAATTACACACCCCGCTGCCCCCTCACTTTAAAGAAGAAGAGACAAAGGCCCAGGTAGGTGAAGGACTTGGTCCCACATTGCAGACTACGAAACAGCAGAGCTGAGATTCCAACCCCATCCTTTATATCCAAATCCTGGACTTTTTCTATTGTGCTCACAGCATGACCTTGGAGAATCACTTCCTTCTCCCCCACCCTTTGTTTCCTCATCTATAAAATGAGGTTGGATTAGATGGCTGATAAAATCTTTTCCAGCTCCAATATTCTAGAGTTCAAAGGATTGTAGCTCTATGATTAGAAAGGATTTTAGAGGTCAATGAGTCCAACCCTCTTATTTTACAGATTAAAAAAAAAGAGTCCTGGAAAGGTTAAGTGATTTGTCCAAGGTCACACAGGGAGTAAGTATCAGAGGAGGGATTCAAACTGAGATCCCAGAAAGCTTGGTTTATCATATTTCCTCCCCTCCTTATTAAAACTCTTCATCATGGCCAAGCTCATGGTGTTCAGGGATTGAGAGCCTGGCTGAAGTGGGAAGTTATGTCTGGGGAGTGGGGACCCATATAGACATGAGGAGCAGTCCTTATTCTACAACAGAGAACTGAATTTCTGCCTGTGGAGGCCCAGGGAAGCTCTGTAGTGTGTCACAAAGCAAAACAGGTGACCTCTGAGGGCCCAAGATCTTTCAGGATGTATGACTAAGATGGTGATAGCATTCTTACTCAAAGTGCCCTAACTTCTACAGAGGCTGCAAACCCCCACCCCCAAAAGATAACAACTGTCTGTTATGGAGAGGGCAGCATCTATTTGTGACCAGGACAACACAGGATTGTTTTGCTTTATTTTGTTTTTTAATTTATTTTTGTTTTGGTTGAGATGAAAACAAAACTGTATCTTCCTCAGAAATGAGATATCCCATTCAATCCAACATTCAATTTAATTCAATCGATAAACAAACATCTATTAAGCACCCACTTAAGTGTCAGGTACTATACTGAGGTACTGTATTGGTAGGTATACAAAGACACATATAAAACAATCCCTATCCTCAGGAGGCTTACATTCTGTGAAGGAGAAGACACAGATGAATAAATATAAATCACAGATGAAGGAATACAAAGTAGATGTAAAGGGGGAGAGCGCTGACCATTGGGTGTGGGGAAGAGGGTGAGGTGAGACCAAGAAAGGTCTAGGAAGAAGCCCTTTCAGGTGGTGAAGGAAGTGAGTGTTTCTATGAGGCAGAAGTGAGGACATCCTATGCAAAGGAGGCACAGATGGAATTCAATGAATGATGAATGGCTTGGTAGAGCAGTTTAACTAGAATGGAGAGTGTGTGTGTGTGTGTGTGTGTGTGTGTGTGTGTGTGTGCGAACGTGAGTGACATTGTAGAGGAGAGCCTTGGATGTAAAGCGGAAGACCTCGTGATTTATGCAAGAGGCAAGAGGGTGATATTGGAGGCTTTTGAGTAGGGGGTGAAGTGATCACATTTGGGTTTCAGCACGGTTGGTATGGCAGTGGTATGAGGAATGGCTAGGAGAGGGGAGATGCTGAAGGCAGGGAGAACAACTCAGTAGTCCCAATAATCCTAATTACATATTTGTAATTTTTCCAAAATTCTTTCCAACATTATTTATGATAATGACAAACCAGCGTTTTTATGGCCCATTAGGCTCTGCAAAGGACTTTCTTCACAGTAACCCTTGTAAAGTAGGAGGTGGAAGTATGATTATTTCTATTTTATGGATGAAGAAACTGAGGTTCAGAGACAGAACGCCACAACCACCACACCCTACTCCTGAGGCTGAATGTTAACCTTTTAAATGCTGAAAGGTCCTCATCTGTTTTCCTCATTATCACCTGACCCCAATTTCTGCCTTCTCATAGCTTCACACTCTCTTTGGGCTGTTGCCCATTTTTCACCTGACCTTCTTAATCTCACTTCTAGCTTTTCCTTAGACTAGTAGAATGGAAAAACCATAAAACCAGAGTGCAGAAAAAAGTTCTTGATTCCACTCCTTTTATTCTCTGCATGATCAAATTCTTCTTCTTTAAAATGAAATATCCTCTGATATCCTCCTCCACTCTGAAATTCCACTCCCTGTTATAAGGTGTCTTTCTTCCTACTCGGATAGTATACCTTCCAACTGAGTCCCAAGGAGGTCAAGTGACTTGCTCTTGGTCACAACAGTAATGGGGCATCAGAGAGGGCAGGATCTGAGCCTACATTCTTTGACCCCATAACCCATGCTCCTTCTACTGGACAATGATGCCTTCGGGGTCTATCTGAGGTGTGTCATTCTCATTTTTGCATCCCCAACACCTAGCAGGATGCCTTGCCACTGGTGGGCATTTAATTAATGTTTGCAGACTTGAATTGAAAGAAAATGTCATATTTGAATGACCGTTGGGTAGATAATTATCTCAAGGCTTGTGGTCCATGGAGAAATTAAGAAGGGAGGGGGAAGACTAAGCTGTTAACAAGTGTGAGCTAACGTTTGAAATTTTTATATGTGTCTATGTTTGGAAAAGTACTTTTCAGCCCACAGCACCTGTGAAAGAGAAATAATGAAGAGGAAATAGCTGCTCCATCACCAAGCAGACAATAGACCTTGATGTCTCTTTTCTCCTTGGTAATTTTCACTGGGTGTTGTTTTGGGTTAATTTGGGTTAATCGTATCACACAACAGCAGGTAATCTTGCCTGTCAAAACAGCGGTGCTGAAGACTTTACGGGTTTCATCTCATCCTTGTCATTCTGCTCCTGCCAGGAAGCAGGAGAAAAATTTGAGACAGGCTGGCTTGGAAAGGAGGATGATCCTAAGGATGTGTGGACATCTGGAGGACATGCTTGAGAGATGCCTTGGCAGGGACTGGCCCAGGTGCTGTAAGACCCGAACACAAGGCCCACTACCAAATGTCTTTCATTTGGGGCACCTCTCTTACTCTCTTTTGTAAAATTGGGCAGTTGATCTGGTGCATGGGTTCTAGACTTTTTTTTTAAATGTCCTGGACCCCACTCACAGTGTAGTCAAGCTTTATGGACTACTCAGAATAATAATGATGATAACAATGATATTTATACAGTACTTTAAGATTGGCAAAGCACTTTACATATGTGGTCTCCTTTGAGCCTCACAAGATCCTTGGGGGGTGGGCTGGGGTGAGGTAAGTGCTATTATTATGTCCATTTTATAAATGAGGAATTGGAGTCTGAAAGAGGTTAAGTGACTTGCCCTCATTCACATAGCTAGTAGAAGTCTAAGGCAGGATTTGAACTCAGAGTTTCTTGACCTCAGGTCCAGCATTCTATTCACTGTACCACCTAGCTGCCTACATACCTATAGTGATTTGTTGCCTTCATTCATTATTGAAGGAAATGCTAAATTCAGTTAGGGGTTAGTAAGAATAAAAATATCCTTTTATTCATCACAGACCCAGCCTGCCCCTTGAAATCCATGTATGGATGCCTTGAGGGTTGGCGGACTCCACAGATGCTGAGCATCCCAGGCCTAGATGATCTCTCTGGTATTTTCAAACTAAGATGGTCTACAGTCCTTTGAAGGCACAGTAGGCAGGGGATCCGGGACTTATAGAGAAGAGGATCATGGGTGAGGAGCCAGAAACAGGGATATTTGGAAGTCAGCTAGAGCCATTGAGAGAGCAAATGATACAAATCAGGGCTTGATTTATCCTTTTGTTGATTGTCTAGACTTAAGAAAGTACAAATTTAACTGAAAAGCATAGTGTGGATTCATCTCCTTCCCCAGAGATCCTGTCATTTACCAGCACACCCCGGGTTGGAAGGGACCTTAGAGGTCATTTGTCTAGCCCAACCCCTTCATTTTACAGATAAGAAAACTGAAACAGGGGGGAAGGTATGTGACTTGACTAAGGTCACACAGGTATGAAGTGGCAGAGCCTGAATTCAAACCTAGGTCTATCCAGTACTCTTTCTACTAGGGTACCTTAGAAGCTACCTAATCCAATTCCTTCATTTTACTGATGAGGAAACCAAGGCTCAGAACAGGTAAGTAACTTGCCCCAAATCCAGAGACTAGTAAGATGCAGAGCTGGTATGTGAAACTGAAACTTCTGGCTTAACATTCACTCCCCTTCTCACTGTACCATTCTCCAGTGTCAGTCAGTCAACAAACTAAGCAACTATTATATGCCAGGCACTATACTACTCAAAAAGGATACGAAGTCCCTGCCCTCAAGGAGCTTACAGTTTAATGGGGAGAGGCAATGTGTAAATAATTATATACAATGTCTTTTCTCTAGTGCCAAGAGTCTCTAGCAAGTAACAGTGTTAACTTTCATGAAATATCTCAACTAAGGTCTAACACCTTCAGCTATACTTCAGACAGTATAGAAGATATGACTTACTAAGTCACTTCTTTTTCTCAGGAAGAACTGCCAGTTCTTCTCCTTGGCTACCGGGTGAGGAAATTCTGACAGCCAATTATAAAATTCCCAAAGGGGCAATGCTGTAAAGATACAGAGGAAGCCAAGAGGTGGGAAATTTTGAAGCCAAGACACAGCCAACAGGGGAATGTGATCAGCAACCACTAAGCTGAGAACCTACCAATTGACTTATTACTCCTACCTTCTCAGGCCCTGCCTTTCCCAATACCAATGGTCTTTCTTGTTGTCTTCCTCCCTACTCCCTTCCAGAAAGAGGCCTTTATTGCTTGTATTGTTTATGGATCTGAGATTTTAATGTGATGAAGGGGACATCCCTGCTAAGGACCCTGCCTACACTCCTGACAGATGAGTAAGTACCCACCAGCTACCCTGGTATTTCTGTTCTTAGAAGTACTGTGTAGACCAGATTTATCAGCCAGGCCTGAAATGACTCAACAACATGATCCAATTTAAAGAGATACTTTCACATTGTTAAACAGCCCTGTGAACTATGAATTCTTGTCATCCATCCAGCCTGGCAGGGCATTTTTTTCCCCAGACATTGATAATAGTGAAATTATAGAATTTCCAATTTGAAAGTGACCCCAGAGGTCACCTAAGTCAACTCATATCTGAGCAGGAATATCCTCCACATCTATTTTAGAACTGGTCATCCAGTCTCATTCTGAAGGTATCAAACTCACTACCTCCTGAGGCAGCCTTTTTACTTTTTAGCTAACTCTAACATTTAGGGAATATTTCCTTTTATCGAGCTGAAATCTGACTCTGTAACTCCCACTATGGAAGTTCTTTCTGCACTGGTACAAAGCCTGAATGGTTGATTTTTAAAAAAGCAACAGAGTTTTACTACTTTCTGGCACTGAGAGGTAACCCACTACTCAGCTCAGAGAGTAAGGAGACTGATTGGACACTCTTGCTTACATGTGAATGGGGGTTTGCTAAGTTGAATTTCAGTGAATTTAGCAATAAGAGCTAGCATTTATGAAGATCTTTAAGGTTTGGAAACTGTTTTATAAATATTATCTCATTTTATTGTCTCAACATTCTGGGAAGTATGGTGGGAAAACTGAGGCAAAGGTTAGGTTAAAGTGATTTGTCCAGAATCACACAGATAGTCTGAGGCTGGATCTGAGTTCAATTCTTCCTGACTCTAGGTTCAATACTCTAACCACTTGTACCATCTAGCTTCTTGGAAATAGCTATTTAGAAACAGCTTGTTGTATTAAGCCAACCCAAATCACATGAATCACATGAGCCAAGTATCAATCTTTTTTTTTTAAATTAAGGCAAATTTTAGCCAAGGTGATCACTAATTTCAATTGTAAAAATCAATCACAATACATTTGTTAAGTGCCTACTATGTGTTGGGCATTATGCTAAGTGCTGGGAATACAAAAAGAGGCAAAAGACATTCCCTGTCCTCAATGAGCTTACAATCTAATAGGGAACACACCATACAAACAAATATAAACACAGGATAAATAGGAAATAATTAATAGAGGGAAGGCACTAGAATTAAGCAGGGCTAGATAAAGCTTCCAGTAAAAGATGGGATTTTAGTCAAAATCCTTTAGTTAAAGGGAACCAGGGATATCTGTACTTGGAGTGGATGAGGGAGAGTGTTCTAGGCATGGGAGACAGCCAGAGAATACCTTGAATGAAGAGATGAGTATCTTGTTCATGGACCAGCCAGAAGGCCCATGTCAATGGAGGAAGGTGCAAGGGGAAGAAGACTGGAAAGGTAGGAGGGAGCTAGGTTATGGAGGACTTTGAATGTCAGAGCATTTTGTATTTGCTATTGGAGGCAATAGGAAGTGCCTAGGGTTTACTGAGTGAGGCTAGGGGTGGTGGGTGGTGGCAGGATTGGACCTGTGCTTTAGAAAGATCCCTTTAGTGGATGAATGGAAGATGGATTAGAGTGGGGAGAGACTGGAAGCAGGCAGACCCACAAGCCGGCTACTGTCGTAATCCAGGTGTGAGGTGATGAGAGCCTTGGACCACAGTAGGGGCGATGTCAAAGAAGAGAAAGGAGAATATGTGAGATGTTACAAAGGGGAAATCAATAGATCTTGGCAGTAGACTGGATATGAGAGAGAATGAGGAATCCAGGATGATTCCTAGGTTGGGAGTCTAAGGAGCTTGGAGGGTGGGTGGTGTTGCCCTTTATAGTAACAGGGAAGATGGGAAGAGGGGCTGGAGGGAAAGATAATGAGTTCTGTTTGGGGCATATTGAGTTTAAGATGTCTACTGGACATTCAACCTGAGATGTCTAAAAGATAGTTGGCAATGCAAGACTCGGGCTCAGAAGAGAGGATAGGGTAGAATAGGTGGATTTGAGAATCATCAGCACAGAGATGATGGTAATGAAATCCATAGGAGCTAATGAGTCACCATGTGAAATAAGGTAGAAGGACAAGAGCGAAGAGCACAGGATATAATCCTGAGGATACCTAAAGTTAGAGGGAATGATCTGGAAGAGAATCCAGCAAAGGAGACAGAAAGAGAGAGATCAGATGGGTGTGAGGAGAAGCCTGGTATCCTGGAAACAATAATATCTAATATGATGTGCCAGGCACTGTGTTGAGAGCTTTACAATGATTATGTCATTAGAGAGAAGAGTATCAACTTGGAGAGAGCACTCAATAATATCAAAAGTCAAGGAGAATGAGGGTTGGGATGGATGAGGAATGACTTCATTTTAAAATATAGTTGTTGGCAAGGCCAAGTAGGAAAAGAGCTGAATTTTCCTTGCTTAGATGAGGCCTGTAATTTTCATTGTCTTTTCCTTCCCCAAACAACTTCCTCACACAAGGAGAAATATGAGCAGTTCTTTTCAAACTTTGACTTTTGTGCTCTTCCTTCAAGTCTCATCATGGAGAAAGCAGATTAGAATTTTTCTATTTGGCCACAGGTACAGTGAATAGGGTACAGTGAAGGACTCAGTTTGACTCAATTAAAAAAAACAAAACCAACAACACTTTTTTTGTGTGTGTGTGAGGCAATTGGGGTTAAGTGACTTGCCCAAGATCACACAGCTAGTAAGTGTTAAGGGTCTGAGGCTGGATTTGAACTCAGGTCCTCCTGACTCCAGGGCCGGTGCTCTATCCACTGTGCCACCTAGCTGCCCCCCAACAACACCTTTTTAACATTCAGATCTGCCCAATAATAGAATGAGTTGCCTCAGAAAAATGGTGGATTTTCCATCACTGGGGGTATTAAAACATAAGCTATCTAATCATTTCTTGGGGATATTATAGGGTGGAATTCATGATTCAGGTAGGAGCTAGACTAGAGCCTGGCTTCTTAAACTGTGGGTCGTGATACCCTATGGGGTTGCATAACTGAATGTGGGGGTCAAGAAAAATTTGACAACAATAAAAGGTTATGTATACCTATTTTATATACTTATATACCCAGGATTGCTTAAAAAATTTCTCCAGGGGCAGCAAGGTGGCACAGTGGATAGAGCACTGTCCCTGGAGTCAGGAGGACCTGAGTTCAAATCTAGCCTCAGACACTTAACGCTTACTAGCTGTGTGACCCTGGGCAAGTTACTTAACCCCAATTGCCTCACTAAAAAAAAAAAGAAAGAAATTTCTCCAGCAAAAAGGAGTCATGAATGGAAGAAAGTTAAGAAACCCTGGACCAGATGACCCCTGCGATTTTTCCAACTCTGAAAATCTATGATTGTATTCTAAGAATGGTATGGTGGTTAGAACACAGAGTTGAAATCTCAAGTCTCATGTTCTAGTCCCAGCTATGTAGCTTACTAGCCAAGTGAATGAATAGCTTCTTTCTCTTCTCTAAGCCTTAAGTTTTTTCACAACCACACAAAGAACTGATACACGCGCGCGCGCACACACACACACACACACATAAAACATATAGGTCCTTTTTCTTTCTCTTTGATCTCTGGTGGCATGGGCCTTAATGGTATCAAATAAGTCAATGGGGTCAAAGAGTATGTACAATTTGGTAACTTTAGGCCAATTCATAGCTCCCCTAGTGATGCATTAATGGGCCTGTTTCCCCACAGCCCCTCCAGCATTTGTCATTTTCCTTTTGTGTCAACTTAATCAATCTGATGGCTATGAGGTGGAACCTTAGAGTTGGAGTTGCATTAATTTGCATTTTTTGACTATGCATTTTTATTACAAGGGACCTGCTATTTTTTTTTTTAGTAGGGAGAAGTAGAAGGAAGGAAAAAACACAAAATGTTTTAATAAAAAATAAATGTAAATCATTTAAAAAAGTATTGCTATTTGGTCATTGGTGCTCAAGGAAAGAAACACAAAATGGAAGATTTTTTTTTTATAAAGACTTAGGTTTTTCACCTGTAAAATAAAGATAATAATGGCTGTACTATTCGCCTCATTTCTGACATGGTCATTGTGGGGAAAGCATTTAAATAAACCTTAAAGTGTGATAAAAACGGGTTACCGTAGTGATGATGATTGATGACGATAGCAGTAATAATGGGGGCTGCCTACTGTTTGCATGCTAGTCTCTGTCTTCTTAATGAGTCCTCTTCTCTAGCAGTGATTCCCATCTTAGGGAATCCTCAGCTGACTTCTCTCACATCAGTACCATGCGCTTCACCAGCATGCTCCCTGGTCGACAATGTCTTCCCATCTTCATCTGTCCCCATGGGGATGCTTCCATGTAGCTTTTGATGGTGTCTACTAACAATTTTTAAATTTATCAGTCAGGACATATTCTCACCTCCTACCTCCCATGAGTCTTGATAAAAGATAAAGGACCATTCTCTCATCAATTAGGAAGCAATGTAGATAAGTTCCACGCCATTTATAATTCATTGCACCCTTATTAAGTATTCATACGCCATTTATTGGCACATCACCTAAGCACCTTACGTAATAGGAGACGCAGAGCAGCTAGGAGAGAGGAGAGAACCTGTTTTTTGTTGGAAGAGACAGGAGAATGTGAGGAGGCTACTTTGTAACACCTATCCCTCTTTCTGGACAAGGTTTGCTGGCTGGAATGATGGACGGATGTCACTTTCCAGGCTGACTTCACAAGGAGAGGTCACTGATTTTGTGGACTTTCTTTGGGAGATACATGCACATTCGGTTCCATGTCTTTTTTTATGTGATGAACACATTTTTATAATCCCCAGTGCTGTGCTCAAGACCTTGCATGTAGTGAGTACCTAATAAATGTTGGTTGATCAAGATTGCCTTTAGGAGAGAGGACTACGATGTCTCTGACCAGTAGCAAACAAGGCTTAGTGGTTTTGTAAGATCAGGAGATCTGGGTTTGAGTCTGCTCCTTAATACCTGTGTATATTTGGGCATGTCCCTGGGCCCCAGTTTTCTAATCTGCAAAACAAGGAGGCAGAACTAGATGGTCTTTGAAGTCCTTCTTCGGTATTCTATGTCCCCATGAATGAGGGACATGTTAGCTTGTTCCAGAAGTGAGAAATGGGTGTAAGACAATTAAAATCAGCAACCATTCATTAAACACTTATTACCTGTAAGGTTCTATGCTCACCCCTGCGAATATATATGTACACACATAAAAATACACACACACACACATATATATATACATACATACAAATGCATACACACATATAATATATATATATATACACACACATAGACACACCCACCCACCACAAGACACATATATTTATATGTGTATCTTTGTGTGTGTGTGTATATATATATATATATATATATATATATATATATATATGCATATATTATAACTAGTCCCTTGTCACCTTGCAGGGAGCAGGGCCCTGATGGCTTAGGAAGAAAAGTCATGTGCAACATCAAAATGGAAAGACGGGGGGGAACAAAGGGACTTTGAAGGAAGAGTGTGAAGAAGCAATCTGGCACATTGACGATGGTGTGTGCTGTGCCTCAGTCCATCTCTCGCTCACCTGAGTCACCTGTCACATACAGAGTCCAAAAGCTACCTCTCTAAGGCCATGTACAGAAGTGGCTGCCATAGAGGAAAGGCAACAAAGGAGAAAGGTGGGGGACCCAAACAACTGGCTGCCAATGACTGATACTAAACAGCTCTCAAGGTATTAGGGTCATCTCATTCCTCACTGATGAGAGAAATATTCTCTTTGCTTCCAGCTGGGTGGTCCTAAGACCACAGATGTAAAATTGCTCATGGACCCTGTACGCAAAACCTTTCCAACCTGGGAGAACTTTTCAGGGCATGTACTCCACTGGCATAACCATTAAGAGCCCCAAATTTCCTCTAAGCCACAATGAAGCATTAGAGGAGGACACTTCATTTGACCTCAACCAGGTGTGTGTGTGTGTGTGTATGGATGTGTGAGTGTAGTTGCTATTTCTTCACACAAGAAAAATATACTCTGCTGAATTTCTTAGTCTAGTTTAGCCCAGCAGGGGACTGGACAACGACCCATTAAATTTAATAAATTTTCAACCATGGACAACCTCAAATCAACCAACCAACTAACATTCATCAAATACCTCGTAGGTGTCAGGTACTGGAAATGCAGAAAATTGAAACAACCTCTATTTTCAAGCACCTGAAATTGTCTCGTCCAAGGAGAGAGATAAGCTTAAATGACTCCAGCAAGTGACTTCAAGAATCTCAAAGCTAGCTGGAATGTCAGGAGGCATAGAGGCCAACCCTGTTCTCCAGGGGGAATTGCCTCCAAGGTATCCTCAATGAAAGGTCTGCTAGCCTCCACTTGAACACTTCTGGGAAGGGGGATCTACTCCTTCTTTGATAAACCCATTCCACTTTGCAACATTTCTGATGGTCAGAAAGCTTTTTTTCCCCTTTCCAAGCCAAAATCTTTTCCTCTGCAACTTATACCTAATGTTGTTTAGAAAACTCTGTGAGGGCAGGTGTCATGTTTTCACTTAGAAGCACAGCAGCAGGTAGGTATGAAGATCAGTGTCTGCTGGCAGGTATAGAGCCCCCAACACTGGGGCTCTGGGAGCCTCTGGGAGCTGTTCAGCATCTGCATCCTTCTAGAATATTGTTCCACGTCTAGCTTCCTGGGGCTCCTATACACAGACACTGGGGACTTCATATCAACTATCAGACTGTGATCTCCAATGTCCCCCTACACAGTAATTTACAACCCTGAGCTCTGAGTCTACTTGTTGTCCCCATCCCCTTTCTGAATGCTCTCTTCTCCCTTGGGGAGACTCCTCTGGGCTCAGACTTATTCAATTCAGCTCTATCTTGTGTCATCACTGACCTGAGATGTTGCCATCACTGTGAGAAGCAGTGCTGGGAATAAGAACCAAACACAGGCTCAGGGTTTCAAGAATCACTAGAGCAGAATGCCACACTCTCCACCCCCTCACCCTACTACCCACTGTCCCCACACATGGAAAGGGTTAACACTTCTTCCTCTATCCATCCCCTCCCCAATCTGTACTGGGAAAAAATGGCAGTGATTCACACACCAGACCCCACCCACTCTATAACCACAGTGCTTAGGCAAGTGTTTGGCTCATAGTAAGTGCCCAGTTAGGGCTTTTTCATTCATTCATGCTGACTCTGGGCCACATTCTCCGAGAACTGACACAAACACCCAGTGGCTGGAAATTGGGCTGCCCACCGGGCAACAATCAAGAGAAAGTCTTGACACTTTCAAAACAAATGAAAAACAAAACAAAACAAAAACTAGCAAACAAATAAACTTGAACAGCCATTTTCAGTTAAGGGCATCTGTGAGCCCATTTAGCCTTCCATGCACATCTATTTGTCTTTCTAGATAATTATACTTGGTCTTAAGAGTGGGGAAACAATGTCTTATTTAAACTCTGTGTCCCTCCCTGGCACAGTACTGTGCATGCCATATGAGTTTCATACACGTTTGTTAAATGAGTAAATGAATTATTCCTAGTCACATTCTTTCTCTTCTCATCAAGCAAAACAAGTCCAACTTTCTCTTTTTATATTTTTACATCATTAGGCTGCTCCAAACAGAACATCACCGTTGGGTTAATCTCTTATGTAACCAACCTCAAAAAAATGTTCTTTATTTTCCTTGGTAAATTCCCCATTGGAGATTCCAACCCAAGCATTGTGTCACACATGGTCTTAAGGCCCATTTGTGCACATTCATAAAAGACACCGAAGTGATCAATCACAAATCAAGTGTTCAAAATAGCCCCAGTTAGCCTTAGGTGCCAGACCTTGGGATGGTTTACTGATAATAACGATGATAATAATGACGAGGAGGATGGTATTCTTCCTGATATGAAGGAGACAATTTTCATAGGGCTAACGGGGAATTGTCATTCCTTGGCCCCAATCATCTGTGATTTACTCACCCATCATCAATGCCTAACACAAGGCTGTGTCCACACCACATAAAGCTTACCGCTAACATAGGACACTCATAATAGACCTGCTTGGAAGTTTTCACTCCAGGATTTATGAAGAACAATCTAATTATTCAACTCAGTGCTGCTCACTCTCATTCTGGCTCCTATTTAAAGCCTCCATGGAAAAGACCATTCATCTCTAGGGACAGAGCTTGTCACAGACGGGCTTTGTGGACAGAAATATTTGCCCTCTGTTTTGATAGCCACCTCCGCAGGAGGTAAACATATCTCATCCTCAATGGGTCCTAGAAATTAAGGCCTGGCTCTTTAGAGTTCCCCTGGTAATCTGCCTCCAATCCGAGAAATGCTAATTAAATAGGGGCAAGGATCCGGCCTTCAGCCTGATAGATAAACCCAGCTAGTGCCAGCCTTCCTTTGATGGGTGATATCCCAAAGTCACCTGCTTGTGAAAGAGGTAGGGAGGATTCCTGCCTGCTACAAGACCTGCTAAGGCAGAGGGGTGTGTGACAATTATAGCCCTGTAGCACATATAGAATAGGAGAGACCAGAGAAGTCACCTTGACTGGGCAGCAACTTTTTTCACATGACTTTGGGATGTCTGCCTATTGAATGCAAGGGCCAAGCCAAACCTAAACCATTAACTCATTCCCTCTAGACTGGAGGTTCTTAACCTGGGCTCCATGGACCCATGGATAGATTTCAGAGTGGGGGGTGTGTGTCTGTGAACTTAAATGGAAAAGAAAAATTAAATCTCCATTTCAATATAATTATTTCTTTTAAAATCCTCTGCATTTTATTTTTCTGAATTTAAAACCTTTATTCTGAGAAGGGCACAAAATAGTTTAAGGACCTCTTATGCTAGACATCTTTCTGTGAGTGGCTGGGATTATGATCCAAGTCAGTTTCAAAATTCCAAGAGACCTAAGAGATGATATAACCTTGTTTTTACCCCTCCTTGGAATCTGGTGCTTAACACTGCCTGGACATTTAGCACTGGTAAGTGTTTAATAACTATTTCTTGACTGACCAAATAATCTAATACCCTGGTTGGTTGTTGTCCTTCATTCTCAAAAAGGACCAAAATGATATCACTATGTTAGAGTCAAGTTACAGTCTGTTGGATTGTGGCTGATCAGACCAATACAAGCTCGGAATGCTCTCCCCCAGACTGGGCACAAGTAATCCATGTGAACATTTGGAGTGGATTCTCTAATTTTCACATCTCACATTTCTTTTGAGCTACTTCAATTCTGCTGTGCACATAGAGCACAGCACCTTCTTTGATGTGGGCACATCATGCTGGGCAGTCCTGTGCCAGTGTCTCCCATGTCATGCAATCAATTCCAAAGTTCTTAAGAGAGCCCTTGTTTTATATATGAAGAAGTTGAGGTCCAGAGATGTTGAGTGATTTGCTGAGTTATCCAGGTTGCAGTAAATATCAGAGCCTGGATTTGAACTCAGGTCTTCCCAGTCCAAATCCATTATACCTCTTTCCATTATAACATACTGATTCTCCAGTCAACTGGGGCATATCCCTGGATTCTACTTTTTTTTTTTTTAAACCTAGAACTGCTCTAATTTCTTTGAATATTTATTGATTTTATTTGTATGCAAAGGCATGTTTGCTCCTTTGCTTCATATATGAATAAACGTCTTTTGTTCCTTCTTACTACAAAGACTCTTTCCTGGCTTGCATTGTATCCTTAAAATATTTAAATTTATGTGTGTGTGTGTGTGTGTATGCTTAAGTGAATCTGTGGGTACTAACTGAAGTGCTTATGGGATATTTTTGGACTTTGTGGCCAAATGAAGCTGGGCAGAAACGTCATCAAGAAAAATTGCACTTCGGCTCCATAAACTATTTCATTCATTCATTTAGAGCAGAAGTCCTTTTCCTAAGTTCTATGAACTTAAAAAAATACTTGCTAACCTTATTTCAATATAATTGATTTCTTTTGTTGTGCTACGTATTTAATTTTATTAATTTAAAAAGATTTTTTCTGAGGAGTCCATAGGCTTCACCAGACAGCCCAATGGGTCCAAGACACACACACAAAAGTTAAGAACCCCTGATTTAGAGGGAGAATAATGCACTGGAAGTCAGGAGTGCTGGGTTCCCTTCCCAGCTCTGATGCTCGCACAACACGTGACCTTGAGTAATCGACTTCCTTTTTCTAAGTCTCGGTTCCCTCTTTTTTACAATGAGGGGCTTGGACTGTGATCTCAGTTATGCCACACAAGGATCAGTTGAATAAAGTAAACGTGTTTAGCTGAGGAAAGGTCTTACGGAAGACTTGGGAGCTGTCCCTTCCAAATTTGAGATGATAATTCTGTGATTCTCTAAGGTTCCCCCCAGTTTTGACATTGTGTGTTCTGTGAGAAGGTCCATTCCAACTCTACCATGCTGGGTTGTAGGATGTATTGGACAAGATCCAGAAGGCTCAGGTGGGAGTCCTAGTTTTGACCAGGGATGGGATGATCTCCAAAGTCCCTTGACACTTTCCATTCAATGATCACCTTCGTTGGTGAAGCCATATAAGGGAGAACTTTACAGAATAGGTTCTGCTACCACTCACCAGGTGATTCTCTCCAAATTCACCATGCTGCACATTCTTCAGTCATAACTTTCTCCTAGAGGTCAGTCTTCCATTTGACTGGCCTGATGTCCTAGCCATGCATGTGGAAGGATGGTGCCCTCCATCTGGCAGTTACCCCCAAATGGAATCGCACTTAGATTTCTGTGCATGATCCCATTTGGACAATGATCCCACGTGGAATGAAGCTACTACTGATAATAATACTAAAATATGTCAAGGTCAATAGCAAAAAATGTCAGTATTTTTTCATTCACCCATGTCAGCAGCAAATCCATCCTGAAACATGCTGACAATAGTGTAGCTATGAAAACCAATAGACTTGATGAGCCAACCAGCCAATAAATTATAGATGTGTACATACAGATGTGTGTGTGTACTTCCCCCAGAAGAGAGATGTACCGGACAGCAAGAGCCTGCTGTGACATGGCTCATTACAATAGTAGCTTGGATAGACTGGGGACCCTGCCCTCCCCCAACGAGGCTTCATCCTAATGTATAATGACATTACAGATACCCCACAGTGACCTGACACCCCAAAGGGGTTGCTGCCTGCCTGCTCCAGGCCCATAGTGATATTGTATCTGAGTATACTTTTAACATTCCTCACAATTTCCCTTGAGGGAAAAAGCAGGCTGACTTCTGCATGCACTGATTGTATTTTCTCTAGGAGGAAACCTGGGTTCTAATCTTGGCTCTGACACTAAGTTGCTATGTGGTCTTAGGTAAGTCATTTCCCCTCCTCTGGGTCTTACTGTTCTCCTACAAGAGTGAGAGACCTACAGTAGATTACAGCTGGGAAGTGTCTGAGACTAGATTTGAACTCATATCTTCCTGACTCCAGCCCAGAGTTCTTTCCAATTTGTCACAATTGTCTCAAACTATTTGCATCCTCCCCACTTTCTACCTCTTGATCAGGAACAAGAATAAAGCCAGTTGCTAATAAGGAAATTATGAAAACAGTCCTATGGTTCCACTCTCCATCCTTGTGCCCACCTAGATCTAAAATCCCTTCCTTTGCCACCACTCCCAGAAAATCTGGTGTCTCCTTAGTAGAATGTAAGCTTCTTGAGGGCAGGGATTTATTTGTTTCCCCAGACCGCACATAGTAGGTGCTTAATAATTGCTAGGAAAGGATAATGATAACATCCTAATACTTCACTTAATTATAAACATAATTATATATATATACAATATAAATACAACTAAAATTAAATACAATCATCCCTCACAATAATTCATAGAACATTGAATACAAAAGAATATTTATTAACTGAATAGTGACTTGCTTCAAGATAGTTTCTATATGAACTCCATTAAATGATGAGAACAATTTAATAATTGATAATGATGAAAGAAAAAGAACTTCAGTTTGAACTTCCTGTCTCACTTTAGATCTTGATAGTGTATTCTGTATATAGCAGGTACTTAATAAATGCTTGGATGAAAACTGCAATTTTATAATGAGCTATTGCTGGTGTATCCAATCCCTGGTATAACTTGATTTCATAATGATTGAAAATATAATTGGGAAATATATGTTATATGTGTGGGGGTGGGGGAGATATCCAGGGAAAAGAACACCTATGGTAGCAGATGATGGGAAATCTGAATGGAAGTGCCCATCCATCTGGTGCAAATGTGTTTCTTACTGTCTTGACTGGTCAGGGTCTTTTAAATAAAGTATTGAATTCAGGCCAGTCTCTCAAGGACATCATTTCTTTGTGGGAAAACCACTATTACCTTTTATAATGTTTGATTAAAATCTATATGAGAGAGGTCACTGTTTAGTCAGGGAAATGTCTACTGTTGTGGTAAGCCCATATAGCCTTCACATACAATCAAGTGGAGAATTAAATCCTCAGCAGCACAATTCACTAAACACATGCCCTTCCCTTCCTTGAGTTAATAAGCAAACTTCATTTTGTATGTTTAGACACCATGTATGTCTCTAACTATTAGAAAGAGTCTGTAACAACCTAACAAGTGGAAAGTTGAATAGATGGTAGAGTGGAAGGACCCACTTCGTTTAGGAAAGTACATTCTAAATTCTTATAGACATATGAGCTGCTATTCATCATCGTCGTCATCACCACCACCACCACCATCACCATCATTTCATCTTTATGTTTTTCCATTGAATAGCCACAGAAATGATGGTGTCATATACAAATTGGAAACTAAAGTTCTGCCCATCAATTAGAAATGACTAATAAATTGTGATAGATGAATTCATCACAGACTTTTGAAGGGACATGAAAGATACTGTGTTTTACCTTCTCATTTTTGTTATTATTTGTTTTTCGGTCAGGTCCTACTCTCTATCACTTCACCTCTTTGTTTGTTTTTTGCAAAGATACTAGATTGGTTTGTCATTACCTTCTCCAGTTGTTTTTACAGATGGGGAAACTGAGACAAGCAGAATTTGAATTCAGGAAGATGAGTCTGCCTGACCCTAGGCTGGTGCTTTATCTAAGCAACCTATATGACCCCATGGAAGACAAAATCTTTGTAGGCCTCAGTTTCCATGGGATTGCTAAGTGGCAGAGGAGTGATTTAAACCCAAGACCTCTGAGCCTAGCTGCTATGCTTATACCTCTGCACTTCAATGTCTCTAATCATTAAGATTAAGGATCTGGCAGCGCCCCACTTTAAGAAGGAGTAAAAAGTCAAGAAATAGGCTGTCAAGATGAGCAGGAAGAAAAAGACATGGGCCATAGAAAAATTCTTTGGCGACAAGGAAGATTGAAGTATACTCTCAGAAGAGGATAGCAACATCAGCGCTCCTACATCCAAAGCTTCTAAGAAAAATATGAATTGGTCTTAAGCTATAGAAGTGCTCAGAAAGGACTTTGAAGAGAAAGTAAGAGAGGTAGAAGAAAAAATGAGAGTGATGCCGGAAAGTCATGGGAAAAAAGTCAACAGCTTGAAAAGCCAAATGGAATAGTTCTCTGAAGAAAATAATTGCCTAAGAATTAGGATTGAACAAATGGAAGATAGTGACTTTATGAGAAACCAAGACATAATAAAACAAATCCAAATGAGTAAAAAAATAGAGGGCAATGTGAAATATCTTCTTGGAAAAACAGCTGATCTGGAAAACAGATCCAGGAGAGATAATTTGAAAATTATTGGACTAACTGAAAGTCCTGATAAAACAAAGAAACAACTAAGGATCTGGGAAACTATCAAGTCCAACTCAGACCAGAGAAGGAATCCCATCTACACCATCCCCTTATAAATGGTCATGCATTCTCTTCATGGACAACATCTGCAGTGGGTCAATTCCTTCCTCCCATCCATTTCACTTTTGGATTGGAGAATTATCCCATTCATCAAGTCAAAAAATCTGCCTTTCTGCAGCTTTCCCTAGTTGTTCCTAGTCCTGTCCTCTGGGGCTAGGATGGATTTCATGTTTCTTCCACATGACAGCTCTTCTGTCACCTACCTAAAGATAGCCATTATACACTGGCCCCTTCCTCCACCCAAGTCTTCTCTTCTCCAGGCTAAATCTCCTCTGCTCCTTCAATCAATAAGTATATGACACAGTCTCCAATCCCCTCACTGTCCTGGACCACCCTGCATGTGCTCCAGTCTGTCAATGTCCTCCTTAAAATGTGGCACCTGGAACGGAACATCATTATCATTATTATAACATTTTTGTCTCCAGGGAAGAAAACTAGGGTACTTCTAAATTATTGATCATTTAGGAATGTTCCCTGGATTGAACCAAATAGCTGACAGTTAAATACACTTGTTTTTGCTTCTGAATGCATCACATCCCCTGTGGAAGATTAGATATTATATCCCTCGAGTCATGCTATCTGGAGAGTGACCCGTGCTAATCTCAGACAGGGCTGATTTCAAACAAAGAAAGCAGACTTTTATCAAGGCTTTGGGGAAGGGAATATCCTTTGTGACACTGTGCGTGCTGGATTTTAGCTCACAGATGCTAGTATCTGGTGCTGTTTGCCCTCCCAGTTAAAGGAATTGGCCTTGTTCCCTCTGAGGGCATGGCCCCAGAAACTGGGTGTCAGGTCAATTCAAGAGTCCTGTTGTAGTGGAAGGAAGGCTGGATGTGGGATCAGGAAGACTCTTCAAATCATGCCCCTTACACTAACTAGCCATGGCACTCCAGACAAGACAAGACAACATGTTATTTCTGCTCTCCAAGCCTCAGTTTTTACCTTCTTGAAAATGGAGGTAGGGGCAGCTAGGTGGCGCAGTGGATAAAGCACCAGCCCTGGATTCAGGAGGACCTGAGTTCAAATCTGGCCTCAGACACTTGACACACTTACTAGCTGTGTGACCCTGGGCAAGTCACTTAACCCTCATTGCCCTGCAGAAAACTCCAAAAAAACAAAAAACAAAAATGAAAATGGAGGTAATGATCACCCCTACCCCAAAGGTGGGATGTGAGGGTTGCATGAGATAACATATATAAAATGAGACATTACTATTAGTTATTCCAATGTTACGCTTAAGTGTCAGGGGCAGGATATGAACCTGGGTCTTCTTAAGGTCATAGGACTCTTTCTGCTATACCCTGTCTATGTTCTATAATTAGCATTGAGACATTTTCAGAATTGGGAAATAACGTTTTTGTACAGAAAATCAACACTGATAAACTCCATGACCCCTAAGTTCCCTAGACCAATGACTTTGAGAAGACAGTTCAAATCTCTGTTGCTTTGTTGGAGTTTTCTCTGGGTTTTGTTCTGGACATGAAAAAAATACAGAGAAAAATACAACCCAATGGCAGTTCAGTTGTTGAAAAAAAAACAAAGAGTACAAGCACAATGGTTTAGAGTTTGGCATCGGAAGACCCGGGTTCGAACTTTGTTTCTACCGCTTACCAAACTGTGTCCCTTCCTTTCTCTGAATTTCAATTTTCTATCTTCGTTTATGTGAATTGGGAACTGTAGGATCAGAGACTTAGGGCTATAAGGGATTCTAGAGGTCAGTTAGCCCAAACCCCTGGTTTTCCAATTGAGGAAAGAGGCCCAGTGAAGATAAAAACCTTGGCACACAGATGGTAACAGAGTCAGGACCTGAACCCAGATCTGTTAAATTCTAGATTAAAAAAATATATGTTTTTGTTTTTTTGTGGGACAATGAGAGTTAAGTGATTTTCCCAGGATCACACAGCCAGTAAGTGTCAAGTGTCTGAGGTAGGATTTGAACTCAAGTCCTCCTGAATCCAGGTCCAGTGCTTTATCCACTGTGCTGCCTAGCTGCCCTCTAGATTCTGGATTGAATGTTCCTCTGACTTGTGACATCATTCTCAGTGATATTTTCCTCAAGGGGTTATCAAGAAGGTTAAATGGAATCATTTCTATTAAGTGATTGGCAAACCTTAGACAGGTAGTCTAGTGGATAGAGCACTGGACTTGGAGTCAGGGAGACCTGAGTTCAAATCAAGACTCAGAAACTTTCTAACTCTGTGACCTTGGGCAAGTCACTTAATCTCTGCCTGTTAAGAAGGGAATAGCAATCCAACCCAGTACCTTTGTCAAGAAAACCCTATGGACAGAAGTCCATGGAGTCACAGAGTCAGATATGACTGAAACAACTAAACAACAATAAATGGTATTATAATTATTGTTATCATTGTTTTACAGAAGAGGAAACTTAAGCACAGAAAGGAGAAAAGTGACTTACCCAAGGTCTCACAGCAAATCTCCATGAGAGGTGGGACTCAGCCTCATTTTCTGGATTCTAAAGCCAATTCCCAGTGCACCATTACCCATACACTCAGGGGTATGCTCATTTAACAACTGGATCTCCAGAGAAACAAATTGTGCAACAAAATTAATCTTCATTTTTAATACTTTTCCCATCACTTTCTTAAGTTTAGCCAATCAATAAAATAATAAAGCAAGCTATGTTTTGTAGGATTCATTAATTTCCAAAGTGTAAATGCTCATATTGAAAATTTAACAATCAGTTCTACCAAGCTGGTATGAGGTAACTCTAGCATATCCCTGAGCCAGGCTTCCTCTTAGGGGCTGCCTGCATATAGGAGTTAATACTAGGTGCCTCCTTCCTTCCCTAAAACCTCTCAATTTATTGTGGAAGGAGATGAATAGGATAAATGATCTCTTCCCCTTCCTGCCTAAAGCATGGCAACTCTCTCCAAGAAAGCCTACATGTGCTTAAGCCAGCTTGATAAGACTCCCAAGAGCCGGTTGTTAACATTTCAGGGTGAGCCTTTATGCTTCACACATAGGCAAAACCTACAAATCAGGGCTTGTTTCGTTGTTTTGTTGATTGTCTAGATTTAAGAAAGTGATGGAGAAAATATTAATAATGCAAATTAAACTTTAAAAGCGAGCTGTGCATACATCTTTTTCCTCTAGAGAGACAGTTTTTTAAAAAAATATTTAGCAGCAAACCTCTGTCTGTGTCTTACTGGACACTTCTAAAAGGAGCAAGAACAAGCTTCCTCTTTGGGCTCTTTTTCTGTTACGAGCAGAAGGCCCTGTTGGGATCAGCTCAGCATTCCAGAGGCTCTTCTAGTGAGGTGCTGTGACCAAGGGCTTGATTGAGAACATTTGAGAATCTTAGTTCTGGGGCTAGAAGATGACTGCAGGAGCCATCTAATTTTACTTCCTCATTTGTAAAATGAGGAAACTGAGGCTCTGAGAGGGGAGTAAAGAAGTCAGGTGTCTCCTCGCTGGATCTGTCACTTCTGGCTGGGATTTGGGGTTTGGGATTAATCATCTTTGTGTCATGGACTCCTTGGGCAGTCTGGTGAATGTTTGGATTCCTTCTCAGAATAATGTTTTAAAATACATAAGATTACAAAGGAAAACAAATACATCAAATAAAGGTTCAATCCCCCCCCATCTAAGTTCATGGACTCCCTGAAATCTATCCACAGATCCTAAGAGCATCTGGGGACCCCAGGTTAACAACCCATGGATTACTAATATGGAAATATGTATAACATGATTTTACATATATAACCTAAATCTGATTGCTTGCTTCTCAGGGTAGGAGAAAGGAAGGGAGAGAGGGAGGGAGAAAAATGTGAAATTCAAAATATTACACAAATGCATGTTGAAAACAATCTTTACATGTAACTGAAAAATAAAATACTGCTCCCCCACACAAATAAAATAAAAAAAATAAAAACAACCCATGAATCCAAAGATTTCTAATCAAAGGTCCCTTCCAGTAGAGTCCTATGACCTTCTAGTGATAGGAGGAATTACTCAGCCAGGGGAAGAATTTCTGTCTGTTTATGGTTTTTTTGCAATTAAGTCTCCTTACAGAATAAACAGGAAGTCTGGAGGAAATGGGCAAGAACTCTCAGTACAGTGCTTATCACATAGTAGGTACTTAATAAATATTTATTGACTGACTGACTGATGAAGAATTGGAAAGAGAAACAAACTAAACTTTTATGAGTACATATAACCAAATATGAAGCAAATAGCTCATAATGCCCACAAAACAGGGTTAGCTTATTTAAAAAAAAATGGATTATTTACACAGACCAACCACATTCAGTTGCTATAAGTGACATGGAGGCAAAAGAGTTGGACAGAGCCCTTGGCCCCAAAGTCAGAAGACCAAGACTAAATTCCCAACTCTGCCACTGACTAGGTATACAATCATGGTTTGGTCACATGTTATCTCTAGAGCTTCATTTTTCTCCTTGGTAGGATGGGGATAACAATACATATTTTTGCTGCCAAAGAAGTGCTTTCTAAATCATAATACCAATACCATGGCCCCTTCCAATACCCCTTGGTTGACTTATCTCTTTAATTCTTCAAAGTCTTATTGAGCTCAAAAGGCATCAGGTAAAAGTCTGGTGGCACACATCATCTGTGTCTGTTGCCCAAGGGCACATCTAGCTAAGTGTGTAGAGGCTCAAGTCCTGAATAATGGGTTTTGGTGGGGAGGGGGATTATAAAATTATATATATATATATATATATATATATATATATATATATATATATATATATATATATATATATATACACACATATATATACATATACATACATACATATATATATATATACATACATATATATATATACACATACATATATATATACACATACATATATATATATACACATACACATATATATATACATATATACACATATATACACATATATATATATATATATATATATATCCTGCTTAGAGTAGGTATTCTTAGTCTGGGGTCCATGAACTCTTTTTGATAACTATATTTCAGTATGATTGATTCCCTTTGTAATTCTTTGTATTTTATGCATTTAAAACATTATTCTGAGAAGAAATCCATAGGCTTCACCAGGCAGGCAAAGGAGTCCACAACACCGAAAAGATTAAGAACCCATGACCTGAGATCCTTGAAATGTTAACTAGGGCATCATATAAAGAAAGTTTTTTACTCAGGCACTCAATAAATGACTGGGGATAGAAGAAAATATGATGACAGATTCTAAGTCTACTTTTCTTTTTTTCTCAACTGGAAGCTAATTTTCTGACTGTGTATATTTTGATACTAATATTGTTTCACTCGTGATAATAATAATAATTGATGATTATAATACTATTCATGATGACGATAGTAATATCAGTTCATATCTATCTTGTGCTTTATGGTTATAAAGTGCTCAGGTACATTTCCCCAATCACCTGTTAACAGTCCTATGAGATAAGTAGTACTGTGATTGTTGTTCCCATTTTAGAGATCAAGAAACCGATTGTTCTCAGAGAGCAGAAGTAACTTACTGAAAAGTTACACATCTGGTCCCCAGGGTGAACTTGGGTGTTAGACATGCCTCAATCTTGGGCTGATATGGCTGGGGCAGAAACCTAGATCTTTCCATTCCAAGCCCAGCTTCATGATTTAGGAGAAAGAGCACTGAATTTGAGTCAGAGTATATGGGTTTGAATATGGGTTCTTTTATTACTTGTGTGACCTCGGGCAAGTCTTTATCCTTTCTGAACCAGAGTTTCCTTATTTGTAAAATGATGGGATAGGGCTAGATGATCTCTAGTTTCATCTTGTGATTCTACCACATTGCCTCTAACCTATTTTGGGGTGAGGTAGTGCCAATGAGAAAGAAATTTCTGGCAGGGGGATAGACATGAAATTCAATCAGTGTGATGGGGAGAGGGTTGGAGGTACCAATTTGAAAGGGTATTCTCAAGCCATTGGGTGGTGCTGGGACTTGGAGCCCCTTGTCCATACTTTAATCTCCAAATTGCAAAAACATTAACATTATTGATTGATCCAACATCAATCCGACAGAAATTTAATTAAATTAAAATGTGTCACTGAGCCGTCCTCTCTGCATCACATATAAATCTTGGGTAATAAGTCGACAAAGAGACAGCCACGATTGATATTGCACCCTGTGTTTAATTTATACTCCGCCATTTTCTTTTCCGGAGTTGTTCCTGAGGCTACTCATGAGCCTTACTGAGTGGCAGGCTCTTGTCTCACATCAACACTAAAGGAGGTTAGTTCCACTGGCTTCTGAGAATGCCTTCTTTCTTAGGTGTTATTTACAGCTCATCTGGGCTGAACCAGATATAGGAAGACTATTCAACCTTCTCCTCCTACCCCCTTCACGTGTGCGTGCACACACACACACACACACACACACACACACACACACACACACACCTGGAACATTTAACTCCTGAAATGCTCGACTACCTGAATAGATTTCAAAATTTCAAAACACCTCTGCTTAGCAATGTTTAGCATTTTTCAGGCCTGGGGCAAGCTTCACAAAAGGCAAGAAGCAGGTGGAAGCTTCCTGAAATCTACATACAGGACAAGCACCACAAAATGCACCTTCAAATAGATGATTTTTAAAGACAAAGTCACTTGGGGTGGGAAGAAAAGTCACCTGCAGTTACAGCAGGTGGGGCAGAGGAAACACCTTCTGGTAGCTTACTATTACTCTTCCTAACTAGGTGCAACAGTTATTTCTGTGCTGTTTAAGGAATGCCTGTTTCAGTGCACCCTTTAAATTTTAGAGCCCTAGAGGAAAGTCCCAGTTGACCCACTCTTGTAGTATTTATTTTAATGCTTGAAGTTCTCCACATCCTGATGTGATTCTATATTTTCTTATTTCACATTGTTTACCTCTAAATACTCTATACTCTAACCTTATTTGGCTATTCTCTGTCCTTACCTCAATACCATTGGTACCCTAATACCATTTCCCATCCTGTTTCATATATCTCTTTTCCCTTATCTTCACATGCTAAATTCTTACTTTGCTTTTCAAGCCAAAATCAAACATTTCTTCTGGAAGCCTTCTCTGATCTTCTTGGTCTTTCTGGACCTTTCTCCTTGGATCTCTAATAGTACTTTATTTATCTACTTTTTGCAACTTCCTAATGCCCTTATCATATAATATTGGGTATTCCATGCAACATCCTTTCCCCTTATTGGACTTATATGGTTCCATGGATGTAGCTACCATGTCTTAGCTAAACTGAGCATTGAGTTCTGCAGAGTTTGGGTATGTAAGGTTTTTGACACATTATTATTTATTAATTGACACATGATTATACCTCCTTTGGTTGTTGTGAGTATTCAAATGAACCCTGGAAATTCTTAGAGAGGTGTCAACGTCACTTGAGGAGGTCATAGCTTTGTCCTCTGAAAGAAGCAAGGTCTTCCCTCTATTTGGCTACACACAACCATTTGGACCACTCTTGGGTGGACAATGTAGTGACAGACAATGGAGGTGGGCATAAGATGTTGGCAGTCAATGCCTTCTTTCTGGAGAACTGAGAAGATGAAATAAATAGAATTTAGAAGGCCAGAGAGAACTCTCTCATTGGACCATAATCTAGAAGGGCCTTTGGAAATCATTTTAGAGATGAGGAAACAAGCCTAGAGAAGAGAAAATGATTGATGGCTATCATTTGGCCATGCACTAATCAATCAATCAATAAGTATTTAAATGCTTAGGATGTGCAAGGCACTATGCTAAGTACTGGGGATACAAAGAAAAAGCAAAACCAGTCCCTGCCCTCAAGGATCTCACAATCTAAAGGGGGAAGACAGATGTGTAAATAACTATGCATGTAAAAGATATACACAAAGCAAAAGGAAGGTAATCCCAGAGGGGAAGGCATTAGCTGCTGCTGCCTTTGGACAACCTCCTTAAAGGAGGAAGGATTTAATCTAGGTCTTGAGGAAAGCCAGGGAAGAAAGGTAAGAGGCAGAGCATTCCACACACAGAACCGGGGTGGGGGATAAACAGCTGGAAGGTCAAGGTTGGACCATCAAGGTGGGGAGGGCAGTAAAGGATTAGACAATTGGAAAGGTAAGGAGAGGCCAGGTTGCTCACTGGTTGAGTCGGGTTTGAACATAGGTCTCATGTGTGTATGTGTGTGTGTGTGTGTAGGGTGTGTGTGTGTGTGTGTGTGTGTGGCAATTGGGGTTAAGTGACTTGCCCAGGGTCACACAGCTAGTATGTGTTAAGTGTCTGAGGCTGGATTTGAACTCAAGTCCTCCTGAATCCAGGGCTGGTGCTTTACCCACTGTACCACCTAGCTGCCCCATGAACATAGGTCTCTTGAAGCCAAATCAGAGTTCTGTCCACCCCAGCCACTGCCTTTGGGGATGAGAAATCATCAAAGATCTTCAAGCTTTCCTCAGTGTGATCAGTTTTACAGAAGAAAAGGCTCTAATTCCCTGTGGCTGGTGCTCTCTCCCACTTTATTCTTGTACTCTCTTTGATTGAGCTCAATCAATCCAAGGTCCTCATTTCATTTTTAATAGCCATTTGCAAAATGAATAGCAATGCTCTAGCGATGTGCTGATGGTGTCTCTGAAGAGGGGAAGGGGGGGGTGGGCAAGGAAGGAAGAGGAGGACCAGGAAATGTAGGTTTGACCCAGAGCCAGAAGTAATTTTGTTCCACTTCTCCTAATCCATGACTCCTCCCCACCCCCACTTCCCCACCTCCGGGGTATTTTCAGGTGGTCATGCCTTTCCCTAACATGATCTTGGGTTGTGTGAATAGCACTCTGTTGGGAACACGGGGCGGGGGGGTGGGGGTGATGGCTATGTACTATGTCCTGGTCACAGCACATCCAGAATGTTCAGTTCATAGCTGGGCACTATGTTTTCGTAAGCCCACCAACAAGCAGGAGAGTTTGTAGGAGAAGATACCAGGATAGAGAAGGGACTCAAGATCAGGGCATTTAAACATCATGTGAAGGAATGGAGGAGACTTATACTGAAGAAGGGAAGACTTGGGAAGGAAGGTAGAAGAAACACTGTATTCAAGTAGGCAAAGGGCCATGATGGGGAAAAGGAATCATATTTGTTCTACTTGACTTTGGAGGGCAAAATTGGGAATGATGAGTGACAGCATCCATGAGGTAACTTTCAGCTCACTATAAAAAAACAAAAACCAAATAAAGTGGGTTAGCCTGCCCGAGTAGATAGTATCCCATTACTGGAAGTGAACAGAGACAGGGAGGTTGTAAAAGGGATCACTGCTCAAGGCAGGATGCCTTCTGAATTTCAGCCCTTTAAACTCCAAGATTCTGGGATTCCAAAACACTATTTGCTGAAAGTCTTTCTTTTTTCTTTCTTTCTTTTTTTTTTTTGCAGGACAATAAGGGTTAAGTGACTTGCCCAGGGTCACAAGGCTAGTAAGTGCCAAGTGCCTGAGGCTAGATTTGAACTTAGGTCCTCCTGAATCCAGGGTCAGTGCTTTATCCACTGTGCCACCTAGCTAACCCTGCAGAAAGTCTTTCGTAGGAACAACCTATCAGTGCAACCAGTGGGAGAGAGGGAAAGGCCATTTGGAAAAGTCAATTCCAAACACAGCTGCTTTTTCTTCAGGAGTTCAAGTCCACCTGATGTGACTGGGGTTGTTTCTTGGGCTCCCACTTGGCTTACTCATCCTCCCCGCTCACCATCCCTGTAACTTTCCAATCCAAAACACTCCTCCCTGTCCACCATTTTCTTATATGTGTTGTCTTTTCTTATTAGAATGTAGGCACCTTGAGGTCCCTTGAGAGAGGGGACTGTCCTTGTTGCATCTGTATTCTCTTCCTCCCTTCTTTCCTTCCTTCTCTAGAAATAAACATAAAACCTCAGAGTTCATTTTTCTCAGTTGTAATAATTTCTTTCCCAAAGCCTTTTTTCTCTGCTCATACTTCAAGTGCCATCTAGTCCAACCTCCTCATTTATCATGTGAAGGAACTGAGCCCTAGGGAGGGGAACTACTTGGCCCCAGTGCACACAGGTAGTAATTAGCCAAGGGGCTCTTCAAATCCAGGTTTTCTGATTACAGGATCTGTATTCTTGGTATTACATCATGTCTCCCTAAGAACTTATGAAATTCTACGTAATTCAAACCCTGGCCCTTGATTTCTGCCTTAAGACATTCTTCTATAAGTTCAGGCAAGTTCAATTCAATTCAGTTCAATGCCATTATTTCCTCTACCCTCCCTTGGCAAAAGAACATTGGGGCAGGAGGGAAATGATCTAGGCTAGACTACCAGCTTCATCACTGACTTCAAGTGTTACCTTAGGCAAAAGCCTTCCTCTCTCTGAGACTTCAGTTTCCTCATTTGTCCAACAGATACTGCCTTGTACACCCTCACAGGACTGCTGGGAGGCTCCATTGAGATATATTCAGATGGATTTGGGAATTTCCTTCTAGCATGTAGATTGTCGTCTGTATATGTCTGTCCATTCTGGGAGACTTCCATGATTACTGGCAATCCAGCTATGACCTTTTCTAGCCCTTTCATCTTGACACCTTCCTTTTCTCGCCTACATTTCTAGGATCATTCTGCTTGTCCTTCATAACTCCTTGTGTTTATTGTATGGCAGACTGCTTGTACCCATCATATACCCCTCAATTCCTCTTGGGCTTAGCCTCACCTCTAGTTCCTTGGAGACTGTAATGTTCCATGATTTATAACTATATGGTATGACTGGTATTAAAAAAATCAAGGAGATCACAGATGTGAAAATCCTTACAAACTTTAAAGGGGACACTGCGGGTGTCCCCAGTTCATGACTTACAATCCATTAGGCATGTATTTATACATCTTTCTAGTCTAAGTGGAACTGGGTGAATGAGACACAGACATGATTGGGCCAGCCAATGAGGCTGGATCAGGGGTTGGACAGAGCATACTGAGAATATGCAGTCATTGGTACTATACACGGAGAACCCAAGTCAATAAGTCAATGGGTGAGGCACTGTGCAAAACAAAAAACAACAACAACCCTGTCATAATTTCTTTTGCATATCCACCTTCTTTTCCCTCTAACACCCCTCAGGTCTTCAATCACCCCTTCATAGCCTTCATAGCCCAATCATAGCCTTCTGATTATTTTCCTGCCTTGAGTCTCTTCCCATTGTAGTGTATCCTCTACTGAGCTTTCAAGGTGATCTTTTTAAAGCATTCCTCTACTACAGAGCCCCCTCTTACTTCAAGGATCAAATATAAAACCCTCTATTTGGCTTTTCAAGCTCCTTACAGCTTGCTCCCTGCCTACCCTTCCAATCTTCCTCTGCTTTAGTTCCCTTTATATACTCTACCATGTGATGACACTGGCCTTTCTGCTCCTTGGACATGATACCACACCTGTCTACACCTGTGCCTCTTCACCAGCTGTTTCTGCACCCCTATTTTTGGAATGTTCTCTCTCATTTCTGTCTCCTAGTTCCCCTGGATTTCTTCAAGGCACCACTCAAACCTTACCTTCTACAGAAGTCTTTTTCCATTCCTCTCCTCCAACCCCACACCCTAAGTGTCTTCTCACTGAGATTAAGTTCAATTTATTATTGTTGAGTCATTTTTCAATTGCATCCAACACTTTGTGACCCTATTTGAGGTTTTCTTGACAAAGATACAGGAATGCTTTGCCATTTTCTTCTTCAGCTCATTTTACAGATGAAGAAACTGAGGCAAACTGGTTTAAGTGACTTAACCCAAGGTCACATAGCTAGTAAGTGTCTGAAGCCAAATTTGAATTCAAGAAGATGAGTCTTCCTGACTCCAGGCCCAGTACTCTATCCAATGAACTACTTAGATTCATTCTATTTACCCTATCTCATCTATCTATCTGTCTCTCTGTCTTTCTGTCTGTCTGTCTATCTACCTACCTACATATCTGACTACCTATTCATCCATCTGTCCATCCATCCATCCATCCATCCATCCATCCATCCATCCATCCATCCATCCATCCATCCATCCATCCATCCATCCATCCATCCATCTATCCATCTATCTATCTGTAGTTGTTTGCTTGTTGTCCATTGGAATAAGGTCAGGCCCTGTTTTTTTTAAACACCTTTCTTTGTTAACATAGCGTCTGGTGAAAAGTGAGAGACTAATAAATGCATGTTGACTTGACTTAACTTGCCCTTAAGTAGCTTACAGTCTAACAGGGGACATAACATATGGATAACATTGAACACACAAGATAATAGTTTTCCAAAATATCACTTCCAAATTCTTTAAACGCCTGTGCTTCTGCTTTCTCTAAAGTGGCTCACATGGTATTTTCACCATCTTCTTTTTTTTTTTTTCGGGGCAATGGGGGTTAAGTGACTTGCCCAGGGTCACACAGCTGGTAAGTGTCAAGTGTCTGAGGCTGGATTTGAACTCAGGTACTCCTGACTCCAGGGCCGGTGCTCTATCCACTGCGCCACCTAGCTGCCCCCTCACCATCTTCTTAATAATAAGAATACCTCATGTTTCACACAGTACTCTAGGTTTTGCCAAATGCCTTTTGCCCAGCAAGCCTTTGTGTTATTGAGGTGTCATAGGAATGAGCCCTGGATTTGCACATAGCTTTGAATTCCAGCATTGATTCATCATAGCTAGGTAACCTGAATAGCAAATGGCATCCCCAGCTGAATAATCTCTAAAGTCATTTCCAACTCTAAAGAAATCATCCTATCACTTGCCCAAGGGCCCAGCCTGGTATGTATCTTAGCAAGGACTTCAGTCCAGGATTCTTTCTACTAAACCATGCTGCTGGTTTGCTTGGAAAAGACCATCGAACCAAATCCCAAGCAATGTGCTGATCTAGCTTTCTTTCTGGGTTGGCATACTCACAGGAGACTAATCAGCTAAGTAGAAAATTGTGGTCCACCATCCTACTTTTCCAGCAAGTTTGAGGAGGCACAGTGTCCAACCAGGGGAGGCAGAATAAATCAGGGCATAATGATGCCACCTGGTTAGTTACAGGGGACATCTTAAGCATTGAAAGGGAAATCAAAGAAATAAAAAGATAATGACCAGAGAACACAGAGAGGCAGGCAGTGTGCTTCCCCCCCCCATCCTCCTAGGGGAATTCCAACGAATTTGCAGAAAAAAGATATTTCATCATGCTCCCCAAACTGGCATCCGTCCTGGAGACACTTTTACTCAGCAATGTGAAGGATGTCCCAATAAATCATGTGAGCCAGGGAGATAGGAGTGTGGGTTCTGAGGAAATAGGAACTTCCTTGAATTTTCTCTTGTGCTCTTTTCTCTGAACCCAAAAACACTGCTCTGTTTGGATAAAGGCCAACAAAGTCATCCTTCCTCCTGCTTCCCAGTACAGCTGTGATTCAGTGAGTGGCGCAGCAGGGGCGCAGTGCCCACACCGCCCCCTACCCCCACCCCTGCAGTGTCAGGGCGTCTTCTGTTGCTTACTGGCAGCAGGCAAGTCACTCATTGAATATCTCTGAGCCTCAGTCTTTTCATCTGTAAAATGGAGATAATAATAATGATATTCTCTTCTTCTCTGGGTTGTTTTGAGGAAAGTGCAATTTAAGTGTTAACGACCTATGGAAATGGGAATGCTGTTATTGCCAATGAGAAAGGAGCTAGGCTGAGGTTTTAATGGGGGTTGAGGAAGCAAGACCACTTCCCAGGGAAGATCCCGGGATGTGCAGGCACCCTCTCAGAAGCCCCCAGGAGGTGCTTTCCAACTTGTATCCTGTAGCATCTCAAAGAACCTTAGAACTGCAAGAGACTTTAAAAGTCATCTAAGCCCTTGGCAGGGGCAGCTAGGTGACACAGTGGATAGAGCATTGACCCTGGAGTCAAGAGGACCTGAGTTCAAATCTCACCTCAGACACTTACTAGCTGTCTGGTGACCCTGAATAGCCTTAAATATCCGGGGTCACCTCCAGTCGTCCTGATATATATCTTGCCACTGAACCCAGATGGCTCTGGAGGAGAGATTGAGGTTGGTGACCTTGTACAGCCCCCCCTTACTTAGATCCAATTCACTGCAAGTCATGACATCACCCATGTCATGATCCTCTTCCGGTATGAAGGACAAACAACAACAAGCCCTTGGCTGAATAGGCATGCCTCATTCCATGACACAAGAAGTGGTCCTCTAGATTCTGCTTAAATACCTTTAGTAGCAGAGAGTTTACTCAGAGGCAGCCTCATTTCTTGTTGAACAGCTCTAATAATCAGAAGGGTCTTCCTTTTGTCAAACTGAAACCTTTATATGGGACAGCTAGGCAGAAGAGTGGATGGAGTGCTGTGCCTGGAGTCAGAAAGACCTGAGTTCGAATCCAGTTTCAGACATTTACTGGTTGTGTGATCCTGTGGAAGTCATTTAACTTCTGGTTGCCTCAGTTTTTTCGTTTTTAAAATGGGGATAATAATAATGACAATAACAACAACAACAACAACAATAACACCTACCTCTCAGCATCATTGTGAGGATCAAATGAGGTAATGTTTGTAAAGTGCTTAGCACAGTCCCTGGTACATAGTAAGCACTATATAAATATTAGCTATTATTATTATTTATTATTATTAATTATTCTAATTATCTTCTTCTCTGCAGCTTCTACCTATCACTTCTAATTCTGCCTTCTGAGACCAAGTCTAATCCCTCTACCCCGAGTCAGCCTTTCAAATACTTTGCTCATGAAATTTAAACTTAAGTTCTAAGTTGAAGGAGGGCCCTAAAGACCTTAGACATTATCTAGCCCATTCCCAGCATTTTACAGATTTGCAAACCAAGACTCAGGGAGAGGAAATGAATTGTCCAAGGTCATACAGTTAGTAAGTGTCAGAGTCAGGATCTGAATCTAGCCTCTCTGATTCCAAAGTCTATGTCCTTACCATGTTGCCTCCTACTTAATAGTTAAGAATCTAACACTACTCTTTCCTCTTTCCAATCAAGGCAGTAGAAAATGTTACTGACTTCCCCTTGAATATGTCCTTGCCCTTGTATAGGCCTGTGACCCTGTGAGCATTCTAGCCTGCAACCCTTTAGAGCACACCCTGCCTAGTGAGGTGTTCACAGGCAGGATTCTCAGGGAATGTCACACCATAGAGAAATTTACACATTTGAGTGTGGGGGAGGGAGTAAAGGAGAGTTGGAATTAACGACCACCACCATCATTATTTTGAGCACTGAAATATTTTCTTTGCCTTTTTAGAAGTTTTTATTCATTTATTAGACTGTGATCTCCATGTGGGCAGGCACCATATGGTATCTCAATTCTGTATGTCAGCGCTCTGCATACAGTCCAAACTAAACTTTTGTTGATTGCAATAGCTCAGGGGACCCCCTGCCTCAAATCTCTCCTCTCTACAATCTATCTTTTACTTGGTTGTCAAACTGATTTTCCTAATGTGGAAGAGTACCCTGCCTATTCAATCAAATCCAATGACTCCCTTCAGACATCATCTCCAAGATCGAATACAAAATCTTCTCTTTAGTTTTTAAAGTCCTCCTTAACCTGGTCTCTTGCTATCTTCTCAGTGTTTCTATATCTTTTTATTGTTTGCTGTTGTTCTGTCATTTTTCAGTCATGTACAACTCTTTGTGACCCCATTTAGGGCTTTCTTGGCAAAGATACTAGTTTTGCCATTTGCTTTTCCAGACTATTTTACGGATGAGGAAACTAAGGCAAACAGGGTTAAGTGACTTACTCAGGGTCACACAGCTAGGAAATGTCTAAGCCCAGATTTGAGCCCTGGTCTTTCTGACTCCAGGCCTGATGCACCCAGCTGCCCCTCTTACATATTACACTCCTTCAGTTACTCTATGATCCAGTGACATTGGCCTCCCTGCTGTTCCTTACATAAAACACTCCATTTCCTAATTCCATGCCTTATCACAGGCTGTCCCCCATTCTTGCAACACTATCCTTCTTTGTCTTCACCTCCTGGCTCTCTTGGCTTCCTTCAAGTCTCATCTAAAGTCTTACCTTCTTCAAGAGGCCTTTCCCAATTGCCCTTAATGCTGGTGTCTTCCCTCTGTTAATTATCTCCTGTCCTGTATATAGCTTATTTGTATGTAGTTGTTCACATGCTATCTCTCCCATTAGACTGTGAATTCTTTGAGGGCAGGGATTATATTTTTGCCTTTCTTTGTATCCACAGAGACATATACCTTTGTATGGGCCCTAGCACCATACAATACCCATACATACACCGTACACCATACAGCACCATACATAACCAATTCTACTTTGATTGAGTGAATGAATGCTATTTCTATATTTCACAATAAAATTCTTTCATCATTGTGGTTTCATTGACATAGATCATAATCAAGCCACAAGCACTTATTAAGCACCTACTATGTGCCAGTCATTACACACAAAGACAAAGAATGAGGTAATACCCCACAAACCTTAATAGACAGTTTCATGAGATGTTGTGAAAAAAAATCTTTATCCCCTGGTGGTAAATACTCTGGTGATGAGTCATCTGGCACTTAGCTAAGCTGTTTCTTAGAAGACAGACATAGAATTTGTACCCAGAGATTATACTTCAAATCTCTCCTGTCTGGTAGGACCCACCTTGGGTTATGTTTTACTTCATAGCTATGCAGGGCCTCAGATTAACTGCATGCTATGAGGAGACATCTTCAGAGGATTTAAGTGGTAATATTCACATTCACATGCTTCTTAAATTCCTCCCAAATGCTAGTGGCTCCCCTTTCTCACTATCTTATATTTATTCTATCTTCACACACATAGACATACCTATACACATAGTACATGTACATATATGTGCATGTATATGTACATGTGTGTATACACACAGCATTCCCCCTGATAATAATAATAGCTAGCATTTATAGAGTTCTTCAAGTTTTATGAAGCACTTTGTACATGCCATTTGATCTTCAAAATGACCCTGAGAGGTAGGTGTTATTATTATCCCCATTTTACAGATGAGGAAACTGAAGAAAAGAGAAGTTAGGTGATTTGCCCCTCCTCCCACTCAAGTCTTCTTAATTCTAAGTCAAACACTCTATCCAGGGTGCTGAAATAGAGTATAAACTCTTTGAAAGTAGGTATATTTTCAAATTTTTTTGTCTTTGTATTCCAATTGTCTAGCATAGTGTCTGACACATAGTAGGTACTTAAATACTTGCTTGTTGGTGGATTTACTGACTACCAAGATAGTGTCAGACACATAAACAGTCCTCTGTGCTCCTTTTTTTCTCTTTCCTTTTGATATCCTCTTCTCTGTTCTTTGTTCCTCTCTTCTCCTCTTCTTCCCTCCGTTCAATAGGAATCATACATATGCATATTTGACTGTTATTTTCTCATGAGCTAAATTTCATAACAACACACATGTATACACACACATACACATACATGTGTGTCATATACACGTTTGTGTATAGGTATATATATATACATACTACCTACACATATACACATACATACATAAATACATATGCATATACACACATACATAAGGAGGGCAGGGCTGGGATTTTCATAAGAGAAAAAAAGAGTTTCTATTTCTTTTATGAATAAAATTGACTCCAAAATGAATGATAACAACACACATTTCTAAGGTCAGCACTTTAACTGCTGCTCCCTGTCTTTTGCTTCTTTTTGTATCATCAGAACTTAGCACAGTGCCTAGAACAGAGTAGGTGCTTAATTAGTGATTATTGATAGATTGAACTGCCTTATGAGGGGATTATGTCAAGGACTATTATCCCCAAATTACAGATGAGAAAACTGAGACTTAGTACAGCATAGTGACTTGCCCAAGTTGCCATAGTCGGTAAGTGTAGGAAGCAGGGTTCAAAACCATGTCTTTTCATTCACTAGAGGTCCTCAAAGAAAGGCTGAATGACCACTTGCTGGACATGTTGCAGAAGAGATTCCATTGGGAGCAGGGGATGAGCTGGGCAGGATGGCTGCTAATGTTCCTTCCAACCCCAACATTCTGTGACTCCAAATCTTTTCACTGTTATTTCATCACTTCTCTAGCCACAGAGTGGCTCATTCTCCTTTTAGAGATCAGGACACACCCAGACAGAAACTACCCACCTTCCTCAAAGGACTCTGGACATGAAATTTACTAGCCAACATGAAGATGAGGAATACACTTTACTGGCTCCCTGTACAACTTTGGGTGAATCCCTTCCCCCTTCTAGGACTCTGTTTCCATTTCTGCAAAATTATGGTTAGATAATATATTCTCCAAGGTATCTTCTAGCTCTAAAGTCTATGATAATGTGATCCAAATGACCCCCAAAGTGAACCTTTACAGGCAAGGTGGGACAGAGGAATGAAAACTGTCCCTGGCTATTCTGCACACTTGTCAATTACCAGTCACGACACAGAGTCAGGTGGCCCAGGCAGGGGACAAAAACATAGCCCCACAGAGCGCAGGCGCCAACCAACGTCCCTTCAGAAAAGGGCACAGGGTGAGCAGCCCTTTATAATGCTATTGATTGACTCTCTGCCTGCAGTTAAAAACTATGCCCAGACAGACAATAAAAATAATTGCTTAAACCATATAACAGCTTCCTGCTACTAAAATAGATTTTCCATTTAAAGATACAGTAGGACTAATTTTTTTTTTGTTTGTTTCTGAAGCTTCAAAAAAAGTCCTTGATAAAATGTAAATTAGAAACCATTGATGCTATTCCTCATGATGCTGTCCTCCCTCTTATGGTCGGCTGGCTTAAGGTGCTGGGATCTATTATTTATAAAGTCACAGGGTCAGAATGAAGTACAGGAGCAGAGTTCATTCAGTGTAGAATTTCCTTCCTTCTTTCTTTCTTTCTTTCTTTCTTTCTTTCTTTCTTTCTTTCTTTCTTTCTTTCTTTCTTTCTTTCTTTCTTTCTTTCTTTCCTTCCTTCTTTCTTTCTTTCTTTCCTTCTTTCTTTCTTTCTTTCCTTCCTTCCTTCCTTCCTTCCTTCTTTCTTTCTTTCTTTCTTTCTTTCTTTCTTTCTTTCTTTCTTTCTTTCTTTCTTTCTTTCTTTCTTTCCTCCTCCTCCTCTTCCTCCTCTTCCTTCTTCTTTTCCTTCTCCTCCACCTCATTATCTTTGTCTGTCTCCCTTGCTCTCTCCTCTCCCATTCTCTTTCTTTCTGTCTTTCTCTCTCCCTCCTTCTCTTCCTCCCTCCCTCTGTCTTTCTGTCTCTCTCCTTCTCTCTCTTCCCATACATATGTATATATACACACATATAGATTTATCTTCTATATATATGTATATGGCAATCAATATATATGTGTGTATATATACATAGACATATTCATACAACTATATGTATGTTTATATATACACAAATATAGATTTATATCTTTTATATATATCTACACATACATACATACACATTGTATATGACCATCAAGGTTCTTTTGTCTATACACAGATATATTCACATAGACATACATATATAGACATGGATTTATAGCTTATATATGTGTTTGCATACATACAAATATACATTGTATATGGCCATCAATGTGTGTAAGCATATACATATACAATATACACACATAGACATCAGCTTGCTCACTTTATGTTCTTATAATATAAAACACATTAATAAATTTTATGTAGATGGATTGAGAGACACGGAGATGAACTGATGGCCTAGTAAAATGAAGAAGGTGGCTGTACTCTCTACTCAATATAGAGGATGCTGGAGAATCCCTGAGAACCTTACAGCATCATTATAAGGTAGCCTGGCAGAGTGGGTGGACTTTGGTGTTAGCATGAGCTGGGTTTGAATCCTTCCCTTGTACTTACCAGTTGCTTGGCCACGGACAAGTACCTTCAATCCTCTGACCCTCTGCTCTTTCATCTATAAAATGGTCTTAATAATGTCCATAGTTGTTACTTCACAGGGTAGTTGTGAGGCTCAAATGAGATAACATATAGAAATAAGTGAGATGACCAAAAGTAATAACATTATAGAAATGATCATTGGCTATTATTAAGGGTGGGGGTGGTATTGTTGACTGCCAGAGCTGAGACGGCTCCTAGCACATAGATTGTCAGAGGTGGAAGAGTGAACAAAGAACAGAGGTTCTCCACCTGGACTTCCTGGACTTACTTTAGAAAGCTTATGATTATATTTCAGTAGAATTGGTTTCCTTTGTAATTCTATATATGTTATTTTATGTATTTAAAGACATTCCGAGGAGTCCTCTTGCTTGGCCACAATGCCAGAGGAATTTATGACACTGAATAGGCTAAGAACCCCTGATCTGGAATGTTGGAGCCAGGGTGAGTGTCCAAACATGGGAAGCCCTGTTCTAATGATGGTGTGAGAAGCATGCAAGGGAAGTACCATGTTCTAGATGCGCGGATTCCCAGTGAGAGAGATCCTGACTTACCAGCACCATGGACAGAGAGACATTGCTGGTCCCACCAGGGGAACCAGCTGCTTTGTAATGGCATTTAGTAGGGAGGGGCTCTTAGAGCACAAAAGAATAAGTATTTACACAATCTTTAGTAGGATTATAACCCTTGCTGGTGCTTTTTTTGGGTGATTCAATTTGGTGTGGAGGTGACAGTGGGCTCATAAAGGCTAAACTAGTGGAGCGCAAGCTCCAGTAGGTCTTATTGAACTAGGAAGGCCTTGAGCTCAGGCCCAGTGATGGACTATATGGCTGCCATCTGACCAACGGCATGGCTCAGTGAGGAAAGGTCAGCCACCAGAAGGATGGCTATGAGAGGATAAAAGGTTTTAGTCTCTGCAGCTCATGAAAACCACCTTTCTGCTAAAGCATAAGGAGTTGAGATATATATCCATAGATAAGCACACCAATGAAATCATGATTCTTTCGCTGCACTGGAATAAGAATTACATGTAATCTTCCTTCTCTAATACCTTATTAAGGCCTGGAGGTGACTGTGGGCTCCTGGGAAAATAGAGTTTGATTTTTGTTAGGTCCTGCTAGACTAAAAGCACTTTGAGAATGGGCCCAGCTCATGGCCTCTACCAAGCAGGAAGTGGCTGCAATCTGCTTTGGTGGAGGAAGTACTTACTGATAAAACCCCAAAGGAATTTAGATAAGGAACCATATGCCTCTCCGTCCTTCCTTCCTTCCTTCCTTCTTTCCTTCCTTCCTTGATTCCTTCCTTCTTTCCTTCCTTCCTATGTTCCTTCCTTCATTCTTTCCTCCCTCCACCCCTCCCTTCTTCCTTCCCTCCCTTCCTTTCCCCATCATTTATTAAACACAAATACCACATGCAAGACCCTGCTTTTGGTGCTGGGGATACAAAGATAGCTATGGCACAGGCTCTACATTCAAGGAGTCCTTAACAGGAAGAGCAGCCATGGACACAAATAAGTATGATATAGCAGGGAAAGTGTGCATCTGAGAGGTTCCTATAAAATGCCATGAGAAATCTGAAGAGGGAGAGAAAGAGATCACTTTTTCTTGGGGTGGGGGCTGCTGCTAGTTAGGGAAGGAAATATAAGTGGAAATGAGCAGATGTGATAGTGTGAGGGAGCTCAGTAAGGCAGAAAGACAACATCTCTCTCCTTCCTCTCCTGTCTCTGGCCCTGCTGTTGCTGCCAACACAAGACTGATTGAAGATAGAAGTAGGGGAGGGAGCAGCCAAGGCACAGAATCACAGGCTTTCAGATCTGTAAGGGACATTTGAAGTGTTTCCTCTAGACCCAACCCCTTTGTTTTACAAATGAGGAAACTGAGGCTCAGCAAAGTCTTCAAAAACACTTAAGACAATGAGAAATATGTCCATTGAGATAACAATAACTGGTATTTATGAAAGACCTTAAAGGTCAAACCATGCTTGGCATGAGTCATCTCATTGGCTAAGGATATAGCAAACTGTCTCACTCAAATGGTCTAATTATACCAAAAGATCAAAGACAAAAACAACCCTCCATGTCTATAGCCATATTCCAGCTTGGCCTGCTTTCTAATGAACAGCCACATTTAATCTGCATCTGGCCCTCTCACCCTGGGACCATTTTAGTCTTATGCATGGGTCTGGGTCAGACTCTGGGGTGTCTTAGAGCAAGAACTTGATCGGTTTTCCCAGTGCTAAAACCATATTTTTCGGGTCTCCTTTAGACAATTATTTATGGCTTCTCGAGGGGTCAGAGGACAGCTGAGCTCTAGGATCCTCTCATGAGGTCACGTTTTAAGTGGTGGGACTTATTTCTGAAAAGCCCTTGATGGGAGGGGTCAGGGCTGGACTTACAAGAATGTGGGGCATCCCTAGGCACTGAAAAGTATATTTCTAGAGCAATTTGTCCTTTAAAATGCTTTCCTCTAGTGCAGCTTCATAAGATTGGTAATGCAAGTAATATCCTCATTATGCTGCAGCTACAAAAACAGAGGTTCAGAGAAACTTAGAGATTTTTTTTTGTCATGGTCACACAACCAGCTAGTAAGAGAAAGAGCTTGGATCTGCATGCAGTTATCTTGGCTCAGAGGCCAGTGATCTTTCCACAACAGCCCCTATCTTCCCTTAAAGGATTCCTGCTACATGCAATACCATGGGGTGGATGGGATAAACTATATTTGAGGAGTCCCATTGACTGTCTAGCAACACAGGACCTAGGAGATAGATGGGATGATTTGGGAAAATGAAAAGATAGGTAATCAAATAAAAAATGTCTGGTCTCTAGAGTCCCAAGGTGAATTCTAGTACTGTATCTCTTACAGGGTACCTGTGTTGGCTTGGGAAATCACTTAGACTCTCTGTGTCTCAGTTATCTTCCCAGGCAAAAACGGGGGTAGGGGTGGGATGGGGGATGCTCTGAGTGGGGTGGAGGGTCTTACTTTGAGCTTGGTGAAAGGAAGACAGATCATCAAGTCCTGATTTGACCAATGGTCTGATAGGGATGGGACAAGATGGAGCCGAGGGGTTGGGAGTGGGCTTTTTATCTTCACATCATATAGTAGGAAAAGTCCAGTAACTGGACTGCAGAGACCCAAATTTGCATCTTGACTGCCCCAGACTAGTTATGAGACCTCAAGAAAGTCATAGGGTCATGGATTTTAGAAGAAGTGTGGAACTTAGAAGTCATTTAGTTCCTTGCTTCTTAAACTGGGGGGTTGTGACCCCATAGGGTATCACATAACTGAATGGGTTGTGAAAAATTTGGCAACAGTAAAAGTTATGTATACCTATTTATACATCTATATACCCGGCATTGTGTAAAAATTTCTTGGGCAAAAAGGTATCACAAGTGGAAAAAGTTTAAGAAGCCCTGATCTAGTTCAATCCCCCCATTTTGCAGATGAGGAAACTGAGGTCCAGAGAGGTAAAGTGTCCTAAAGCCATAAAGGTTGTAATAGAGCTGTGAACTGAATCCTGGTCCCCTGACTCCAAATCAAGCACCTTTTCCATTGTACAATAGGGTCCTCTCTGACCCTCAGTTTCCTTCTCAGTATAATAGATGTAATCATACTTATATGCCTCTCTCACAAGGCACTTGTGAGGACCATATTTTTTCAACTGTAGATAATGGAGCTATTATAAGGGGTAAATGCCACCCAAACTCTGCCTAGGAAACCACTTTTCCTGATGCTAACTACAACCTCCAAGACATAAGCTGCTGTTGTTGTTTTTTTTAATGCCAAGAAAACTCCCCAGAAAGTCTAGGACAGAAGCAAAAGAGGACGTTTACTTCAGTGGAAAGGGCAGGTAGACAGAATGTGCCATGATTACTGTAATTTGAATTTGGCAAAGCGGGGGCTGTCTGTAATGCTCATGTTCTTGGTGGAGGAGGGGGTGGGGAAGTGCCCTGGGGTCCTTTTTGTGAGGCAATTGGGGTTAAGTGACCTGCCCAGGGTCACACAGCTAGTAAGTGTCAAGGGTCTAAGGTCAGATTTGAACTCAGGTCCTCCAGAATCCAGGGCCGGTGCTTTATCCATTGTGCCACCTAGCTGCCCCCCCCCCCCCCGCCCAGGGTCCTTTTAATGACCACTAGCCCTTCTCTTTCATGTTGTGGCTGAATGACTGCTCTTCCCGTGGAGCAGGACCCAAAAACCCTGGTTCTGCAATGAGGGGAGATGAAAGACCACCTCATTCTTGCCATGATTTGGCTCCTTCTCACTAACACCCCACATCTCCCAGCTTTTGCTGCATGAGAGCAAGCTGAACAAGCAGAGTCTGGTTGATTTCATGTACAGGACAATGGTTTTTGCAGTGGCTGTGCTGCTTTTTCATGACTGGCAACCTCTGTCATGAGGCCACTGGAGAAAAGAGAGAAGGATTCAGTAGGTGTTGTTAAGGATGCAGCTGTCATTGAACTTGAGACAAATAACTCATTCACTAGATTTAGGGATATTCTTTCACTCAGGCTCTCAGGTACCTTATAGTAAAGCCCAGAGAACAAGACTTTACCCAGATATGAATAACAGTCTCAAACCTGGAAGGAGCATCAAAGGTCATCTTGTTCAGTCTTTATATGTATAGATGTCCTCTCTATATTATCCCCAACAAGTGGTAATCCAATCTTTGCTTAAAGATCTCTACTGCCCACTATTTCCAAAGGCAAACCAACTAATCTGGGCATAGCTCTAAGAGTTAGAAAGTTTCCCTACATTGAACCAAACTCTGACTTTCTTATCCATTTCTTCTAGCTCTGTTCTTTGGGGCCAAGCAGAAGAAGCCTAATTTCTTTTCTCCATTACAACCCTTAAAAGCTTCAAGATGGAGATCATGCTTCAGTTTTTCCATCTCCTTTCCCCAAAGTTTTCTTTTTTCCAGGCTAAATATTCTTCAACTAATCATCATAAAACATGGTGCCATCTCACCATCCTGATCTCTAACCTCCCTTCCATCTGAGCATGGTGGTATACATTTCTAGTCCTCACTACTGGGGAGGCTGAGGTTGATGGATTGCTTGAGTTGGGGAGTTCTGAACTGTATTAAGATTAAAACCAAGCCCATGTCTGCATTGTCAGGCACCAGTATGGTGAATTTCCCCAGGAGTGGAGGGTTACCAGGCCACCTAGGTATATTGACTCAGGTCAAAAAAAAAAAAGTAGTAGTTTAAAATTTCCACACCAATCAATAATGGAATCTTATCTAGGAGTAGCCACTGAGCTTTCAAATTCATCTCTGCCTCCTGGCTTTTATAAAATACCCATCTTCTACAGAATGCTTTTCCCAATCTCTCTTGATTCTAGTTCCTTTCCTTGGTTATTTTTCATTTTATTTTGTTTATAGTTTGTTTTGGCATACACATTTTCCTGTTGCCTCCTTTGTTAGATTGTGAGGTCTTCAAGTGTAGAAGCTATCTTTTGCCTTATTTTGTGCAAAGTCTGGAATATAGTAAGAAGATTATAAATGATTATCAATTGACTTATACAGGAACATCTTGTTTCGAAAAGAAAAGGGATAGGGGTTTCCTTCCTAGGGTTCTATTGTTACCTTTCTCTGTATTCTGTCCAGCTTTTCAATGTATTTCATCAAATATAGTACCTAGAAATGAACAAGATGCTGAAGATATTATCTTACCAGGGAAGCAGAGTACAGTGGAATAATCACCTCTTGAACTCTGGACACTATACATCCTTTAATATATCGTAATACCACAACTTACTTTTTGCTGTTATATTACTCCTTGCATGAATGGCTGCCAGCCTATTCTCCTCCATTTCCATTCACCATTTTAGTGGTGAAGTTGATTTTTTAAAAAACTCAAGTATAGACCTTTGTACTTATTTCCATTTAATTTCACCTTGTTTGATTTTCCCCATCATTCTAGCTTATCTCAACCCTTTTAGGGACTCTGTCATCTTCCAGTTTTGCTTTTATATTCTTAGAACCTAGCACAATGTCTTGCACATAGTAGGTATTTAATCAGTGCTTGTTGGATTCAATACAAGTTATCAATTAAAATGTTGAATTGGTTAGAACCAACCTACTGATACACAAAATAGAATTCACAGAGAAAGTCTCCCAGGTCACTGGATTCTTCAGTCATGTTGCTCTGTTGGGATATCTCTCTTGGCTCTCTGGCTCTTTTTCTTCCTAATAGACTGGGGTCTATAACCACAATATAATTGTCAGTTTAGGGGATAGTAGCTCTCCTGGGCTCTCCTCTTTCTACTCTGCCACCTGTAGACAGAATCAGAGAAAGAGAGACAAGGGTCCCTCTTAGTTATGGGCAAGAGCTGCTACTGCCTTCCTGTTCTCAAGGTTCTGCTTCTTTGCCTCCCTAATCATGTGAACAGTAAAGTTCACTCATCTAGAAAAGAGATTATCTTTTTATAAAAGGCAGGGGAGCCTACTGGAGAAAAGAGCTGGATTTGGAGTCAGAGAACATGGGTTTGAATCTCATCTCTGAAGCTTACCACCTATGCCATCTTGGACAAGTCACTTGACTACTTGGTTCCTTGGCTATAAAAATGAGATTGGATTAGATGGCTTGAGGTGCCTCCTAGCTCAGAGGGTATACTTCTGTGATAAGCAATTTATACAGATGCAAATTAGCTAAGAGTCAATCAGTCAACAAGCATTTATTAGGCACTTAGTATATGCCAGACACTGTGCGGCCTCTTCCAGCTCAGCTTTAAAGCACTAGATTCAGACATCTTTGTTCTTATTTATTATATTTTACCTTGGGTCATTCTTCCTTGTGTATACATCCATATGCTCCTATGTGACTATAAGCTCCTTGAGGGCAGGGTCCATTAGGATTTTTTGTCTTTGGATCCTTGAGGTCTGGCATAGAGCCTTGTACAGAGTAGGTGATTGATAAATGTTGAATTATAGAGAATTGGATCAGTAGTGTTAATGTGGGAAACTGAGACCTTTTTCCATAGCCAAGAGTGCTGAATCTGGAGGTGTGACAGGATGCCTCCCACATTCTGTTCCTCCGCTCCGGGAAATGGCCAGATACTCTAACTAGTGTGTTTAAAGCCCGTTCAACACAGAAGGGACTGCTCAAATGCTCTAATTAGTAACATGTTGTCGGTTTCAATTCTTTTCTAGCTGAAATTTGGCACACTGAAATCTCAGCCCAGGTGAGTCTTTTTTTTTTTTCTTTTTGACCTTATACAAAATATATTTTTAATTGGTTTGGGATTTAAAATAAAAAGTCGTCCCAAAGCACAAACAGGGATGACCCAGATGATCGGTTGGGGGTGGGGTTGGCTGAGGGAGGTGTGTGTTCAGCGCTCCCCAGACTCTTCCAATCATTGGGATAAATGGGGAGAAGGGCATGAGGACTCAGTTGAGAGGCCTCCTGGCTCCTCCACTTAGACATGGATCAATGTCTATCCATAGCTTAATGGCAACATTCTGGTTCTATTCCCTGTCTCTCTTTCCACCTCCCACCCCTTTGCAGAAAGCCTCCAGACATCTCAGAAAATTCAGGTAAATTCCATAACTTCCCATATACTGGTATCCTCGAATGCCAGGGCAAAACAGGAAAGGAGGGGAGTGGCATACCCCAGGCCCTGGCACTTGGTAGCAGCCTGGTTGGAAACTTACAAAGAAAAATTGTCTATATGCAGAGCCTTATGTAGGGTATTTTGCACCCTGGGCAAATACAACAAACTGATCTTGGGGCAAGAGGCATACAAAAGGTATCTTAGGAGGAGCGTCAGGGAATAGCCATGTGGTCTTTAGTCTAAAGAGAAAGACTCTAGAGTATACTACAAAACTGGCACTTAGGAAGTTGCCCTCCTAGAAGAAGGGAAGAGGGAAAGGAGGGAAGAGACATTACCCTAGGAACTACACTGGTTAAGAATCCATTTGGAAACTTACAAAGGAAGATAGAGTCTGCATGTAGAGGCATAATGAGGGATTTTTGAACCCTGGTCAAGCATGACAAACTGTTGTTGGGGAGAAGTACACAAAAGGCATCCTCATAGTTGGGGGTGAAGAAGGATGAAGGGGGGGTCACAAAACCATGAAGAAACCCCCAGTATGCCATAAGTCTGACATTTATAGGCTACCCACATCCTACCCTTTGCACAGTAATTGGACTGCTGGGGAGCTTTCCATTTTAAACTATTTTTTGATAACTAGGTGTTCAAATCAATTTTCTTCCTATTTGATGTCTGAGAAACCTTATTATTGATGGGAGGTAGGGTAAGGATGAAGGGGTAATCCTTTCAATGAACAGATAGGTATTTTTGAGAAAGGGGTAAAAGAGACTGAAGTAATTCAATCTACTCCCCAACCTTCTGCAAACACAAGCTTGTCCATGGAAGTATGTCCACACATACACACACAATAAGGAGGAAAAAAAACCAACAAGCAATGATGCTTTGCTTTTGATGTGAGGAATACAATTTGAGTTACTTTCCAAAGTTTGCAACTTTGAAATGAAATCTAAATTTGGTTTTAAAATGGAGTTAATTTGGAGCTAGGAAGTTGTGTGTGTGTGTGTGTGTGTGTGTGTGTGTGTATGTGTGTAATTAGAAATCATCTAATATGACTCCATGATTTTACAGAGAAGGAAACTGATGACTTAGAAAGTGTAAGTAATTTGTACAAAGTCACAAAGGAAGGCCTATTCAATTCTTAAATTGAAACTGAGCTGAAAATGTGTCAAATGTATACATGTATTTTTAAAATTTATTGAAAATTTAACATTGGACATCCATGTAAACAACCCAGCTTGCTTAGTAACTATTTACATTTAAATGATTTCAATGTACAAAGTATCATAATACTCTTCAATAGCTTCCTGCATTGCAAAGTCCCTACCAACATTCTTTATTCTTTAATCCTGATTTATATCTTCTTCCATGATCAGATAGTGAACTCCATTCTTCTAGGGCCATTTTGGTTTGCTTTGCACTATTCCATAAAACATCTCCAAATTTCTTGGTATTACTCATACTTGGTCATCTTAATCATTCTTTTTTGGTTGTTGTTGAGTCATTTTCAATTCTGTCTCTTTGTGACCCCATTTAGGGTTATCTTCACAAAGATATTAGAGTGGTTTCCTATGTCCTTCTCCAGATCATTTTACAGATGAGGAATTGAGGCAAACAGGTTTAAGTCACTTGCCCAGGGTCACACAGCTAGTAAGTGCCTGAGGCCAGATTTGAACTTAGGTCTTCCTGAATCCAGGCCCAGTATTTTATCTACTGAGACATTTAGCTACTTCTTTTCACTATTTAGTATCACATTATAGTTTGCACCATGATTTATTTAATCATTCCTCTAGTGTTATACATTTAGGTTATTATGGGATTTTGTTTTTGCTTTTTTGCAATTATATATATATATATATATATGTATGTATGTATGTATATATATAATGCTGATATCAATATATTTAAACAGATGGTTCTTTTGGGGGTTGTTTTAGCTAATATTTTCAGAGTATATCCATAATTGTAGAATTATTAGGCCAAAAGGTATGATTTGTTTTTAATGTTCATTGTATACTGATAGATCACTCACCAGAAAGATTCTATAGGTTATAAAATTAGTTATCATCAAACTTATGAGACCAAATCTTCTAGGTGTACAGACAATTAGAGCTGGAAGGGCCCTTAGGGGCTGTCTTGTTCAATGCCCTTATTTTTCTAGATCCCTAGAGTTATTGGCATAGAAGAGAGTCTAATGTAATTTTCTTGACTCTTTCTTTTGGACCAACAATTTTTCAGACAGGTTACTGAAATGTAGAGATATAGAGATATCCTGATCCTAAATCTGACTCCTCCCCCATGGGGTTGGGGTGATGGCTAAGCAACTTGGAAGGGCAAAGTTCTAAGGGAAGAGTGGAGGATGGAGGAGGCAGGGAATTCTCAGCAGGGCATGGTGATAAGTGGTTACAGAGGCATATCATCCCCGCTTCCTTTCCCTTCCTGAAGTGTCTCCACCCTCCATAGCTCCTCTCCAGAGAAGATTGGTTCTAAGAGCCAGTGAAGAACTTCTAGCCTTGGGAAGCATTGCTCCCTTCCAGAGGCAGCATAGACCTTGATGGAGCTTGGGATTCCTGGCTCTCTTGTCCACCCCTTGGGCTCCAAGCCTCAGGAAAGTTAGGAAAGCAGGAAAAGGTAAAAACATGTTTGGAGAATGATAAAGTCAGCAGGATTGGAAAGACAGTGGTGTCTCTAGTAAGGAATGAGTGAAGGTAAGGTCTGCCTTTCTTTGTCTTTCCTCCCTTGCCTGAAAGGCCCCTCTCTACAGGCCACTGGGGAAGGGATGATTTCTGGTCCACTACTAATCCCTGGGCTATTCCCTCCTGCCAAGAGGGCTACAGCTATTGGTACTGAGGACATCAATTAGAAGGGCCTCTCTCCCCATCCTTATCCCTCAGTTAAAACTTGGCTCTGGTGCTTCTGGGTCTCTGTCCATGGAAGTCAAGAGACAATGAAGTTGTTCCTTAACAGAAGTGCCCACCTCTTAAAACATCAGCTAACCAGCTTGACTTGTTCACAGCTCCATCCCAAAATCAATAACAGACCCAACTTCTGACTTTTTCCTTAAAGAACTAGAATCATTTGGAAAAAAGCCTTTTCACTTTCTTACTCCAAAGCAAATTTCCCACCCTAGGCCACGACTGTGATTGCTTCACCCTAGTTACAGCTGTGAGTACAAGGCAACAGAATACTTGAATACTAAATGACTCAGTCATGTAAATTGTTTAGCCTTCATTACCACCACAAAATCAGAGTCCCCAAAGGAGAGGTCGCTGGCTCTGGAGTCAGAAGACCTGGATTCTTGACCATGATCTCAGTGGTAGACTCACTCCTTCAACAGGTGGAGGGCTTCCTTTGGTTTGTAAGATATTTTACTGATATCCAATTCAAAGGTGTCAAACTTGGCAGTAGGGATCGAACCAGATTAAAATATAATTGAGAAATGTTTAACAATATATATTATATATTCATATTATCTATGTTGTATTATATGTTATATAAATTATATATTAATATTATCTATAACATATTATATATAATAACAGATAATATTAATTTGAAATTTTCTAAGTCAATATGCAGCTTTCAGGGATATGTTTCTATTTGAGTTTGATACCACTGATCCAGTTATAGCAAGGAAAATTCTTAATAAAACTACTAGTAGTAATAGTAACCTGGATATCACAATGGATAGAGAACTGGACTTGGAGACAGAAAGATCTGAGTTCAAATCCTGCCTCAGATATTAACTAGCTGTGTGACCTTGGGCAAATCAATTAATCTCTCTCAGCTTTATTGTAAAACTAAAGATTTGGACTCAATGGTTTTCCAGCTCAAAATCCATGATCCTATAAGTTACCTTAAGGCTTACAAGGTACTTTCTGATATCTCTGTACAAATGAAAGATATACAAACCCTGGCAGTTTAGTTAAGCAACCCTGCATGAGATAACAGTACAACAGAAAATAAGAAGGGGGAAATAAGTCAGGCCTGTTGAGATGACTTCAATGGACCTCTGTTACAGAGGTCATGGGAAGAGCTATGGACTGGGAGTCAAGAGAGACGAATTTCAATCTTTTCTCAAGTTGTGTGACCTTGGACAAGGCCCTTACCTTTCTCTGAATTTCCTCATCTGCAAAATGGGAAGGATGAGGAAAATGGATACTCTGCTCCCTGAGAGCTCCTTTAGCTCTGACTGACTACAATTCTATGATGCCCTAGTATGGCGACCACATGAATAATTTTATTATTTTTTCTTTTTTCATTTAATAATATTTTCTTTTCCCCAATAACATGTAAAGATGGTTTGCAACATTCATTTTTGTAAGATTTTGAGCTTCAAAATTTTCTCCCTCCCTTTCCTCCCCCTCCCCAAGACAGCAAGCAATCTGATATAGGTTATACAGTACAGTCATGTGAAACGTATTTCCACATTAGTCCAAGTGAATCATTTAAAAGTAGTTCTGGAAAGTTTGCTGGGGACCTGGGGTGCCCCTCCATCTTGGAACCAAAGCTTTCAGCATAACTCTTGATGCCTACATGGTATCAGCTCATTCACAGCTTCAAACAACAGCACCTTCCATCTTGGATTACTCAGAGTGGAGGAGCAGCCTCCTTCATTCCTCTGCTTTCTGGATGATTACTGAGTATGTTATCCATAAGCCAATACCTAGTATGAACACTGGGAAATCTTTCAGAGGATTCTAATTTCCCAGATGTCAAAGAGCCCTCAGAGGCCATCCAGTCCAACCCTAATTTGGCCAAGAATCCCCTCTAGATCATCCCCAACAAAGAGCTGTCCAGCCTTTTGCTTAAAGACCTGTAGTGATGGAGAACTACCTGCTGAGGGGGGTCTATCCCACTTAGGGATAGTTGTTATTGCTGGCTAGTTTCTTCCTGATACTGTAATGAATCAGCCTCATTGCATCTCCCTCCCTCCCCCCAATGCCATAATGATGTTCCTTGCAGCTATTTCTTCTGAGGTCAAGGAAAATGTCTAAATCTAATCCGATAGCCCTTCAAAAACTTGCAGACAATGATCATATTCTCATCAATTCAAGGGTTCTTAACCCTTTGTGTGTGTCATGGACCCTTTGACGGTCTTGTGAAGCCTGTGGATCCCTTCTCAGAATAATACTTTTAGTGCATAAAATACAATTCATGGGATTACCAAAGTAACTATGTATACAGAAATATAGCTATAGAAATATATTTTGAAAATAAGTTCAAGGCTGAGAACCCTTGGACTAAGTCTTCTCTTCTCCAAGTTAAAAATTCTCCTAATTCGTTCAGTTCCTGAAGTCTCCTTGTTAGTCTGATTGCCATTCCCTAGACATGATCCAGCTTGTCAATCAGGCAATCAAGTACTTACTAAATACTTACTATGTGCTTGGCACCACAAGTACCAAAAAATGAACACATTATTCCATACAGTGACCATGGCAGAGGGACAGGAAAATCAACACTCGTGTCTTGGTCCCTGTTCTTCTTATCAATGCAGCCTAAGAGCTTCTGCAGACCCACTGGTCATGGGAGGCCAGTGTCAATCAGTATTTATAAAGCACCTATTATGTGCCCAGCACTGTGCTAAGCAAAACCTAGAGATACAAAAAGAGGCAAGGGCCGATATTTGCCTTCAAAGAGCTCTCAGTCTAATTGGGGAGACAACAGGCAAGCAAATATGTATGAATAAGCTATATGCAGGATAGATAGGAAATAATCAACATAGGGAAGTCGTTCGAATTAAGAGGGATTGGGAAAGTCTTCTTGTAGAAAGTGGGACTCCTGTAGAATGATATAATGAAAAGAGTCTACAACATGACTGTGTGACCTTGAACAAGTCACTTCCCTCTCTGGGCATGTTTCCTCTTCTGGAGTGAGAGGAGAGGGAACTTGAGCATTCCTAAGGTTTCTTCCAGCTTTAACTTTCTAAGATTCTTTTAAAATGCAAATAGCTCTGGAAGGGGAGATACTTAAGCCTTATCAGCCAAACACTTCTGTAAGAATCATTTAACAGCAAACTGAGAGCCAAAAAAGCCCAGGGAGGAGGAAGGGGAGCTTAGATGGGGGCTGAGAGTACAACAGAGCCAGACTTGGAGGCAGCATGATGCAGCAAGGGAAAAAAAGTATTGGATTTTGGAGTCCAGGAACTAAGGTTTATATCTCAGCTTGTCTCCTCCTTCCCCTACTCCCCAACCCCTCCTTTGCTTCCTTCTTTACCAATTCTACTTCCTTCTCCTCCTCCTGTTGGCCCTCTATTAACTCCTTTTCTTCTCCTTCTCCTTCTCTTTTACAACCTTCTCTCTCTCTCCCTGCCACCACCACCCCTGACCTCTGTGTGAAAATGTCAATTGCAAACGCAGTGACCTCCTCTTTCCCCAACCCTGAGTTCACTCACTGTCTTCCAAGTGCCCTGCTGGATAAGTCTGAAAGCTATCTGTCTGATGGGATGCTCAGATGTCCATTATGCAACACTAAGCCCATCACTTATATCCCCACCCTGCTCTTTCTTCTATAGCAGCAACTGTTCCTTGCTAATGTCTTTGTAGCAGCTGAAAGATGAGCAAATTCACATTTCTCCAAAGGTCTTTCCAAGGGTGGGCTGCTGCCCAAAGCTGCCAGTAAGCTGATTAAATAGTTTTCTTTTTGAAAGAAAAAACAAACAAACAAACAAACAAAAAATCAATGTGTGAGCTATAGAATTCTGTAATCTCAAAGGGGCATAGGGATCATTCTGCTAACATACCAGGAACAACAGGGTTTCAACTTGGGGTTCATGAACTTGTGTGTTTTTATTTATTTTTTTGGCGAGGCAATTGGGATTAAGTGACTTGCCCAGGGTCACAGAGCTAGTAAGTGTTAAGTGTCTGAGGCCGGATTTGAACTCAGGTCCTCCTGAATCCAGGGCTGGTGCTCTATCCACTGTACCACCTAGCTGCCCAACTTGTGTGTTTTTAAAAAATATTTTGCTAACTATATTTCAATGGAATCTGTTTCCTTGATTATCTTATGCAATTTCTCTTACGTATTTAAAAACATTATCCTGAGAAGGGATCTATAGACTTCACCAGACTGTCAAAGGGGTCCTCAACATATATTAAGGTTCACTCACTCCCCAATTCCTTCCCTCTCTTCTACTCTCCTCCATAAGCTTTCTTCTTGTTTCCTTCATGTGAAATACCTCTCCCCAAACCATCCCACAACATATATAATGATTAAGAATCCCTGCTCCACAACATCCCTGATAAGGGGTCATCTAGCCTTAGCTCGAATACTTTCAATGATGAGGAACTCACTACCTCAGGAGGTAGGTGTTTTCAGAAAACTCTCCCCCAACCTTATATCTAACAGAAAACTTAGTAGTTCAACTTAGCATCCGCTTCCAAAGCCGTAGCTCCCAAGTCTACCCTCAGAGGCCAAGCAGAACAATGCCAAAACCTTTCAAAGGTGAGAGACCATCACATAGTTAGAAATCGCTATAACCAACCCCCTCCTCCAGTCCTTCTTGTCTTTTATTCACTCTCCACACCAAATTCACTCAGTTCCTTCCATTGAACCTTGTACAGAGTATGATTCTGAGTGGCCTCATCTTCCTGGTTCCCTTATGATGGACATTTTCTAGATTGTTAATATCTTTTCTAAACTGTGGTGACCAGAACTGGATATAATTTTCCAGATATAGTCAGACCAGGTCAGGTTCCATCAGGATAATAATCTCCTTCATTTAGTCTATTTTATTTCTCTTCATGCATCCTAAGGTACTCCCATGCCATATTATAGACTTACATTGAACTAGTAGTCCACTAAGACCCCTAGATCATTTTCTTCCAAACCATTGTCTAGCCATGCCTTCTTTCTCTTGTATTTATGTGATACATTTTATGAAACCAAGTATAGATGTTCACATTTAGTCCTATTCAGTGTCTTCTTATTAGATTTGTCTCCATAATTCTACCCTTCCAGAATCATTTTGAATCCTGTAAAACAGGATGCTATGGTTCACATGGGATGACCAGTAGTCAGCCAGAGAAGCCCTCTAGCCTTAGTAGCACTTACCCTTCAGGATATTGACTATAAATATGGAATTAAAAAGTTTTATTTTTCATTTTAGTCAATTACACAAACACAAGACAGGGAAGATGTAGCTAGGTAGATTGCAAAAGACTTGGGTATTTTTAGTGAACCTCAAACTTCCCATCAGTCACTGGTGTGCTACAGCAGCCAAGCCAGCTAACATAATTAATTGTGGACTTTGTTAGGGAAAACAGAGCATCCAGAAGTAAGGCTTGATGATGCTTCTGTATTGGAGCAGAGTGCAGATGATGTTGGGAGTACTGTGTTCAATTTTGGGCACCACCTTTTAGGAAGGATATCGACAAACTAAAGTCTGTCCAGAAAAGGGCAAATTCATGGCAGATGATACTTAGTTAAAGGAACTAGAGATGGTTTACCTGAAAAAGAATACATGGTGGGGGGCAGCTAGGTAGTGAAGTGGATAAAGCACCGACTCTGGATTCAGGAGGACCTGAGTTCAAATCTGACCTCAGCCACTTGATGCTAGCTGTGTGACCCTGTGTAACCCCCATTGCCCCTCGAAAAGAAAAGAAAAGAAAAGAAAAGAAAAGAAAAGAAAAGAAAAGAAAAGAATACATGGTGGGGGGGGCAGGGATGGTGTGGTGGTGGAGGGTTATGAGAGCTTCCTCCAAGGACTTAAAAGGGCTCTTATATATAAGTGGGATTAGGGATTTTTGTGTTTTTGGTTTTTTTGCTAAAGAAGAAAGCTCCGAATATTAGGTGGAAATGTCAGAGTCAAAGGGAAAACTTCCTCATATTTATTATTGTTCTGTCATTTTTCAGCCATGTCCAACTCTTCATGATCTCATTTGGTTTTTTTGGTTTTTTGTTTGTTTTTTGGGGGTTGGGGCAAAGATACTGGAGTGGTTTGCCATTTCCTTCTCCAGCTCATTTCTACAGCTGAGGCACACAAGGTTAAGGGACTGGCCAAGAGTCACACTACTTGTAAATATCTGAGGCCAGATTTGAACTCAGGTCTTCCTGACTGCAGGTCCAATCCTCTTATAGTTTTGCCACCTAGCTGCCTCACCTCACATTTAGAACTACCCAAAAGAGGAAAAATGTTGCCTGAGGGACTTAGGTGGGACAGTGGATAGAGTGCTGGGCCTGCAGTCTGGAAGACCCAAGTTCAAAGCTGGCCTCACCAACCAGCTCTGGGCAAGTCACTTAACCTCTTCCTGCCTCAGTTTCCCCATCTGTAAAATGAGAATCATGAGAGCACCTATCTCACAGGTTTGCTGTGAGGATCAAATGAGATAATTTATATAGGTAGAGTGGTTGGTAAGCCTTAAAGAACCATCTAAACACTAGCTATTATTATTATCAAAGGAAGTGTATAATTCTTCCTTTTTCAGAGATGACTTTCTAATAACATGCTTTTCTTAACTCACCCCTCATTTCCCATTTTAGTTCCTAAGGATCAAAGGTGTCCACAAGCAGACTAAGCTACTATGGGGCCTAGAAAGCTCCCAGGACTGGAGGTTTTAGCTTACTAGCTGAATGGATCACTCCTAGGGGATGCTAGAGAGGGCAGTTCTCCCTGGGTAAGAAGTTGGGTTTAATGACACCTGGATCCTTTCCCTAAGACACCCTATCCCTAGAACCACAACCAAAGTCCGGGGAATGATAGGCCCCATTTCCTACGGACCAATCAGCTGAGCATGCCTCTCTATACAGGCATATTTCTAGCTGCAGGGGCTACATGCACTGGTCTTCAATGTTTTTGCTTAGTCACTCTAAAGATGCTGCCAAAGGGATCATTATATCTGTTTCCAATGCAAATGGGGAATGTAGGCTTTTAAATGAAATTAACAGGACTTGTGTTGAATTGAATCTACTCCAAACATAGACATCTTTTTCAAGTACCTTGTAGGAAAAATCCTGGAGTCATTAATATCTTTAGAGCTGGAAGAGACCTTAGAAATTATCTAGTATCTGGGATCTTAACCTGGGGTATGTGAATCTTTTAAAAAAGAATTCAATAACTATTTCAGCATAATTGGTTTATTTTATAAATTCTACATTAAACATATGCCTCTGTAAAAGTTATTCTGGGGGACAGCTAGGTGGCTAAGTGGGTAAAGCACCAGCCCTGAATTCAGGAGGACCTGAGTTCAAATCCAGCCTTAGACACTTGACACTTACTAGCTGTGTGACCCTGGGCAATCACTTAACCCTCATTGCCCCTCCAAAAAAAAAAAAGTTATTCTGAGAAGAGGTCCATAGACTTTACCAGATTGCCAAAAGGGTCCATGTCAGGTCAAGAACCCTTGATCTAGCTCAACCCTTTAATTTTTACAAAAGAGGAAACAGAAACCCAGAAAAGGAAAGTGACATTTATCTGGGTTAGTGGTGTCAAACTCCAGTAGAAATGGGCTCCATATGGATTTAGAAAACCATAAATCAACATTATCTATATTGTATTCTACTTTTATTTATTTTGTTAAACATTTTCCCGTCACATTTTCATCCAGTTCTGACAGAACTCTGGAGTTTTACAGGTTGTGGGCTAGAAATTTGACCCCTATAATCTAAGTCACGCACATTGGGAGTAAAGATAGAATATGACTCCAAATTCAGTGTTCTATCACAAAATCAAACCTTTCTCATTTCACTCATGTGAAAGTTAAGGTTCACAAAGGCTGGATAATTTGTCCAACTCACCTAACCAATAAGTGAGGAAGAAGAGACCTGAACTGAATACACACCTTTTGACTGTGGGTGCCATATTCTTTCTGATCTTATATAGAGAAGGCAAAGAGAATATGGATTCCATTTATACAACGTCTAAAGGCATGACTCAGAATAGGACTTGGGCTGACTCCTGAGCTCCCCATCCCCAGCCTATCTCCCCCACACTAAGTGAGACTCTCTCATTCTGCATGGTAACTAGCTCTGCTGCCATTTTAGCATATGGATGAACCAACGGGCGCAGCCTGCATTTTAAAGACCATTTCAGAGCAGGGTACGAAGGTGCTTGAATATAGAAAGTACAAGGAAATTAGACAGCCTGTCAATCCATTTATCCAAGAGAGATGTAGTTACAAAGCAGTCAGGATTTATTTGCATTTCGAGTTTGAAACTCCATGTCTTGGGACTTAAAAAGTTCGTCCCTGGGGATAAGGAGTCCTGTATTCCTGTGACTGGTCCTGCCATTCACTCTTCGGATGATGCCTCAGTTTCACCACTGGAAAAGCAGAGCCAGTGAGGATCCCTAAGGTGCTCTGGAAGCTATAAGGGACCACAGAAGCCATTTAGTTCCACTCTACTTTTTTTTTTTCAGAAAAGGAAATTAAGGGAAGGGAATTTGTCTAAAGTGAGAGGGCAAGTGACCAAATCAGAACTCATACCCAGGTCACCTGACTTGTAATCTAACATTCTTTTTGCTATACCATGAAGAGAACTCTTGATCTGTGTTGAAGAAACCCTTCAATTAGGCACAATCCATTCATTAGTCCTTTCATTTGTATTAAAAACTGCAACAATGTAGAGTTGTTTTAGTTATGCCCTATTCTTTGTGATGCCTTTTCAGGGTTTTCTTGACAGAGATATTGGAGTGGTTTGCCATTTCCTTCTCTAGCTCATTTTACAGATAAGGAAACTGAAACAGAGTTAAATGATTTGTCCAAGGTCATAAAGCTAGTAAGAGTTTGTGGCTGGATTTGAACTCTGGTCCTCCTGACACCTGGGCTGGCACTCTATTCATTGTACCACCTAGCTACCCACTACAACAAATGGCTGATATTTAATTGAGGCTAAGGTTTTCAAGGTGATTTCCATACTTTATCTCTTTTAAGTCTCACAATAACCTGGTGAGGAAGATACTATAGCAAGTATTATCACCATTTTACAATCAAAGAAAATTAATCTGGATTTCCTTGTGATTGTCTATAAATTGGGACTATGCTAGGTTCCATACACTTTGAGCCCAAATAAGGGGTGGGGGAATTGGAAAATACTGGGCAGCTCCTGACCTCCCCCCCCCCCACCAACCGCCACCCTCACCCCAGCCTCAGCCCATCACAGCAAGAGAAGCATGGCCAAGAGCAAAGCCAAGCTCTGGACCTCCTCGGTGCAGAGACTCTTACAGCTCTTCTGTTGTGGTCCAGAGACCCCAGCTTTCTCATGCCACATCCCTAGAGCTCTTCCAGGGAGTCACTGCTTCCCCCTCAAATATCTGCTTCATCTCCAACTACAGTAACTGTCTCTTCCTTCAAGACAAGACCCACCTAGAGTCCTGAAAGCAGCCTGAGAGCCCTAACGGGAAAGCCAGATTCTCTCTCAACAGGACCAGCCTGGGTCTAGTCACCTGATACTAAATGCAAGGTATAGCTCCCAAGAGAAAGGCCCTCCAGAAGATACAGGGTGGATGGAAGGGACGGTAAGACATAAAGCATAGAATATTAGATCTGAAAGGGATTTAGAACATGGACCACCCAACACTGAAGCCTAGGGCATACTTGGGAGATGCATGGAGCATAATGTATAGAGTACCAGTCTGTGGTATAGTCTGAAGGACATGGATTTAAATCTTACTCTAACACTTAGCAGAGATTGTGTGGTCATGGGTGAATCATGCCCTCCATGAGGCTGTTTTCTCATCTGTAAGATGGGGCATCTGTAAGTACCTAATTCAGAGGGTTGTTCCTGAGCCTCAAATATGTATAGAAAATACCTTATAGAACTTCAAGTGTTATAGATATTGACTGGCCCTGCGATTTCCCTGGCTTACGAAATTCCTAGGTGAAGAAACGACTTCTTCCAATGCATACCTTTCTGTGGCTTATGGGTTTAGAGGGTCACCTAGAACATGGAATATCCCTGGCACAGGCTGAGTCCCTGGATGAGTGATTTCACCTCTGGGTACTCTAGGAAATCCTTTAAACCCAACTGTTGCAGAGAAGGTGCTGACCTGTATAGGTGGAGGGAATTTCTTCATCTGGGAATTCCCTGTATCATTGAAATCATAAGTCTGGTCTCCATCCTTTCACAATAACCAGGTGAAGGAGGGGAGGAGGGAGACATTCACCCACTCTTCCCTTCTCAGGACTTTATTTCTTACCACCGTGCCTCTTCCCTTATATCACAGGTACATTGTAGATGTCCAGCAAATGCTTGCTGAACAAATCAATACCTTTAAAGGAAAGAGAAGAAACAGTGGGGGGAAAAGAAAAGGGAGAGGAGAAGGTTGGGCAATATGGGGAGAGAAGAGAAACCATAATATTTTCTCTATTTGGATTTCTGATGGTACAACTGGGTCCCTAGTGGCTTGGATGGTAACTTTGTGCATTATTTTAGGCAAGCATTATTCAAATGAGAGTAATTCTTCCTATCCAGTAAGAGTTAATTAGATAATCATCTCTGCCTTTCCCTCCTAGGAGGCAGGTGCTAGCTATTACACAAGCTACCAGTTATCCTAAAAGCCCCTTTCCTGAGAGTTTAGGAAATTTCAGAGAGTGGGGGGTGGTGTATATAAGCAGTTGGGTCTTGCAAAGAGCATGAGGCTGGCATGGGAGGATACCTGGATTGGGGTCCCCAAGCTGTGCCAGTCAGTAGGCTTGGTATTGACCAAGGTAAGGGTCTTTGGATCTCATTTTCCCCTCCCCCTATAAAAATGGGGATGATGATGGTCTCACTAGATATCTTAAAAAAAAGTCTTGTGTGAATGAAAAAAAATCTTGTGTGAAGTGTTTTATTAGCCTTAAGTGGCTGGAGAAATGTGAATGAATTTTCTTTCCTCTTTTCCAGAACTGTAACATGATAAGTGATGAGACAATGGCTGTTTACCAAGACTTACAAAAATGGCAGCTGGGATCATCATTTCCCACTAAAGTTGTCTTTCAGTATTTCACTGAAGGGGAGAGGTAACCCTGAGTTCTTATAATTATAGGATCATAACTTCAGAGTCTGTAGGTACTTGGGAAGTCAACCAGTCCAACTCCCTCTTTTTTGGCAGGTGACTTTCCCAGGGTCACACAGGTAGAGCATGACTGGTCTGGGATTTGACTTTAGGTCATCTGACTCCAAATCTAGCATCCTTTTCTACTTCAACTAGAACTCAAGCTCTAGGTTCTATCAAGATGGAGAAAGAACAATTCCAAACTGGATGGCAAATAGCTTATGTCTATCCTTTGTAGATCAGCCTAACTAATGGGGAAGAGGCTGGTTACTGATGGATTGGACACCAGAGAATGGGTTTTCCCACCTAGAGCAATTCCTGAAGACCAGTCAACAAGCATTTAGAAGTGTGTACTATGTGCCAGGCATTGTGCAAAGCACTGAAGATACAAAGCAAGGCAGAAACGTGGTCCCTGCCCTCAAAGGAACTCATAGTAGTCTAATGGGGGAAACATCATGCTAACTATATATAAGATGGATATATAAGATAGTACACATAAGTAGATGGAAGGTCATCTCAAAGAGAAGGTAGGGATGATGAGGCACCAGGAAAGTCCTCCTGAAAAAGGGGAGATTACTTTTCCCTAAAGCAAGGAATGGGGCAGCTAGGTAGATAAAACACCAGCCCTGGAGTCAGGAAGATCTGAGTTCAAATCTAGCCTTAGATATCTGTTTGCTTGGGTTCCCTCATCTGTAAAACGAGTTGAAGAAGGAAATGGCAAACTACTGCAATATCTCTGCCAAGAAAACCCCAAATGGGGTCACAAAGAGTCAGACATGGCTGAAAGCTACTGGACAACAACAAAAAGCATGGAGGGGCTGTAATCTGCATCACTGGAAGAAAGATGTTTCTGCACCCCCAACAGATAGAATCATAGAGCCTTGAATTATTGAAATGAGTATTGTAATTATAAACTGTTTGCTGAGTAGATCCAGGTAGGTTGTTAAGTGAAATGAATGTTATCGGTATGTTTGCAAGGGTCGGGGAACAGGAAGAATCCTGAACTCTGAAACTGAACAATTGAAAAAAAAAAACATTCCTAAGCTCTAATCTTCACTCTGGAGACCTATCACTCATGTGGGATTTGAGAATAAGGTTTATTGTACCAATGGTCTAGGTTAGCATTGAAAATGGCGCCAATAATTAAATCAATTAATCAATCAGCCTAACAACAAGCCACATTTCTACAGCCCTTATAGGTTGACCAAATGCTTTCCTCCTAACACATCTGTGAGGTAGGTAATATAAGTACTACTGGGGTAGCTAGGTGCCAGAGCACTGGCCCTGGAGTCAAGAGGACCTGAGTTCAAATTTCACCTCAGACACTTACTAGCTATGTGGCCCCAGGCAAATCACTTATAACCCCAATTGCCTTAAACATCTGGGGCCATCTCCAGTCATTCTGATGTATATCTTGCCACTGGACCCAGATGGCTCTGGAGGAGAGAATAAGGCTGGTGACTTTGCACAGCCTTCCCTCACTTAAATCTAATTCAGTGCAGATCATGACATCACCCCAATGTCAGGATCCTCTCCAATGAAGGATCAACAACAATAAGTACTACTATTCTCTTTTTATGGGGGATGCTCAAAGGGAAATGACTCGCCTAAGGTCACACAGATAAGACTTGACAGTACTGGGATTTAAATCCAAGTATTCTGACTCTGTGAATAGCATTTCTTTCCCTTATGCCACCTTCCCTAAAGCAAAGGGACCCTCACCCCCTGCCTAGGCGTGGAAACCCAAGATCACTTTCTTTCTCAGTGAATGTATCCCAAGTCTGCATACCATGGATTGAGCAAAATCAATGCACTTATGCAAAACAAATCTGCTCCAGCCCCAGGATGAGAAAATTAGGCCACCAGCTGATGAATAATTTTTCTTAAGAGGATTTGCTCACCTAAACCTAATAAACCCAGTGTGGGGAAAGTCTCATCCTATCAGCCTGATGCCTTCTCACCTAAGCTGTGGAGTGGAATTGACAAAAGCGATAGGAAACAGGTGATTGAGAATCTCATCAAGTTAAAGCGATGGGGGAGGGGGGGGAGGTTTGAGCCAATCTGTTAGAGAGCCAGCTCCTTGGAACAGCTGGATGCTTTTAAGTAACTCCACCCTTCCTCCTTCCATTAGGTCCCATCACTCCCATGCTGAAGCCAGGGGAAGACAATAGGATCAAAGACTGTCAAAGCCAGAAGGGAGCTTGGACAACCACTGAAACCCACCCTCCATTTGGCAGATGAGGAAACTGAGACCCAGAAAAAGAATTTGTTAATAATGATAATGGTAACTTTAGCCAGCATGTATAGAATGTTTTATGGTTAACAAAGCACTTGACTTATGTGTCCTGTGAAGTGGATGCTGTGACTATCCCCATTTTACAGGTGAGAAAACTGAGGCTGAGAGCAGTTATGTGACTTGCCCAGAGTTACATAGCTAGTAAGTGTCTGAGACAGGCTTGGAACCCGGGTTTTCTGATTGTAAGTCTTCTAGGAAGCCCGTGTGTTAGTAAGGAGTAGGGACTGGATTTGAACCTGGTTCCTTTGACTCCAAGTGCAATGAGCTTTCTCCCCACCTTAAAGAAAGGTTTATCTCCTCAGTCAGGGCTTTGACTTAAGCATGTGGTGGGAATGGTGGCAGGTGCTTTGAGGGATCGGATCCATGATCCTCAATGTTCCGATCTGGGTTTTGATGCTGGTGTTAGATTAGGGCCACTGTGGGTCCTTAGCATTCTGGAATGAGGCCAGGATGGGCCGTGCTCCTCAGGGAGGCAGGACATTGGCTGTCACAAATTCTGATGGCTGGGCACTCCTCTCTTGGGGGCGGAAGGACGAGGCGGGGGAGGGAGGGGGAGGTACACTTACCTGCCTTTCCAAGCTCCCTGGGCTGAGGGTGAGGGAGCATCGGAATTTAGCTCGTGCCAGTGGTGTGGGTTGGTTTGGGAAAGGGGCATGCTAGTGTGAAAGATGTAGGAGACATCCTGGAGTGTGGCCATGGGAGGTGGAGGCCCCACTGAGACCCCTCAAGGTTTCTAGTCAGCAGAAAAGACAGTCACTAGGGAAAGAAGGCTGCTTCAGGGGGTGGATCTAAGCAGATAAGAGCTGACAAAGGAGGCAGGGTGTGGCTGGATGAGGTCAGTGATGGTCTCTCCTCTGCCACTAGCATAAGACTTCTCCCCATCCCCCTGCAAGGCACCAAGGATACCAGCTAAATTATTTGTCTCTAGGGTACAGCTAAACTGCCCCACCCATGTTATTGCTGTGGATGGAGACTTCCTCTGGTGAGATTAGTCCTTCTGGCAATAAGCATTTATTAAGCACCTATGAAGTACCAGGGCTTGTGCTAAGCATTTATTAAGCACCTAATAAATTCCAGGCTGCTGCTAAGGGGGATTGGGGCGGGGGGGGGGGGGGGGTGGACAAAGAAAGGAAAAAGACAATCTCTGTTCTTGAGGAGCTCAGAGAAAGAGCTTCTGCTCCTGACTGCTAGAAAAAAACAAACCAAACCAGGGTTTGAGACTTTTTTTTTTTGTGCGGGGCAATGGGGGTTAAGTGGGTTACACAGCTAGGAAGTGTCAAGTGTCTGAGACTGGATTTGAACTCAGGTCTTCCTGAATCCAGGGCCAGTGCTCTATCAACTGAACCACCTAGCTGCGTCCCCCGCCATTTTTTGGGAGGGGGGGTGAGATTTTTAACCTTCTGAAAGTAGCCAAATTGTAACCAAATCACAGAGCTCTATGATCATGGATAATATTTCAGCTAAAATGACAACAACTTCCTTTTCTACTTCTTTTCTCAACACCGGTAGCAAAAGTGATTATTATTAGTATTCTATATTATTATCATCATCATTAATCCCATTTAAGGAAACTGAGACCCAGAAAGGCAAACAAATTTGCCCTACTTCAGACCCAGCTTGAACGCCATTTTCTCCACTAAAGTTTCTCCATTTCCAGCTGCCAATCAACAACTCTCCTCCCTTGGATCTCATATATAGCTCTTGGTTTGAAGCTCTCTGCTGTATTTTTTATCACATGTGATTTTTTTATTATAGTTATTTGTGTATGAGTCACCTTTTTCTACTAGATTTGCAAGACCCAGAAGGGCACGGTCTTATCTGAACTGTGCATCTTCTTCCAATGTTCTGCACATCTAGGGGACCAGATAAACATGAACAGAGATTGAAGTGGTGGGTGGGAGTAGAGGGGGTGGGTGGAAAGTGGGTCAGGCCTCAAGTTAAAGGAAAAGAATAGAAGGTGAAGATGTGGGTCTGAGTACCAGCTCTGCTGCTTCCTAGCTAGCTAACCTTAATCTCTCAGCCTCAGTTTCCTCAGATGTAAAAGAACCAGGCCAGACTGGATGATCTCTACTGACTCTCCCAGCTCTGCCTCTTTGGCGCCTACATCCACCGCTTTTTCTCTGCACCACACCTTTATTCATAAGTGCAACCCTATTCCCAAATGATCCTGTGTTATCCCAATTCTGTAATTTTGATAGTGATGGAAAAAAAACCATACCAATACTTTTCTATTTAGCTTCTTTTTGGAGCTAGAGATAGGTTCCTGGCTCGAACAGGTACTGTGGTCTCAACCCGTCTTCCTCCCTATGCCTGGATTCAGCCCCACCCCAGGCTTTTCCAGGCATGGTGGTTTGAATAACTTAAAAGACAGGTATACCTAGGAGAGGGAAGCATGGTTAGAAATATTTTCCTAAGTTCAAATTGCCTGCAGGATGCTTCCTTTGGTTCCTGATTTAGCATCTAAGTTGTCATTAAAGTGGATTTTCTATCTTTTGTGTTCTTTAAAATCTCAATTAGTAAAGGAGTTCTGATTAGATTCTTATGGTTCATGAGTACCTATTGCATTTCAACAAACAAGCAAACCCTTGAACCTGCTGGACTAAGCCAAATTAAAATGTCTTATTATTCAGTCATGTCTGACTCTTTGTGACCCTATATGGAGTTTTGTTGGCAAAGATACTGGAGTGGTTTGCCATTTCCTTTTTCAGTTCTTTTTCCATTTGAGGAAACTGAGGCAAACAGGGGGAAGGGAATTGCCCAGGGCCACACAGCTAGTAATCATTTAACTTGGGTCCTCCTGACTCCAAGCCCAGTGCTCTATCCACTGGGTCACCTAGATGCCTCCAAAAATTTAAGCTTTGCCCACAATATAGCTTCTACTAAGCCTCACATATTTCTTAGTGTAATAAAGATCACTCAGTCTCCACTTTTATTGAGCTTCGCTGAGAGAAAGCTAGCCTTGAAGTCAACTCTAATTTCAACTCTAAGGCAAGCTGGCTCTTTGACCTTGGGTAAGTCACTTAACTTGTCCTTGTACTTCCCTGGAACTCCTATCACAGATCTGGGACAGAAAAGGAAGGAAAGAAAGACGGAAGAGAGAGACAGAGAGAGACAGAGAGAGACAGAGAGAGACAGAGAGAGACAGAGAGAGACAGAGAGAGACAGAGAGAGACAGAGAGAGACAGAGAGAGACAGAGAGAGACAGAGAGAGACAGAGAGAGACAGAGAGAGACAGAAAGACAGAAAGACAGAAAGACAGAAAGACAGAAAGACAGAAAGACAGAAAGACAGAAAGACAGAAAGACAGAAAGACAGAGAGAGATAGAGAGACAGATGGAGAGACAGATGGAGAGACAGATGGAGAGATAGATGGAGGGAGACAGAGAGACACACACACAGACAGAGAGAGGGAGGGAGGAAGAAAGAAAAAGAGAAAGAGAAATGAAAGGAAGAAAAAAAGGAGAAAGACCTTCATATAGCTCCTGTTTAACGATATAGCAAAACCTACTTTATTTGCCTTGAGAACAGAAAAGAAAATACACCCATGAGGTCTTCCCTCTGTAATACAGATAAGGTCCATCCCTCTGGGTATTTAGAGGCTCCTCTTGTTTCCAGGGGAGGAGAGGCCTTTGAGGAGCAGACTGATGTCATCCAATGGTTTAAGGCGGCTACAGACAGGAAGTTTCAAAGACCAAGCCAACATTCTTTTACTGTACTTTATTACATTCTCTGTATGACACTTTCTGGTTCTGTTACCACAGCTGCTACTAGAAACTGCCGGCATTTTGTGACAGGAGCCGATTCTTTCTGGGGCATTATATAACCTGGCTTCTCTGTAGCATCTTGTTCCTTCTTCCTGGAGCAGGACTGTCATTTGTATTCACTTTCCAGAGAGCTTGATGGAATGACCATCTCCAAGTGCAGAAACTGGCGATCACACTTAGGGATAACACCCAGGGGAGCTGCTTCACCATTCTGCTTGTCCACAAAAGCCAGTGGAGTGATGACAAGCACCTTATGTCAGCAGGCGGAGTTGTCCAGAAGTACCTTGTCCTTAATAGGTGTTTAATAAATGTTGGAATGAATGAATGCATTAATTAATGAGTGAATGAGTGAGTGAATGAATGAATGAATGAATAAGTGAGTGAATGAATGAATGAATAAGTGAGTGAGTGAATGAATGAATGTCAAATGGGTTGTTTAAGGAGTCAGGAGGTCACAGCTGTAGCTCAGAAGAGAAGGGACCTTAGAAGTCATGTGAGAACCCTCTCACTCTTTAGATGAGAACTTTGAGGCCCAGAGGGGTTCCCCAGCCAGTGAGCCATCAAGCTAGGAATCAAAGGCAGGTTTTCTTTCCGCAGAACCCCTGATCTTTCCAGGCTGCAGTCTTGCTGGAAGTCTTTTACCTTAGGCTCGATGACCCTTTATGGAAGATGATGCAGATGTGAGCAGGGCAGAATAAGTCTTCCTGGCTCAGGTGTCTGAGGCCCCTTCTGTCTCTGCAGTTCTACTGTGGCAGGTGCTGACCCTTATCACAGCAGCTTCCCTTCTTATTGTGCTTTCCTATGGTGTAGGTGTTACTGTTCTGATTTTGCAGCTGAGGAGGAAACTGAGGTCTGGGGCAGTCACCTGCCCAAGGTCACACACCTGGTAAACACTCTCAGGTCTCTTGGCTCCGAGCCCAGGGCTCTTTCCACTAGGTGATATTGTCTCTCATTGGCTTTACCTCACCCTCCAGACTGATATCATATTCCTCCTGTCCCTATACTCTACCCTCCAGACAGACAAGACAAAATCCACTCTCCAACCTCCCCACTCCCCACTCCCCCACCCCAATATGCTTGATCTCCTACCCTCATGCCATTTTTTTTTTGCGGGGCTATGGGGGTTAAGTGACTTGCCCAGGGTCACACAGCCAGTAAGTGTCAAGTGTCTGAGGCTGGATTTGAACTCAGGTCCTCCTGAATCCAGGGCCGGTGCTTTATCCACTGTGCCACCTAGCTGCCCTACCCCCCATGCCATTTAATCATATATTCCCTGTGTTTAGAATACTTCCCCCCTTTACTTGTTGAATAAAATACCACCTCCTAACTGAAGCCTTCCTTGATTCTCCCCTCTCCCCTAGTTAATAACAATTGTTCCTCTTGGACCTTGAAAAACACCTTTTATGTACCTCCCTAATGAAACTATCATGCAACATTATAGATTACAGTTATCTGGATTCATGTCTTATGTCCCTATCACATGGCTTTATTATAACTCTATGCCTCTCCCAGCAGTAAGTCACAGCTGGGCACACAGTAGGCACTTAATAATTGGTTGTTGTTAATAGTTTTATGCTTGTATATGCACATTCGACCTTTGTGTGAGTTATCAGTTACCATGGGACTCTAAGTTCCTTGAGGGCAGGGACAATGTCAGTCAATCAACCATCATTTATTAAGTACCCACTACATCCCAGGACCTAGAGAAAGACAAGAAAGTCCTTGCCTTCAAATAAGATGTATATAGCATAAATCAGAGGTAATGGAATACACAATAGGGTTGGGAAGGTGTTCAGTGTAAGACAGAAAAGATAGGATCCCCTCAAAGCTAATATTTAAATTACCTCCTGGGTGGCTTTTAACTCTAAGGGAACAGTTGACTTTGCCATGGCTGCCTTTGATTGTGGAATCTGATGAATAGCTAGTGATTTTCTCTTGCCAGTTATATCATCACAAGCTCACTGGAGTCAGCTGCAGGCCAGAAAATATTGGAAGAGAGAATTCTTGGTCCTATTTGAGACTCCAGCAATTGTCATGATAAAATACAAGCCCATGAATAGTGGCCAAAATAAAATCTTGTACATGACACTTCCCAATTGCCCTAAGTCATTTGTACCTGGGTTATTTGTCTCAGCTATTGGGCAATGTTAGTGACTGTGTTAGAAGAAGCCTGAATTAACCCCCTTCCACCCTCCTCAGAAAATCCAAGAAGAGAGCAACGGAGACCACACACCCACAGCCAACACCTAATCCTAGGCAAAACCTTTATCTCCTCTCACCTGGATTATTAGAATAGCCTTCTTCCCAGCCATCTTCTTACTGGGGTTTTTCCACTGGCTATCATCTCCACTTCCTCCCCACTAAAACCTTGGACTCGCCCCCTGGTACTTCCCTGGGCTTGGATTGGTGAACTTTCCATGCCCAGATCTCATTTCCACACCTGTCAACAGGTAGTTTCTTTCTTATGCTAACCTCCTCCCACCTGCTTCCATCTTCCTTTTATAGGTTTTCTGCATTAGAATATAAGCACTTTGAGGGCAGGAACTGTCTTACTTCCTTGTATTGGTATCCCCCCAGGTGCCCACCACTTATTAACTGCAATGTATCTAATTGTTCTCCCAGACTCTAGTTTCTCTCTTCTTTCATCTGCCCAAAGCAACACTGTTAGATAACTCCTTTGCTCAGAAGTCTTTGGTGGCTTCCCAGTGCCTACTAAATAAAACAGGAGTTCTCAAACTTTTTGGTCTTGGGGCCCCTTTAGACTCTCTCTCTCTCTTTTTGTGTGTGAGGCAATTGGGCTTAAGTGACTTGCCCAGGGTCACACAGCTAATAAGTGTTAAGTGTCAAGTGTCTGAAGCCGGATTTGAACTTCGGTCCTCCTGACTTCAGGGCTGGTGCTCTATCCATTGTGCCACCTAGCTGCCCCGTGACTCTTAAAAATATTGAGGACCTCCCTCAAAAAGCTTTTATTTATGTGGGTTAAATCTATCAATATTTACTGTATTAGAAATGAAAACATCATGTTATTATTTTGAAAATAGTTTTGACTTCCCAGATGCCCTGAAGGTGTCTTGGGGTCCCCTAAGCATCCCCAAACCACACTTTGAAGAGCATTAAAATAAAGTATAAATTCCTGATCTTGACAATCAAGGCCCTCTCCAGTGTGGTTTCAATCTGCCTTTCCACCTTATCTTTACATTCAACATTCTAGTCACTGAACTACTACTGACCTTTCATTCTCATCCAGCCTTTTCTTGCCTTTGCTTCCCGTGTCTTACTGGCACTTACCCCCTATCTCCAGCGGCTGAATTCCCTACCTTCCTTCTAAGCCCCATTCAGAAGGTTACTTCCTGGAGCAAGCCTTCCACAAATTCACATTTCCAGATGCAAGTGATCTTTGTAACTTCCAATTTCTCAGAGCATTTTGCCCGAGACCTCTCTTTTGCACTTATTTTAATTCCACTTAGATCACAATTATTTGTATATATAGGGGCCATTCCTCCCTCCACTGGCTTGTAAACTCCTTCAAGGCAGAAATCTATCCCCAGTGCCTACTCCCACTGCCTTTTTCTGTGAAGTGGGAGTTTTATAATGTTCATTGAATTGAGTTGAATTGAAATCTCTGGAAATCCTCATTGAAACTCTGAGAGTGAAGAATCACACTATCAGGGCTTGGGGGGGTCTTAGAACACAGAATGTTGGAGCTATCATAGATCTTAGAATATAGAATGTTAAAGCTGGAAAGGACTTTAGAACACATAATATTAGAACAAAAGTACTGAGGAGGGTTTTAACACCATAATCGGGTGTTATTTTATTTTTCCCTTAGTAGAATATGTACCTTCAGAACTAAACTAATAATGGGAAATTCCTGGCAACCCAACCCCAAGGGGTAATGGCTGTCTCTGTCCATCCCTCCTCTTTCCCCTAACTCTGCTCTTTCCTTCTCTCTCTCTCTCTCTCTCTCTCTCTCTCTCTCTCTCTCTCTCTCTCTCTCTCTCTCTCTCTCTCTCTCTCTCTCTCCCCCCCCTCCCTCCCTCTCTTCCCCACCTTCCCTTGAATTAATGCAATTGAAGACTTTAAGGCTTTCTCATTTTAAAAGCTCACTACCCCCACCCCCAACCACCATGTCCATCTTTGGTCCGATTTAGATTTTCCTGATGACTGGCTTCGTAGCCTATAAATCTCATGCACACGCCCTGATCCCTTAAACTTCAGTGTTGATGCTGAAATTATGCTGAATGTCAAAATGACATCAAACAACTGCACTGATTTCCACCAGAGAAATTTGATTATTTCACACTCATTTACATGACACTTTTTCTCCACTATAATGCTGACTTTGAAATTCCCTTTGGTTGTAGACACAGAGAAGCAGCCTGTAGTTTCAATGGCAATGAAGGCTTTTTTTTTTTTTATTTGATACCGTCTTTTCTCTCCTTGATTTGAATGTTATAATTGGATTGCTGAGATATTTATTAGGGACTCTGTGTTTTTTCCAAGCTGCTTGAAGGGCATCTCTTAATTTGCTTCTCATTTTGGACTTGAGAGAAGTGGCTTTGAGGTATCTTTCCCACGGAGCCAATAACATCCATTTATTTCAAACATTTATTTGAGGGCATCATTTTCTTAATAATTCTGAGTGTTTCTGTAGCCATTGCAATTTTCAACTTAAATGAAAATTGCTTCTTCCCCCAAGAGTTTCTCAGCTGTGATTAAGAGGAGTGCTAAGGCAACCTGGCATAGTGGTGAAAGCAGTAGGCCAGGATTTGGGAGCTCTTGTTCTAAGCCCAGGTCTTTCTATTAGAGTCACCTTGTGACCTTGGGCAAGTCATTTCTCTTCAGTTTTACTCATTTAATCAACACCCCTCCCTGATCCGGAAACCTAGCTTAAAAGCAGCAAAAAGAGTGTTTGATTTGGAATCAGAAGGACCTAGGTTTGAATTCTGACTCTTCTGATTCCCTGCTTGTGACCAAGTAGTCCCTTAAGCTCTGGGGCCCTTGATTTCCTCAGGTATAAGATGAGGACATTGAATCAAATGACCTCTAAGGTCTTTTCCTGCTCCAAATGCATGTTCCCATTATTATTTTTTTCATTATTCTTGGTAATATCATAAACAAGTTAAATTAAAAAAAATCATTTTGGCCTTAATTTTTTTAAAAAAGAATGTTTTCATGTACACAACACAACCCACATTCCCTTCTGATGGTACGTTTCAGCCAACTGTTACTTATAGTCTCTTCTCTGCCTGGGGAAAAGCTAAAGAAGTAGACTGGGGAAAGTCACAAATTCCTAACTGTTTATATTCATCCTTTTTCCTAAACACTTTGTCCAAATCCTGAATCATAGCTGTAGCCAACCAGGTTGAAGAGGGGACTCTAGACTATATCATCCCAGGGCAATCTCAAGTAATTGGGAGTGTTTAGCTTGGACAAGAGAAGAATTGCGGGGGGGGGGGGGCATGATGAGCACTACCTTTGAGTATCTGAAGAACCAGTGGACTGAACTAAGACTAATGGGTGGAAATTGCACAGAGATAGATTTGGGCCAGATAGAAAGAAAAACATCCTAACAATCAGAGCAGTCCAGAAATGGAATGAGCCATCTCTGTAGGTAGTCATTTCTTCATCCCTAGAAGACTTCAAGTGGAGTCTGAATGACCGCTTTGAGACATAAATTCTATCCCAGTATTTGATGGATGAGGTAGCTTCTGAGGCTTCTTCCAGCCTTCAGATCTGTGTAGATGCTGAAAGATTTGAGCTCTTGAAAATGGATAATAGGGTGGTTTTGGAATCAGACAAAGATTTTCTGAAACCAAAATGGTATAATTATGGTCACTTGGCTTGGTACTTTTCCTTCCTTCCTTCCTTCCTTCCTTCCTTCCTTCCTTCCTTCCTTCCTTCCTTCCTTCCTTCCTTCCTTCCTTCCTTCCTTCCTTCCTTCCTTCCTTCTTTTCCTTCCTCCCTCTCTCCCTTTTTCCTTCTTTCCTTCCTTCTCTGAGAGGTTAAGTAACTTACTCAAGACGACACAACCCCATCTCTAGAGCAAGGAAGAGATCATCCCATTTTCTTTTTCTTTTTTGGTGAGGCAATTGGGGTTAAGTGACTTGCCCAGGGTAACACAGCCAGTAAGTGTTAAGTGTCCGAGGCTGGATTTGAATTCAGGTCCTCCTGACTCCAGGGCCAGAACTCTATCCACTTTGCCACCTAGCTGCCCTGAGATCATCCCATTTTCAAGCCATTATCTCTGATTGATAATGACATTCTAGAAATCTCTATCATTTGTACTTCAATTACTTGGAACATCCAACTGTAGATGCTCCTTCCCCGGACACATTCTAACCCCTCTGTTTTAGTAAATGCCTTTAGGTTGCTATGGATGAAATTATTCATAACTTGGTGGCCAGATTTCCACCTTTAATTAGACTGGTCCTCAGACAACAATCACATGGTGCATCATTAGACTCAGTCAGAGGTTTCCTAGCTGGATAAGAACTGCCATAATGTCACCAAAATAACCTCTGAGATTCCAGAGTCATCTCTCATTCAGTTTTTCCCTGATTTGAAAGGGGTATGTTCCCGGACATCTTTTTTTTTTGGTGGGGCAATGAGGGTTAAGTGACTTGCCCAGTCACACAGCTAGTAAGTGTTAAGTATCTGAGGCCCAATTTGAACTCAGGTCCTGCTGAAAACAGTGCTGGTGCTTTATGCACTTCACCACCTAGCTGAGCCTTCCCCACCACACACTGCCCCCTTTTGAATTCAGTAATTGTTCATAGGTTTTGAAGGTGAAGGTGAGGAGGAAGAGAATTGCAGGCATGCAGACAAATAATGTTTGTGCTTCCAAGGGTACTTGTATTCATTGCCTCATTAGATCTTCACAAAGGGCAGATGAGGAAAGTGAGGTCCGGAGAAGAGAATGAACTTAGCCAAGGGGAGGCAGAGAGTTGAAACTCAAACCCAGGTTTCTTGATTGCCCTCCTCAGGCTCAAAAGATGGAGTCATAGTTAACTGTTTTTATGACTAAATCATAGGTGGTACAGCATAGAATAGAGGTATGAAGATGAGTTCAAATCTGATCCCGACCACTTACTGGTATGTGGCCTAGGCACGTCACTTAACCTGTCTACCTTAGTTTCCTTTATCTGTAAAATGGGAACAATACTAGCATGCATCTTACAGGACTGAAGAAAGGATCAAATGATCAATGTAAAGTGCTTAGCAGAGAGCCTGGCACTTGCCTAGATGCTTAATAAAGGCTCCTTTCCACTTCTTTTTTTTCAAGCTACTCAATGAATCTAACACATACAAAAGATTTGAATGATTTCTCAGATTCAAGGTCCATTATATCTCTTTTTTTAGGTTATGTATGTACGATCACACTAAACATATTTCTGCATTAGTCATGCTGTGAAAGAAGAATCAGAGCAAAAGGGAAAAGCCTCATAAAAGGAAAACAAAAAAAGGAGAACAGTATATGGTGAAATCTACATCGAGATTCCACAGTTCTTTTTTTTTTCTGACTTTGGAGAGCATTTTCCATCATGAGTCCTTTGAAACTATCTTGGACCATTGTGGGTCCATTGTCTCTTAAGGCTTATATCTCTCTAGTAATTTTGACATGGGGCCATCAGAGAAGGTTAGAGAAATGCAGTAGGACTCATTTACTTGGAAAACACTGTGATTCACTAAGGCTGACATGTCCAAAATGGGATTCATGTACTGGCAGGGATGAGGGAACAACCAGTCAGAAGATGGGCTACAGGGGGCAGCTAGGTGGTGCAGTAGATAAAGCACCGGCCCTGGATTCAGAAGGACCTGAGTTCAAATCTGGACTCAGACACTTGATACTTACTATATGTGTGCCCCTGGGCAAGTCACTTAACCCCTATTGCCCTGCAAAAAAAAAAAAAAGATGGACTACATCTCCTTCCTCCCTCCATGTTGTTGGGTATATTTAAAGATAACCCAATGACCCCCTTTAGCTATTATCACCTAATTTCTTCTTACTTTATCCCCTTCCCTCCTGAACTGCTGCATGAGCTTCTGATTTTTCTTTGTGTACCAGGTTGATGCAAAGCTGTTAAAAATATTTGGGTATTAACATTTTGGTCATTTTCTTGGCATGATTCAAAGTCACTTTCCAGAATGGTTGGACCATTTCCATGGTTCCACCAATAGTCTATTAAAGTGCCTGTCTTTCCACAATCCCTCCAACATTGACTTCCCATATTTTTTTTATCTTTGCTAATTTGCCATCAGAATTGTTTTAGTTTGCATTTATCATATTATTATTTTTTACTTAAAAGGGTCTTTCTTATGAAAGTTAACATTTTGTCATTTCTTTTGAGAATTGTTTTGTTCACATCCTTTTACCCATTTATCCATTGAGGAATGGGTTTTGGTGCTATATTTGTGTTATGCCTTACATAGCAGGCAAAGTAACTGAAAAAAACACCTAGATTTTAAAACACACTGGTATGATGGGAAGAGCATTTTGAAAATGGAAGTTTGGAGAGGTTTCCATTGTTGTGTGATTTTATCTTACCATATAATGTAAGTATGTCACCTGTAAAAACTCTCCCATCTACATACTTCAAAAAACTCGGAAACAATTTTCTAACCTTGTAGAAAGTCTTTCAAATGACAAGTTTCAGTAGGCTTTGAACCCATTTGTTAAAAATATTAAAATGCAACACCTTCCGATTAGTTTGCAAGAACAACTGATTGACATCAGGGAAGATGGAAATTTTCTAGCTGAATTTCAACAAAAAAATTTTGCATAATTGGTGTATGGGATTGAAAAATGAGTACCATGATTTAGTGAGTACAGTCAGTGATACACTTCTATTTGGAGCTACTTATCTTTGTGAGTTATCTTTCTAAGCTACAATAGCTATTAAAACCAAGTATTGAAATAAACTATACTTAGAACCACGTGCATTTATGTAATTCATAAATGAATATGCATACATTAGGGATGCATACTCTTTTATTTTACTTTGGATTTTTATTTCTTTACCAAGAGAGATAAGCAATAAAAAAAAATTAGACATCAATGCACTAGAGTACACGGAGATCCATATGCAAAAGGGTGGTGGCAAAATAAATAGCTCTTGGCCCTACAGGTACAAACAATTCTGTCTGTGTACAATGAACTAGAACTTAATGAAGAGAACCATTATACCAAAGGGTTGCAGACCAATCGCTGTGGAAAATTGGCCAACACTAAATGGTCAGTGACTGTAGAAATGAAATTGGCATACCTTTACATTCAAACCAACCCAATTCAATAGCAAGGTATTAAGAATCTAGGGCAGCTAGATGGCTCAGTGGATTGAGTGCTGGGCCTGGAATGAGGGATTTTTCTCTTCCTGAGTTCAAATCTGACCTCAGACACTTACCAGCTGTGTGACCCTGGCCAAGTCCCTTATCCCTGTTTGCTTCAGTTTCCTCATCTGTAAAATGAGCTGGAGAAGGAGATGGCAAACCACTCCAGTGTCTCTGCCAAGAAAACTGCAAATGGGGTCACACAGAGACATGACGGAAAAACAACTGAACTGAATTAAGGATCTACTGTGTAAGGCTGTGTGCAGAAAGACTCAAAGCTGAACAGGACATGGTTCTTACCTTCATGGAGTTTCCAATTTAGGAGGGGAGGGGAGGCAGGTAGAGTATGAATCATACTAAAACAACTTAAGAACAAAACAGAATACAGTTATAGAAGCATCTTAAAGAAGTGTAAAGTGTTGTATGAGGTTGAGGGTGGAAAGAGGACATTGTGACAGACTGGGAGGAACAAGAAACAAGGAGGACTCCTTTGGGGAGTCACAGAATGACAAAATCCCAGAATTTTTTGAGAGTTGGAAGGGACATCAGAGGCCTCAGTAGTGCTTGGAAGGAATCCTCATGAAATAGACCCAATGAGTAGTCAACCAGACTCTACTTGAAGACCTTCAAGGTGAAGAAAGCCTTCATGCCTCAAGGCAGCCTATTATACTTATGGATATGAGATATCCTGTGAACTGGACTTTGAAGGGATGGTTGGGATTTCAGTAGGTACAGGAGTTAGAAAATATATTCCACATGTGGATAATGTCATGAGCAAAGGCATGCAGGAAAGAAATTGCAAGGCATGTGGAGTAAGGAGGACTTAAGGACGTTCCCTTTGGCAGGTATTTAGGGTATATAGAGTATGATATTGGTTTAGAAAGCTAGGTGGTACCAAATTGTGGACAGCCAGGCTAGGAAATTTGAACTTTATTCTATGAGTGAAGGAGAGCCACTGAAGATTGGTGAGGCCTGACATGGTCAGAACTATACATAAGGAAGTTTATTCTGGCAGCATCTGAAGGATTTACTGGTAGAAACACCAGTCAGGAGGCTATTGTAATAGTCGAGGCAAAAGGTGATTGAGGACTTGAACAAGGATGGTGGCTGTGGGGGTGGAAAGAAGGGAACGGATATGAAAGATGTTATGAAGTTAAAGTCAACAGAACTTGGTGGTTGACAGGATGTGGGGGGGAAGGGAAGAGGAAGAGGGAGTAGTCAAAGATGACGGTAAGGTTCAAGCCTAGGTGAGTGGGTGAATGGTAGTGTCACTGACAGAAATATGGAAGTTAGAAGGTGATACCAGTTTTCGGGGAAATGAAAAAGATTCATGTCAGGAAATAGTAAGAGATAACAAGTTTTTTTGTCACTTTAAAGTTTACTAATCTTCCATGAAACAGCCCTGTGAAAAAAGGTAGTATAAGTATGATTACCCAAATTAGACAGTTAAGGAAACTGAGGCACAGAAAAACTAAGTGACTTGCAAAAAGTCACACAACTAGTAAATGGCTTATCCAAGAACCAAACTCGGGTCTTCTGCCTCTAACACCAGGCCTATTTTTATGACTTACTCCCTGTTGGTAACGGTAGAAAGCCCACCAAGTGTGAAGCATGAAGCAGTTTCTTTCTAGCAACTTGCCAAATACCCACTCTTTTGGAACTTCAGGCACTGCTTCCAGAGTGGACATAGGAAACTACTATAAGAGCCTGGGCTAATTATCATTGCAAGAAGTAACTCCTCCTTTCCTATAGGGAATGGGTCCAAAGTGACTTGAAAGAGTTGCTATATTGTTTTAGTTGAAAGTTGAACCAAGCATCAACTTGGTGGTGGTGGTGTTGGTGGGGGGGAATAGTATCCCATAGCAAAGCAGAGTAGCTTGCAAAGTCAAACTATCTGGAAATAGGCTAAGGGTTATTTTCAACTAGTTTTCCAGCAGCAGCAGCAGCAGTTGTACTAGTAGTAGTAGTAGTAGTAGTAGTAGTAGTAGTAGTAGTAGTAGTAGTGGTGGTAGTAGTGGTATAGTGGTTTAAGTGGTATTAGTGGTAGTGGTAGTGTTAATGGTGGTGGTGGTGGTGGTATTAGTGGTATAGTAGTATTAGTGGTAGTGGTAGTGTTAATGGTGGTGGTGGTGGTGGTAGTAGTAGTAGTAGTAGTAATAGGAGTAGGAGTAGTAGGAGTAGTGGTGGTAGTGGTGGTGGTGGTAGTAGTAGTGGTGGTGGTAGCAGCAGCAGCAGTAGTGGTGGTGGTGGTGGTGGTGGTGGTGGTGGTAGTAGTGGTAGTAGTACTGACATTTTTCTAGCACTTTAAGTACATTATCTCATATTTTCCCATTAACCTTATGTAGCAGCCCCATTTTCCAGTTAAAGAAACTGAGGATAAATGAGGTTAAATGGCTTGTCCAGGCTCTCACAGCTAGTATCAGGAGCAGGATCCAAATCTTGGTTCTATTTCAGGACCAATGGTCCTTCCATTAAACCATACTGTTTCTGTAACAGTTTTCATTTTCTAATGAAAATTTCCCATTTATCTTGTATACTTCTTATTTGTACAGAGTTGTTGGCATGTTGTCTCTCCATTAGTCTGTGATCTCTTTTAATGGTAAGTATCATTTGCTTTCTCTGTATCCTCAGTGTTTATCATGGTACATAATGGACACTTAATAAATGTTTGTTAACTTGGCTAGTAAATATGATAGCAGCACCACTTCTTGGAACCTCCCTTATACTTTCCTCATCTGTAAAATGGGAATAATAATAATAATAATAATAATAATAATAATAATAATAATAATAATTCCTACCTCGAGGGGTTCCTGTGGAGATAAAATGAAACTTTGTACATAAAGTGTTTTGCAGACTTTAAAGTGCTACATAAATGTCTTCCAGGTGTTATTGCCTAAAGCACTGAATTGCTGGGGGGTGGGCAGGAAGAAGGTGAAATAGCCCCCACACTGGAGTGAAGGGTCTCAGTAACACATCTAATTTTCATTAATAAGTATATAATTGTATTGGTCCATACTGTCTGCACCAATGCACCCTAAAAGCTAGTCTATTCACCAAAATATTATCTTATATAATCTCCTAAGAAATATTTTCCTAAAGCCATGAAAATTGCTGTTGTCATTAATAATAGCCAATATTTATATAACTTTAAGGCTTATAAGGCACTGTAATATGTCATTTCATTTAATCCTTAGAACATCCCTGCGAGGTAGATGCTAACTGAGGCAAACAGAGGTTGAGTGACTTGCCCAAGGTTACACAGCTAGTTAGCATCTGAGTTGGGATTGAACTCTAGTCTTCCTGATCCTTCTCTCTCTCTGTCTCTCTCTCTCTGTCTCTGTCTCTCTCTGTCTCTCTCTCTGTCTCTCTCTTTCTCTCTCTCCCTCTCTCTACACACACAGAGACACAAACATACATCCACACACATATATTAATATATAATACATTAAATTATTTACATGCACACAACATATAATTTATATATATATATATACATATAAACATATATATACATACATATGTATAAAATTATACTACCCTGAAAATAGATTAGGTTTGAGAGGCAACTCACTATATTCAGGAGGTGCGCGCATGCGTGTGTATGTGGGTATGTGTGTGTGTGTATGTGTGTGTGTGTGTGTGTGACTTCACTCTTCCAGGTTGTCATGACTGACAACATTTCCCAGGATGATCTACAAATCTAAGGTAACCAATGACTGAGACAGGTGGAGAATTAACAACTAATTGGTAAATATAGAATGTGTACCTACAGCATTTGGACAATTAAGGCCCCCAAACTATTTATTCCTGTTGATATTTGATCAATTCTTGTGGAATTTTATTCAGCAATTTATACGATAGTTATAAAGTTCATCTGTATGTCAATTTACCTTTTTCATAGAATCATACAGGTACAGAATATTAGAAGCACAAGCAATATTGGAATGTAGGACATATGCGCTCAAAACTGGAAAGACATTTTGATCATAGCTAGTCCAAAACTGTCTTTAAAAGAAATATTTAGATACATTTTTACTGATAGCCTTTTTTAAACATCTGAAGCACATGCTGTAACAACACTATCCCTAAGGATAGAATTATATTGGTCCATACTGTCAATACTCACATTGACAAGTCAGGTCCCTAGAGTGGGTACTCTATCCTCTCAGAGATTTAGGATTAACTCTAAGGATTTGGGAGGTGTTGGTTTCTACTTCTCATGAGCCCCAAATTGAAAAACTCTTCTCTGCCTCTCTCCCTCATGATTTTATATGTGTGTATACACACACACACACACACACACACACACACACACTCCAATATCTATATTAGCTACACTAAATTACTTTTTGGGGGGCGGGGCAATGAGGGTTAAGTAACTTGCCCAGAGTCACACAGCTAGTAAGTATCAAGTGTCTGGGGCCAGATCTAAACTGAGGTCTTCCTGAATTTAGGGCCAGTGCCTTATCCACTGTGCAACCTATAAATTACCTTTTAAAAAGAAGGATGTTAAGAAGAATTGGTAAAAAAAAAAAAGGGAGAATTGGTACAAGTCTACTCCACTCCCAAAAGTCTCCCACATATATACACAGAGTTCATAGGGAAGTAAGATCAAACTTAGAGAACACATGTGATAAAGCGGTAATTTACAGTTTCTGGAAGTCCTTTTCTGGAGTCCTCAAGATGTTCCCTTTAGATATGGTGTGTGTGTGTGTGTGTGTGTGTGTGTGTGTGTGTTTTCCCTTATGAGGCTCTTCATAGAACCTTAAACCTATATCTTGTTCTTGGCTAGCAATACAGTTTCAACTTCAACTAGTCCTGAACTGACCTGACTATACTATCATTTGGCCTCCATCTCTCCACTCATCTGTAAAGGTAGTACAGGAGATCTGTCATGTTTGGACTTAGCACAACCAACCCCTTTTCATTATAAAAAGAAGGCACCAGGGAAGCTATGTGGCACAGTGGATAAAGCACTGGCCCTGGATTCAGGATGACTTGACTTCAAATCCGACCTCAGACACTTGACACTTACTAGCTGTGTAACCCTGGGTAAGTCACTCAACCCTCATTGCTCTGCAAAAATAAATAAATAAACAAACAAACGAATGAATGAATGAATGAATGAATAAAAGAAGGAACCAATAGTCAAAGAAATTAAATGGCATAATTTCTAACAAATACTCCTTGTACAGAGATTCCATTTTTAAAGATCTGCCAGTGGAATTCATTATCCTGTTTAATTTGGGCAAATCCCACCCCATCTCAAATATATACACATATACATATATACATACACATATATAATATATACACACATACTATATATAATATGCACTTATACTACATTGCATACACACTATATGCATACACATACATACACATATATGTGTGTATATATACATATACATATACACACATATGTATGTATGTGTGTATATATCTATATCTGTATCTATATCTATATCTATATCTTTAATCTATATCTATATATCTGTCTCTCACATTTTCTTCAAATGTAATGGCCAGAACATATATCTAAACACATACATATAGACACATGCATGCATGCATACATACACACATGTTTATATTATGTCCATCACATTTTAAGAAGGACAAGGATAAAGATAAACTGGAGAGTGTTCAAAGGAAGATGACTTGGGTGATGAGGGAACCTCAGAACCATCCCACATAAGAATTGGTTGAAGAAATTGGGAGTGTTCAGCCAGAGGAAGACTAAGGAAGGAAGGGAGGGGGGTGGTCATAAGGGTTGGAGGAAGTTGCAGAGAGATTGTGGTTCCTTGTAAGAAAGGACTTCTAATTAAATTGGTCTACGAGTGAAGTTGGCTACCTCTGGGAGGTAGGGAGAGGTGCGGTTGGGATGAGGTTACCTGTCTTTGGGTAGACGCTGGGTGAATAGGCTATAGAGGGAATTTCCATTCAGACAGAGGTTAAACTGAAAGACCCATAGTTCCCCCCCCCCCAATTCTATGGTTCCCTAATTCTATGGTTTCCTTCAATCTGGCCCATATTTTTTTAATGTAGCCTCTGTGACATCATCTCAGAATCCAAATCACCCTTGAGGCAAAACACAACGATTTCAACAGAAGCGAGATCAGAAAAGGACCGTCTTTGCCAAAGGGAAATGGAGACATGAAACCACAGTGGTCTTTAAGAAACCACTTCTTAGAGGCCAGGAGGGAGGGGAGAGAATCTATGTGAAATGCAGATTGTATTTTACTATGCACCAACCCAATAACGACTCAAATGTTTTACTCAGCATGGCTGGGAGCCCACATTGGCAGCTGAGAGTAGAGAGCCCTGCTGTGGTTCTGAGAGCAGACCGTCTCCTTGGATGGCCTTGTCTCTGGTCCCCACACTCATCTCTCTATCCCTGGCTGGGCGCTGCCAGCTTTGGGCCAACACAAGACAGGAAAGACCTGAGTATCTTGGCCAATGACTCTGTTATTCTGGCTTGGCTATTTTAATTCATTCTTAGTGGGGTCCCAGGGGCAGGCAGTTCATCTGATCCAAGTGCAGAAATTCTCCAGGTACTCTTGCTTTCTTAGGCACCAGCTTGAGGTCCCTCCCCCCACTCTCTTCTAGAAAGAAGCAAATCTATCTTTTAGGATCTAATGACTTTCTTTTAATATCATGGCATGATGGAGAGGCAACACTGAAGAGGGTATTGGAGAATTGCAAGAAAAGATTTTGGAGCGTCTTCCCTGGGGGCCTCATTTTCTTCATCTGCAAAATGAGAAGGTTGGATGAAGCAGACAGGGGTGTCTTAGTTCCCCTTCAACTGGATCACGACAGTATTGGCTTTATGATTGCTTCTGGCATTCTCTCCAATGCTCTCCACTCCTGGTTTTCCTCATAAGAGCACATGGTATTAATATACACTAATAAAGGTTCCTTCTTTTACTTGTTTCATCTCTTTTGAGTAAAGAATCCTTTTTTCAGAGCCATGAAATAGCAAGGTAGCCTAGTGGATGGAATACTACAGCTGGAGTCAAGGAGAGCTAAGTTCAAATCCAGCCTCAGACGCTTACTAGATGTGTGATCCTGGGAAAGGCACTTAACCATGGTCTGCCTCAGTTTCCTCACCTGTAAAGTGAGGGATAATAACAGCACCTACCTTAGAGGGTTGTTGTGAGGATCAAATGAGATATTTGTAATGTGCTCAGTACTCTAACTGGCACAGACTAGGTGCTTAATACATGTTTGTTTCTTCCATGTTTCAGCCTCGTCTCTCAACCCCACTAAGTCTAAGCAAGAACTGCAAAGTTTTCTTTGCCTCTTTGTACTAGGATTTCTACTGATAGGTCCTCACTTAATAGCTATACTTTGCACATTGTGCATAGCCATCTGGGAATCATGGAATTATATAGATTCTGACCTGGAAAGGACCTTAGAAACCATCTAATTCAACCTTTCCAGTCTCTAGAGAAGGAAACTGAGGCTCTAAGAGGTTAAATGACATGTTAGGACCACACTTCAAGTGTTGGAACCCCCTTATTTTACAGATGAGGAAACTGATACCCAGATGAGTTAAGTAATCTGCCTAAGGTTACATGAGTAGGTCTTCTGACTCCAGACTCAGCCATGCTCCCATGGGTTTAATCTCTGGCTCCTTTCTTGGATTTTCTCAACACTGAAGAAAAGCCTATGAAATCAAATGCTTATATGGGGGAAAAACCCCAACCCTTTTGAGGCTCTTGTGGCCAGGGTCAGTTTTGGGGTATTTTGTTAAGAAGGAAGGAAATAAACATTTCTTTTTTTTCTTTTTTCTTTTTTTTGTGAGACAATTGGGATTAAGTGACTTGCCCAGGGTCACACAGCTAGTAAGTGTTAAGTGTCTGGGGCCGGATTTGAACTCAGGTCCTCCTGACTCAAGGGCCGATGCTCTATCCACTGTGCCATCTAGCTGCCCCCGAAATAAACATTTCTATAGGGTCTAATATGTGCCGGGCACTGTGTCAACCACTTTACAAATATTGATTAACTCGTTTGATCCTCCCAACAACCCTGGGAGGCAGGTGTTATTATTATCATCCTCGTGTTACAGTTGAGAGAACTGAGGCAAAGCCTTGGGGATTTTCCCAGGGTCACACAGCTAGTAAATGTCTGAGGCTAGATTTGAACTCAGGTCTCCCTCACTCCAAGCCCACCGTTCTATGCATGGTTCCACCTACCTGGAATTAGCAGTGGTTAAGAAGTTGGGGTGCCAAGGGACCTGGACGGGTTGTCAGGTGAATGAGATTTAGTTTTAACTCACTGTGTGACCTTGGGCCAATGACTTTTTCTTCTCTGGGAACAGTTTCTTCATCTTAGCATATTAATATCTTAGCATAATAATTTCTTAGGCACAGAAGGGACCTTGATATGGTCTAGGCCAAGCCCTTCATGTGCAGAATGAGGCCCAGAGAAGGACGGGGATTTGTGTGTGATCATGCAGTGGGTCAGTGGCCCAGCTTAGACCAGGCCCTAGAGCCCCTGACTCCCAGCTCTGAGGTCTTTATACTTTCTAACATTGTTCACCTTCAGTTCTAAAATGTGAATTTCCTTTAGGCCTGCAAATGGGCAGGTCTGGCTGGGTGCTCTGGGACCCTGTTCCCTACAACTGTGTGTAAACCACCCTTTTCCTGAGGACACAAGTAGACCCTCCACCTTTCCGAATCAACCAATCAATCAACAAATATTTATCAAGTACCAACGATGTCCTAGGAAGTGTGCTAGGCAATGGAGATATATGACAAAAATATGAGGCCTTCCCTTCCCCCAAGAAGCTTATATCCTCTTTGTGAGGTACAGAGGGAGAACATGTACACAAAGAAGAAATCAAAATAAATAAAGGGTTAATTTTGGGAGGGAGGCAATGATAGCCACAAAAGACATCAGGAAGTGGCATTTGAGTGGGACTTTCAACAAAGTCAGGATTCTAAGGAGTAGAGGTGAGGAGGAAGTGGACTCTAGGCAGAGGAAACAGTTTGTGCAAAATCACTGAGGTGGGGGATGATCTTTTAGGTGTGAGGAAGAGCAGTAAAGCCAGCGTGGGTTGCCTGAAGAGGGAATGAAGGGGAGAAATGTTTTTAAAAGGCTAGAAAGGGAAGTTGGAGTCAGGTTATGAAGGATTTTTAAAATGTTTAAAATGTCAAACAGCTTAGTATATATGGAAGTAGGGAGCTGCTGGAGCTTACTGACTAGGGGATTTGTATGGTCAGACCTGTTGCTTACAATTTTCTTTCTTTCTTTCTTTCTTTCTTTCTTTCTTTCTTTCTTTCTTTCTTTCTTTCTTTCTTTCTTTCTTTCTTTCTTTCTTTCTTTCTTTCAGGCAGGGCAATGAGGGTTAAGTGACTTCCCCAGGGTCACACAGCTAGTAAGTGTCAAGTGTCAGAGGCCAGATTTGAACTCAGGTCCTCCTGAACCCAGGGCCAGTGCTTTATCCACTGTGCCACCTAGCTGCCCCCTACAATCCCATTTTCAAAGGAATCATTTACCACAGGCCAGGCCTGAACATCTCCATTCTAATGATGTATAAGTGTTTTAGTTCCTTCCTGATGGCTTCCTCATCATGGAGGGTGGGAAGAATTGTTTCCCATTGGCCTTCATCCACTTAAAACTTTCATAATCCTTGGGATTGTAGATCAAGTGCTGAAAGCAACCTTAGATGTTGTCTAGGCCAACTCCCTCATTTTACCGATGAGGAAACTGAGGCCCAGAAAAGTTAAGTAAATTGCCTAAGGTCACAAATCTGTTTTGCAATTTTGCTAGAGGCAGGTTGTACTGAGTAATAGATAATGGAGTCCAAGTAATTGCAATAAAATAAATAGAAAATAACAAATAGGGCTGTTCAGGGGAAAGAAGCCCTATGTCATTTACTAGCTGTTTGATTTCAAGTATGTTCATTAGCCTCCCTGTCCCTCTACATCTTCATCTTTAGAATGGGAATAATAATTCTTGGACCGTTTACCTCAGAGTCAATATGGGGAAAACACTGGTAAATCTAAACTCACTATTGTTGTCTTAAGATTCCAATAGGTTGCCCTAAAACAAAAAGAACCCTAATTCATAGCCTGTCTCAGCAGAGATGAACCTTCATTAGCACTCATTACAAAAGAGAAATGCTGCTAATTACCTCAGAATTCCAGGCCCACCAGAGCCAAGAGGAGCAGATAAGTCAACCTCCAACAGCAGTGGCAAGCAAAAGCCCAGAAAAGGGAAGACACGCTGACTCATGAAAATATCCCTGCCTTTCTCTGGCGTGTCCCTGAAATGATGTATGAAATGCCTGATTTACTTTTTCCCCTAAAACTTTCTCCTTTATCATTTCTTATTAACACAGTGCCTGCACCAGGGAGGTGTTTTCTCAGCAAAAGAAAATAACCCAACAAAGAAATGACGCCCCCCCCCCCCAACACCTTACTCCAGTGGCCCTGATCCAAGAACCTGCTTTTAAAAAGAATCTTGTCTTAAACAAAGGCTTACGATGCTTCAGAAATATGAGAATTTAAAGAAAGAGACAATTATAAATGCGGCTTCTTGCTCTTGTAGAGATGCATGGTCCTTAAAAAAGCTAACAACTTTATATTTCTTGGAGCGGCACAGTGGAAGTTCTTTATGGACTACATTGGTCACTGCTGCTGAATGGGGGAGGGGCACGCCTTGAGTACTGGCCAGGCAATTCACGTGCCACAGAGATGGGGAAGGAAGCACAAGTCAGAAGAGGCCCCAGAGGAGGGGGTTCTTCAAGTCCTGGCCAGGTCCTTTGACAACTTTTAGGCCACAACGTACAGGAAGCCAGCAAATAGAGAAAGATGTTTCTTTGCTCAAGGACTTTTGGATTCTGATGAGTCCCAGGCATTTTATAGGACATTTACTTCTTTTTCTACTATTATAATACTGTAATTTTAGTACTATAATACTATAATTTACACATTTATATGCACATATACATATATGATAACACAATGTAATTATACATATATAATAGATGAATATATGCATGCATGTGCATATATATTTGTATAGCCATTTTATAAGATATTTCTGTGGTAAAACATTACTATAATTATAATAACTATAATACTATAATTTTAATTTACGCATATATATATAATGATATAGATGTAAAATTATGCATAGATATATGGATATATATCTATGCACTGTGGATGTATATATGTACACAGCAATTTATATATTTATTTATTTTTGAGATAAAACATTACCACAATTATATATATATATATACACACATGTATATACATAATTATACATGGGTATAATTATAAACATAACATGCAAATGTGCATGTGTGTATATGTATATGTACAGCCCTTTTATAGAATATTACTTTATTTCTGAGGTAATACATTACTGTAATTATAATTAGTTTAATACTATAATTTATACAGATATGCACACATGTGCATATTATATATACACATATAATTACATACATATAATAGATGCACATATATATGAGCCTATGTATATATGTATATATATTTTATAATTTATTTTGTACTAAAACATTAGTATAATTGTAATGACTATAATACTATAATTATATAAAACATTAGTATAATTAGATACTCAAACATACACTTAGTGCACTAAGTCATTCCCCCTAACCATCTTCCATTCCTTCACTGGACCCCTTTTTGGCATGATCTAGAGCCCCCTCACTATCACTTCACCCTCCTCTGGAGGTGCTCTGGGGTATCAGTGTCCTCCCACTCCAGAAATTTGCCTCTGGATCCCCAAGTCCCAAATACCAGGTGCCACCAATTTTCTGACTAGTTACTCTCCTCCCAAATGTAATGGAGTAGGGGGTAGGAATGAGGTTAAAAAATAGGTAGAAGAGGAATATGTAGCATTGCAGCAAGAAAGAGGGTGGGCTGCTTATTCTTGATTCCATGACCCCAGTGGATGAGGATAGATTGTTGAGCCCAGCACTGCTAAGAAAAAGGCACAGTAATCAGTTCCTCTCCCTCTGTACCTTGGGGGAAGCTGTTGGGGAAGTGGGTGCATGGGGAGTGTTACTGTTCTGGTTGGAGTAAAAAGCAAAGAGTGGTGCCCAACAATTTAAGGACAGTGTGCCTTGTGGGAAGAATGCTGGATTGGGGGTTAGGAGACTTTGGAATCCCAGTTCTGCTGCTTGCTCGCTACCTGTGAGACCTTGGGTGAGTAGTTTTTTTTTCCAGATGTCAGTTTCCTCATCTGCAATACGAGGAGAGGCAGCACATTGTGCACTAGTAGTGATATGCGGTTCAGCGGATAAAGTGTCAGAAAGACCTCAGTTCGATTCCTTTCTCAAACATTTATTAGTTATGTGACACTGACACGTCAATGAACTACTGCCTGCCTTCGTTTCTTCAGCTGTAAAATATGGAGATAATTATAATACCTACTTCCCAAGATTGTGAAGATCGAATGAGATAGCAGATTTAAAAGGTGTCTTATAAACTTTAAAGTGCTGTACAAAAGCTGGTTACTACAAAGTGCTTATGGCTTTAAGGAGCTAGGTAAGCGTTAAAGGGAGGAGGGGAACCTGATGGTCGCTGTCCAGCGCAAAGGCAAACCAGGGCTATTACTTGTCAGGGCCTATACTGTTCTCATGAGATGATTTAAGAGATGCTGAAGAGATAGATAGGGGTGAAGAAGTGAATGCCGAGCACCCCAGGGCTTGGGGATGCAGGCCCTCCAGTTAATTTCTGAGTTCCAAATCCAAGTTATATTTCCCCAACTCTTGTCAGTCAGTGCATCTGCCAGGAGGCAGGGGTGTGATGAACACACCCAATTCTACCCCAACTTAGCTATCTGAAGCATCTTCTTCTCTCCTTCCAAACCATTCCAGCATCTTTGCCAAGAAAACCCCAAATGGGGTCATGAAAAGGAAGGTACCACTGAAAAAACTCAACAACAACGTTTCCCCATATTAAATGTACCAAATGTCTCATTCTTGTGGCATTTCTCAGAGTATATCCCAGCTGATCAAAACATATCACCTCCTTACTAATTCACAGAATAGGAGTTCAAACACGCCCACCTCAATAAAAACAAAACAAACAAACAAACAAACTACACCACGTGGTCAGGCACAAAAAATACATATTACATAATTACATATAACTATAGTTACATTATAATCATATTATATTCATATAATTGCATTGTTTTATTATAATTACAGTTTATTTTTAATTCTATTGTGTTTTAATTCTAATTTAATTGTGTATCATAGCTAATATTGATTATATTCAATTATTTATTATATTTGTGATGTTTATGATATATTTATTGTATATCTGCTATATTTGTATTTACTTATTGCGTATTTATTATATATAACTATATTTGATTATATTTATTTATTTATCCCATTCCTTTTCTCATTTTAGTAGCTGTAATTCCTAAAATGTTCCATAATAGTGTAATGGAAGGAACACTGGCTTTAGAATCAAATAACCTGGTTTTGAATCCCTTACTAGCTGTATACCTATATCCTTCAGGTAAAATCATCTTTGCTCTCAAGCCCTCAGATCACTCTTATGTAAAATAAGGGGGTGGGGTCAGACTAGATCAGTGATTCCCAACATATGAGTCTCACACATAGGGGACCATGGAATTCTCATAAGGTAATCTTGAATCCATATTTGTATCCACTATTGTATTGTGATCTTTGTTTAGTTTTGATACTACGGTTCAGTCTGCCAAGTAGATAAAACAGACCTTCTGTAGTCTGGATAAATAATCTGTCTGGGTCTCTCACTCTCTCACACACATATATGTGTTACTATTTTCCAAATATATGCAAATGTTATGATTAATAGAATAAAATTAATTTGAAACCTTAGCGTATTTATAGTAGTTTTTTGGCATTGTATATTTCCTCAAACAGCAGAATATTTATAGTACAAATGCTGTCATGTGGTAATCTGAGAAATATCTTGATGGTAAAAAAGAAATCCTTCTCTTTCTTCAGCCTCAAGTAGGTTGAAGAATTCTGCACTCAGTCATCTCTATCCTCATAAGATGAAGGAACTTTGTAAATTTTACAGTGCTGATAAAGGTGAGCTAGCCTTATTCATATATATATATATATATATATATATATATATATATATATTTTTTTTTTTTTTGCAAGGCAATGAGGGTTAAGTGACTTGCCCAGTGTCAGAGGTCGGATTTGAACTCAGGGAGTCCTGAATCCAGGGCTGGTGCTTTATCCACTGTGCCACCTAGTTGCCCCTGCCTTATTCATATTTAACACTCAATTTATTATTATTAATATTATCTCTATGATCAAATGAGATAACATGTACAGAACTTTGTAAACCTTAGAGCACTATATGAATAAAGGTAATAGTTGTTATTATTGATTGCTCTTGTTATTATTAAACCATGGTCCCTTCCCACTCAAACCCCTATGATCTCATATGGAAGAGGCATTAAACTTGTTTGGCTTCTGTCAATCAACAAGCATGTATTAAGTATTTGTCATATACCACACACGGTGTTAGGCATTAGAGCAAACTATTTCCTGCCCTGGGGATGCTTATATTCTACTAAGGGAGGAGACAAGAAGGGAAACAGTTTATACATAAGTAAGTAGCCACAGCAGAAGTAGCATTAATGGTTGGGAGTTACAGGAAAGCTACTTTGTTTAACATAAAGAAAACCATCCTAATGAAAACGCAAGGGGGCTGCCTTGGGAAGTGGTGCGTTTCGTATCACCGAGGGTTTTCAAGCAATAGTTGGGCCACTGAATCTTGTAGAGGGAATCAAGGTTCAGATTTGCGTTGAACCAGAACTAAATACTATGAAGTCTCTTTCAACTCTGGCTGTACAGTGGATAGAGTGCCAGGTCTGAGGTCAGGGAAATTCATCTTCACGAGTTCAAATCCAGTGTCAGACACTAACTAGCTATGTGACCCTGGGCAAGTCACTTAACCTTATTTGCCTCTGTTTCCTCATATGTAAAATGAGCTGGAGAAGGAAATGGCAAACTGATCCAATATCTTTGTCAAGAAAACCCCATATAGGGCCATGAACAGTTGGACGTGACTGAGAAACAACAATGACAACAACAACAAGAAGACTAGGGTCAGCTGAGAGTTGTGACCCATTATTTGTGAATTTCTCAAATGGTAGTTTAACAGGTATTTTGTATAACTCATTCCCTGTCTTTCTTTCCTCCTGGTTTTGCCTGATTTTTAATTTGAACTTTTTTCACTTGCTGAATAATAACAAGACAAGCTTTGTTCTATATTCATTGTGGTACTGCCTTGGAAGCATATTCATGTACTTCTTAGTTATCATTCTATAGTGTATCTGAATCATTTTAAGAAGCTGGTGATGGCTACTAAAGGTTTGGGGAGGGGCAGAGAATATTTCATTTTCTAACAGCTTTCCTGAAAATGAATGCAAACTACAACAAATTATATATTATTATAAATAACATATAATTAGAATAATAGAGGCTGAGGGACAGAATGAAGAGAGGTCTGGTCTTGGTGTCAGGAAGACCTGGGTTCAAGTTTTACCACATATTAGATACGTGGTCACGGACTAATTGCTCAACCCTTCTGAGGTTGATTCCTCATGTGTAAAATGAGGCCATTAGACTGGATGACCTTTGACATCTCTTCAAGCTTTAAATCTATAAAACTATAAATTCCAGATGACTTGCTGACCTGCTTTGGGATAGGGGCTTTCCTACACTGATTAGGTCAGTTCTCCACTGAAGATAATCATGGTGATGATGATAGACAATGGCTGTCACCAGAACAGAGGCAGCATGACTAGCAGATTGAGAACCCCAGCCTCCCTGTCAGAAATAATAATAACAATCGCTAACATTTATATAGTGCTTACTTACACTGTGCTAAGAGCTTTATAATTATTATCTCATTTGATACTCACAACAATCCTGGGTTCAAATCTTGCCACTGACATATGGCGGCTTAATTTCTCAGTGTTCTAAGAAATTCTCTAAGACCCTAAGTTGTGAAAAGTTTGCTTATCTATATGGGCAAAGGAAATTCCATACTTGGGAGCTCTCTAGTAGATGAACTCGTGGGTCTGGGCAAAAATAATAAAAGCCATAACAACACCTATTCATTTAGTGCCCTCTAGTTTACTAAGTGCTTTCCTTTTAACAACTATTTTGCAAAGATTATTCCTGTCATACATTGAAATTGAGGTCAAGAGATAGGAATGCGGGGGGAAGTCTACATGGTGTGATTATACTTCACTGACCTATGAGTCAAAAATCTCAGGCCTCAGCTTCATCTCTATGTTGCTTTGGGCAGGTCATTCCCCTTCTCTGTGTCTCAGTTTTCCCATCTGCAAAATGGCAGAGTTGGCTTCAATTTTGCTCTCTTTAGATTAAGAAGTCTGGGCTAAATGATCCTTAACGTCTGTTCCAGCTCTGACATCATGCGATTGACAAATTACCCATGATTCCGAAGCTAGTAAATGGGAGAGCCATGGCCAGAACTTGGGTTGTCTCATGGGAGGTACAGCAGCCAGAAAAAATAACCCTGTTGCATATATACCAGGTGTGTCTAGGAGCAGTGGCGTCTTGTGTAGTCATTGCTACTGGAAAGGATGAGGCTGGTGTATGGATCCCTTGAGTTCTGGAGTTCTGAGATGCAGTGGGCTAAGCCAACCAGGTGGGTGTCCCTATCAAGTCCAGCACCAATATGGTAAGCCCCTGAGAAGTGGTAGTGGTAAGAGACACCAAGCTGCCCAATGAGGGTTGACCCAAGAAAGAAACAGGGCAAGTCAAAGCTTTCATGTAGATCAGCAGTGGAGTTGGGTCCATGAGCTGTGCTTCTAGATTGGGCAAAATAGGGAGACTTAGTCTCCAAAAAGTTTTCTAAAAATTGCATATGATTGTCAGACTGGTAGGAGAGGGTAAGGGAGAGCAAGGGAGGAGGGAGAGGGTCAAGAATAGGTCACCATAGCAACATACAAACTGAGGTCCCGCTCCCTTTCTTCCCTCTGGAGCTAAGACAGGTGAGCACACAGAAAAATAAACCCACTCAGAGTCCCTTTGCTATGAATAGCAATACATGACAAGTTGTGATGCTCATTGTTCCTATGCCAGAAGAAGTATATTTTGTGAAAAGAAGCCAGTTCTTAGGGCTTCCCCTCCATTGCTTAAGGGGAATTCCTTAGCTGAACTCCACCCCCCTCCATTCTTTGAGGGGGATTCATGTCTCATGACGTTCCACAGTTCTTTCCCCATTCAGCTTTAAGGGGATTGGATGCAATGACAATCCTGGATCCATTCCACAGAGCTCCCCAACACTGACAAGCGATGTGGGATGTGGGGGGAGTCCAAAGACCTGAGATCTAGTCCCTATTCTGTCATTAATCAGTTCTATGACCTGGGACAAGCCATAGAATCATAAATGTGCCAGAAGGAAACTCAGAGATCATCTCATTGAACTTTATAATTTAACAGTGATGAAGCCCAGAGAAGTTAAATGGCTGGGACCACCAAGGTCACATGAGAGGTAGAACAAGATTCAAACTCGGGTCCTCTGACTCCAAATTCAGTGCTCTCCCTACTCCTCCAGGCCTGGCTCAGTTCCTCCATGTTAGATTCTAAGTTTGTGTCCAGTTTCAAAAAGCCAGATCCCTTATTTTTTCTCGCTATTCTTCTTTTCATATACTGACTCTTGCAGCCCCTGGGTCCTAGCAGGGCTCAGAACAGCTCTGAATTGGATAGAATCTCCAAAGATAGAAATTCTATTCCTGGATTCTCAATAAGCTTTGCCCATCTCAAGCATTTCTCTTCTATTCCATTCCAAGGAGGTTCCCAAAATGTCAGAGTGGGGAGGACCCTAGAATCTAGAACCCAGACTCTTGGGACTTAAAGGGTCTTGGGATCATGCAGTCTGGCTGGGCCCCTTGTTTTACAGAAAAGGAAACTGATGCTTAGAGAGAAGTAGCTTGCCTAGGGCTAGAGCATCAAAGTTATAAAGTCCCCCCAACCCAGATCTGCCCTCATGTGCAGTGTAGTGGGTGATTTCTATCTAGACCCTGAGCCAGGAAGACCTGGATTCAAATCTCACCTCAAATACTTTCTAATTGTGTGACTTTGGTCAAGTTACTAACTTCCACTCATTGCCTCAGTTTCCACATCATTCCTCATCTGTAGAATGGATATAATAGTAGCCCATACCCCCTTAGGTTATTTTGAGGATGATGTAAGTAAAGTAACTTACATGAAGTGCTTTGCAAAGCTTAAAGGCTATGTAAGTAATGTTATTATTATAAATTCCCTCTTCTTTCTCTTACCACTCAATCTGACACAATCCAGCTCAATCTTCATTAAGCATCTAGGCCTACAGAGCAGCCCTTCTCGGCAGCAGAGGAAACAAAAATATCACCATCTTCAATAGGATTCAACATCCCTGGGCTTTGTTCTCTCTATAAGATGAAAAACAAGTGACCAACTCAGCCAAGGGGCCTGCTGCAGAAGAGCTAATAACCAAAGCAGGCCACAGTGGGGATGGCTGATGGCCTCACTCTAACAACCTACAAGAGATGCTAGTTTTCCTCTTGGGAACAAGGTTTGTTGCTGTGTTATTTTGCTTCATTACATATTTTAATGAGTATCTGTACCCGGAGTCCTCCAGTGGTGGACACACTTTAAATAAGGTTAAATAGCAGGAACCCTGGTGTCATAAAGAAGAGAACATAGGGTTTAGAGATAGGGTGGCTGGGTTCAAATTTGAGGTCTGACACTTGATTAGCTGTGGGATGTCTGGAAAGATACTCGCCCTCCTTGGGACTCAGTTTCCTCACATAGCAAACCAAGCAGATGAAAATAGATGGTCCCTAAATTCTGAGTGGGCAGCTAGGTGGTGCAGTGGATCAAGTGATGGGCCTGAGGTCAGGAAGAGTCAAATTCCTGAGTTCTAATCCAATGTCAGATTCTTTTTTTTTCCTCCAGTGTCAGATTCTTATTAACTGTGTGATCCTGGGCAAGTCACTTCACCCTGTTAGCCTCAGTTTCCTCATCTGTAAAATGAGGTGGAGAAAGAAATGGCAAATGATTCCAGTATCTTTTACAAGAAAACCAAAAATAGGGTCACAAAGAGTTGGATGCAACTGGAACAACTGAAGAACAAAACTACAATAAATTCTGGGCTAACTTTCTCTGCTTGACCTTTTGACTTCCCTGCGCTATGTGATGTTAAACTAATAACGAGCTTTCACAATATATGGGAAAGGGGCAGCTAGGTGGTGCAGGGGATAAAACACTGGCCCTGGATTCAGGAGGACCTGAGTTCAAATCTGGCCTCAGACACTTGACACTTACTAGCTGTGTGACCCTGGGCAAGTCACTTAATCCTCATTGCCCCCCCCCCAATCCCGCCCCCCCCAAACCCCACAATATATGGGAAAAAGACTGGTCTTGGAATGAGGAGACTGAGAACTCAATCTTTGTCCCAAAACTTACTAGCTGTGTGACCTTGGGAATCTGACAATCACCCTGGATCTCAGTACTAGGCATGATGATTCTTACACTGGCTGCCTCAAAGTCAGGTTGTGACAAAATGCCTTGTAATCCTTATGGTATTTACAAAAGTATCAACTGTTAGGATTATTCTGTACAGAATCATAGAATGTCTCAGCTGGATGGGACCTTCAAGGTCATCTAGTCCAAACCCCTTATTCATCAAGGAGGGCAAGGGAATCAACATACTTAAAGTCCTACCATTCACCAAAATTCCATAGTAAGAAGGAAAGCTAGGATTCAAATGCAGGTCCTGTTACTTTAAATCCAGTGCTCTTTCCAAAGGTCTCAAAGGTTGTAAGTAGTGGAACTGAGCCCTGAACCCAGATCTCCAGGCTTGAAATAGTACCTTCTTCACAAGGTTATTGTGAGGATCAAATGAAATCATATGTGTAACTTTTTGTTGTTCAGCTGTTCAGTAGTGTCTGACTCTTTGGGTCCCATTTTGGGATTTTCTTGGCAAAGATACTGGAGTGGTTTGCCATTTCCTTCTCCAGCTCATTTTACAAATGAGGAAACTGAGGCAAACGAGGTGAAGGGACTTGTATTTTACAAACTGTAAACCACTTGATTATTACTATGATTATTTTTGTTTTTGTTTGTTTTTGTTTGTTTTGTTTTTGCAGGGCAATGAGGGTTAAGTGACTTCCCCAGGGTCACACAGCTACTAAGTTTCAAGTGTCTGAGACCAGATTTGAACTCAGACCTTCCTGAATCCAGGGCCAGTGCTTTATCCACTGTGCCCCCTAGCTGCCCCCTGATTATTAGTATGATTATTAAGAAGCCATGTTTATTCCACTCTATTATGCAGAAGGACCCTCTCCAATCTTCTCTGACTGTTCCTACAGCTCTAGGCTGCTCTCCACATTCCTCCCACACCCCCATTTCCCTCCCAGAAGGCCCCAGTTCATTTTGCCCTAGTTCTGTTCCTATGGAAAAAAATTGCACACAGAACCCATGCCATGTTTGTGTGGAATGATGTTAGGTGAGGTCTGCCTGTTCAAAGTCTAGCCATCCCCAGTGGCTGTTCCAGGAGAAAGCCACTGTGGTCGGGAGCTTCTGTTTGACACATTACTCTCCGTAATTCACTTTATGGCTGAGCCAAACTGGCCTTCTCACTGCTTCTAACACATTCCATTCCACCTCCATCCTGAGCCTTTGCACAGACTGTCCCCCGTTGCTGGAATGCATCCCCTCTTCACTTCCTCCTCCTGGAATCCCTGCTTCCCTTCCTTCAAAGCTTGGCTTGGTTACCAGCTTCTCCTAGGTGAGAGCTTTTCTGGTCTCCCTCACTGCTCCTATCTCCTCTCTGAAATGATCTGGTCTTGCTTTGCACATATTGTCATACATACATACATATACACACATACATACACATGTGTATACAGATACATATATTCTATTGAAAATTATACATATTATAATCTATTATATGTTGTATATACTTATAAACACATGTGCATATATGCATTATGTAGATATATACACCATCTCTCTGTCTCTGTTTCTCCCTCTCTCACAATCTATGTTATATATAGTTGCTCCCTTGAAGGCAAGAACTGTTTCTTCTTTTCTTCTTTTTTTTCTTTTTCCTTTTCTTGTTCTTCTTCTGTGTATGCTCTAGTACATTGCCTAGCAGATAGTTATTCTTGTTTGTCCTTAATTTTCAAAGTGGATCAATGACATCTCAGGGTGATGTCTTGGCTTGTATGTGAATTGGATTGAAGTGAAGCAGAACTGCACAAAGTTATCAGCCTCCCTCTCTCTTCCAGAGTTATCAAAGTCCAGTGGCAAGTCAAAAGTCAGGGTGACTGCCGATGGCCCAGGATGCACTGGATGACCTTGGCAGCTTCAATGTGCTTAATAAATGCTTGTTGATTGATTGATAGGATAGATCATGAAAGGGAAATTGGAGAGAGTGGGGATAAGCAGCAACCCAGTTCTCCACAATGGGGAGAAACTAGATCAATGTGACTTGGCATTTTCAGAGACAAAAACTATTCCTGCAGGTGATCAATGCCCATCAGTCTCTGTTGATGTATATGTACTGCCATTCTCTAGACCCAAAGGAGATGCTAACAGGGGTGAGAGAAGCCACAATTAGGTACTGGAAGAAAAAACATGATGGATAGACATCAAGCTACAAAGTCATATTGACTCAATCCAATACTGAGGATGGAGACCCACTTGGAAATTGAGAAGTATAATGTTTCTAACAAATGAGCATGTTCCTATGAGATTACTGCCCAGCACAACTGTAGCATGAGGGAAGAATCTAGAGTTGTGCTGTTGTTTGGCACTGTGTTAAGAGTTGGATGCAGGGTTGCCAAGAGTCTCTTGCAAGAAAAGGATGTTCTTGAATATCCCCCATAACAACTTAGACTTCTGGGCATGATTGTTTAGGAGCAGGAATTATTATTTCCCAAGACCTCTGCATGAGTCTTGTTTTCTTTTACATGTAAATAAAGCTGTTTTCCCCCTAGGTTTGTGAACTCGTGCATTTAAAGGGGAGTCAAAGAAATAGGTTGAATGGGGTCAGAGAAGTCCTAAATTATCTGGATGGGAGAAAAGAGTTAGAGAAGTGAAAACTCACCCAACAGTGCCTGAGCTCTTTTTCTTACATGAGAGCCTTTGACAAAAGAAATACACTTTAACTACAAATATCACAAGTCATTCATTGGCTGTATGTTCCCACCCCTTCTTGGTGAGATTTGGCTCTTTGGTTTCATCAGTGTAGAGTTGCTGTCAAGGAAATGCCTTCTGCTGATGTAGATAGATAATCTGCTTGCAGTTAATAGCCTCCAAGAGTTGTCTTGGGCACTGTCAAGTAAGGTTGTTTATGTTGAGACTTTATTTATGAAGTTGTCTATGTTTCAACCACTAGTAAGGGCCAGAAGTGGAACTAAAACCCAAGCCTTCCTCACTTCCAGACAAACCAGTCCTTTATCTGATGCTTTTAGGTCTTACTTTGTTATTTTTATATGTTGTTATTATTCTACTATATCATGCAAAGGGAGTAATGTGTAGGGAAAAGAGTCCAGGACTTGGAGTCAGAAGACTTGAGTTCGAATCCAGTTTTGACGCACCTTAGCTGGGTGACCCTGGGCAAAGGGTCCGTGGATGAGCCTCAGTTTTCTCAACTGCCATAGAGAGATAATAAACATTGTATCACCTACCCCACAAGAGCATTATAAAGACTATGCTCAGTAAAATGTAATGGGCTGTAGCGATGGGAGGAATTACTATCTCTCTCCATTTTATAAGGTTCTTGAGGGCAGAGACTGTCTTTTGCTTCACTTTGTATCCCCAGAGCTAAACACAGTGCTTGGAACCTAGTAGGCGTTTAAGAAATGTTCATGTTGTGACTGATCAACACTAGTATGCATGTGGCAGATGTGGAAGCTGAGGCCCAGAGAAAAGAAGTGACTTACTGAAAATCACACAGCACATTGGTGGTAAAGAAGTGACTAGATTCTGAGTCTCTCAGTGCCATTCGATGCCTTTTTCCGTTAACGCCACCATCAGCCAGGGAGTATGACGGGCTCCCGAGCGATAGTGCCCCTACACTCTCACACATCAATTCCATCCAACCCACATTCATTAAGTGCTGACTATATGCAAAGTCTTGTGTTCAGCATTGGAGATGTAAAGATGAAAAATTACACAGCTCCTGCCCTCTTAGACAAAGGGTGGGGAATACAGTATGAATGCAAATACTTATGGCCAAAAAGTAGAATGAAAAAGAGACAAAAGAGAAATCTTGACAAGGTAGTACTGGGGAATCAGAGGGAGGAGAAATCTCTTAGAGCTATGGCGATCTGAGAAGATGTCATAGAGGAGGTGATACCTGGAGTAGGGCCTATAGCACAGGCGGGATTCCAGCAGATGAAAATTGTATGGGGAATTCATTCTAGGCAGCAAGAAGGAATGAGTACAGGTATGAAGGGAGTGTAGGAAAAGGATTCAGATTTGGCAGGAATGTACTTAAACAGAAGTGGTATGTGACTTAGACAAGTAGTATAGACTCAGATTGCAGATGGCTTTGAATGCCACAGTCATAGGAAGGAGCTTTGAGGCTGTAGGCCCTAGGTCAAAGTGCATTTGGGGCAACCTCCCACATTCCCCAACCAGTTAGATGGGGAGAGGAAGGGGAATCTCCACCCAGTCTAGCAACTACTAAGGGATATAGCCTTTGTGTCTGTGTCATAATACTGATGAAGAGTCCCCCCAATTAGGAACCTATATAAGGCCACATGTAAGGCACTGGAGAAAGGCAGCAGGAGATGGTGGAAAAGCTGTCAAACTTACAGTCAGCAGAGCCAATGTCACCCATGACACTATCTAGGTGACACTAGGGAGGCAAATCATTTAACATCTACTATGACATCTGCCTTCTTGGGATGTTGCCAAGGACCACATTAGGAAACAAGTGTAAATACTTTGTAAAACTTAGAGCGCGATCTAAGTGGTAGTTGTTATTCATGGACCCTCCGACTATTAGGAAGCATGGTTTTAGTCCAAGGAGGGCTGAATTTAAATTCTGGTTGTGATCCTTGCTACCTCGGGGGTCTCCCCTCTCTGGGCCTCATTTTCCTTCTCTGTAACGAGAGAGGAGCAGATTAGGTGATCTCGAAGGTTCATCCCAGTTCTAATAGTCTCGGATCTTAAGAAGTAATAATATTTTTATTTTCTAGAAATGCGTACATTACCTTTCTCTACTCCCATATCCTGCGATAGAAAACCCAATCCCTTATCACTTGTCATCACCACCCAACCCCAAGCCCTTTTGTATCAGAAGGGGATTTCACCCTGACAAGCTGGACCAATTCCAAGCCAGGCAATGCTATTCTACATACCAAAATTTCCTCCTTGCGGCTTTAATTACTGTAATCCAACAGATTCTCACTTCCTGTCCCAAACCACGGCCGGTGTGACAATGCAACACTAAAGAGAGCTCATGTTTTGCATCACAGGTAACTATATTCCTGTGAACAATCTCTGTGAAAATACAAAATATAATTATAGTATCTTGACTCATCCTTCCTGAGTCAGTCATTTCTGTATTCTCCCACCCTTTTAGTAGCCTTTTTCCTCCATCCACCATGTGATATCCCTCTCCTGACCTAACCCCCAACAAGCATCTCAAGACCCAATTCTATTCCCAGTGCCACCATTAACTCACCATGTGACCTTGGACAAGTCCCCTCCTCTCTGTGAATCTTAGGTTTCTCATTCTGTAAAATGAAGAGGTTGGACTATATCTCTAAGATCCCTTTCCCTTCTGAAATTCAATTCAATTCAATAATGACATCCAGTTCTGACATCATAGGTTCTAAGGCCATTCCTAAATCTAACATTCCACGTTCTATGGTCACTTTTAGGGCTAACATTCAATGTTCTCTGTTCCAATGCACCTTGCTGTTCTTACATTCTTTGTGCTAGATTCTAAAGTCCTTTCCAGTTCTAACAGTCTATGTTCTACAACTGTTTCATTTTGGGGTTTTGTATTCCTAGTGTCTGAGAGGCAGCACGGTGTAATAGATAGAGAGTTGGTCTTGGAATCAGGAAGGTTTGAGTTCAGGTTCTGCCTTTGACTTATATCAGCTGTGTAAGCCTGGCCAGTCACTTAATCACTCATTGCCCCCAGACAACTAACATTATAAATTACTGAAGTGGTGCCAATCTGCATTAGTAAAGAGACTTTTCTTTATTAGGGACTCTTATATTGATAAGACCACAGGTCTAGTCAGGAAAGAAAGAAGAAAAAGGGGAAGGATGGGAGGAAGAAAAGAAGGAAGGAAGGAAGGAAGGAAGGAAGGAAGGAAGGAAGGAAGGAAGGAAGGAAGGAAGGAAGGAAGGAAGGAAGGAAGGAAGGAAGGAAAGGAGGTAATCCCAATGTCTTGTCCATAGTAGGCACTAAATAAATGACTGCTGAATTAAATTGGCATTCTCTGTTCTAAGGCTTCCTTCAAGCTCTAATATTTTATGATCTGAGGTCTCTTTCAGTTCTATCATTTTATGTTCAATATGCAAATATTCCATGATTTCTGTTTCCTTTCAGCTTTAACATTCTATCTTACAGGGTTCCTTTTAGTAATGAAAATCTAGGTTCTAAGGCAGTAGTGGAAAGATTGCTAGACTTGGGGTCGGGAAGACCTGAGTTTGAATCCTGCCTCAGATATTCACTAGCTGTGTGACTTTGGGAAAATCATATAATTCTTCTCACCCCCAGTCTCCTAATCTGTAAAATATAGGTAATAATATTATAGGCCACACAGTATTGTTGTGAAGACCAGCCAAGGTGATACATCGAAAACACTTGGCAAACTTTTTGTTGTTGAGTAATTTTAGTCATGTTTGACCCTTTGAGACCCCATTTTGTGGCTTTCTTGGCAGAGACACTGGAGTGGTTTTCCATTTCCTTCTCCAGCTCATTTTACAGATGAGGAAACTGAGGCAAAAAGGGTTAAGTGACTTGCCAAGGGTCACAGAGCTAGTAAGTGTCTGAGACCAGATTTGAACTCAGGAAGAGGAAAATTCCTGACTCTAAGCCTAGGGCTCTATCCACTACAAAATCTTTGAGTGATATAAAATGCTCACTATGATTATCATTAAGGTCCTTCTCATCCCATATACCCTATGTTGCTAAGTCCCTTCCAGTTTTAACAGTCTATTTTTTAAGGCCCCTTTCCAGCTCTGAAATTATTTTAGCCTATGAGTAGTGCTACAGACAGATGCTCTTCCTATGTGAATTTAAATCCAGAAATGAGTTGTGGACTAGTTGGAGTATCGTGGAAGAATGAACAGTAGAGCGATGAGTCAGCTCCTTATCTTCCCTCTCATCCCCAGCTGCCCTTTTCTAATTCCAGGCCTGAGTTTCCATATGGGGCTCCTCTAAGCTATAGATGCTGGTATGACCCTACCAGGGAATTTGGCAGGGATGCCCCACACTCAGGATTGGGCCTCATCAGCCCCTTTCTCAAGGTAAAAGGGAACCTAGAGGTGAGAGAGTTAATCCATACACATCGTTTGCCTCTCTCTTTTACTTTCAGTTAATAAGTATCACAAAATATTATTGGTTCTTAACGGGATCCCTCGAGGGTTAATTACATGGTGAGGAATTGTATGTGAACACAACTAATATGTGTTTAGGAGATATACCTCTGGGAAAAAATCACATTGATCTTTACAAAGGGAAAAACAAGATCTCCCCCATGCAGATGGAGAGGGCAAAAAGACTTCACTCAGCGCTTCCCGCTTGTCATCGACTCTTACAATGACTCCTAGAATATCTCTGGCTTCTTTCTGTCTTGTCATCACAGAGTTCTTGTTCCGAAATGGGGCCAGAGAGGGCATATTGTTCTTTCCCCAACTTCCCAGCAGGCCAGTAACTAAACAGACAACTCGCTGGTCCATTCCCTTCTGATTTGAAATCTCTAGAGAAAACCGTTATATGGCTACCCGTGGAAAAGGCTCATCTCCTCCCCTCTGCTGCCCCTCATTCCTTGCTGGACTCTTATGGATAAAGATTTTTTTTCAGGTAGGTAACTTGAGGGTTCCTAGTCAGCCTACTCTAGAAACAATTCCTCCTGCTTTTCTCTTAGCCCCTAAATCTAAGAAAATGGAAAAATCTATAGGACGTATGTACCCAAAATGTAGTTGCCTTGGTGCTGGGGCAAGGTCCATTTGATATTTTGAATGAAAAACAATTCTGGATTGACTGAGTTAGTCATATGTACTAACCACCTGAAGTGTCTAGCTCTTTGGCCAGACTCTAGGCCAAGGCTTCTTAGCTTGGAGTTTATGGATAGATTTCAGGGGGTCTGAAACTTGGATGGGAAAAACACATCTTGATTTTTACTAACCTTTGTTTTCCTTGGCAGTCCTATGCATTATATTTTGGGTACTTAAAGGCATTTTTCTGAGAAAAGGTCTGTAGGCTCCATCAGACTGCTAAAAGGATCCAGGATACAAAAAAAGATTAAGAACCTCAGGTTTGGGTAATGTCTGGGTCGTCCTAGTTCTGCCAATGAAGCTAAGCCAATCTCAGTGATAGAAAACTGGAGTCAAAGTTCAGATATAACCTGCCTAAACACAACTTTGTCCATTCATTCACTCACCATTCATTCATTCATTCATTCATTCATTCATTCATTTCTTTCAACAAATAGCAAATTATCTATGGTGTCCTTAATGCCTTATGCTCAACCTATGGGAGACATAAAGTTTATCTAATCCAGTGTCTTTGACCTCTTAGCACTTAACAGTCTATTAGTTAACCAATCAGTCAACAGGTGTGTATTGCGTACATGCTGTGAGCCAGGCACAGTGTTGTTTGGAATTGGTGATACAAATACAAACTGTTCCTGCCCTCAAGGAGTTTCCAGCCTACCAATGGGAGAATGCCAGTTAAATAACAGTATTCTGATATGTGAATTAATCAAAATTAACAAGCAACTAACTATCACAAGATATATATATGACTGCATCTTTGTATGAATAAAATTGATTAAAACCATTCTGGGATTGTTTTTGATTTACAACTAAACATTCAATCTCTCCCCCCATATTTTTAACAGCTACCCTACTTCACCATTGTTATCCATAAAATTTTATGAGGCACCACACAGGAATTTCTGAACACATGGCCTGCTTCTGGAAAACCTGGGAAAGCCCCTGTTTTAGAATCCCTACAAAGCAGAAGGGTCCACATGAGGAGCATGTAGAGTCATAGCTAAAAGGTATCTTGGAAGCCATCCAATTTGAGTCCTTCATTTTACAGATGAGGACATTGATGCCTAAGGAGGGGAGGTCACCAGACCTAAGGTCACCAGAGACAGCACTTGAACCCAGGACCTCCGAGTCCAGAGATGGTGTTCCATGTATTACAGCTGAGCAGTCTGGGGCATTCTGCTCAAGCAATGGGATGTCATGGAGAAGGTGGGGTGGGGCACATAACACATGGCCCCAATGACTCTGAAATGTGGCTTGAATGAAAGGTCTCTGGTAATCATGAAAGGAAAAGTCATGATTTTGCTTGAGAACAGCTTCTGGGGGACAGCTAGATGGCGCAGTGGATAGAGCACCGGCCCTGGAATCAGGAGTACCTGAGTTCAAATCTGGCCTCAGACACTTAACACTTACTAGCTGTGTGACCCTGGACAAGTCACTTAACCCCAATTTCCTCACTAAAAAAAAAAAGAGAAAACAGCTTCTGGGTTGTATTTATATATGTGACAAAAGCATGAAGCCCATAGAAGTGGGCATGCCCAAGGAGCCTCATCTGCTTCCCAGTGATTCCAGGCTGAAATACCTAGTCCAAGTTAGTATGGAATGTCTTTCATAAATTGTCTACAAACTATTTTTCTAGACTGAGTTCAAGTTACTTCCCTTTCAGCACTCAATGTTCTACCCAAATTGGCCTACATGCTGTCCCCCATAAGATGACCTTTTACCTTCCAACCTTTGAATTTGCAGTCTGTCTCACATGCATGCTGTGTTCCACCTTCTCACCTCTGCTACCGAATCTCTAGAAACCTTCAAGGCTTCAGTCCAGTACTTCCTTCTATATGAAGAAGCCGAGTGTTAGACTTGGAGCCAGGAAGACCAGAATTCATATCCTGTCTCAGATACTAAAAAACTATGTGATCGAAGGCAAATTACTTACCTTCTCTTGGCCTCAGTTCTTCATCTCTAAAAATGAGTACAACAATAGAACCTACCTCACAGAGTTGTTGTGAGGATCAACTGAGATAACAGGTATAATGTAAAGTGCTTTGCAGACCTTAAGCCTTATATAAAGTGAAATCTCTTCTTCTTCTTCTTCTTCTTCTTCTTCTTCTTCTTCTTCTTCTTCTTCTTCTTCTTCTCCTTCTTCTTCTTCTCCTCCTTCTCCTTTTCCTCCTTCTCTTTCTCCTTCTCCTCCTCCTCCTCCTCCTCCTCCTCCTCGTCCTCCTCCCCCTCCTCCTTCCCCCCACCAGTTGCTAATGCCCCCTTCTAACTGAAATTAATTTGGGTTTACTTTGCATCTGTTTTTGTGTTTACTCATCTATGTCAATAGTGCTTCTCCCCAGTGGAATATAGGCATCTTAAGGGCAGGGATTATCATTTCATGGTATCCTGAGTACCTGGCACATTTTTGATGTTGAGTTATTTCAGTTGCGTCTGATTCTCCATGACCTCATTTGGGGTTTTCTTGGCAAAGGTACTGGGGTAGTTTTCCATTTCCTTCTCCAACTCATTTTACAGATGAGAAAAGCAAGGAAATTGGGGTTAAATGACTTGCCCAGGGTCACATGGCTAGGAAGTGTCTGAGGCCAGATTTGAACTCAGGTCCTCATGACTCCAGGACTGGAGCTCTATCCACTGCACCACTTAGCTGCCCCACCTGGCACGTAAAAGGCACTAAATAAATGCTTGCTGAATTAAATAATCCCCTGGGCCAGGACATCTAGGTCCAAATCCCACCTGAGACACTTTAAAGCTATGAGATTGTGGGTAAATTGTTTAACCTCTCAGAGCATCCATTTCCTCCTTAGTCAAATAAGTTCAGGAATAACTCCCCTATCTGCCCCATAAGGTTATGGGGAAGAAAGCACTTAGCAAAACTTGTAGTGCTATACAAAAGTGAGTTATTATTGTTGTTAGGTATGAATATTTGTTAAATCGAGTCACCCTTCTTGAAGCTCTCTGAATGGATCAATGACTTCTGCAAAAATGATAGGAACAGGGCGGCTAGGTGGCGCAGTGGATAAAGCACGGCCCTGGATTCAGGAGTACCTGAGTTCAAATCCGGCCTCAGACACTTGACACTTACTAGCTGTGTGACCCTGGGCAAGTCACTTAACCCCCATTGCCCTGCAAAAAAAAAATGATAGGAACAAACTGTATGAGTTTCCTTATTTATCTTACAAGTTGGAGGGGGCCTTAGAACTGAGGGTGTAATGGAAAGGATCTGGCATTTGGAGCACCTACCTGAGGGTAAGCACTCTGTAGACCCTAAAGAGCTAAGAAATGAGTTGCTATTATTATTACTCAACACAGCATCTATCTCTGTTTTCCATGACGCAGTCTCATACCCACAGTGCCTGGCACATAGTAAATGCTTAAGAAATGCCTGTTGATTGATTGATACTAGTTCACATGTTGCTTCAAATAGCTGCCTCACTTGAATCTGTTGTCATCAGCTACTGGGAAGGAGATTCTCTGTCTTCTGTTTCATCCATGACCTCCCCACATAGCTGAGATAGAGCTGAGCTTAGGAGTGGATGCTGTGTAAAGACTTCTTTTCCTATGGTGGGAAAGGGGACAGATGAAGCCAGGTAGTTGAAGTCAGTCAGTCCTTGTGGAGGCACATCTGGAGTATATTGTGTTTGGTTCTGGTGCTGTGATTTTAGAAGGACATTAATAAGCAAGAGCCTGTTCAGAGGAAAGACAGATATGGAACCCTTCATAATGTGGAAGGTCTTGTGCCCATGCTATATAAAGATCAGCCAAATGACCCGAGGATGTTTAGCTTGAAGGAGAGAAGACATGGGGTGGGGTGTATGAGCTGTCTTCAAGCAGCCACATGGACAATCTTTGTGGTAGCCAGCTAGGGACATCCCGCAGCTGCCCCGTAGCTAAGATATCCCAGTAGCTATCCCCTCAGTCAGCATGGGCAAGTGGGGAAATTGGCTATATCTACTAGCCACTTCTTGGCTTGGGAGCAGGGAGATTCCTTGGATCAGCAACAAGTCCACAAATGGCTTGTGTAGGCAAGTCACCTAATAATAGCTGTGGAGGTTATACAATTGTAGATTCGATTAAGTTTCCAAAGTGCTTTGAGCTCCTTGGTGGAAGCCAGTCCATAATACCAGGGTTTAGGAGAAGAAGCATTCTAATAACCATGGCTCTATTCCTCTTACCTTTTTTTTTCTTTCATAGACTACAGAGTACTTTCTTCACACATTGCCATGAATTATGATAGTGATATCTTTCCATTTTAAGTTCTTTTCTACTTCTACCACTGTATAATCCAGCAGTTACTGGGGAGATTTTCCATGAAGATCATAGGACTGACATCTTTAAAGTCATCACACAAACAGAGGTGACCAGGAAGGGACAGTAGCAAAAGCATGGAGAGACTCCAAGAAGACAAAAGGCATCAGTGAACATTAGCAATTGTGTCAATAATCTGGTTGAAGGCAGAGATGACACATTTTGGTGCGGCACATTTTTGCAAATGACTCATAGGGAGAAGGGTTAGCTAACACAGATAACAAAATCAGGATTCAAAACTATCTTGGCAGAATAATATGCTGGACTATAGCTGAGAAAATAAAGTATAATAACAATTACATGGTCTTGAATTTGAGTACAAAGACATAACTTTTCAAGTGTAAGACCTGAGAAAGCATGGCTAGTTCATCAGAAAAAAAATCTGCTGGATTTAGTGGACCACAAGTGCAATATGAGTCAACAGGGTGATATGATGATCCTGCCCTCTCCCTTCAAAAAAGCCCCTCAAACAAACAACCACCACCACCCTTATTTCAAATTATATAACTTAAAAAAAAGCATAATAGGGGCAGCTAGGTGGCACAGTGGATAAAGCACTGGCCCTGGAGTCAGGAGTACCTGAGTTCAGATTGGCCTCAAACACTTAACACTTACTAGCTGTGTGACCCTGGGCAAGTCACTTAACCCCAATTGCCTCACTAAAAAAAAAAAAAAAAAAAAAAGGCATAATAACCAGGACTAGGAGGCGGCACAGTGGCTAGAATGGCAGGCCTAAGGTCAGGAAGACTCATCTTCCTGTGTTCAAATCTGGCCTCAGACATTTACTAGTCATGTGACCCTGGGCAAATCATTTAACCCTGTTTGCCTCAATATCTTCATCTATAAAAAAGCTAGAGAAGGAACTAGCAAGCCATTCCAAGCATCTATGTCAAGAAAACCCCAAATGGGGTCATGAAGAATGGAATGTGACTGAAATGACTCAATAACAACAAGAAAGGGAGATGATAATCCCACTGTACTCTTCCCTACTCAGACTACATTTGGTATGTTGTCTTTAGTTATGGGCCTTATGTATTTTAGGAAGTACATTGGTAAGATGAAGAACATCCAAAGGAGGGCAACGAGGATGTTGAAAGACCTCTTTGTTGTATTACATGAGGGAAGGTAGTAAGAACTTCAGATGTTTAACCTAGCATGTTCTTGGGTGGCACAGCTTAGCTGACTTCAACTGTTTGAAGGATTCTTAGGTAGAAAAGTGGGTAACACCTCTTTTAGGGCAGAACTAAGAGCAAGGAGTGAAAAATGAAGAGAGGAAGATTTAGGAAAATAAGGAAAAAACATTCTAATAATTAAAGTTCTCCAAGTGTGAATTGTATGGTTTCCTAAGGTAGTGAGTTTCCCATCACTGGAAGTCTTTGAAGGCTGGAAGATCACTTGTTGAATATGTTGGGAAAAAGATTTGGGATACAGATTAAAATAGACATCTTCCCTTCCTCATAAATACCTACATGTAGTTGTCCAGTGCTCATTGCAATATGGTAGATTATGTTAAGCACAGAAATGTTTTAATTATCCAGAGAAAGAAGGAAGATTCCATTTCCCTGGGGCAGGACGATTGATTGCTTTGCAAGGCTCAGCTGAGACAATCTCTGTAAAGCCTTTGCAAAATTTAAAGCCATATACATGTCAGTTGTTGCTACCATTATTATTGGCTTTTATAAATTCAAAATGGACATGTGACCTGAATATAAAAGCTCATACCATAACAAAAAATTAGAAGAGAACTTTTTGTATAATTTTCACAGCAATGGATAGGTGATGAATTCTTAAATAAGGGATAAAGATGATTACAAAAGATAAAATATATCATTTAAATTATATGAAATTGAAAAACTTTTCCAGGCATGGTGGCTTGTACCTGTAAGCCCTTATGTTCAGAAGGCTGAGGCTGGTGAATGGCTTGAGTGCAGGAGTCCTGAGCTATAGTGGACTAAAGCCAATTCAGTGGTTATATTAAGTCTGGTACCAGTAGAGTGAGCCCCTAGAATTGAAAGGGAAGGACTAACACAGATCATAAATGGTTGTAGGTCAAAGTTCCCATACTGATAACTAGTGGATAGGCATAGGTGAGATGGGGAGACCAAGAAGGAAAAGAAAGGAAAGGAATAAAATTAAATTAAAAAAGAAAAGCCTTTGCATAAAAAAAGTTATTGCAACTATCATAAGAAGAAAAGCAGTAGCCTGGGGAAAATCTTTGTATCAAATATCTCTGAAAAGAGTCTGATATCGAAGATAAATAGGCATCTAACAGAAATATATGACTGAAAGTCATTCGTGAATTAAATATTCTCAAAAGAATTGTAAACTATCAACAATCATAAGAAAGAATACTCCAAATAACTAATTATAAAAGAAATGCAAATCAAAATAATTTCTCTTAGGTTTCACCTCACACTGAGAAAACTGGGAAAGGTGACAAAATATGGATATAGTAAATGAAAGAGGAGTTATGGAAAAATAGATATACTAATACACTATTGTTAAATCTTTAAACTATTTGGGAAAACAATTTGGAAATGAACCTTTGTCCCAGAGATTCCATTGATAGGCATATATTTTAAGGAGGTCAATGATAAAAAGACTTGTATGCACCAAATTATGTGCATCAGCAGTTTTTGTAGTAACAATGAACTAGAAGCAAAGCTCACTGATTGGGGAATGGCTTAACACATAGTGATACATGAATGTAATGAAATGTCACTATGTTGTAAGAAATGTGATGAATAGAGAGAAGCATGGGGAGAATTTTGCTAACTGATGCCAAGTAAAATAAGCAAAACAACTGAATCTGAATTTTACAAAACTGTAATGATCAAATTTGACCCCAAGGAAGAGATGTAAGAAGACACCTGCCTTCCTTCTTTGCAAAGATGTGGGATTATAATTATGGAACACTACAGATGATGTCAGACTTTTACAATGTGTTTGCTAGACTTTATAAACTTTAAACATTTTTTGCTTTATTTTTTGTTATAAGTATGTCTCCCTGGGAGGATAAGTTGCAAAAGGATTACATTAGGAAATATAGGTGAGATGAAAACAAAAGGCATCAATAACATTTATTTTTAAAATTATTTTCTTTTGTATGGACACTTATTCAGAGGTAACAACTACCTCCAACTAACAAATCCTAAAGTACATTTCACTGCTATCTTAAATACATATATGTTTCATATAATAATCATATATTCATGTGATAAACATATAATCTGTAAATTAAATAATTTATCATCATACATGTGTGTGCACATATGTATACATGTATGCATGTGTACATGCATATATATATATAATGTTTTCTCTGTTCTTCTACCCACTCCAAGCCCTGCAATATAATTTCATAGATTAAAAAAAAGTGTTAAAATGAGAAGGGACTGGGGGCAGCTAGGTGGTGCAGTAGATAGAGTACTGGCCCTGGAATCAGGAGAAGCTGAGTTCAAATCTGACCTCAGACACTTGACACTAGCTATGTGACCCTGGGCAAGTCACTTAACCCTGATTGCCTTGCTTAAAAAAATAATAATAATAAATAGAAGGCACTTACAAGATCAATTAGTCAATCCCATCATTTTGTAGAAGAGGAAACTGCAACCCCAAGAGAGGAAGTGATGTGGCTGAATTTTCTCAGCTAAAATCTGGCAGTCGTGATTTCACCCCTGTCTTTCTGACTTCAAGTAGATACAATGGAGAGTTACATTGGATTTGGAGCCTGAACACCTCCCCCCCCCCTACTACTTAAGGCATAGTTAACCCTAAGCAAGTCATTGGCCTTCTCTGGACCTCAGTTTTCTCCTCTGTAAAATAGAAGGCTATGCCAGGCACCAGGATTATGCATATAAGAAATGAAATTTTTAAAACCGTACTCATGAGAAGCTTGTGTTAGAAAGGTTTGGCTCTGGGGTCTACAAACTATGGCCCTCATGCCAGATCCTTCTGAGCTAAAAATTGTTTTTATACTTTTAAATACAATAAAACTTTATTTTAAAATGTAAAAGCTATTCTTTGCTCTGGGCAGTACAAAAAGAGGTGGCAGGCTGGAGCTGGCCCAGTGGGTCCACAGTTTGCCAACCCCTGGACTAGATAAATTCTTTAGTCTCTTTCAGTTAGACCTGTAACCAGCCATTTTTGCACCTGGGGCAAGGCATGAAAATGTGTCCTCAAATCCTGCATGCTATTTTAGTCCATGGCCATAGGCCCGCATAACTTCCTATTTAAACTAATTATTCTCAGTACATAACTAGGTAATAAACTCAGCAGTTGTTTCTGTGCTACTGAAGGAATTATATGTTATGTCACCACCCTTCAAATTCCAGTGCCCTGGGACAAAGCCCTTGTCATTCAGCCCTTGTTGTGGCTTTTCTTTTAGGTCTAAATCCTATGAATCTGTATAAATCCAGTGCTCTTTCCACGCTAACCTGATTAGATCAATTTCAGTTCTTAACAGAGGAGAATCCAGTCCAGAGAGATTCTGTGGGGATAAAGAAACGGCAGTGCAATGTTTATAACTGCTCAGATAGAAAATAACCCAGCACGGAGGAATTCAGGGATATTCACCAAGGGGTGGTTTTCAGGGGAGAAGCTTTAGGTTACTTTAAGGTGACAATTTCTAAATGAGAGCAAAACTGCGTAATAATATTTTAAAAATTAGGACCATTCTTAGTTCATGAGCTCCCCAGCCGGTGACAAAATATGCTATTAGTGGCCGTAGCACGATTCTGAAAATATACCTTCCTTACGACTTAACGCTTTTTTTCCCCTTCCCTGTGAGCTAAAAATTACAAAGCCCCGGATTTCATCGTTCTTGCAATCTATTCTTTTCCCCTGACTTCCTGTTTTCATGAAATTTTAATCAGGCACTTAAAATAAATAGCTATGCAGAGTCTCTCTGCCTCTTCGGATGCTTGGGATGGATGTTTGGGGTAAAGTGATAGTCCGGAGACCTTGAGAGCATTTAATCCCATTCGGACTTGGCAAGACAACAGAAAATGAAAGAGAAACACTGCTCCTTCTCTGTGCTGTGGGCCCAGAGTGGTCTGGAGCGCTCAAAAGAAAAAATCAACGTCCTTCCCTTTGCCATTGGAGCCACTGAAAGAAAACAGACCGATTTTGAAAAATACGTTATATGAAAGGCAGTGGTGTATTTTCAGGGCTACAAACAAGAAAAGTAAGAAGCTATGGTGAATAGATCACATTTTCAAATCCTGGGATAATGAAAAGATAATAATTAAATCAGCGCTGCTCCCTTCTGTTGCTAATGGTTTTTAATGGTGCATATTTGGTATAATAGGAAATAAATTAACCTCAATTGTCTGGTTGTTAAAACCAACCAAGATTTAATTTTTCTCCCCTTTCTGAGCATAAAAATGTTTCAATATAATTCATAGCATATCAATTTTAATAAAATCACCAGAGAACCACTATAGTTCCACTACAGCCAAGCATCATTGGATGGAGAGTCAGAACACCTGAATTCTAATGATGCTTACTAGATATGTAAGTAAAAGTCACTTGGGAAAGTCACTTTTCTACCCTGAGCCTCAGTTTCCCCCTGTTAAACTGAGAGGGTTGGACCAGACAATCTCAAAGATCTCTTCCAGTTCCAAATCTTATGATGCCATGTTCCTATAAATAACTGTGGGCATACCACTGGTCCAGCCAACAATCGAATCTGAAATAGAGTCAGTTGACATTGGTCCAAGTGCTGGCTTTGATATTCCCCATGTTAACTTGGGCAGATCATTGACCATTTCTGAAACTTGTTTCCTTATATGTGAAGCAGGGATAATAAAAGTAGCCTGATATGGAGGATAGAAGGCTGGCTTGGAGTCAAGAGTCCTGGGTTCAAATCCTATCTCTGACATTTCTTAGCTATGCAACCCTGGGCAAGTCACATCACTCCTATCTTTCCATTCTTTTTTACACCTTACACCCACTCTCCCACAGACTCTTTGATCCACGCACACTGGCCTCTTTGCTGTTCCTCAAATAAGATACCCTCTCTCCCAACTCCAGGCATTTTTCCTGGCTGCCCCATGCATGGAATATTTGCCTTCTTCTTTTCTGCCTCTAGGCTTCCCTGGATTCCTTCATGTTCCCAGATAAAATTGCATCTTCTACAGGAAACTTCCCTAATCTTCCTTAATTTGAGTGCCTTCCTTCTGTTGATTATTTCCAATTTATCCCACATATTGTTTATTTGTACATAGCTGTTTACATATTGTCTCCCCCATTAAACTGTGATGTCCTTGAAAACGGGAACCGTCCCCTCCTTTATTTGTATCCCTAGCACTCAGCACAGTGCCTGACACATAGTAGGTGCTTAACAAATGTTTATTGCCTGACCATGTGCCCTAGTCAATTCCCTGGGACTTAGTTATAAGTTATAAACTGACTGTGATCTAACATTGGTGTAAGGAATTCCCACAACAGAATTCTGAAAAAAAAAATCACAGATCATTCATGTATTCATTTAAGTTGAGAGAATCATACTTGTAATAGCTACCTAGTAGGATTGTTGGAAAGGCAATGCTTATCTCTCTATCTAAACCCTGATACATAACAGGAACAATAGCAAATCATAATAACGATGACAATGTTCATCATCACGACAACAACAAGCAATCACAAGAATAAGAACGTCTTTTGGCCTCCTGAAGAGCCATAGGTGCCAGGTTATACTGACAGGATAAAAAGAAAGGGGAAAGCTTGACTATAGATAAAATAGAGTTGCAGAGATTGCCAATGAATAAATGCAAAACCCTAGAGAGTTGGGAGAGAAGAGATTCAGAGGCTCTTAGGGAAATCGACTGGCCTGCTTGGAAATGCCAGGCTTCTTTTATGAAAGCAGAAAAAGGAGTAGGAAAGATCGTTGAAGTTTATGGGTCAGAATCTCAGCGATTAACGAAGCTCAAATGACTCGATGTGGAAATTAATATCTTCTCTTAATCCTGATCTCTCTCAATCTGTTTTGCCTTGAACTCAGTGTACTGTTCTTAGTTGTAACAAGGGGTTACAGTGACTGCTGGATTACTGATTGAAAACTTGCTACAGGCCCCACCAAGACCAATGGACAAGGTTGCTGGAGATTGTAGATTTGAGATTGACATAAGGAGGAAAAAGCCCAAAAAGTTTTCTAGGGAATGCAGTTATCCCCAAATGGATTATATCGATTGTAATAATAATCATAGCTATTATTTATATAGCATCTACTATATACCAAGCACTGTATTAAATGGTTTACAATTATTATCTCCCTTGATCCTCACAACAACCCTAAAAGGTATGTGCTATTCTTATCCCCATTTTCTAGATGAAGAAACTGAGAAAGATTGAGTGACTTTCCCATAATCACACAGTCACTAAGTATTTAAGGTCAAATTTGAACTCAGGTCTTCCCAGTTCCAGGCTCTACCTAGTTACTTCTTAGTAAATGATGAGTTTTCCATCATTAGAGGTCTTCAAAGCCTTTAGAGAAGGTCTTTGAAACCAGGCATCATCTTCCTGAGTTCAAATGTGGCCTCAAACACTTAGTAGCTATGTGACCCTAGACAAGTCACTTAACCCTGTTTGCCTCAGTTTCCTCATCTGTAGTAAAAGCTGGAGAAGAAAATGGTAAGCCATTCCAATATCTTTTCAAAGAAAACCCCAAATGGGGTCGTGATGAGTTGGACATTACTGAAACAAATGAACAATAACAAAATTGAAATGAGGGAACTGGAATTGTTTACCTAAAACAGGATAAGAGAGGGTTGATGTAAATGTTATCTTCTATTGCAGTATTTCAAGGGCTACCATGTAGAAGACAGATTGATTCCAGAGATAGATAGATAAGGTAAATAAATAGATAATGAAAAGAGAAAGAGAGAGAGAGAGAGAGAGAGAGAGAGAATGCCAAGCATTGGACTAAATTGTGGGGATATAAAACAAGCCAGCAAGACCTCAAGTAACTTATGTTCTAATGAGAGAAGACAATACATCAAAGAATGTTGGAAGATGGTAAAGAGACATTATGGAAATGGCATGGAGCCCTGGGCCCCTAAAGAATTAGACAAAAGTTCACCCATCAGAGTTAGGGGACCTAGGCATGAAATGAAGAGCTAGGTCCAGCAAGTATAACTTAAAAGAGACATTTGGTCAAGCTCTGGGCTTTTCCACTTAATAGCTGGGTAACCTAGGGCAATCTACTTCTTTATCTGAGTCTCAGTTTTTCCTCTACTGTAAAACAGAGCTATTTAAAACTTATAGTAGCCACCTCCTAGGGTTATTTAATGAAAATGTTTTATAGACATTAACATGCTCCATAATTGGGATTAATATTATCATTATTATCATCATTATTATTTTAGCTTAATAGATCAGTAAAAGCTTCTTAACAACCCAATCTGTCTAATAGTGGAATGGGGTGCCTCAGGAAGTAGTACTATAATAAGGTACTCAATGAGTAGAGATCAGATGCCCACTAGCACTAAGACTTTCATAGAAGACATTCCTGTTTAGGTATCATTCGAACTAGACACCATTTAAGGCTTCATCTAGTTCTGGGATTACGTGATTTTGTCTGCTCCCAAAGCATTTTGGGTATGGTGGTAGCCAGTGGGAAGAAGGGTAATGTTGGGGTCCAACATACAGGCTTCTTATAACATCGAATGGCTAACACATCTCTCATTAATGTTTGGAGGTTTATACCTGCCCTTTGGTGAGACCAGCATTCCATTCAGTTTCCATCATGGTGTGCATTCCACTGCCTTCATTACTCTGGTTTATTTTGAAGTGAGGAGGCTTCTGATTGGGCTTTTGGGAAACTCTGAACTATAAATATCACTGGGCCAAAACAAAGGCTTTTGGGGCTAGATGGACAAAGAAAGCAGCCTTCAGGAATTCACCTGAATTTCTCATCCTAGACATAAGACTTCATGACCCTTCCTTTTGGGTGGCACAGAGGACAGAGTACCATGCTTAGTATCAGGAAGGCTCAAACCCTGCCTCAGACACTGTCTAGCAAGGGCAAGTCCTTTAATCTCTCTCAACCTCAATTTCCTCATGTATAAAATAGAAAGCTGGACTCTATGGCCTCTAAAGCTCCTTCCAGCTCTAGTCTACCATCCTTCTCTTTTAAAAACAAAGGACTGAGGGGGCAGCTAGGTGGTGCAGTGGATAAATGCACCAGCCCTGGATTGAGGAGGACCTGAGTTCAAATTCTGCCTCAGACACTTGATACTGATTAGCTGTGTGACCCTGGGCAAGTCACTTAACCCTCATTTCCCCACAAAAAATTAATTAAATTTTAAAAAAGATGCTGATGTCCATTTTGTCAAAGAGGACAGGAAACCAAGAACCAAGCCCTTCCTTCACCCAGGGATGTTTAGCCCAGAAAAGATTTAAGTGGGACCTGATAGGAGTCTTCAGAGCTCTAAAAATTCTATCATGTGGATAAGGGGCTTAGATTTTTTTCCCCAGAGGGCAGAACAAGGAGCAGTGAGTGGAATTTATAGAAAGGGAAGATGCTGGACTGGAGAACTGAGGAGACCAAAATTTGAATCCCAGATTTATGTTGAAGAGGCTGGTGATACAGAAAGCATTAATTCTGGAACTGAATTCAAATCTCATTTATTACTGCATGACCTTGGGCAAGTCTCTTGACCTCCTGAGCCTCACTTTCCTCTTCAGTAAAATGAGGGGGTTAGATTAGATGTCTCCCTCCCAGTTCTATATCTATGCTATTAACTGAGGAACTCTGGGAAAGTCACTTTTCTCTGAGCCTCAGTTTAATTCTCAGAAAGACGGGAGGATAATCCTCACCCTACCTAGGTCACAAGGATGTTTCTACAAGGAAGACACCTAGGAAAGCTTAAAACTCTCTAGAACCCCGGGTGGTTATTATGATTTTTACAATTATTATTATCAGCAGCATTGTTATTATACCAATGGTAGCTATGTTTTTAAAAGGTTTGCCAAAATATTGCTTTGAATGCGGCAAGGACAGATCTGGAAATTACTAACAGTCTAATTCAGGCCCAAGCAAATGTCTCTGGTTTCTGTTTTTAAATTACCAACTACGCAGGGATCCTCAAGAATAGAGAGATGTCTGCGCTAGCTCAGCGCCTGCAATCTCGCTCCTCCATTCCGAGCGCCGCAGCCCGAGCATCTTCCCGGGTAGGATTTCCCTTCGTTTGCATATGTATAGGGTCTCCTCCAGCTCCCCTGCAGCTCCGTGCCAGGAAAAGGAAATGGAGCTGTCAGGAATTGCTATTTTCGTTTGTACCTATGGTCTCAGGAATGACGCCTGAGAGAAGCAGCGGCAGCTGCCGCCCGAGCAATGCCCAGCTGAGAACAAGGCTGCTGCCATCTCCCTCGCGCGATCCATCTGGACTTCACCTGAAGCACTTTGGGAGCTGAGTCTGAAACCTGCTCTGGGCTCCCAGTCAGAGAACCCAGACCCGAGAAAATGGATACTCTGGGAAGTTTCATCCATCCAAGAGGAGAATTCCCGTTCAAAAATGAAGTGAAGCCTTTAATGGAGGAAGCCATGGCAGAGGGGGATGGACTCTGGGATTTCATACTGGCTGCAAATCTCCGTTCTTCCATTTGGCTGGTTGGGTCAGCTTGGCTATATCGGATCTAATCCTCAGTGTCCTTGTTTATAAAATGGGAAGGATAATATTTAGTGCCTCTCCGTTGCTACACAGGGTTATTTTCACCTAGTGCCTCCCCTCAAACAAATTATCTTGTATTGATGTATTATTTTTGAATACATTTTGTATGGCTATCTATCTATCTATCTATCTATCTATCTATCTATCTATCTATCTATCTATCTATCTATCTATCTATCTGTCATCTATCTCTCTATCATCTCTATCTATCATCTATCTATCTGTTGTCTTCCCCAATAAGATATAAGCTTCTTGAGGGCAATTATTTTTTATGTCCCCCAGTGCCTAGCACAATGCCAGGTCCATAGTAGGTACTTAATACTTGTTGATTGGTTGGTTGACTAAAACACTTTTCTAAATACTGAAAGCTCTTGAGGAATAGAAATTATTATGCTGCATATTACATCTTTTTCAGTGATCCCCAAGCTGTCACAAAAGGTCCATTTGTTAACATTGATGTTTCAAAGCTAATATTAAATATATATATATATATATGTCATATAATTTGAATGGTACAACATCATGATCTGTACAGAATCAATATAGGAGGCAAACCAAAGGACAGTGGAAAGATCCATGGACTAGGTGGGTTACAGAGTATTAGCAACAATGCCTGGCACTCAGGCAGATTTCACAAAAACCTAGAAAAACTTACATGAATTGATGCTGAGTGAAATGAGCAGAACCAGGAGAACACTGTACACAGTATCAACAACACTGTGTGATGATCAACTGTGATAGACAACTCTTCTCAGCAATACAATGATTCAAGATTATTCCAAAGGACTCATGATGGAAAATGTTCTCCACATCCAGAAAAAAGAACTGTGGAATCTTGAATGCAGATTGAACCACAGTGTTTCTACTTTTTTTTTCTTTTTTGAGGTTTTTCCCTTTTGTTCTGATTCTTCTTTCACAACATAACCAATGCAGAAATATGTTTAATGTGATTGTACATATATAACCTATATCAGATTGCCTTCTGTCTTGGGGAGGGGGGAAGGAAGGGAGGGAGAAAGAAAAATTTGGAACTCAAAATCTTATAAAAACAAATGTTGAAAACTATCTTTACATGTTACTAGAAAATAATAAAATACTTTAATTATTAAAACACACACACACATACCACACACACACACAAAATACCAATGCCCTGGACTCAAGATTCCAGCAAATACGTGTTAGAATAAAGAGGTAAACCAGTCACATAGTGAGGGTAAGGGATGTCAAAGGGATAGCCTAAGAATTGCTGTAATGTGCACAGCACTTTCAAAGACCCAAAGGATGGCTACCTGCGTGTTGGATAGATACTCTATGGAGGATTTATAGAAGGACATGAAAAAGAATCACACAGGATGAGAAGATCTGGATGGGTTGAGATCCACATTGCCAAACCAACTATGCACATCGACGAAATCATAGCTGCACTGATGTGTGGAGGTATTATTCTTGTCTTGGTGCCATATCCCCAGGAGCTCTGTGAGGAAAAGGGGGCTATGTTACCTGTATTTTTTGTGTCTCCCTCAGCTCCTAGCCTGGTGCTTTATACCCTGGAAGAACTAAGACGATGTTTATTGAACGAACAAATGAATGAATGAATTTTCTGCCTCATGGGATTGTAAGAATCATGTGAGATAATGGGCATTAATCACTTCGTATATGTAAAGCACTATAAAAATGTTAGCTCTTCTAATGGCCTCATAGAGTTACAGAATAAAAGGCCTATGAGGGATTCTTAGAGGTATTTTTGTCCATCTCCAGCCTCAAGCAAGAGGCTATTATAATTTTCTTCATAATAATATAATCATTCCAGGTATTACTTCCAACAGGCAGTAAAAGAACACTGCCCTGGAAGTTAAAAGTCTTGGGTTGTTTCTCCCAGGGCCTACCTGTGTGCCTATTCTCCTAACCCCTTTAAGGGCAAAGACTAAGTTCTTGCTGGCTGGGAGGGGGAATAGTTGCCATCACCCCCCTCCCTCCTAACCTGGTTTCAACTGAATTTGCTCCAGGTTCCAAGAATCCCTAGTTATAGCTGTCATGACTCAGGTATTGATTCAGGAAAGGTGGAGTTAACCCATTTAACAGATGGAAAAACCAAGGCACAACAAGGTTAACGGTGTTGCCCAAGGTCACTCAGTGGGTTTGATCTGGGTTTGAATGGACAGCCTGACACTACCAGCCATGTGACATTGTGTAAATCATGTGACATCTGAGAGTCTGTTTCCTTATCTGGGGAGAAAAATCCAGTGATGAAACACTCTGATTTTAATCCCAGCCTTCTCTGCCTTGTGAGATTCTTGTGAGAATGAAATGATTTTGAATTCAACAAATAATTTAAAATAAAACAATGCCCTCTGAAAAACATATGAAAACAGCTTGAAAATTCAAAAAAACTTCACATATACTTATTGTTAGAATCCTATTTTTTGAGGGAGGAAGGGCACCTAATCTGTCATTTTAGTTGTTATAGAGGGATTGTCATCTTCTCTGCAACCTTCCATAGTTGTAGGAAGTAGCCTGGGGTCACTGAGAGACTCACAAGGTGGTCTGTGGTAGAGGTCCACTGGAACCCAGGTCTTCTTGACTCCAAGGCTAGTGTTCTGTCTTGCCACTATTTCTCTCAAAATGGTTATGATGTTTATAGGGAAGCCTCCATTATGCCTTGAGCTCAGAAGTCTGGTCTAGCAGAAAACCCATTACACCCTCACTCTGCCACTTACTCCCTGTTTGACTTTGGGCAAGTCACTTAACACCTTCATGCCTCAGTTTATCATCTGTAAAATGAGGGGTTTGCACTAGAGCACTTCAAAGGTCCCTCCCAGCTTTAAAATCTCTGATCCTATAAGCCTAGTCCTGCCAAAATCAATTTTAGCTCTTCCTTTTAAAAGCATCATGGTAAGACACCTCCACACAGGGATTTATGCCCCAGAGCAAGACTTCCAGGGCAGGGCAGTGAATGAAAAGATTGGCCAGAAGCTGTGGGAGGTTCTGTCTCCAGCTGCCTGTACTTATCTGGCATTCTGACAGCAGGGTAAGGCCTGGGATTTTGCAAACTCCCTGAGGAAACTGGCAGCCCATAGCAAGTAATAATGGGGCCTGTGTTCTTTGTGGTCTTGCATCTCCTCATCCAATCCTGGATCTCCTGCCAGACGGATGGAAACAGGCACCAATCTCAGATTTTCTGGTAGCCAGGAAGCACATCTGTGCTGGATAGGTGATGGGCACACATTGAATTATAGGATGGAATTCAGAGGCCAACTGGTCCAACCTGTCCCAGAATAGAAATTTCCTTTACACTATCCTAATAAATGGTCTTTCAGGTGTGTTGTTTTTTTTTCTTGAAGACCTCCACTCATGAGGAACTCCTTCCCTCCCAAAGCAGCCCAATCTCTTTTTTGAAAGTTCCAGGTGTTATAAAGTTTTTACTTATAATTGAAATGAAATATGCTTCTCTGTAACTGCCATGTATTATTGTTCCTAGTTCTTCCCCTGGACATTAACAGAATAATCCCTTTCTCCTATAACACCCCTTCAAAGGCTTGAAGACCACGAACTTGTCCTCTGCATTTCTTCTCTTCTATAGGAAAAAAAAACTTTTCCATTTGTTTTCAGTCGTCTTTACTTTGTAAATACCTTTCCTCAAATGTGATGTCCAGATGGAATCTGGGCCCAAATATAGACTTTTTCTGTTTGGCATTTGAAGCTCTTCATAACCTGGCCCCTTCCCACCATTCCAATTTCTTATATTTTTATACTACTCCACACACCTTAGCATCTAGGTAGACTGGCCTACTTGCAGGTCTTCCAATTTCATCTCCATCTCTGCCTTTGCAATGGCAGCCACCCATGCTTGGAATGCTCTATCTCTATCTCTATCATCTCTACCTCTTGGTTCCACTGGCTTCCTTCAGGACTCATCTGAAGTACTACTTTCTGCAAGAGGCTTTCACTAGTTCCCCTCCTTCTCCAGCTGATAATGCTTTCCCCTCTAGATTGCCTCTCAATTACTCCTTAAATGTTGTCTATACCTAGTTATTTACTTGTCTTCCCCATTATAATATACACTCCTCAAGGGCAAGGACGGCACTTTGCCTTTCTTTGTATTCCCAACACTTAACATAGTGTCCAGCACATAGTAGGTAGGTACATAATAAATGCTTATTGACTGACTAGTCCAATAAAGGCAGATGACATCAGAATTGTCACCTCCTTTGTCTAGACACTATGATTCCATTCACATGGGTTGATAGCCCATCAACTTTTTGGCTGCCATTATATATTGTCAGTTCAGATCAAAATTGAAATTGTTTGATCTTTGTCACATGAATTATTGTCCCATGTGGTCCCCATTCTGTACTTGTTATTCTCAATTTTTATTTTTAATATTTTATTCATATGTTGTGTTTTATATCACATTCATTTCCGGATATTCTGGTGCCATTCACAACCTATGAAACTTCCCTTGTAGTGAAAGAAAAAGGGAAAAAAATGGTTAAGCGGTCAACCAACAGAGAGACTTTGTTTAACATGCCATCCATCCCAACACCCATAGTCTAACTAACATCCATAGTTCCCTATCTCAGAAAGGAAATGAGGAAAATGCATTTCCTTCTTTCTTTTCAAGTCCCCAGATTGGTCACTAAATTATACAGCATTTAGTCTCCATTCAGTACTTTAGTAGTTGATTTTTTAGACCCAAGTGTAGGACTTTACATTTATCTTTATCTTTCTTGGACCCTGACTGAGTCACCCAATGTCCTAACCCAGCTGCAAGTTGCCTGCAAGTCCAATCAGTATGCAATCTGTCCTTTAATCAAGGTCATCCATAAAATTGTTTGCCATCGTCTGGAACTTCCGATCCTAAGTTTCCCATTGCTCCTCTTCCAAGGTGATTCATAAAGGAAGTAGTATAATACAGTGAGAGGAGGGAGGAATTTAGAGTCAGAGCACATGGCTTCAAATTCCAGGTCTATTGCTCTATCACACTCTGTGTGATCTTCAGCAAATCACTTCTTTTTGAGCCTCAGTTTTCCCATTTGTGAAATGAGATGATAGGGGAACTACATGTTCTTCAAGATCCCTTCCAACTTGAAATATATGATCCCAAGATCAAAAATTCTGTTGTCTGAAAGTCATAATATTCAAGATTCTTATTCTCTACTTCTAAGAAAACTCAGTCACACAGCCTGAGAGATGAGAGCATGTGCCAGAGTATAATGCAGTCTGATGAGCATTTATCAAATGTCTGCTCTCTTTGAGACACTGTCTTATGCACTCTACCTGCTGAGACAACAAGGAGACAACACTTTTTGCCCTCAAGAAGCTTTTATTCTCCTTGATGATAGAACATGCACACGTATGAGCAAAGAAGAGGTGAAGTTAGTGTCAAATAATTATAAGTGGTAGCACTAAAACAGGAAGGACCAGAACTGGCTCCATTATAGGAGGGGGTACCTAAACAGGTCAAGTATACTGGACATACAATAGGCCTTCAGCTTTGGGGCAGTCTGATTCAGTGACACCGAGAATGGCAATGGAAAAGAGCGATGGATTTGGAATCAGAGGGTCATTTGTTACCTATGTAACCCTGCCCTGCTACTTCCTATGTGTACTGCCTTGGCAAAGAGTCACTTACCCACCCTGTGCCTCACATTCTTCATCTGTGAAATGAAGAAGTTGGGTGGGGTACTCTCTAAGGCCCCTTTTGTGATCCTAAGATACTTTATAATAAAGGGAAATGTGCTTTATTGTCTACATCAGAGACATCATAGAAGCAGATTGTGAGGCTAGGTTATGCGCTGGAAACAGTATGGACCCAGATGAAGGGGCCCTCCCCAGGTCTGAATCCCAGCTCTGCTTCTGGGCAGCTATGACGCTGGGGAAATCGCTTTGCTCCCTAAACCTTATTTTCTCTATCTTAAGAACAAGGGGGGCTGCATTCCAGAACGGAGAACACATATTACCTTATACTGATAGTCTTTCTCCAATTCACCAAGGCCTAGTGTGGGTGCCAGCTCAACCCCTCAAAGGAACTGTTAAGAAACTCTGCAGAAAATTAAGTGGTTTGTATAGAATATTCCTTTGGAGACTTTCTTAAGAATGAGGCAAATTCTCCATGGCCAACTTAATATATCTTCCATGAAATTCCCTAAACAAATCTTATTGGTCTATTTAAGTGCTATCATTAAACCATTTATTGCTAAAATAAAGTAAAATGAAGGGGGTTGGACTAGCTCAAATCTAAGCTCCCATCCATAGGACAGTCTATGCTCTATGTTCCAAATTTGTTCCTGGGTCTGCTGTACAATATCCCATGTTATAAAGGTGCTCCCAGGCGAGATAGCTTATTTTCCATCTAGTCCAACAAACCTTGATAAAGCATTCAGTCCAACAAACCTTGATAAAGCAGCTAGTATGTGCAAGGAACTGTACGAGTTACAGAGCATACAAAGAAAAGAAAAAACCTACCAACTTCATCCATCAGGGGAGCTTATAATCGATGTGTTAAGGGTTTGGAGGGGGAATTGCTGCAAACCTTAAAGCACTACATAGGGGCAGCTAGGTGGCACAGTGGATAAAGCACCAGCCCTGGATTCAGGAGGACCTGAGTTCAAGTGCAGCCTCAGACACTTGACACTTCCTAGCTGTGTGACACTGGACAAGTCACTTAACCCTCATTGCCCGCCCCACCCCAAAAAAAAGCACTACATAAATTCAGTAATAATAATAGACATTTAAAGGTTTTCAAAGTGATATCTAATCTATCTGTCCATCTATCTATCTATCTGTCTGTCTATCTATTTACCTATCATCTATCTATCTATCTATCTATCTATCTATCTATCTATCTATCTATCTATCTTCTACATAATCTCATTTGATCCTCCTCACAACAACTCTGGGAGGTAGTCAACAAGCCAAGTTAAGCACTTATTAAGTTCCTACTATGGACATAAGCCAAGCATTTATAAAGCACCTACTATTTGCCAGGATATGATGGCTTCTAAGTTCCCTCCCAACTCTAAAGCTGTGATCCCGTGATGAAAGACTGGATTTCTAGTGAGAGACTGAACTGGACATATAGATTTGGGAATGATCTGTGTAAGCGTGTTCACTGAACCTCCCTGAGGAGATAATAATAATGGCAAGGGCAGGAAAATAATAGCAACCAGGATATAGCCAAGTGGAATGCCCACTTTTAGGGGACAAGAACTGGATAATGATCCGGCAAAGCAGATTGAGAAAGAATAACTAGATGAATAGGAGAACCAGGAAGGAACAGTGCCACAGAAAGTGAGGGATGTTCCAAGTCCTAATGACCCTCCAAGATCTGACACTCTCTGTTTGATCTGCTGAGGTCCTGTCCCACACTGAGGTTCTGTAATTCTATGATTCCATCCTCTGACCCCCAAGAATGAATACCTGCATTAATAACCCGAAGAAAGATGATCTTAAAGGAACTTAAATACAATCCTTAGGAGGAATGGGGAAACATCTCCCTCGTGCTCTTCTTGGCTTTGAATAATTTGACTGTAATTGTCCATGAGTCTTTGACATCATTTCCAGTCCTGAAGTAGGTTTCTGTCTGGGGTGATAATAGAGGACCAGGCATAATGAGACACCGTAAGTATATTTAGCACCAAAGTCTGGAAGACAGAAAAGAACCGCTTAGTGCTCCAAACGTCCTTGAGGCAGCACATGCATCCTATCCTAAGGTCCTGATGCAGCCAACTTTCTCTCTGTTTACACAGAAAAAAATGATCTTCCCTAGCTACCTTGTTGTGAATTGTTTTGACTAAGGATATAATAATGCCTGAGTTTCCAGATTATCCTGTATGTTGTCCTGATGGGTTAAAGGAAAGGATGGCCACATTACCCAATTAGAGTCAGGGTTTAGAACTAGAAGGAATCCCAGAGAGGCATGGCAATATTACTTTATAGTAAGGAAGCTGAGACCCAGAGTAGTGGTGACTTGTTCAGGGTCCCACAAGAATAAATGACAAAAGAGGGAAATGAAACTAAATCCAAATATGCCTTTTCCACTGCTAGTGCCTTCCCTCTGAGATTACCTCCTATCTACTCTATATGCTTCTTGTATGTATGTAGTTGCCTGCATGTTGTCTAAATTAGAATGTGACCTCCTTGAGGGTAGGGACCATGGCTTTGTCTTTCATTATATATCCAGAACTAATCACAGTGACAGACAGATAGTAAGTCCTTAAGAAAAGCTCATTGACTTGCCATCTCAGCTTGGGGTGAGTTTTGTTATGTTGGTACAGCTATGACCTTAAGAAGAGGAGCAGGGTTGAGTGAAGTGCAAAGCTTCCTGGGAAAAAATATGATCAAGTAGGAGTTTATCAAAAGAGCTGGAGACGAGATATGTCTATGCCCAGCATAGATGGAAGCCAGGACACATATCCATGTGTATTCTGAGTATAACTCCTGAATGGAAGCTGGGTTGGAGTTAACTTCCATAGGGAAAGCAAAACTAGATAAGTCCATTGAGTAGTATGGGCATATTAGGAAGAAGGCTAGAAAAAATGTTTAATTCTGCAGAACTCATAGCACTCCTAATCTTCTGTATACTCTGAACATTTTATAGGTATCTATTTTTATTTTATCTTTTGTAACCAATAACTTCCTTAAACTTAAGTGTAGTGGGAATTCGAGAATGGAAATATAACCAATACCCAGGGATTTTCCTGCATGGTAGACAGAACATGAGTATACACAGAGACATATCCTGCCTAAAGTTACCAACTGGTTCCAGGAAAACATGGCTTTAGGTGAAACAATGTTATGTAGGGTCATTAGTTGTGTAGCAACTAGTTAAGTTATAAATATTATAAATGGATATGTTTTCATGACCTTAGTATATAGTTATAATAATGTATTAATTGCAACATTTGGTCACAGTAGTTTAATGTGTGGTATTCCTATGCAGGGATGACAAAAGTCAAATGATAGAGGAGTTTGCCTATACAACTGGTAATACTGATAATAGCTAGCATTTACATAGCACCGTATACGTACCAGGCACTGTGCAGAGCATATTACAAATATTATCTCATTTTTATCCTTGTAGGGACCTTGAGATGTAGTTGCTATTATCATCTCCATCTTACAGTTATGGAAATTGAAGCAAACAGAAGTGAAGTGATTTGCCCAAGGTCACATAGTTGTCTGAATTCAGGTCTTCCTGCCTCTAGCTCCTGCATTCTATCCACTGTGCCACCTATTTGCTCAATACAGTTCATCTCATAGTATAATAAAAGGAGTAAATGGGAGGGTCCCTAGGAACAGGTCCAGGTCCAGAGTTAGATTTGTTTTTCTGATGAAATCCATTTATATTTGAGTTCATTTCCGGCTTTGTGGTGAACTTTTCTAAATTTTACTAAAGAAAACAAAGTCTTCCAGCTTTGATACAGATTGCCTGAGGGTAACGATAGGGGTTCACAACTCTATAGGAGCTCTAAAGGTTATATAACATTTCCCTCACAACAGTTGCCCCTGAAAGTCAAGTAGGGCAAGGGTTATTATTCTCATTTTCCATGTGAGGAAACTGAGGCTCAGAGAAGAGACTTCCCTGTGGATGTTTAGTTGGAATCTGCTGACATTTAGGCCAATGATCCCTTCCTTCACTATGCCACTCTGCTACTCCTTGCTGACACTTGAACTGCTTCAGACAATCTGCTAGTATCTAAAAATAGATAGAATGTAGTACATATAATTTTTGTAAGATGACTAATACATGAATACCCCATGGAATGTTAGGTTAGTAGTTTTCCAAAGGCTGACTACCTATATATCCATCCATCTATCTATCTATCTATCTATCTATCTATCTATCTATCTATCATCTATCTACCATCTATCTTTCTACGATCTATCTGTTTACATATCTATTTACCTATCATCTATCTCTCTATGGATCTGTTTATCTATCCATCATCTATCCACTCATTTATCATTTATCTATCTCTATCTACTTATCTACCTTCAATCTATCTACCCATCATTCATCACCTATCATCTGTTTGTCTACCTACTTATCTATTTATCAGCTATATATCAGCTATTATTTCTCTACCAGTCTACTTATCTACCTATAATTATCTGGTATCTATCTTTCTATGCATTTACTTATCTATCATCTATTTATCTACCTATTTATTTATCTTCTACCTCTATCTGCTTACCTATCTATCATCTACCTATATTTATTATCCATCATCTGTTTATCTCTTTATATCTACCTAGATGCTTGTCTGTCTCTCTGATTTATGAGACAACTTTATAGGACTGGGGAATATTTTGGATTTATGATTTCATTGGTATAGGAAATTCCCAACCTGGAAGTTTTTTCTATCTATGTTGATTGACAACTCACCTGTAATTGTAACTTACAGCCTTAGAGAGTTGCCCAGGACACTGAGAGGTTGTGTCTTACTCATAGCCAAACAGCTGGTATGAATCAGAAGCACAACTTAAACCTAGGTTTCCTTGATTCCAAGGCCAGCATTTCATCCATCCACTGTTCCATGTTTTACTTGTTCAGCCGCATACTGAATCTGAGAAGCTTTGGCTAAGAAATTGTGAACCCATTCCCAAAAGAATTATACTGTATTCTGCTGAGAAGAGATTTGGAAGGTGGCTAGGTGACACAGTAAAGAGAGCCTGTCCTTAGAATTAGGAAGATCTGAATTTTAAAACTCCAGCCTCAGCCCCTTAACAACAGTGTTATCTAGGGCCAGTTATCTGACCTCAGTTTTTTTCATTTGTAAAATGAGGATAATAAAATAGCACCTACATGCTAGGATTGTTGTGAGGAGCAAGTGAGACAATATTTATAAAGTGCTTTGTAGACCTCAAAGTGCTGCATGAATGTTAGCTATTATTAATTAATTAATTACTTTTTATTGTTATTACATGGACCAAATAAAACATTTTGAAGTAAAATTTACTTTTTAAATGCGGCTTTTGTGATTCAAAACCTAGTCAGAAAGTTAACCAAGTCCATAATCACCCTCCTCTGTATCTTGTTTCCATTCCCAACTATGACCTTTTTGCTGACTTCTATAGTAGGAGGAAGGAAAAAAAGGTTATTAGTTAAAAACCATCCCTTGTGTTAAAGCTCACCGACATAAAGGCAGGAATACAAAAAGTATTCCGGTCATCCCCTCCCACCTTGAGAAGATTTGGAAATTTCATTTTGTTCATTCTGTAGAAAGAGAGGAAAAGGAATGAGAGTAGGAATCAGGCCCATGTATCCCTGCTGATCTGCCTGCATATCTGACCTGAATGTCTGACTTGGTCTTGTTATAATCTAAGCAAGTGATGTCATAAATGGAACAAGATTATCCAATGGGGGAGGAAAGAATGGCCATCCTCCAGTCAGGTCCCATCCCCTTGGGTTCCTCCTGCTCATTCTGCTCAGACCTACTCTGTCCTCTGCTTGACCTTTCAAGTGAATCACTCAGGAGTACAAGGAGAAATGAATTTCCTCATCCAATGGTCTGCTGGCTTAGTTAAGAAATAGGATTCATCTCCTCCCTCACCTTCAGAACAATAATGGCTCAATTCCACTGGGCAGAGTTGAAGTTACTGCCAAACTCCCCAGTCAAAGTGTGTGTGTGTGTGTGTGTGTGTGTGTGTGTGTGTGTGCGCACATGCGCACACGCACAGGTGTGTGTCCTTAGGGACAGAGGGGGGTAGGAAGCAGAGCATCCCAGGGCAAGACCTTCCTGACCTTGGCTAACTTCTCCATCTTCTGGGCCTCTAAAGAGTCACTCAGAACCATTCTTACTCTATAGGTTACTCATTACTCATCCTATTGTTGTTATTGTTGTTGAGGTGCTTAGTTGTGTCTAACTCTTGGTGACCCTGTGGACCATACTGTCCATGGGGTTTTCTTGGCAAAGATACTAGAATTATTTGACATTTCCTTCTCCAGAGGATTAAGGTAAATGGGGATTAATTAAATGACTTGTCCATAGTTACAAAGCTAACAAGTGTCTGAAGCTAGATTTGAACTTGGGTCTTCCTGATTTCAGGCCCAACAATCTATTCACTGAGCCACCCTGCTGCCTCCATTCATCCTATGATTTCAAATAATTCTTCAGAAGTTCTTTATGGAATGGGAGTGAACCATAGATTCATAGAATGCAAAAACTGGGGGCAGGGGGTTGTCTTTAGAAATTTGTGAAGGTATAGCCCCTCATTTTACAGAGGAAGGAACAGAGATTCAAAGCAGGAAGAAGTCTTGGCTGAGGCCACACAGTCAGGGAAATAAGATTGAGGGCTCCTAACTCCTTGTCCTAGCATCTTCTCACTACATTAGGCCACTTACCCTGGGCTCTGGACAGTAGCTTTTCCCTCACCATAGACAAAAGACCAGCTAAACTCTTCTTTTATGAAGTAGGGTTGACTGGTATTTCAATGGAAGATAAGCCCTTTGAGGGAAGGAACTTTCTCATATTTGTCTTTGGTCAAAGTCAGTGTCGGTACTGTGAAGAGAGAGAGTTAGTCCTGAAGCCATAATAACCTAGGTTCAACACTAATGCATTGTTGGTGGAGTTGTGAGCTGATCCAACCATTCTGGAAAGCAATTTAGAACTATGCCCTAAGGGCAATAAAACTGTGCATACTCTTTGACCCAGTAATACCACTACTAGGTCTGTATCCCAAAGAGATCACAAAAAAAGGAAAAGGAGCCACATGTACAAAAATATTTATAGCAGCTCTCTTTTTGGTAGCAAAGAATTGGAAATCAAGGGAATGTCCATCAAATGGGGAATGGCTGAAAAAGTTGTGGTATATGAATGTATGGAATACTATTGTGCCATAAAAATGATCAGCTGGCAGATTTCAGAAAACCTGGAAAGATTTAAGTGGACTGATGCTGAGTGAACTGAGCAGAACCAGGAGAACATTGTACACAGTAACAACAACATTGTATGATGATCAATTGTGATAGACTTGGCTCTTCTCAGAAATACAATGATCTAAGACAATTCCAAAAGACTCATGATGGAAAATGCTTGAACCATACTGTTTCTACTTTTTTGGTGTTTTTTTTTATTTTTTGAGGTTTTTCCCTTTTGTTCTGATTCTTCTTTCACAACATGACTAATGTAGAAATATGTTTAATGTGATTGTACATGTATAACCTATATCAGATTGCTTTCTGTCCTGGGGGGAGGAAAGGGATGGAGAAAAATTTGAAACTCAAAATTTTATAAAAAACAAATGTTGAAAACTATCTTTACATGTAACTGGAAAATAATAAAATACTTTTATGATTAAATATTTTCTATGACATATCTGAAAAAGTCATTTCAAATCAACTTAAAGACCTCATTGTGAGGATTCAATATTGAGACACAGTATGGCACAGTGGGAAGAGTCCTGAATTTAGCATTAAAGGACCTGACTTCAAATCCCAACCCTCACTCTTAGTATCTCTGTGAACTCTGGCAAATTATTCCACTTCTCTAGGACTGTTTCCTTCTCTTCCTAAAGCTCAGGTCTGACCATGTCAATCATACCTCCTTCACACATACCATGAACTCCAACAGCTCCCTGTTACTTCTAGGATAAAGTCCTTTACAACCTGCCTTCTGCCTATTTTTCCAGTTTTCTTCCCCTCTGCATACTGTATTATCTAGTTATATTGGTGTGCTGACTATTTCTTGCTCTCAACATTCCCCATTGCTTTTCTCCTTGTCTTTACACTAGCTGTCCTCCATGCCTGTTAGGAACTCTTCTCTCCCCTTGCCTCTACCTTTTGGTTTCCCTGGCTTCCTTCAAGACTCACGTCCAAAATCTGGATTCTAGTCTTGCTTCTGATGTGTCCTGGCTATATGACTCTAGGCAAGTCTTAATTTCTCAATGTTACAGATGATTCTCTAAGACTTTAAGGCATGGACAAGTTGCCAAACAGCAATTGTGGAGGGAGTTTCTTTATTAGGAATTCCCCACATTAATGAAATCACAAGACTGGAACCCCAAACTATGCTTTGTAATTTATGCGGGGCTTTCCATAAAATATCTCATCTGAGACTCACAACAGCCCTGTGAGCCGTTGCATAAGGATCATAACTGCTTTATAGATGAGGAAACTGAGGCTAAGACTGATAACAATTATGGAGGAAAGGACACTGGATTTGGAGTGAGAAGAAGTGTGATAATATCCAGATTCTGCTATTTATTAGCTGTGTGACCTTGGATAAGTTGTTCAGTCTCTAGGGCTCTACTTTTCTCACCTGGAAAATGAGGTGGTAAGGCTCTATGATCTCTAATATTCCTTTTTTCTCTAAATTGATGATCCAGTGATCCTACCTGTTTCCTGTGGGACCACAGGCAAGTTATTTCACCATGCTAGGTCTGTTTACTTATCTGAAAAAGAAGGTTATTGGACCAGATGTCTATAAAGGGCCCTCCCAGTCTAGACCTGATGTTTCAAGAAAGAGATTTGGTCAATGTCACAGAGTTTGGAAGAAATAAAGCTGGGAGCTCAACCCATGTCTTTTAACTTCAACCTGCTGCCCACAAAGCTGCCTAGGCTTTCTTGGCATAGTCTATACCTTCTTCTGAAAATGTAAAATTGGGTTTTACTCTCAAATGGCCCAATTCCCTGTGTGGAACGGGTCCAAACAGCCATGTTGCCTTTCTCCCAAGAACACTCAGTGACTAGGTAAGAAATTTCAGAACACAGTGATTTTATTGTGGTGCAAAAATAAAACTATCCAAGTGGATGGATGTGTTGTTGCTTCTCCCCTGGGCAAGTCACTTAACTTCTGTCTGCCTTACCTTCCTCATCTGTATAATGGGGATCGTAATAGGACCTGACTCTTGAGGTTGTCCTGAGGATAAAATGAAATAATATCTGTAAAGTGTTTTGAAGACTTAAAGAACAACATAAATGGTAGCTATTAATATTATTATTGTTCCCTTTGAGATAACCTCCAATCTACTCTATTGATATCTTACATGCACATATTGTTTACATGTTATTTCCTGCATTAGAGTGTGAGATCTTCAAGAGGAGAGACTGTATCAGCAGTTGTTCATATTGCCAGTGCTTAGCACTGTTCCCTGCACACAGGAAATGCCAATGCCCCTTCTGTTGCTTTGACTAGAATGCAAGCGATCTTAGAGACCATTTAGTCTGATCCTTTTGTTTTACGGAAGAGGAAAGTGAGATCCAGAGAGGGGGAAAAACTCATTTAAAATCACACAGCAAGTTAGTGTCAGAGACAGGATCTAGTCTTCTGATTCCATGTGCAGGATCCTTTCCGTTGAACAACACTGCTTGTTCACCAAAGCTCAGTTGTATCGTTGACTCTTCCATTCATTCCCACATTTCCATATGGATGTCCACAGTGGAGACATCTATCCATCCATCCATTCATTTCCCGTTTCCTAAGTATTCACTATGTAGAAGACATTACACTAGGTGCTAGGGATACAAAGACGAAAATAAAACACTCTCTGCCCTTGAAGGAACTTACTTTCTTTTTTTTCAGGGAATAGGGGTAGGTGTACAACATGTATACAGATAAATAAATATAACATACATCCCATGCAAGTTCAAGGTTGAGAGGAAGTGAGTACTAACGATTTTGGGGATGCAAAAAAAAATTATGCTGTAGGAGGCACGCCATGATCCATGGCATTGCAAAGAGTCAGACATAACAGAATGACAGAACAACCCGGACTAAAGGGGTTAGACTAGATGACCTGTGAGGATCCTTCTAGCTCTAAGTCTTTAATCCAACTCACACTTTTGGGTGGTTCAGCAAACCATAACAATGGACCCACTGATCACCAAAAGGGAGCAGTCACCTAGAAAAGGGTGCGAAGTATAGACTCCAAGCTTTGCAAATGGTAGGGCACCAGAAGGCCTTCTGTCATGCCAGACATGGTTGAAATAGTTTGGATTCCAATTAAAATCATGACAGAATTTGCAATGATCATATCAGGAAAAGACTCATGCTTCCCTTGGTCTACCAGTCATATAGGAGGACTGAGTAGTCTTCATAAGGGTAGGGGGTAAGGGTTATGGAAAGGACACTAGAATTGAAAGTCAGAAGAACCAGGTCCAAATCCTTGGTCTACTTCTTCTCTTTTTTTTTTTTCCCTTTGGTGAGGCAATTGGGGTTAAGTGACTTGCCCAGGGTCACACAGCTAGTACGTGTCAAGTGTCTGAAGCCGGATTTGAACTCAGGTCCTCCTGACTCCAGGGCCGGTGCTCTATCCACTGCGCCACCGAGCTGCCCCCAAATCCATCATTTTTTACACTGTACCATGTGAATCCAGCTTCTCTAGACCTGAGTTTCATTATCTGTAAAGTGAGTAGTTTATACCAGACAGTCTTTAAGGTCGCTTCCACCTCCAGACCCACTTCTGGTATATGTTTGAAAGGTTTCTGAGGAGTATAACAGACCCCAAAGGAGGAGTTGTGGACGGATTGAGACAAAGACGGCACAAGCGGGAGAGGGGAGAGCCCATGACTATGAGATCAGAGAGCCACTCGTACATAAGCAGCAACAAGAAAATTATAGCAGGAGTCCGTTTTAGCAAGAACTCCTCCTCCCAGTGCAAGAAGCCAGCGGAAATTCAGGATGAGAACTGAGATTCTGTGAAACAAGAACGAACAAACACAAGCCAGGCCCCAGGCCCAGGGGTCCTTTCAGTAGCTGGGCCGTGTGTCCACGCGGCTCCCATGGCCCAGCAGTATTATTTTTGGCTCCAGCCATGTGATGAGTCAGTCCTGGTTGGATTAGCTCGAGCCAGGGCCAACTTCCAGGCTGTTGAGTCCCCAGAACAGCAGTCGGCGGCCACAGGGGATGAAATAGGTGGCTGTTGGCTGAGTCTCCCCATTTCTTTGAGACCTCCCACCTGGGGCCTCTCCAAAGCTCTCTGACTGCTGGGGGATATGGGGGGAATGCTGGGAATAAAAGGAGCAGTTGGACCTCTCCCTCAAACTCCTCCTCTCCGTTTTGTGAGCATGGGGAGCCAATTTCGATGACCTCAGCACAGTGGCTCAGGGACAGGTCTGACTTGCAAACTTGGCTTTTCCAATGCTGTGGGCCTAATTGTTCAGGCTTTCTGGGTTAGGAGAGTTTATTTTCCCCAGGCCAACGTACACCTCAATCCAGCGCTAATTAACAACACTGCTCCTGGGGTTAATCTAAGATGGCAACTTTGCCAAAGTCCAAGGGAAGGGTTTTTCGGCCTGATTTGTTTCCCTACAATTTATATTATGCAGCTTTAAAAAATTTTTCATTAGTAAGTGGAATCCTTCAATAGAAAAGCTATCAAATCTATAAAGGTTTGCCAGATTTTTTAAACTCTTCCCCAAATGACCCAGCCACAGAATCCATAAAAGTCAGCATAAACTGGACTATTGTATCAGTACCCCATGCCTACAATTAATCCCTCTTGAGTTTCACCCCCTGAAATCTTATGTTTCCTTTGCTGCTCAGTTCGGTGGCTATCTGCCTGGAGCCTTTCCCTTATCTATTTTTTAAGTATTTCCAGAATATTTTGCCTGTGTTATCCCTTTGCTCCTATCCTATGCTACTGTGTGACATATTTATTTGTATAGAGTATTCCCCGAATGAATGAATGAATGAATGAATGAATAAAAAATAATTTATTAAGTGCTTACCAGTCATCAAACACTTTGCTAAGCAGTTAGGATAGAAACAGAAAAACTGAGGCAGTTCCTGCTCTTGAGGAGTTCATAAAAGAAAATTTAGGTGCAAGGTGGATGGAAAGTTCAGAAATCCTAAAGGTGCAGCAAAGAGTCAGATGGAAAGTCCCAGGGTCATTAGGTTACATTCAGAGGTCAGATGACAGAGATGAGGGTCTTGAGCAGGTAGAATCAGGACACCTGGTAAAGTCTGTAGGACATTAGGAGGCAGCTGTAGGGCTGGTGGCAAGGCCTGGGAGGTCCTTTATCTCATTAGAAGGAATAGGGTTGGTGGCTCACATTTTATTCAGACCTTGTAAGCTGTCCGTATGGATTCTAGGACATCTTAGCAGGGATTGAAGATAATGAGGGAAGGTACCTTTCCACTTCCTGGTGTTCCTGGGTGGATTTCATTCTGGGATTCCTTAGTAGCACCCAACTTTGTATGTCCAATGCTAAGCATGACTGGCATATTGTTGTTGTTCAGTTGTTTCAGTTGTGTTTGACTCTTTGTGACCCTATTTGGGGTTTTCTTGGTGAAGATACTTGCACTGGTTTGCCATTTCCTTCTCCAGCTCATTTGACAGATGAGGAAACTGAGGCAAACAGGGTTAAGTGACTTGCCCAGGTCACATAGCTAGTAAGTGTCTGAGGCCAGATTTGAAGGAAGATGAGTCTTCCTGACTCCAGGCCCAGAGCTCCATCCACTGAGCCACGTAGCTGCTCCAGGAGTCAGCTTCTTGTGTGATTCGTTCAAAACCAACAACTTCACTGTGAATAAGATTTTCCTAACAGAATGTAATAATGTCAGTGATAACAAATGATTAATGACTCCTCAGACTCCAGGAAGAGACCTGGCATGCCACCTGATTGTAGTAGGGAAGGCCACCCCCATCATACCCTTTGGGACCCAGTGCTAATCCCTAGTATCTGTCCCACTCCAACTACACATACCCAGACCTAGTTCATAGTTTCTTCTAATTTGCATGCAAGTGTAATCTCTTCTTTTGGGTGTGTTTCTCCTTAATGGTAGAGGGAGTTTTACTCAATTCAGTAAAACTTTACAGACATTTAAACCTAGCCAGTAAAACAGGGGATGAGGGAGGGCTACTATCCTCCATCCATGCAAGAGTGTCATGAGCTAAGCCAGAGGCCAGTCTTTATCAGTGATCACAGCTGAGCAGAGGCTGGCCCCCTAACTCCATCTGTCACCTACACAGGCTTTCGTCCCCTAACCTGAGGGGTTCCAGATCTCCCAGAAACATAAAGACAAGATGCATCTTACTTATGTTAGAGCATAGGGCTCCAATCCAGAGTGAGACCCATGAACTCACACAATTAATGGATTTCCAATTGCCGTAGAGGAAGAGTTCCCTAGGGTACAAGGTCCTTCATGAAAATCCAGGTTTTGGAATCACACAGAGATCCTCCTATTCCAATTAGACCAGCAGTACTGGGATAAGAATGATAACAAAAATAACAATAAAGAGCATTTTAAGTTTTGCAATTCTGTTGTTGTTATTGATCAGTCATGTATGGCAAAGACACCAGAGTGCTTTGTCATTTCCTTCTCCAGCTCATTTTACAGATGAGGAAACTGACCCAAATGGGGTTTAGTGACTTGTCCAGGGTCATACACCTAGTAATTGTCTCAGGACAGATTTGAACTCAGGACTCCCTGAACTCCAGGCCAAGAACTCTATCCAATGTGCCACCTAGCTGCCAAAGCTTACAAAGCACTTTATAAATACTATCTCATTTGATCCTCACAACAGTACTTGGAGATAGGTACAATTGCCAGTAAAAAGATGAGGAAAATGAGGCAGGCAGAGGTTAAGTGACTTGTTCCCATAACTAGTAGTACCTGAAGTGACATTTGAACTCATGTTTCCTTGACCCCAGGTCCAGCATTCTACCTACTGTCCACCTAACAAATACTTATCTCCAGTCTTAGGTCATCCTTCAAACTAGTCATTATAGCCTGTCTGTGTTTCTAACCCATCTCTGTCTATGACTTTCCAATGAGATATGGGAATAACAATAACTCCCATTTTTGTATCACTATTAAGGATTACAAAGCACCAAACAACTCTATAAGGCCCATGGTTACTGGTGTTATCCCTGTTTTGCTGCTAAAGAAGCTGAGACTTGGGGTCAGGAAGAGACATCTACAGTCCCAAAGCTGGTCAGGATTAGAACCAGGATTCGATTTCTGGTCCTCTTGCTCCAATCCCCTTTCCCCTATCACCAACTGCTTCCGGACACTAGAAGGACTGGGAAGGCAGCCCAGCAGTTCCTTTATAAAGCCAACTTGGCAATCCTTGCTCTTTCTTTAGGCCTCAACAAGGTGGGTATAATCACACCTGAGATTCCACACCAAGCCCTGAGGAAATGCTAAGCACATCCGTTAACGAGGCTGAGCTGAATGGCACTAGACATGCCTGGTTGGCTGATTGGATTTCACCAGGCCAGGATGACCAGGCAAACCAACCATCCTGCCTACTTATCCATGCCCACATGATTATAGGAAGCTTTAGCTCTTCTGTTTTCTATTTCATGGCTCTGGGACATAGATGTAAATCAAAGTCAGTGAGGCAAAGGATGAGGTTTTTTTTTTTTTCCCCATGGTGGAATTTTATAGTCTTGATCTTGAAAATATGCTTCAAACAGGAGCCATCAATTGAAATTTCCTGAATTAGTCTTTATTGCTTAAAAATAAGTTTTACTAGTGTCTTTTACTGTGCATCAAAGTCATTTTTGGATACATGCTACCTTGTCCAAACTCTCTACTCCCACACAAACATACACAAAAAAGTTACCCTACCCTTGTAACAAAGAAGACCAGCTATTGGTGATCATATTTAACAGGGTATGTCATATTTTGTACCCATAGTCCCCCACCTTGGTGGGGAAAAGAAAGACGATCTATATTGTTATAGTTTGTCCTTCATTCTGGAAGAGGACAATGACATCGGGAGATGATGTCACGACTTGCACTTAATTGGATTTAAGTGAGGGAGGGCTGTGTAAGGTCACCAACCTTACTCTCTCCTCCAGAGTCATCTGGATCAAATGATAAGATTTACATCAAGATAGCTGGAGATGACCCCAGATGTTTAAGAGAATTGGGGTTAAGTGACTTGCCCTGGGTCACACAACTGTTAAGTGTCTGAGGTGAGATTGGAACTCAGGTCCTCCCAACTTCAGGGCCAGTGCTCCATCTACTGTGCCACCTAGCTTCCCTGAATCTACATTACTTCTGATATTTGTGGTAGTTAATAGATATTCACCACATGATGGAGAGACACTTGGCTTGGAATCAGGAGATTAAAAACTCTAATGCCAGCTTGACCACTTGGTAGCTGTGTGAGCTTTGCCAAGTCTCTTCTCCTCCCGCCCCTCATACCCCCAACTCCCCAGTCTCTGTTTCTTCATCTCTTAAACAGGACTAATAACTTTGAATCTTTCCTCCTTACAGGGTTGTCATGGCAGTCACTTAAAGCCCTGGAGATATAGAGAGGAAAAACCAGAAGTTTCCGTTTGAAACTTCTAAAAATTTAGGTAATGGTGGTATGGTTAAGATCAACATCATTTGGGGTCAGCTAGGTGGCGCAGTGGATAAAGCACTGGCCCTAGATTCAGGAGGACATAAGTTCAAATCTGTCCTCAGACACTTGACACTTACTAGCTGTGTGACCCTGGGCAAGTCACTTAACCCTCATTGCCCTGCAGTGAAAAAAAAAAAAAAGACCAACATCACTCAACATTCATTCATTTGGCAAGCATGTGCCAGGCCTCAGTTAAGCGTGGGATTCTCGGAGAGGCAAAGAAAGGTGGTCATGAGGAAGACACAGCCCCTGTGCTCAGTATAACACCATTCCCTGCACTTGGTCTAACACAGGGAGATGATACACGTACACAGATCTTGAGGCTCTGCATTAGGATGTGGTAACGATGTGCTGAAGAGTATTTGGTATCATGACAATCATAATGGAGGGAAGCTTCTTCTATTGGTGTAAAGAACAATACACTTGTCCTCAGGAGATCTGGTTTCAGGTCTAGATTCTGCCCCTCACTCTGGGCAAATCATTTGCCTGTTCAGAGTTTCCATTTCCTCACCTCTAAAATGGAAAAATGATACTTCAATAAGCATTTGTATGTACCCTATTATTGGTCTGTTCAGGAGGAGAGAACTTTTAATACTTTTAAAGGGTTTTGTGAATACAAGCAATGTGCTTTGTACAGCAGAAATTCTTATAAGTTAGAAGGACTCTGGAGAGAGGCAGTTTGGCAAAGAGGAGCAAGGAGCATCCCGGGAGTGAGGAAGACCTTGGTTCAAATCCTGCCTCTGATGCATACTGTCTGGGTACCCATGGGGTACCTAGCATTACCTTAGACAGCTTTCTAAAACTAAAAGTTTCTGATAGTTGACCATCTGTATTGATTGGTAAAGGGATTTCCCTCACCAGGAATTCACCATACTGATGAATGGACAAATCTAGACCTCTCCCAGAAAAAAAAATAAGTCATTCTGAAACCCCAGTTGTATGGTAAAGATGACTATGTTTAAATGCTTGTAGTTATGCAGTGTGTCCCCAAAAGTCTCAGTGCAGCTTGAAGCTTTAATAGCTTAAATGCCCTGTATGGACGACCTTTAGCAAGTAACTAAATGTTCCAAGCTTCAGTTTCCTCCCTTATAGCTTGTAGGTACATAATTATTTGCATTAGATTATGAGCTCCTTGAGGGCAGGGCTTGTCTTTCACCTTTCTTTGTATCCTCAGAGTTTAGCACAGTGCTTGACACACAGTGCTTAGCAAATATTTACTGACTTCTATGGCTAATGCTTTCCATCTAAAAATTACCTCCCACTTACAGTGAATGTATCTCATAGGTATAACTTTCTGCCCGTTGTATCTCCCTGAGAAAGGGAGAACAGGGATGGTGATTTTGACCACTTTGAATCCCTGACATTTCATCCAGTGCCCTGCACAGAGAAAGTGCTTGATCATTTGGTCTGGAGGCTGTCTAACTGGCAAGTTTCTTCCTACATATGTGTGTCTCTGCTGACTTGTCTCCCAACCAACATACTCACAGCCTTTTTCTAAACCTTTGCTTACCATGTTGGTTCTGCAAAGAAAGAAAAGTCAGAGGAAACAGAGACCGGTCGTTTTCACCAATGTATCATGAATTTGATCGAGCGGTTGTTTTCTCTTTGGGACACGATTTATCCGTCACATTCATTCCGAGATGTGATTTATTGGTCAATTTCTTCCCGAGATGTGATTTATTGGCCAATTCCTCTTCAAGATTTGATTAAAACCCATTACATAAGTCTTTTCGGATCTATTTCTAAATATCATCTATATTTCTAAAGCTGGATATTTAGAGTCTTTATTCATAAACGGTCCTGATCGATGTTGACTTTCTTTTAGCTCCAGTTAGTCCTATTTGATGCAATCAGAATCCACTGAAATAGACCACAAAGTGGGATTATATAACAATTTACCCATATGCCAGTATAGGATAAAATGGAGGATTCATAGGTTCCCCTGAAGAGGCACTATACTACTATGGAAAACAAATTGGACTAAGAGTCAGGAGATTTGGGTTCAAATCACTAACTGCATGAGCCTGGGCAAATCATTTTTAACCCCTTTAGAGCCTGTTTCCTTCTTTGTAAACTAGGTACCATAATTGATGCATTAATTGATAATTGATTTCACAAGTGCCGTCTGTCAACCCCTAGAGAAGTGCTGGAGCTGATGTCAAAAAGACCTGGATTCAAATCATGCCTCAGACACTAGCTGTGTGACCTTGGGCAAGTCGCTTAAACCTCTGTTTGCCCCAGTCTTCTTATCTATATAATGGAGGTAATAATAGCACCCATCTCCCAGGGTTCTTGTGAGGATCAAATATCTGTTAGTTTTTGTAAAATTTTAAAAAAAGGAAAATGATAGGGCTTTTCAGGAAGGGATCTGATCTAATATATTAATAATAATAATAATTATCATTATAATTATCATTATTATTATTATTAACATTTATGTAGTACCTGCTGTCTGTGAGGGGCTGTGCTAAGTGCTTTACAATATTATTTCATTTGGTCCTCACAACAATCCTAGGAGTTGAATATTATTAATATTGTCATTTCACAGATGAGGAAACTGAGGCAAACAAGTTAAGAGACTTGCCTAGTGTCCCCCAGCTAGTTAAGTGTGTGAGGCCAGATTCAAAGTGAGGTCTTCCTGATTCTAGGGTCAGTGTTCAATCTATTGTATCATGTAGCTGCCCCTAAGTTGGGACCTTATGGAAAATCATGGATTGGGAACCAAAGGGACCCTTGAGATCATCTGGTTCAAAGGCTCTGACTCCTAAGGGTCCTTCTAGTTAAAAATCACTATAATTTTTATAGACTTCAGTATTTTTCAGAAAAGGTGGCCTGAAGCAGATTCTTCTCTGAATCTCTCCATGGGCACAGCTGATAAAGACCAGCTTAGCTTTAAGAACCATTGCCTTGGGGCAGCTAGGTAGCACAGTAGGTAAAGGACCTGAGTTCAAATCCAGCCTCTGACACTTGTCACTTACTAGCCGTGTGACCCTGGGCAAGTCACTTAACCCTCATTGCCCCGCCAAAAAAAAAAGAAAAAGAAAAAAAAAGAACCATTTCCTTACACAGGATCGAGGTTTAATAAATCCTTATTGGCTTAGACTGGGTCCCATTGGCCAGTCAGTTGGAGGAACCTTTCATATGGACTTAATGGCCAGTTCTAATCTGGCATCCACTGTTTAGTGACCTTTGAAAGTCCAACTGGAAGTCCTGTCTACTTGGCAGGAAAGACGGAGCAAACCCGTTGTCTCAGAGCAGCCTATTTGCAATAATCAAAAGCATCTTATCTCTTCTCTCTCTCCTATGGTGATTCTCACATTTTGGGGGTCTCGGGAACCCTTTACACTCTTAAAAATTATTGAGGTACCCAAAGAACTTCTGCTTACATGGATTCTATCTATTGATATTTCCTGTATTAGAAATTAAAATACCTTTGTATTATCATGAAAGTTGTGATCTCATGAACTCCCTGAAAGAGCCATAGTGGTCCCCTAGACCAGACTTTGAGGACCGCTGCTCTACATCATGGCCCCAGGCCCCCTGGGTTCCCAGACTTCAACTGGGGATGTGTCAAGGTCCAGCCCATGTGATGGTTCCTTTTTGAAAAATCCCTTCCTGGGCCACATGCATGCATTGAGATGAATCATAAGAAGTTGTTTCCTCCAGTGTCAGGATTATGATAAAGCAAATCTCTACCAAAGGCTGCTTCTAGCATCTTTCTTTTTTTCTGGCATGGAGAAAGCCCCATGTTCACAAAGGCTAGCCAGTAGAGCACAGTTGTTGGCATATCCCAGCAAGCTGGAAAACCCTGAGATACAAGCCCAGGGATGACCCGTGTTTGTGTGCCTGCCACCTGAGGACCAGGCTGTCAAAAGGGACTAACAAGGGACAAGAGGCCAGGGCTCAGATCTGTCAATTCCAAGGCCAAGGCTGGGTCACCCCTCCCCTGAACTTCCTTCTTCCCCTGGGGCTGCTCTCTGACGTTAGTGGGCTTCTGAGTACGGTTTTCTCTGGCCCATTGGAATGTCGTTGATGAGTCACTGTTTCCAGCTCCTCACCTGCTCCTCAGATCTTCAGCAGCCGGATTCTGGATGGGATGACTGCAGCAGCCACAGAGGTGGGAACTATGTGACTACAGTGACCAAAGACCGAAGTGATGTCACACCTGCGGCCCGTGCAATCAAGTTTAAGAAAAGGTGGCAATACTAGCCCTCGGCAATTCAGGTCTGAGGGATTGGTGTGGTACCATAGGCACAAACAAGCCCCATAAATAAATGAAGAAACCCTTGTGTTTTACTGTTTCTTACAACTTGTATGTAACACTTCTCTGGGACTTAGTTTTCTTGTCTGTAAAATGGAGAAGTTTAAAAAAAATTAATATAAAATAAAATAAAGGGATCAGACTAGATGACCTCTGAGGCCCCTTCTGGCTCTAAACCTGTGATTTGGGAAATAGGATTCTCATTCCAGTTCTGTCAACCTTAGAGCAATCTCTTTCTCTCCTTACAATTCAGTGTCTCTTTCTGAAATGTGAGACAGCTAGATTTAATGATATCTAAAGTCCATCCCAGACCTGAACCCCTATGACACCATAACATCTCCTGCTGGCATTTGCCTTGTCCATTAGGTTGACAATAGGATGGTTTGGAGGCATCATTGACCTTCAAGGAATCCAGGGTTTAGGGTGTTCTTTCCCTTCTGGACATAGCAGGCAATAGTTCTGTGCCCTTGTTTTCCAACATACCCACAGACCCCGACTCCCACCCTAAATCAACAGCCATCTCTGACTATTGCAAGATAGCCACAATACTGTGCCAGGGGCTTCCCACCCACCTCCGTCCCTATCCACTCTAGCACATGATCACAAGTCACTCTAATTCTGACCCACGGATTCTGGTGCCCTCCTGACAGTCAATCCAAGTAGTGGCACTGATCCCCCTGGGTCCTGCCTGGGGAGTCGGGCTTCTAGCTCCAGAAGTATTCGACTGTGAGTTAGAAGACCCAGGTATGAATCTAGGCTTTGACCATCATTAGCTGCACATCTCTTGTTCTCTCTAGGTTCAACTTCTGCAGGACTTCCAAGGGCCCTTCCTAAGTTGACATTCTATATTATTGGATTATATCCCTCCACCCATACCATAAAACCACAGATACCAAGAACTTGGTGCCAGACCAACCCCTATTGTTATACTGAAGTGGGGACTCTGAAAGTCCATGTGGCAGGACCCCAGCATTTTCCCCTTCCATAATCTAATTAAGTCAGGATGACCTAAGCACAAATCCTTTCTGTCTGTGTGACCCTGGCCAAGTCCTTTATTCTCTAATGCCCTAAGTGATTCTCTTAGATTATAAGTTGCCAAGCCAGGGTCAAGCTATATTGGTATATCTGCTCTGTAGGTATCTTGAATTTATCTATTTATTTATATAGTGCTTCCCTATTGGAAGTGAGTTCTTGGAGGGCAGAGACCATGTTTTTTGTCTTTTTTTTTAATCCTTGAGCTTAGCTTAGTGTCCAGCATATAGCAAATAGTTAAAAAATGCTTTTTGACCAAAAGGGAAATTTCCTAGATAAGATCTCCCTTCTTCAATGATATCACAGATCCTGTTTAAAGAAAAAAAGAAAAAAGAAAAACAGGGGGCAGCTAGGTGGCTCAGTGGATAAAGCACCGACCCTGGATTCAGGAGGACCTGAGTTCAAATCCCGCCTCAGACACTTGACACTTACTAGCTGTGTGACCCTGGGCAAGTCACTTAACCCTCATTGCCCTGAAAAAAAACAAAAACAAAAAACCCCAAACACCTAAACAAACCTAATTAAGTACTAAAGGTGCTAGACAAATGTCAATAGTTGTTATTATTCTTGTTAATATATGTTGTTATTAATATACATGTAGTATAATATATATAATATATATCATATAGGTGGCATAGTGGATAGAGCACCAGCCCTATAGTCAGGAAGACTCATCTTCATGAGTTCAAATCTGGCCTCAGACACTTATTAGCCATGTAGCCTGGACAAAACACTTAATCTTGTTTGCCTCTGTTTCCTCATATGTAAAATGAGCTGGAGAAGGAAATGACAAACCACTCCATTATCTTTGCCAATAAAACCCCAAATGGGATCATGAAAAGTCATAAATGACTGAAAAACAACTAACAAATTACATTATATATTATTAGTATAACAATGTGTTAATTATAATAATACATAATAATATTATAGTCACTGAACTTGGACCCTGGTCTCTAGTCCCTAAATGATCCCTGGGATTTGCTCTGCCTCACTGTATGAGAGAGAGAGAGAGAGAGAGAGAGAGAGAGAGAGAGAGAGAGAGAGAGAGAGAGAGAGAGAGATAGAGAGAGAGAGAGAGAGAGAGAGAGAGAGAGAGAGAGAGAGAGAGAGAGAGAGAGAGAGAGAGAGATTGAGCTTCTCAGACCTTCTGACCTCCTGTTAGATATGTCCTGAGGACACTCCAAATTCTTTCCCCACCCCTGATTCTTCTGGAACCCTGAGCCATTTTTATTACAGTGGCATGGGTATTTTTTTTTTAAACTCAGGCAGACAGTTTGGAGTCAGCTTTTGCCCAGAAAGCACCTTTGTTAAAAAGATGCCTCAGCATATTGTCTCTGGAATACAATCTGCTGCTGTGCCAAGGGTTAGCAGGCTCATGGCACTGGAGTGAGCCCAATCAGAGAAGCTGGCATTGCTTCTGCTCCCAGCTCCCAGCTCCCAGCTCCCAGCTCCCAGCTCCCAGACTGGTATCAGGAAAGAAGCCTTGGTTTGGAAGGCCAGACTCCTTGAAGACTTCAATCCAAGCATGGATGACCACTTTCTGGGTATATTTTCAAGGGGATGTTTTTTTCCAGGCATGGGTTGGACCAGATGGCCGTTGAAATCCCTTTCAACTCTAAAATTCTGTGATCCTGTGAATTTGGTCCCAGCTCTGCCATTAACCCACCCTGTGACCTTTGATGAGTCACTTCCCTCATATTGGGCTTCAGTTGCCCAGTCTTTAAGAAGAGAGGATTATTTGATCTCTAAGACTCCAGTCAGACTTTAAATCATTATATATAAGCATAAATATGCATATATATATATATTTATACAATGGGAACCTTTGTTATATATACACATATAATATATAATATAATAAATTATCCATCTATATTATATGATGAGCTCCTCCATTAGATTGTGAGTTCATTGAAGGAAGGGGCCGTTTTTGCTATTTTTTTAGTATCTTCAGTGCTTAGTACCATGCCTGGCATTCGGTAGGTGCTTAGTAAATGCTTGTTGACTAATTGAGTTACTGACCTGGGTTCAGGCTCCGTGCTGATTTCTGGGTAAGTCACTCATCGCCTTGGTCTTCTAGGCAAAACACCTAATCGGCCTTGACAGAGGGCGTTTACTAGGCAGAGGATTCCCTTTGCCAATGAAATCACCAACCCCCAAATCAAATATGATAAAGTGGATGAAACATATTCCTCAACCCATTCATGTAGGGTAGATGCTATTATTACCCCCAACCTCAGAAGAGCAAATGAAGCCTCAGAGAAATAACATTATTTGTCAGTCATGCAAATGGCAAGTGATAGAAATGACTGAATCTGGGTCTCTGAATTCAAAGAGGAACGGGGCGATGCTGGGCACTGATAAAGTAAGGAAGACCTGGGTTCTAACCCTGGTTCAGATACTTATTATCTTAGTGACCCTGGGCAAGTCAATTAACCGCTCTCATCCTTATCTTTCTCACCATGGACTATAGAGAGTGAGGATGTGTGTTGCAGTATTGCCTCTAAAGCTTGACTTGTCTAGCCTTAGCTTAATCACTGAATCCCCTGATCTTCAGTTTCTTTATCTGCAAAATAAAGGGGTTGGACTAGATGACTTCCAAGCTCCTTTTCAGCTGTGTACCTCAGATACCATGAACTTCAAGACCAGTGTGGTCTTTCTAAGGCACCATCTTGTCTCTCATTGAGTTGTTTTGTTTCTTGTTTCTTAGACTATGAATGAGCTCCCCATGGCCAGGGTTTCTTCCTATTCTGGGTCCTCTCACAGTGCAAGACACAACAGATACTTCAAAACTATCTGTTGATGGACTGATTGATTTATAGTTAATGTTCTGGGGCTATACTTATGTCAGACCATAGTAAGACCTTAGCTTCCCTGGAGATCCTCAAGGGATGAGGAATCTTAGGTAGCTGAATATTTTGGATAGCTGAGTATTTACTAAATTAACCATTCTGGATGGGAACTTTTCTGGAATATGCTTCAGACTTCCCTGCCTTGTTAAATAGGATAAATTAAACATATTTTCTTGATGACTAATAGCCATCAGTATGAGCATCAATATTGTACTGTGTTTAGAGATAATTAGGTGACACAGTAAAGAGAGAGCAGTGGACTTGGAATCAGGAAGATCCGAGTTCAAATATAGTCTAGCTGTTTCATGCTGGGCATCCCAGTATGTCTGCCTCAATTTCTTCAACTGTAAAATGGAAACAATAAGGGGCAGCTAGGTGGCCCAGTGGATAAAGCACCTGCCCTGGTTTCAGGAGGACCTGAGTTCAAATCTGGCCTCAGACACTTGACACTTACTAGCTGTGTTACCCTGGGCAAGTCACTTAACCCCCATTTCCCTGAAAAAAAAAAAAGAAACAAAAGTAGCATCTTCCTTGCAGGCTGCTTGTAAGGATCAACTGTGATAATATTTATAAAGCATTTAACACAGTGACTGGCACATAGTAGGTGCTTTTAAAAATGTTCAATTCCTTCTTTACTTTAGTACACTATTGCTTGCAGGGATGATCATGTTCAGAGAGACTATTTGCTTTAACAACAAATGACTTTTTTAAAAAGTATCTATGTCTGTTTTTACAGTTTTCATCATTTCCTCCCTCATGGTTAGGCTGTTGGCTGCTTTTTCTAGCTATCGTTAGTGTGCACCTGTCTAATTAGCTGGCTCAAATCAGTTGAAGGTTGGAGGACGATATAACTAAGCTTGTCAGAATTATGTGTAAAGTAAAAATAAGGGGAGCTCTGAGTGAGGGTCTCTCCTATGATTAAAGTATAAGAGAAGTACCTGGACTATGTAAAAAAGACCTCTGGATGTTAAGAAGACTTTCTTGCCTCCTCTCAGTCCCCTGGGTTGTTCTGGAATAATGAGGTCACCAACAAACAGAGTTCAAGATGAGATGTGACCACTTGCTGGGTATATTGTCAAGGGGAGGGTAACTCCCAGAAGAGGGAGGCTTCTCAAGGTCTTGTGGCTTCATCTAACAAGAAGGATGTGGATGTGTCAGAAGGAATGCCTTCCTGTCTGTGGGAGCACGAAGAAATTAGTTGTGGGCACAAGGGAAAGTTTTAAGAACGCAATGGGCATCATTTGGGGCAAAGTTTCTTAAACCATGGCTCATGACTCCCATACGGGATTGTGAAGAATTTGGCAGTAAATATATGCTTGATTTGTATACGCGGGATTGAGTAAAAGTTTCTCGGGTGAAAAGGGTTGTGAGTGGAAAAAGTTTAAGAAGCTCTGATTTAAGGGAAGGTTCAGGTATTGTGCCGTCCCACAGCACAGGGTTGGACCAAAGGAACTCTAGCTAGGGTGCTGGTCTTGGCCATTGGTAGATCTGGGTTGAAATCTTGACTCTAATGGTTCTTACACTGTGTGACCCTGGGCAAGTCTCTTAACATCTCTGAGCCCCAGCTTCTTCATCTGTACAATGCTGATAAAAAATTCCTAACGTACCTAACTCACAGGGTTATTTGAGGCTCTGATACAGTAATATATGAAGTATTTTTCAAATGTTAAAGTGGGTATATAAATGTTACTATTACTACCCATCCTCTAAAGGGCAATTCAAAAATCTCATCTCCATGCCAAATCTTCCCTGATTCACGTTGTTCACCCTGGCTCCCCAACCTTCTCCCCAGCCCCACAAAACACTTAAAAAAATCACCACCTTCCTACAGTTAGGAGATATTATTATGAATTATAATTATCTTGACTTTTTTGCATCCAACCTTTTTTTATTAATTTATGAAATAAAACAAGCATTTCCATAACAGAGCATAATAAAAAAGATGATTGTACATAAAACTGCAAATCTACTATGTACAACTTGCTATTACTTTTAAATATATAATAAAGTTATCATAATCATCGATGCATCAACCCCTTATTAGATTGCAAAGTCCTTGAGGGCAGGGAGCATGTCCTATTTGAATTTGTCTTCCCCAGCATTGAGCAATGGGCTTGATGTTATTGTTACACAGTAAACACTTAAGCTACCATTTGTTCGGTGAAAGAATGAATGAATTAGTAAATGAATTAATGAAAGAATGAATGAATGAATGAATGACTAAGGGAGGGAGAAGTTTTTCAGTCACTAAAAATAGCCCTATGTCATGGACCTGTACAAGTGATTTTATAGAATTGAATATTTAATTCCACTGTTCATTTTCAGATACAGCATAGATAAGGGGAAGGGGGGGCTGGGAATTGGTCTCACTCTATGACAATGACTTAGTACAATAGCTAAAAGAGCTCCCCCCGCCCCCCACCCCCATCCCTCCAGCTGGTCTGTCCTGCGCCTGTCTCTCAGCCACAAGCGCATCTCTCTCCCTCTTTGTTTTCCCTACAGCTCTCATACATACACAATCCCTCTTTCAGCTGATCCTCCTTTTGACAGATTTCAGCCAGCGAGATGGGAATTTTTTTTTATTTTCAATTCAATTGCATAAATAAGACAGTCAGCGGATGAGGGAGTGCCAGATATATTGATGCTGGGCTGCTGGGGAAGTTACCGAAGAATTCTCAGCCAAGGTAATTTCCTGAAGTTTCAGTTTCTGTAGGGAAAAAAAATGGACAATGGCAAATATCAGACATTTGAGGGTGGGGGGGAGGGGGAGGGAGGAAGGTCAGTTGCCTCTCCATGAAGGGAGTAAGCTGGCAGACTCCCTGGCAACAGTTAGAGCCTTGTGGGGGTGAAGTGGGGGGGGCGGGGCTAGGGCTTGCAACTACAATATTGGGTGAGCTTAGGGAGGATTCTGTGAAGCTGGGCAAAAAGGCTCAATTCCAAAAGGCCTGGTTTACACAGGCCAGGCAGGACTTGTCTAGGCATTCAGCCCCTTGTGTTCACATGGGTAGGCCTTCCTTCCACAATGTAAAGCAGCAGAAACAGTGCTAGGACTGAAGTCAGGAGACACCTGAATTTGAATCTGGACTCAGCTCCCTATGAGCTGTGAGCACAGCATTTAAACTCTCTGGGCCTCAGTGCTGCTACCATAGGACATGAGAATTAGAAAGAACTTTAGAAATGACTCAATCCAGTGACCTCATTGGAGAAAGCAGAAATCCAGGAACAGGTGAGGATTGACTGAAAGGTGTATACCCAGCCAGATAAAGTACCAAGGTCTTCTGACCCCCTGCCCAATGCTTCTGCCCTTATTGTATCACAGATCACCACAGAGCTGGAAGGGGATGTTTGATATCATCCAGTCCCCTTTTTACAAATAAGGAAACAGGTTCAGAAAAGTCAAGTGACTTAACCAAGGCCACACAGCACATTAAACATGGTCTTGTCTTAAGTACCTTGAAAAATCAAGGGGGGGGGGGGTGAGACAGAGAAAGACAGAGAGAGCAAGAGTGAGAGCAAGCGACAGAGACAGAGACAGAGAGACAGCGAGATGGAGAGACAGACAGATATACAGATAAACAGAAAGAGACAGAGACAGACAGAGAGATAGAAACAAAGAGAGAGACAGAGACAGAGACAACAAAAGAAGGGAAATAAAGAGAAAAGGGGAAAGAGGGAAAGGAAGAGGGGGTATAGAGGGAGAGAGAGAAAGACAGAGAGAGAGAGAGAGAGAAGGGAGAAGGCTGGGACAATTATCCTGCAAATTTAGGTAAAATATACCCTATCACTGAGGAAATAACATTGTTCCAGGGGCTGGAGACTCCTGATTGGCCGTCTCCATTGATTGAATTTATCAGCTAATTGCTCAGCCCTCCATTTCTCTGCCTGCGTAAACCAAGACTTTATTACAATTGATTTCACATCATCATTTCCTTTCTTGCTCATGACTTATGACTTCAATGGGCTTCTGACTTATTCAGTCCATAATGATTTGGTTTCTCCTGGTTCTTATTTTTATTTTTTAGGAAAATGTCATTCCTGCTACTACCACAACCACCCAAGACAATGCAGCATCCTTCCTGGTCTACAGGCCTTCGGACAGTCCCCCATTCCCAGGGATTTAAGAAATAAACTTCATTTTCCATTTCTGCTCATGTTTCTCATGTACAGATTCACTCAAGCTTCTACTTATTCATCTACTCACTCACCTATGCTATAAAAACCTGTATGCAAAGAAGAGAAACAGAAAAACATAATAAAACCTCTCCTTTATGCTAGAAAGGAGAAAGAAAGAAGAGGACCTACATTCTGCTCATTATTTGTTTTGTGAGCACTACCTTGCTATTTGACTTTGGACAAGTACCCTTGCTGGGCCTCAGTTTACTGATCTATCAAATGAGGGTCTTATACCATAATATCTCCAAGTTCTTTTCCAGTTGTCATGTTTAGCGAATGCATGAGCCAAGAGCAATTAGTAGCAAATGCATAGACTCAGCATGGATGAATAGGCTTGGGTGTGGTCATCAGGTAGATGTACACAGGTGAGGTTGACACATGCCAGTAATTTCCATTTCTTTGGTGTATTAAGGATCACAAAGCACTTTCCTCACAATAATCTTGTAGGGATAGGAGGGAAGAATATTACTATGCCCAGCTTACAAATGAGAAAACAGATGCCTGGAAAGATGAACTGACCTTCCCAAGATGGAGATAAGGTGTGGTTATGTAATCTCATCCTCATCTCACTCCTGCCCACATTCCCAACATACACACAGCAGCCTTCCTCCCTGTCTCCACCCCCATGAGCTCAAAGTGCTTTGATCAAACTTCCCAGAAGTCCCTCTGCTGCATCCCACCCACACCCATGGGTCAGCTCCGAGGTGCCCTGTGATCCCTCTCATGAAGTCCCTCTCCACCTGGCACCTGGAAGGCCTTGACCCTCTGCTCCCCACCCCTCAGCCCCAGCCACGGGGGCTGCAGATGTCACACAGTTGAAAGCACTAAGAACCCTGGGCGCTGAGTCTTTCATCAGACGGCTTAGCTCTAGTTTGGGGATGGGGGACAGAGATGAGACAAGGGAAGGGATCCAGGCCAAGGAGAATGACACAGAGACCAGGAGAAAGGGTGAAGTCAAAGGGAGTCCTAGATCCTTAGCAGCTGGAAGCATCCCAGCAGAGAGTCCTTTGGTAAGAGCCAAAGGCAGAATCTAATGTTGTTCTTCCATAGAAAATTCTCTGATTTTTCTGAATTCTGGACAATATCTCCAAGCCGATTGTGGCAACAGCATAAGGATCCTTGCATTTATTTTGTTGAGGAAGCTAGATATTTCGTACACAGTTCCTCTCTGGGCCTCAGTTTTCTCCTCTGAACAATGGGAATGTTGTACTAGAGTCACTTTTCCAGGGTACCTGCCATCTCTGAAGTCTTGCACGTCTGCAGAATTAGGCAAAATATCCACATTCTGTATTTTTTGTTATCAAGATTGCTTATCCATTGGCCCTATAGCAAGCCATCTTTTCTTTTTCTTCTTCTTTTTGCAAGACAATCGGGGTTAAGTGACTTGCCCAGGGTCACACAGGTAGTAAGTATCAAGTGTCTATGGGCAGATTTAAACTTGGGTCCTCCTGACTCCAGGGCCTGTGCTCTATCCCCTGTGCCACCTACCTGCCCAACCTTCTCTTATGATTTGAAAGAAATAGTTCAGTTCCCATTAATCCTCAGAATTAGAGGACCTAAGGGTGGACGGTGACCTCAGAGAGCATATAGTCCAACCCATACTTGAGCAAGTCTCCCTCTATAGCCAGGGACTACAGACTCCTCCTTGAGGGCTCCATGAAGAAATTTCAGGGGATCCATGAACTTGGATGGGAAAAATAAAATCTCATCTTTATTTTCACTCATCTTTGGCTTCCTTTGTATTCCTATATATTTTAATGAATGTATTTTTTAAAAAATATATATATTGTTAGGAGAATGTGGCTGCAGAATTCACTAGATTGCTGCAGGGGTAGCATGGGGGAGCCCACTGCACCTTCCACTTTTGGATAACCCTAAGAGCCAGGAGCTTTTCCTTACATTGGGGGGCCTAAAACTGCTTCCTTTGAACATCCACCCAATGATCCCAGAACTGCCCTGTTTGGCCAAGCAGAAAAAGCTAACCCCCTCCTTCCCAAGACAGACCTTTCAGAGAAAGGGAACTTGGCTTTGCAGGGCCTGCTTAACAACTCATTCTAAATCTGTGTCTGCCTTGTTTTCTTCTCATCCAATTGCCTTTTTTTCTTCTTCTTCAAATGAAACCACAATACAACTTATCAAACAAATGTGTTGAACAAGGGGACAGTGGATGTGGTTTGAGTGGGATTTGCTATTAACCAAGCTTGCCCACTGCTAAGAAAAGCCTGCACTCCTTTTTGATTCATGATAGCAAAGGTTTGTGCTTAGAATAACACTCCAGTGCTCTCATTTGACTTAACCACTGGTTGTGTGTGTGTGTGTGTGTGTGTGTGTGTGTTTCCTTCTAACAGACAACAGGCTAGTTCCCTGTTTGACTCATTCTGACCAGCCATGCTTCTTTAAGGACTCTCTCCTGCTGTGAGGAGGTCTGATGGCCTGGCATCCGTCTCCCTGCACCTTCTTAGCTGGCAGCAACTGGGCCCAACAGGACAATTGGCCTTTAGAAAGAGAAGAGTGCAGCTGGTGGAATTAGAAATCACAGCTTCCCCCCTGGGCTCCATCCTCCTCACCTGTCCTGGTAACATTAGCTCTCTGGTAGAAACAGGGAACAGATGTCAGGTGATTGAAAAACGGGAGCCTTTCCTTGTTTTATTGAGTTGTCACTGCGGAGAAATTTACTCTAATTTACTTGGAGACTAAATTACTGGATGTTCATAAAAAAAACTGTTGTACATTACCATCCCTAATTAAGATGTTAAACATGATTCCATTTTAAAATTGGAGGAGCCAACAGAAATGAAAAAAAAATGCTGATGAAACGCTATTTCACTCGTGTGCCCTTGGGTACCACATTGGTTTACATTCAACAGCTCAGGTGGACAGGTCCTGGGGAAGGAGCAGGCACGCGTCTGTATTCTTGGAAACATCTACCCCCAGAGCAGGTCCTTTCCCCCCTCCTTCCCCCCAATGCTTCTGAGCTACTTTGGAGGGAGCTGCCATAATTCATACCTTGTGTTTGAACCCTAGTTGCTTTGACAGAGGACATCAAAATGATTTGAAACTGGCCAGGGGTGAGGGAGAGAGCTCCCAAGCCCTGCGGTCCTGGCACTTCCAATCAAGTGGAGATGTACAGTGTTAAGGACTGGCACTAATTAGTCAGACTGGGAAGGGAAAGGGAATGGGTCCATTTTGTTTTCTCCTAAACTCAGTGAGTGGCAGAGCAATGTCTTTTTGTAGAAAGGCTAAAGATGAATTTGGTACGAAGGACTTGGGAGACAGAAGGCTTGTTTTCCAATGCTACAGACACTTATTAAACACCTACTGATCAATCAATCAACATTTATTAAAGGCTTACTATTTGCCAGGCCTTGTAGTCTTTGTTTTTAGCATTTGGGGATACAAATACTAAGACCCAAACCCAAGATTCCCTCAGGGAACTTCTGTGTTAGGGGAGCCAATGTGACATATTCACAGATCAGGTAAAAAGAGGTGGCTGAGTGATGAAGACAAAAGAGAGAACAGACAAAATGCTGAGGAATATTTAAGGAATAAGAATAAGAATAGCTGGGCAGCTAGGTGGCACAGTTGATAGAGTGTTGGCCCTAGATGACCCTGGGATCAGGAGGACCTGAGTTCAAATCCAGACGCAGACACTTACTAGCTATGTGACCCTGGAAGAGTCACTTAACCCTGTTTACCTCAGTTTTCTCATTTGTAAAATAAGCCGGAGAAGGAAATGGTAAACCACTTAATCACCTTTGCCAAGAAAACCCCAAATGGTGTCATGGAGAGTCAGACATGACTAATCCATAAAACAACAACAATAATAACAGCTAGTATTTACATAGCATTTTAAGGTTTACAAAGCACATAGCAAATATTATCTCATTTGATCTTCACAATAACCCTGAGAGTAGGTGCTATTATTATTCCCATTTTATAGTTAAGCAAACCGAGGCAGACCATGGTAAAGTGACTTGCCCACAGTCACACAGCTACTAAATGTCTGAGGCTGGATTCCATTCTGCCTCCAGATTTAAGGAAGCATTAAGAGGTTAAACGATTTGCCCAGAGTCACAAAGATCATAAGCGAGGCTGAATTTGAACTCAGGTCTTCCTGACTCCAGCCAGAGTCCACCCTCTATGAACTAAATCACTTCAAACTGCCCTAAGGAAGAAAAGAACTCATCTGTGTGACCCCGAACAAGATTCTTCCTCTCTTAAAAACCTCAGTTTCATCATCATTAGTTTATAAGCTCCTTGAGGCCAGGGACTGTCTTTTGCCCCTTTTTGTATTCCTAGCACTTCACACAAAGCCTGGCCCATAATAGGCCTTTAATAAATGTTTCCTGATTGATTAGTGTGTGCTATGAGAGGGCTGAAAGAGCTGGTCTTCAGCTCCTTTCACCCCATGACTCTATGACCTCCCTTCCTGCCATCTCTCATATTCTGTGATTCTCTCTTTACCGCACAGTGGAGAAATGAGATAACTGGCTTCATTGCTGAACTCAAACCCCTTTGCTGCTGTGAGAGAAGAGTTAGATTATATTTGTCAATAATGCTAGAATTCACCAGAACTGCTGTTTCACATGCCTTACCCAGGATCCCACTATCCCATCAGAGAGAGGCTCAGGACTTGAAATCCCAGAATCTGGAAGGAGAGTCAAGAGGAATTTAGTCCAATCAGTGCCCACGCTGGAATCTTTTCTGTATCATCACTGACTGCAATCACCCAGTGTTTTCTTTAAGGCCTCCAGTGATGGGGAACTCTCCCCCCACCCCCACCCCAAGACAACCCATTCTACTTTTGGATGGCTTTAGTGAGAAAGATTTTCCTTATAATGGAATAACATCATTGTTTGGCCTTATGACAGGTCATCTTCTACCCAGTCTAGCAAAGAGTTTTCAGAAATCATTAGCACCAGCAAAATTCTAATGAGCCCGTGGAATTATCGTAATTTTTCCCTTCACACACCTGAGCAAACTACTCTCAGCAAGGTGCGTTTTTTCTCTTTGTCCTCTCCAACCTTCTCATTTTCTCTCCTCCCTTGTTCTTCCTTCCTCTTCCCATCTCTCTCATTTTCTCTTTTCCTCTCTTTTACCCTCTCCCTCTCTCTTATTCTTTCCTCTCTCAATCTCTCTCTCTCTCTCTCTCTCTCTCTCTCTCTCTCTCTCTCTCTCTCTCTCTCTCTCTTCTTCCATTTTCTCTCTCAAAAGTCCACACCTGGGGGGGGGGGGCAGCTAGGTGGCACAGTGGATAAAGCACTGGCCCTGGAAGACCTGAGTTCAAATCTGGCCTCAGACACTTGACACTTACTAGCTGTGTGACCCTAGGCAAGTCACTTAACCCTCATTGCCCCGCAAAAAAAAAAAAAAAAGAAAGAAAGAAAGAAAAAAGTCCACACCTGAATGTACACACTGACACACCATATTATGCACAAATGCCTAAGCGCCTTCTATGGGCCCAGTGAAATGTCAGAGGCAGGCCTACACCTAACCACAATCCACCCAGGAAGCAGGAGACCACTATGGGGACCTCAGATAGTTCGCCCAGCCCTGTGAGTTAACCGGCACATGGCTAAGGGTGGGGTGGGGGTTGGGGGGGGGGCCTAGAATTGGAGGCATGGAGGAGCATGAGGATCCCATGAGGTTAAAGAACTGGAAACATACTCAGGAGCTCAAAGCACCCAGAGCATCCCTCTTTCCTGTGTAAATAAAGAGCTGGTGGAAAGAGCACTCACTGTTCTTGGGTCAGGAGGTTTAGCTATCGAATACAAAGTGTTCTATTAACAGGGACTTGTGCTGCGTGATCTCAGGCAAACAGATTGCCCACACTGGGCTTCGTGTAAAATGGAGGTGAGGGTTCCATTAAATATCTGAGGTCCCTCAGAGGAAAATAACAGCTCCCGATCCCATAGAACTCTAGGGTTTCCCTCACAACAGCTATGTGGGGCTCATGGTAAAAGCGTTATTTATTGGGACAGCTAGGTGTCTCAGTGGATAGAGAGCACTGGCCCTGGATTCAGGAGGACCTGAGTTCAAATCTGACCTCAGACACTTGACACTTACTAGCTGTGTGACCCTGGGCAAGTCACTTAACCCCCATTGCCCCACCAAAAAAACCCACATTATTTATTGCTTCCATTTTACAGATGAAGAACCCAAGCCTCACACACAGTTGAGTGACTTGCTCAGCATGTCTAAAAGCAAGCTTCCCATTTCCAAGAGTTTTTGAGAAATGTTCCTTCTGTGACCAACCCCATCCAGACCCACTCCTGTTCTTTCCCCACAGTCCCATGGGCCTGTGGAAAGGAAGACTATACTGCCAAATTTCAGGTTCACTGGACCCCAGCACTGATGTGCAAGGCTACTTCCAGATGTGACCTGTAGCCCTCTCTCCGTGTTACCCTACTAAAGTCAAGAATTGGAGCCATGAGCCCAGACTTTAGGAGTCTATATTTGAAGAGACCCTAGAGATTATCGAGGTTACCACCCCTCTCGTTTTTGAGGTGGAAACTGAGAGCTGAGGTGGGGGAATGATTCGAATGATATTGCATCCCCTTATGTTGGAGTGAATCCAGTTTCCCTTCAGTCAGTCATTTAGCAAGCATTTATTAAAGGCTTACTATCTGATGGACACTGAGCTAAGGGCTGGGGTCTCACCCTCAGAGAGCTCCCATTCAATTGAGTGAGAGGAGAACTAAATGTCTGTCCATACGAGGTCTATCCTGGGTAACTGTAAAGCAAGAGCAGTGAAAAAGACCAGGAAAGGCATTCCATTCTATCCTCATCTATAGAGCAAGAGAAAAATCACCTGCAATCATGTTATTAGGATTTAGGTAAAGACAGCCCCAGACTGTTAGAGATGTTTGTTCTGGCTACAACTGAATGGATTTCAAAGGCACCCTGGAAAGCCCCCGGGGCAGGATGCAATTCACGTGTAGCAAAATCCTGCTTACAACAGCCCCACCTCCCCACCCCCTCTCCTCCCCCAGCCCCCCAGGTCCCCTGGGCTTCTTTGTTAAGAGGCTTTTTCACTGTATAATTAAATGTAAAATCCTAAGGGGAGGTTCGCCTCTTATCTTCAGCTTGGTATTTCTTGTCTGCTTGTTCCACACAGAAGGGGTGGGAGGAGTCTGGCGAGGTCCGGGGAGGCAGGCCTGCTCACCCCTGTGCATCTAGGACTTGAAAAGCACTTTGTGCCTATGTGAGGCGAGAAGTGTGAACGGAGGCCAGGCCCGGCGAGGAACCCAGATAGCATCAAAGCGGAACCCTGAGTCACAGTCAGAAGGAGCCTTCCTTCCCAGAGCCCTCTGTTTCATAACCATTCATGCACCTTGGGGCCTGGCTAGTGCAGCCTGGGGGAGCCCTTGAGAAAAAGGCCCCTGGCCAGGGCTGCTGGGAGGGCTTCCGGCATTTGGAATCACAGGCCAGAGGTGACCATTCTGCTTCTGTGGCTCACTGTCTGTGTCGTGTGGGCAGGTTCCTCTCAGTGATTCCTTCCTTCCTTCCTTCCTTCCTTCCTTCCTTCCTTCCTTCCTTCCTTCCTTCCTTCCTTCCTTCCTTCCTTCCTTCCTTCCTTCCTTCCTTCCTTCCTTCCTTCCTTCCTTCCTTCTTTCCATTTCTTCCTTCATTTTCCTTCTTCCCTCCATCCCTTCCTTACTTCCTCCCTCCCTCCCTCCCTTATTCCTTCCATTTCTTCCTTCCTTCTTCCCTCCATCCCTTCCTCTCTTCCTTTTTCCTTCCTTCCTTCCTTTCCTTTGTGACTTTTCTGTACTTCAATTTGCTTATCTGCAAAATAGAGAGGGGTTGCACTAAATTTGGACTAAATATCCTTCCTCCCTCCCTTCCATTCCTTTCTCTCTCTCTCTTTCTCCCCTCCCTCCCTCTCCCTCTGTCTCTCTCTGTCTCTCTGTCTCTCTGTCTCTCTGTCTCTCTCTCCCTCCCTCCCTCCTTCCTTCCCTCCCTCCCTTCCTTCTTTCCTTCTAGATATTTACTGAGAACACATAGGAGTACAGCCATATCACCACCTAGTTTTGCTGTTAGGGGACCTTGGACAAATCCCTCACCCTCTTTGAGCATGCTCTCCATGATGCTACCTCACTCCTCCTTTCCTTGGGAAGAGTGGGCTCAGATTTAAAATGGCTTTGACTAACACTCCTCCCCACAAATTCACTGCTCAGCTCACCATAACTGCCAGAATGGTCATTCCCATGAGGTTCAATTACCTTTCAGGTCTCAATTATAAAGAATGAATGGAGGGGGCAGCTAGGTGGTGCAGTGGATAGAGCACCAGCCCTGGATTCAGGAGGGCTTGAGTTCAAATTCGGCCTCAGACACTCGACACTTACTAGCTGTGTGACCCTGGGCAAGTCACTTAACCCTCATTGCCCCACAAAAAGAAAAGAAAAAAAAAGAATGAATGGTATTAAGTTATGTGATCTTCATCTTCACAGCATTATCGATTTAGAGTCAGAAGGGACTTTAGAGGCTACTTAGTTTAACCCTTCCCTATTTTACAGCTAAGCAAACAGAGGTCTAGAGAACTCACAAAGGTAGCCCCAGAGCTGCATTTGAAACCGGGCCCTCAAAAAGAAAGAAAGAAAGAAAGAAAGAAAGAAAGAAAGAAAGAAAGAAAGAAAGAAAGAAAGAAAGAAAGAAAGAAAGAAAGAAAGAAAGAAAGAAAGAAAGAAAGAAAGAAAAAGAAACCCGGCCCTCAGATTCAAAATCTAGTACTATTCTCATTGCACTACAGACTCTACTTAGACTCTAGAGTTAGAAGGGGCCTGAAACCTGGTGGATCTCGATGTGGTCTGAAGACTTTGGAGGATCCCCAAGATCCTTTTAGCAAGTACACTTGGTCATACCTATTTTCATAATGAGATGAGATGTTATTTGCTTGCTAAAATATTCTTCCCATTTCCAGTGACCTATCTGGGTGAGACCATATTTTCATCTACTTCAACCAAAACAACATATTGCCGACAGATTGAATACAGAAGCAGATAGGAAAATCCTGCCTTCTTCAACCAAGCCAGACATGAAAGAGATTTGCAAAAATATCTAACACAAAGCCACGCTGCTGAAATGAAATATTTTGGGGGGAAAATATAAATGTTTTCATGAAAATATGCTATTCGTGTTAACATATAATGAGTTCATTACTGTTATTTTAAAATGAACTAAGAAATATTTTAAAGTATGTATGTTTTAATTTTTAATATGGTTAAATATTGATAGGTATAAATCACATAAAGAAAATCTCTTTAGGGTACTCAACTTTTAAAAGTGTAAAAGGGTCCTCGATAATTTTTGTTTGTGGGGGGGCAATGAGGGTTAAGTGACTTGCTCAGGGTCACAAAGCTAGTAAGTGTCAAGTGTCTGAGGTCAGATTTGAACTCAGGTTCTCCTGAATCCAGGGCCAGTGCTTTATTCACTGTGCCACCTAGCCACCCCCAATGCCTCAATAATTTTTAAGAATGTAAAGGATTCCTGAGACCAGGGGCCTGCGGAAAGCAGTTCTAACAGGCTCTTAAGAGCCTATTGCTAAATTTTCAGTGTGTGCATATTTATATCTTTGGAAATCAGCAAATTACCAATCAGGGCTTGGCTTATTGGTTTATTGATTGTACAGACTTAAGAAAGTGATGGAAAAAATGTTAATAATGAAGGTTAAAACTTAAAAGTATATCCTATGTAGAATATTTATTATTTTGTAAAGATAGTTGCTAACTATTTACCAGCATGCCCCTGTCTGAGACTGCAAAGTTTCAGGACTGCTGATCTAATTTAACCTTCTCATTCTACAAATGAGGGCCTGAGGCCAAGAGAGGTTAAATCCCTTTCCAAGGGTTGCCCATGTGGCAAGTGGTAGAGGCAGGTTTTGAACGCAGATCCCCTGGTTCCAATTCTAATGCTCTTTCTGTTGCACCACTTGATAATCCTTTTCATTTATTAATTCCTTAGTGCCAATGGGTTTATTGGGTTCTTCCTTCCTGGCCCACAGAAACAGAGTTAAAGAATATTAAAGATAGACACATGACTCTTTGAGGTCATCCAGTCCAACATCCTCACCATCCTTCCACACCCCGTTATGTAGAGAAAGAGCAGCTGGCTTAGAAAAAGGAGAATCTGACCCCAGGAAAGTATCTTTGACTGGGGGAGTGAGCAGGACTTCCCCTGCCCAGAAGGCTAGGGGTGGGGCATGGAGAAAGGAGGACAGTAATGGAATCATGAGGTCATAGATTTAGAGCTGCAAGAGACCTTAGAGGTCATTAAACCCCATGGGGAAACTGAGGCCCACAGAGGAGAAGTAACTTTCCCAAAGTCACTAGGTCAGAAGCATGAGAGCTGGGGTTTGAATGAGCATCCTCTCCAAATCCATTCCTTTTCCCACACTGCCTTGAGATTGAATGAAGTTGAAATCTCCAAAGACAAACTCTGATGACTTCATACAGTTGCTTTGACTTAGCCCCAAGTCCTTTCCCAAGGGGACAAGTTACTGTGAGGTGACATCTTTTATGCAGGTCCAATTCAGGAACTATGTTCTGGGTGCATGCAGTAAGAAATGTAAAATGTATAATGATTTTTTAGAAAAGGTATAAAGAAGAGCTGACACTCCTGCCCCTTTGTGATTCAGCTTTGTAAGGTCAGGATGTTCATCACTGTGTGGGGGTTTGTTATGAATATCCATCAGGTTGTAAAGTTGGCTGCTATCCACCAGGAGGGTAGAGCCTGGGGAAGGGAGTGTGAATGCGACAATGCAAACCCATCCCCACTATTAGAAGAGCTATCCAAGTCTTATGTTCTTTATCTTAAATAAGAGAATGTATGTCCAGCAGAAATGCTAGTTCTTTTTATTTATGAGTTTTATCAGTGATAGGTCAGAAGCACCAACTTCAAGTTTTGTTGTTGTTGTTCAGTCATGAATGACTCTTTGTGACCCTATTTGGGGTTTTCTTAAAAGAAGATACAGGAGTGGTTTGTTATTTCCTTCTCCAGCTCATTTTACAGTTGAGGAAACTGAGGCAAACAGGGCAAAGCGACTTGGCCAGGGTCACATAACTCACTGGAGTTTTCTTAGCAAAGATACTGGGGTAGTTTACCATTTTACATATGAGGAAAATGAGGCAAACAGGGTTAAATGGCTTACCCAGGGTCACATAGCTAGTAAGTTTCTGAGGCAGGATTTGAACTCAAGGTCTTCCTATCTCCAAGTCCGTCACTCTATCCACTGTGCCACCTAACTGCTCATCTTCAACTAGGCAAGACATATAAGGCATAACTTATACTATTAGGTTAGAAAGAAATCTTAGTAATCACCTATACCAGTGGTGTCAAACTATAGAAATCCCTGTGGCCCCATATTGATTTAGAAAACCACAAATTTACATCATTTATGCTACATTAGATTTTTATTTATTTTGTTAAATATTTATCTCTTTTAATTTTAATCTGGCTAGAGAGCACTTGAGAGTTTTTTATGAGCCACAAGATTAACACCTCTGATCTATACCCTTTCTTCTATTCATGGGGGAGGAAATTGAGGTCCAGAGACCACAACTAACCTACTTAAAGTCAAACAGCAAACTGGTGGAAGACCTATGACATGAGCCCAGGCTTCCAGAATTCTTAGTCCACAGATCTTTCCACTCTCCCCCACCAACAATGGTATATGTAGATACTTCAAGTGGTGCTTCTTCAACCACCATTGGTTTTAGACTCATTCTGCTGCTAAGCTGAGGTTGTTGGGGTTAATCTTGCTGACAGGTTAACTAACCTAGCCTCAGGACCATAGGCAGGACAAGGCCTAGTTCTTTTTAAGTTCCCCATATGCCAACTTCTCCATACACATATAGAGAATCTAGTCCAATTCCCTTGTTATATAGATGAGCAAACTCAGGCTCAGGACAGAGAAGGGCTTTGCTCAAGTTTACACAGAAAGTTAGTGGCAGAACCATGACTGGATCCTAGGTTTCCTGACTCCAAGTTCACTGCTCTCATCTGTATACATCTTGTATTCTCCTAGGAGACTGTAAGCTTCCTGAGGGCAGGGACTATCTGGTTTTTCATCTTTACATCTTCACTGTCTAATACAGTGCTTTGTATAAAAGAGCTTTAAGTGTTGGCTGAATGGGATTGGAGTGGATTAACACCATAATATCATGTGGTTTTCCCGGCATTCCATAAATCTCAATGACTGGTCAACAGAGACAGATGTGGAAAGGCATTCTCAGGCAGGGCCACCATCATACTTCAGAAGTCTTCTAACTGGCTTCCCACTGAGCTACCCATTTATTTTTACATGTGCATTTTATTCAGAGTCTGGGAGTTGGACGCTAATCTTGATGTATAAACCTTTATTTTCCAAAGCGGCAGGTTGGTCTTCTCCTATCGACAAACCCCACTGCTTAGATTTATTACACAATGGTAATCAGGCAAAAGAATAAATACACCGCATCTTTAATTCATTAATCACTTTGGAAAGCAAAATGAACTACTGGAAAGAAGACAATATGTTTTCAAATGTTGGGGGTGGGAGGAGGGGGTGTTTTTTTCAATAAAATCCAGTTGCCAAAATCCATTTTGTGTGGAGATTATAGAAAGTGCATTTTACCTCTGAGGCTCTAATTCAAAAGGGAGTTGAAATCCAAAGTGAAGGGGGGTTGACAGTGTCAACTATTAATTGGCTTCCTTTGGTCATCTCTTGGGTCCCAGGCTCGATTCCTGCTGTAGCTGACATTGGGCTCTGAAATGAGCTCCCCCACACCAGTTCAAATCATCAGGCCTCCCCACTCTGGGCCTCAGTTTGATCATTTGTAGAATCAAAAGGTAAGACTAATTGATGCCTAAAATTGCCTCCAACTCGGACACTACATGACCTCTGATGATTCTGATTAAATGTTATTAGGAAAGAGGGGACTCAAGGAGAGCCTTGCAGGGGAGTCAGGAGCTACAGATGGGATGCTGCATGCTGTCTTTGAGCTCCTAGGATCCTTCACCCTCCTGACTGTCAAATGGTAATAAACTGATCCCCACTTAATTAACAGGCATGTCACAATAACACTCTCTGTTCCCTCCCTTTGTCCTTGCCTCTCTGCCCCCATGCCAGGCAGATTCTCTCTTCCCGAAGGAACCAACTTAGGTATTGCTACTTCTCTAGAGTCTTCGTGCACTTCTGCTTTGCCCCTCCTTGACCCATTTGAAAGAAATTCCCTGGTCCTCAGCTTTCTCCCAGAATTTTATGTGGATTTTGCCTTTGTTCATTATCACCTTTCCCTGTCCCCATAACCATGGGTATTGTGTGAATATCATTACCTGTTACCGTAAACTGCTTAGGGGCAGAGGCACCTAGATGGCATAAGTAGAGAGAAGCCAGAGCTGGAATCAGGAAGATTCAGCTTCCTGGGTTCAAATGTGGCCTCAGACACTTAATAGCTGTGTGACCCTGGGCAAGTCATTTAGCCCTGCTTGTTTTAGTTTCTTCAGCTATAAAATGAGCTGTAGAAGGAAATGACAAACCACTCAAGTGTCTTTGCCAAGAAAACACTTATTTAGGGTCACAGAGAGACTGAACAACAACAACCACCTTGGGAGGGAGGGTCTGTTTTGTATTCCTAACACTAAAATCAGGTCCTTATACAAAGAAGGTTATTTAGAAATATGTATTAAAAACAAATGAACAGGGTGCAGCTAGGTGGCGCAGTGGATAGAGCACCGGCCCTGGAGTCAGGAGTACCTGAGTTCAAATCCGGCCTCAGTCACTTAACACTTACTAGCTGTGTGACCCTGGGCAAGTCACTTAACCCCAATTGCCTCACTAAAAAAAAAAACAACAACAAACAAAAACAAATGAACAACAATTATTAGGCACTTACTGTATGCTGTTTTGGGTACTGGGAGGATTTACAGAGTTTAAATAAGATATAGCTCCTGATCTCTTAGAGTTTATAGTCAAGTAGCTAGATTAGGTAATCATAAAGACCCATAAGGGATAGAGTGCTGGACTCAGTCAGGAAGACCAGAATTTGAATCCTGCCTCAGACACTTAATAGCTATGTTATTGTTTTTTCAGTTATTTTTCAGTTGTGTCTGACTCTTCATGACTCCATTTGGGGTTTTCTTTGCAAAGATACTGGAGTGGTTTGCCATTTCCTTCTCCAGCTCATTTTACAGATAGGGAAAACGAGTCAAACAGGATTAAGCAATTTACCCAGAGTCATATTGCTAGTAAGAGTCTGAGGTCAGATTTGAACTCAGAAACATGAGTTTTCCTGATTCCGGGTCCAGCTCTATCCACTGTGTCACTTAGTTGTCCTTACTAGCTGTGTGACCGTAGGCAATTCAGCTAGTCTTTCTTGGCCTCGATTTCTTGATCTATAAAATGGGTATAATAAAACCTACTTAACAGGGATGTGAGGATCACACGAGAGAGTATAGAGTGTTCCAAAAGTCTCCATGCAGTTTTAAGCTAAGCTTTAAGCTTTGAGACTTAGCTATTAAGGTGAAGACTTTGGGACACCTCATATGTGTAAAAGTGCTTTGCAAGCCTAAAGGTGCTATATAAATGCAAGTGATTACTATTATAATGCAACAGAGAAGCTGCCAGGATTGGGGGTGAGGGACCAAGAATAGAAAAGAAGAGTAGGCCACCAGAGAAAAGACAAGAGATGTAGGGGGAGGGTGGCTGAGGGAACATGAGGGAACAGGGAGGTCAGTGGCAGCTAAGCATTAAGGACAAGAGACAGAGAAAGGACTTTACATGGAACGGTGTGAGGCAGTGTTCTTAAAGTCGGAAGAGGACTCATGATGGAATTAGGAAACCAGAGATAGAAGCCTGTCCCTGGGTGTGACCTTGGGCAATTCCCTCTGTTTCCTCACCTGTTCAACGTACCAGGACAATGGGGGTTCTCTTACTTATCTTATGGGTGAAGAAATCTGAAAGCTCTCTAGAAATAGGATTTAATATTATCATACCTCCTTAGGGTTTGAAGGAGACTCTGGACTCTTAAGGGTACTACTAGCCCAGTACAACCCCTGTTGGGTCCTATAAAGCTAGAAAGATTTGAGGGTAGGCCCAAAGATGGAGGAGTGGTCTTACTGTGGAAAGGATTCATTTTTCCAACCTCAACAATCCCCTAAGCATCAGAAAGTGTAGAGACCTTTATTGGAGGGATGGGCAGCCTGGTAGGATGAGAAGAAATGTATTTAGAGCTGAAGGAATTGGGTTCAAATCTTAGTTCTACCATTTACACACTATCTGACTTTGGGTAAATCTGCTAAGCACGCTGCCTCAGTTTGCCCATGTGTAGAATCAGGGGATTGGCCTGCATGGGTCTTTCAGGCCCTTTCTGATTCTAACTCTTATGATGCTAGGATTGCCTGTGCAGGCAAAATCATTGATCCTTGAAATATGATTATTGTTGGATTCCTAGACTCAATTACAGAGCTAGGGACCCAGAGAAGGCCTCATTCGTTATTCCCCTGACTTCAGTCTGAGCTGCATTCCTTTGGGGACTATCCCGAGATGTATGATGAGGGATTAATACTTGCAGTCCCTGCTACACAGAATTGTTCTGAGGGAGGCGAGCACTTTGTCAGCCTTAAAGCGTTGTAGAATGGGAGTCACAATTATGATTATGCCACCTCATGGGATAAGGGTGACCCCCCCTCCCCTTTCCTTGGCAGGATCTCAGGCCCCTTGGGGAGTTAAATTCTCTCCGGGCTCTCTGGGAGCTGATAAATATCAGGCTTCTCCTTGTGAGGAGGGGAATCTAGGATGAAGCAGCAGAATGACTTGCTCCTTCCTGGGCATATATGGAGTGGGAGAGGCTGAGTCAGGAGTCTAGCTCTCGGGCCTTAGTGCTTGGAATATCAAGCTAGGCTTCAGCAGGCACCAATTCTGCTGTAGGAGAATCTCATCTGACAGTGCTGCGGCCTGGGCTCTGAGCATAGCTAACAGAGAAGGGCCCAATAGAGAGAAAGGAGGCTCTGATTACAAAGGGAAGGTAATCCTGGCTGATGTCCCCCTACGAGGGTGTAGCAAGATCTTCCTGGCTACCAGGGACCAAGAGTCTCATCTGGTAGCCAGGAGTCGCTAATGGAGTATTGTGGGTGGCAGAAGATGGAATATGTGGGCCATATTATTTCCCTTTTCCAGGAGTACCTCAAATATCACTTTTAAAAGGATACATTCTTCTACTCAAAAACCTGTAAGGGCTCTCTTGTTCCTATGGATGAAGTCTAAACTCAGCAGTCTACTACTTAAGGCTCCCAATAAGGATAATATCACTCTTAACTACATCTGTCAGAGGACTATTGTAGAAATAATAATAACAATAAATAGAATGAATAAACAAAAAAATAAAAGCACATATGTTTATAGCTTTGTAAGATTTTCAAAGTACTTTTTGTCCACAGCAACCCCAAGAGGCACTGGTAAAGGATTTCTATTTTACAGATCTACCAACAATAAGTTATAGGTAAGAGGGGGCATAAAAGACGTCATCAAGGGAATGTACACACTGCCCCCAAAAGAGATGTATCATTGTTGCAGAGAGAATGAAGAGTAACATTCTTAGCATAGCTCTGGGGCTGTAGGGGCATCCATGGGATCTTAAATGACCTAGAGCAGGGGGTCTTAACCTATTTTCATGTGTCTTGGTCCCTTTGAGCAATCTGGTGAAGCCCATAAGCCCCTTCTCAGAAAAAAAATGTTTTAAAATTTATAAAATAAAATTCGTAGGATTACAAAGGCAGTCAACAATATTGAAATACCATTCTCAAAGGGCAGCTAGGTGGCACAGTGGATAAAACACCGGCCCTGGATTCTGCAGGGCCTGAGTTCAAATCTGACCTCAGACACTTGACATTTACTAGCTGTGTGACCCTGGGCAAGTCACTTAACCCCTATTGCCCCACCAAAAAAAAAAACCGAAAGAAAGAAATACCATTCTCAAAATATATTTTTAAATAAGTTCATGAGCCCCTAGGTTAAGAACCCCTAAAAGACTCCTAATGAGATGGGAGGATCTACTACAGTGGAAGGAGAGAAAGATATAGACAGGAGAACAGACACCAGTAGAAGATTGAACACCCATACCCATGATATCACAAGCCCACTAAGTACTGAAACATTTTACAGGTGAGAAAACTGAGGCTGGAAGAATCACACTTGTGAAATGACTACAGACTCCTGAGCTGACATTAATTCACCTAGAAGGCATTCATTCATCAGCCAGGCCTTCTGTTCCCTAACTTGGGGGCCTCTGTAGTATGTGATTCTGAAAGGAAAAGAAAAAAGAGAAAATTCAAACTGGTCAGTCTTGCTCATGGGATCATAGCATGTAGGGCTGGAGAGGACCTCAGGGATTTTCTAAGGGTTCTTAACTGTTCTTTTGTTAGGGACCTCTTGAGCCATCTGGTGAATAATGTTAATAAAACACATTGGATTCCGAAGGAAACCAAAGGTTGGTAAGAATAGATAGATCTTCTTTTTCCCATCCAAGCTCACTGACCCCCCCACCCCTTGCCAATCTACCCTCAGACCCCAGGTGGAAGACCCCAGCTCTGGTCCAGCTGTCTCACATCACAGAGGTGAAATGGATTGCCTGAGGTCATATATAGCAAGCAAGCAAGGGCTTCTGACCTAACTCTGGGCTCCTTTTGCTATACCAGGAACCTTCCCTTTGGTAAGGGGTATGGAGGGAGGGAGGGAGTGCTCCTGAAACAGAAAAGGGGAAATCTGGGGATCCCTGGTGCTGTTCCACTGATTGCTGAATGCCAGGTGTTACTGGGGGCTACCACATGGAGGTATCAGCATCTGAATTTAGGATCCACTTTTGCTACTGCTGGGGGGGGGTGTCTATGTGGTGTGGTGTATTGCATGTGTGTGTGTGTGTGTGTGTGTGTGTGTGTTTGAGAGAGAGAGAGAGAGAAGAGAGAGAGAGAAGAGAGAGAGAGAGAGAGAGAGAGAGAGAGAGAGAGAAGAGAGAGAGAAGAGAGAGAGAGAGAGAGAGAGCTCAAGCCCTTCAACAATATGGGAAAGACAAGTATTGAAAATGAAAAGTATCCAAATAGCAAAGCCGAATAGTAAGAGATACCCATGGACAGGCAGGTTAAATGCAGATTGTAAAGAGTTTTGAATGACAGGGTGAGGAATTTAAGCTTTCTTTCCATGCAGCAGAAAGAATGCTCTATTTGGAGTCTGAGCACTCAGCTTTGTCACTTATTTCCTGTGTGACCTTGGGCAAATAATTCAACCTCTCTGAGTTTCAGTTTTCTTCTTTGTAAAATGAAAAGCCTGGATTAGGTCAGTGGTTCTTCGTGTGTGTGTGTGTGTGTGTGTGTGTGTGTGTGTGTGTGTGTGTGTGTGTGTGTGTGTGTTGGATCCTTTTTCCAGTCTCAGGATACTGCTTTTAAATACATAAAATAAAATGTACATTATCACAAAGGAAACCAATTATAATGAAATAAAGATGTATTTTTTTCCCATTCCCATTCCCAGACCCCCAGAAATCTGGCTCTGAATCGCTGGACTAGCTGATCTCTAAGGAACCTTGGAGGTCTAAGACCAGCCCCTTGCTATCTCTAATTCATTCTACCCCAGCCTGCTGGCTCTACTCCTTCCTGGGAATTTGGGACAGGTCTCTTGATTAGCCTGGAAAGAAATAACCCTTCCCTGGCTGTGGGTGGGTGGGGCCTTGGGTCTTTGGGGAGAGTTGCACATGCTAGAAGTAAGAGGGAGGGGCCTGATGGGATAGAAGCTCTGAAACATCAAAGAGCCCAGACAAAGGGCTAGGTGGGCCACGGAGGAGACCAGATGGAGTCTCCTTCTCCAAGCAGCAGGGGGGCTGTCCGTAGGGTGTTGTAAAGATGCAGAAGGCCTTTCCAATCCAGCACCTGGGATGTGGGGCAGTACCAGCTGGTTAAAGTCAGGGAGTAAAGCAGAGAGAAAGAAGAAACTGTCAGCTGGGGCGAGTTCTTGGCTGCCCGAGCTGTCTCCTTCCTGATAGGGGTCCTTGGCCTATGGGGTGTCGGGCTCCTCTGTGAGATGTTAAGGGGAGCCTCTTCAGCATCATAAGAAGCAGTAAGAGGGTGAGGTGAGGGGCAGGCGATTTCTCCACAGATCAGGGAAAGAGATTCCCTTCTGTGCTCCTGAAGTGAGAGTCTCAAGGGGGAGGAAACCACATTTGGGAAAAGGAGTCGTCC